>NC_142639.1:35512500-36720000 GCF_053813885.1 Theobroma cacao | reverse complement strand
TGTGAAATGTGATGCCCACCTATTAAAATCCAATCTCAATACCCAACGGGACCTGAATTCATGGTTATTAAATAAGCATCAATTACCACTTGTTATTGCCCATCATCATTCACTTCAAACTTTGCAGAAAGACTAAATTAGTACATTGATGGGTTGAATTAATTGTGCTTTCTGCAGTTTAGCAAGCAGCGAGTAAAAATACCGCCACTGCTGAGCAACAAGATGACTGGAAGTAAAGCAAGACCCTAACTCAAACTAATCTCAAGCAAAATAACCTTAGAGGTCACTACGTCCTTACTGCTAGTCAACTATACTCTCTCTAGTTCAGTGTTGTGTTTGTCCAGTTGGTCTGTCAAATCCTTACGCCATCCCTGGATCAGTCTCTCTTGATTGTTGATGATCTCAGACTTTACCTTCAATTCTTCTTCCATTGTCGCAATTTCCTATTAGTACAAGAAACACATCAAATATGGGTTCTTTGGATTGGAGTTGGGTAAGCATATAAACAGCATCTATGGTAAAAGTTGGATGGATTTACTTTTCTGAGCATTTCAGCCCTGGTTGGCTGATCCTCACGCTGCAGGCCAATGAAGTATAACTGTAGCTTCTTGGCAGCCTCCATGAAGTCTCTAGCATGTCTCTCTACATCAACTACAGTATATTGCAAATATAAACACCATTCAGCACATACGAATTCGATCCAAAAAGGTTAAAATTACTTAATTTTGAGGTTAACTTAAGCTAGGGATAGTAATTTGAATGTCAAGCGCATATTAATTTGTAACTTGAGGAATGTGGAAACAAGCATCTGAAATTTAGTAACTTTGAAGCTTCAATTTAGGCAGTAATGAATGCATTAAGTCATCTACCAAAAAAAGAGTAAACTAGAAAGGAATTCAACAGTGAAAAAGAAAAAGTGCACGCGACTGCAATTGCCCCTACTCCCTTCAAATTGCCTTTATCTTCTTTATCACTATAAAAAGAAAACTACAACTCGAGACTTATGGTCATCTGTATTTCATTTTTCATTAATTAATTAATTTGTGTTTAAGGATTTATCGATCACAAGGGCGCTGTTCAAGCGTCCCCATTGTTTATCTTAGATTCCAGAACTAAGTATCTAACTATAGGCAACGCTTTGGAAAGAAAATGGAAATGGTTACTGACTCTGATGAGAAGGGTGGGGAGAACGGTCGATAGCCTGAAGCTCTCTGGCCGGCAAGCACGGCAACAAAGCCGTCTCCAGCGCCACCACCCACGAAATCATGTCTTCTCTCGAACTCTGGGCCGACTGAATCTGCGGATCCAACTGAAGCTCTTGCCTTTCACTACTCATGCCTGCTTCACAAATTTCACTCTCCCCTCAGCAACAACCAATTCAAGGGTTTTAACTTTTTCCTTCCTTCCTTTTTCTTTTTGTTCTTGTGGGTGTACAGACAAAGGGTTCAACCTTTTCAATTTTCCTGGATCTGCAATTCTCAACGGGCTTTCCCTTCTGAACCCAGGGGATTCGGCCCGATATCTACTTAGGGTGCTTGACACTGTTTATTCATTTATTATTCTAAACGTAAGCGACGACGTAGGGAGCATGGATTTTTTCAAATTTTGGGTTAGTCAAAAAACTTCCACGAGACGCGCCAGTGTCGTGCTCGGAAATCTGCTACTAAAACGACAGAGTTTTGAACCACAATTTCCATCATATAAAATGGTAACCCTCCATTTCTTCCGACAATCTGAAAAACCGAGTTCTCCCTCTCTCTCTCTCTCTGCTTATAAAGAAGCAAAAATATGGCAAGTAAGCTCAAAGTAGACCAGCTCCGAATCGAGCTCGCCAAGCGTGGGCTTGACACCAACGGAACCAAGCCCTTTCTGGTCGCCCAATCTCTCTTTCTATTCACTTGTCTGCCCGTTACTTTACAACACTTCAATAGCACATTTCTTACTTTTTCCTTAATTTTGAGTTGTTAACAGGTGCAGAGACTGGAGGAAGCTTTGCTTAAAGAGAAGAAGAAAGAAGAGGAAAATAAAGAAAATGATGCTAATAATGCAATTGAAAATAACAAGAAAAGAAGAGGGAGCGAGTCTAATCATAATAATAATGATGATGAAGATTCAAAAAAAATCAAGGCCGTTGAGGAGTTTCGGGAAATGAATGTTAAGCAATTACGCGAGCAAGCTACTCTTCGAGGTCTCTCCACTGTTGGGACCAGAAAAGAACTTATTGAGAGGCTTTGCGAAGATGCAGAGAAAAATTCTCTTGACGGTAACAATTAGTATTTTTAATTTTGTTCGTTAGTTCCATTAATAAAAGAATAAAGCAAGTTTGTTTTTTGTTTTGTGTTGACAGAGGTATTTAAAGAAGAAGAAGAAAAAGAGAAAGACAGTGGCAAGGAGGAGAAAATTGTTACGGCGACAAAGAAGGGTGCGGCAGTTCTTGACCAAGGGATTCCAGATCATACAAAGGCTCATTATCATGTTTTACAACAGGCTAGTCTTGCAGTTTAGATTCCGTTTTCGAGCCTGTCAGTTTGGAAATATTTTGCCTGCCTGGTTTTATTTTATTTTATTTTTGAAAAAAAGAATTTATTTTAATTTCTATGATGCAGGGTGATAATATCTATGATGCCATGTTAAATCAGACGAATGTTGGGCATAACAATAACAAGTTCTATGTGATCCAACTTCTAGGTTATTTCTCAATTCTCATTTCTCAGTTATTATAATGCTGTTACACATGTTGTTGCAGTACTAATTTTCAAATTTATTGCTTTAAGCATCTTTTGATGACATTATAAATTATAATTTAATAATTAGTCAGAAAGAAAGAGAATACTAAGAGGGCTTAGGCTCATCTAAAATCTATAGCGACATCTTCATGTTTTTGGTTGGGGGTGTTGGGGTCTGTGTGGTGGTGGTGTGTGCTAGTTTTTCTAAGATCATGATTTCCTTATTAAGTATTTTCTTGCAGAATCTGATGATTGGAAGACCTACATGGTATATAATAGATGGGGTAGAGTTGGTGTAAAGGGTCAAACTAAATTACACGGCCCCTTTACATCACAACAAGCTGCAATTGTTGAGTTTGAATCAAAGTTCTTTAACAAGACCAATAACTATTGGTCCAACAGAAAAGACTTTGTCTGTTACCCAAGGTGCTATGCCTGGCTGGAAATGGACTATGATGAAAAAGAAAAAGAATCTGATGTGAGTTGTTTTGACCCACAAATAGATGATTTGCTGGCTCCTGCACCTCCTCCCTCTATCTCCCCCTTCCTAATTTATCTGAATGCTTAAGAAGCCAGATTTTTGCTTGCCCTAAAATTGTGTTTTAGAAAATGAGGGGAATGGGAGAGGAGGGCATCCTATATCCTACCTTTTATATGGAGTCTTGGATGCCTAATGGAAACTTCTGAATTCTCATTAATTATGTTCAGCTCGAAGAAAAGACAGGCTCTTCCGTTGGTGCTCAATTGCGAGAGACAAAGCTTGAACAACGCATTGCTAAATTTATCTCTCTTATATGCAATATCAGCATGATGAAGCAACAAATGATGGAAATAGGTTAGTTAGCTAATCATTGTTATCTAAAGTATCCAAAAGCATGACGGATGTTTCGTTGGATTTTTAAGCCACATTTGTTTCCATTGCTTTTCCGATGCCTTATAAATTCCTCTTGATTTAAATCCTTGTGCTGCTGCTATTATTTCATATAAATGTTTTGGCTGTCTTTCAGGATACAATGCTGACAAGTTGCCACTTGGTAAGCTAAGCAAATCAACAATTTTAAGGGTAATTTTCGAGACATGTACAGAACATTCTCTTTGAAACCTTTTTGTTTAGTTAGAAAGTATAAAAGATTGTGGAAGGAAAAAAGTATTCCACTTTGGTGATTATTTGCTTGCAAGGCATACTTTTTAAACTATTTTAAATACTTGAAGGTCTAGTTTGGTCGTTGAATCATTGTAGGTATAAGTTATATGCTTTGGTGCCACAGCTCTCAGTGCTTTGAATTTAGAAATGACTTCTTTTCCTCTGCCCTTAATTCTACTTTTCAAGTTGAGTGGCCATTTTCCATCCATTATGGTCCCCTACCTCCTGCTGTGCATTGTTCTTGGAATGGTTTCTTAGCATTGATCTTATTATAGGGAATGTCTTGGTTCCACACTGCTTCTGCATGCTTGTCTTTCTAAAGCTTGCATTAACTATCAATATTAGCATGTACTGATATACACGAGTGCCTTTGTTTGATTGTAGAGTTTACCTAAAATAACAAATTAATTAATAATTGGATATGTTCAGGGCTATGATGTCTTGAAAAGAATTGCTGATGTGATTGGCCAATCAAACAGGAGCAAACTGGAGCAATTAAGCTCGTAAGAACCTTTTTAAGCTTTTATTACAGATATATAACAGTAGCTTTATATTCAAAACGGCATGTCATGTCAATTAAAACTTTCTAACGTTTTGAAGAAATGTGGAATTTATATTCTTGATTCTTGGTTAATTTCTTTTTCATTTTAATCACAGGGAATTCTACACTGTGATTCCACATGATTTTGGATTTAAAAAAATGCGTGAGTCTTCTCTTTCTCTGTCTGTCTCTTGCCATACATGATATTACAACTAACATGGAAATATAAACTGTTGCAGGTGATTTTGTCATTGACACGCCTCAAAAGTTGAAAAAGAAGTTGGAAATGGTGATTCATTAAATTTTAGTTTTAAAATATGATTTCTTTCTGCTATCTTGGTAGAAGGGTTCTCTTGTATCTAGCCAGCCTATATATATATATATTTTTTAATTACTCTCCTGACAACCTCAGTGAATTCATCCTGCAGCTTTTAATAACATTGACTATTTGTTTATGTGAGCCTTTTACATGTTGGTGCCAATTTTCATAGTTGCTTTCTTTTAGAAGGAGCATTCTCAGTTCCTTTTATGTAATTGAAGGTTGAAGCCCTGGGAGAAATAGAGGTTGCAACGAAATTATTAACGGACGACACTATGATGGAGGTATTCCTTATAAGCTGTGCTGTACCTTTTCTACAACCTTCTCCTCCCTTTAATCTCCTTTCTGGTTTCATCCATTAAATAAGTTGAACAGTAAATTGGTTTTTTAAACAACTAGAAGTGCTTGCATGACTAACAAGGACTGCATAGCGACCATGATTGTATTTTGCTTGTAAATTTATAAGATGTTTGTCTTTATGTGCATCATATGTGAGTGCCTCAAGAGAAAGGTGAGTTTGCTGTAGAGCTTATTTTGCATTCGTTAGAGCTGTAATTGTATGACCTGTAAAGCATATGGACTTCTGCTATATTCTTTGTATCTGTTTAAAGTCTACTTTTCAACTGTTCTCATTCTTTCTTCTTAAGCTGACTGCTAAAAATTTATGCATCTTTGATTGTTTTGGTCTATAGTGAGCTTAATTTATGGAAAAGTCAATTTTAGTACCCAAATTTCTTCCTTTCTGACTTCTTTTGCTATATTAATGTGTCCATATATATATCTATCTATCTTGAGATGCTTACGCTTTTTTCCTGTTCTTTCTCAATGGGTTATGCATGCACTGCTTTTCTGTTCTAATTTAAGTTTGTGCCGTTGTTGCAGGAAGATCCTTTACATTATCATTACCAGCAGCTTCATTGTGAACTGATTCCACTGGACGATGACTCTGAGGAATTTGCTATGGTATTTGTTAGTCTATGTAGCATTAGAATTTAGAAGTTTTAAACATAAAAACTTAAGCAACTTGTAACTTTTTATTTCTTTTTTTGAGGCCCTCTTTGAATTTTGACAAAAACATGTAATTTACAGATTAGTTTTGCAATTTCCTTACATTTTTAGCCATGCATTTTGGTAGCTAGCCTTCTTACATTTTCTCTATTCATTTTTAATTCCCCTGCTCAGATTGCAAAGTATTCTCGGAACACTCATGCAAAGACACATTCACAGTATACTGTTGATATTGTTCAAATATTCAAG
This sequence comes from Theobroma cacao, assembly GCF_053813885.1. Taxonomy (NCBI): domain Eukaryota; kingdom Viridiplantae; phylum Streptophyta; class Magnoliopsida; order Malvales; family Malvaceae; genus Theobroma; species Theobroma cacao. The sequence goes on along the minus strand of NC_142639.1, from coordinate 36,714,013 downwards.
GTGGCAAGAGAAGGTGAAATTGAATGCTTTAAAAAGGTGCCACTCCCATGAATATGTTTTGTATTTAAAATTTAATATCTCCCTGTTGCTTTTCTAAAAAAAAAAAAAAAAATTTCCCTGTTAAGTGTAGAATGTCCTTTTACCTAGCTCTTTATGTTGGTCTATCTTAATGGCTTCTTACTTTTTTGAGCAGTTCTCTGCAACCAAAAATAGAATGCTTTTGTGGCATGGTTCCCGGCTTACTAACTGGACTGGCATTCTGTCCCAAGGTCTGTCCTTTTCTCTCTTGTTTCTGAATGTAGTTAAGTATGTATAGATTTGTTGGCAGGATGTGTTTCCTTTTCTCTGCTGTTTCTGGACCTTGGGATTGGCATTCTGTCCCAGGGCCTTTCCTTTTCTCTCTTGTTTATGCATGTAGTCAAGAATGTATGAGTGGGAATGTGAGGTTGTTTGTCAATAACCACTATCTGACCGCACCTTGTTCTTAACATCTGCCAGGTTTGCGCATAGCTCCACCTGAAGCACCTGTAACAGGTTACATGTTTGGAAAGGGGGTTTACTTTGCTGATATGTTCTCCAAAAGTGCAAATTATTGCTACACTAGTTCTTCCTTTACAACTGGGGTGCTGCTTCTATGTGAGGTTGTTTTTAATTCGGTTCAAATGATAATTTGGTAATACAGTGGAACATGGTTCTACCATCAAATGTGTTAATATTGTGTCAACTTTAAGGATTTATAGCAGACATTGCAATCTGAGTATTTCTTTATATCAGACATTGCAAACTGATATTCTTTGTATCAATGGTTCAAACTGGTTAATTCTCAATGGACTGAAATTGAAAGGTTCCAATCATTGATCTCACTACTTTGATGTTTTGCATATGAATTTTCTTGGAACTATTGAAATTGACTGCTTGCTAGTCATGTGTGCATGTCTTGGTGCTTCCATATATTATTTTTTTCTTGTCTTTCTTGTGGTTTAGTATTCTTACAAGTAATTAATGATTTACCTCTTAGGTTGCACTGGGTGACATGGCTGAGCTTCTACAAGCTAAAAGTGATGCCGATAAGCTGCCAGATGGGAAGTTGAGGTTTGTAAAATTCTACGTGAACGACTAAGAGCTTATAAGCAACCTGGCAATCTATTTGTTTCCAAACCCACAGCTAGATACAGCGAGGAGTGTTTTCTTGCCACATATGTTTTGAATCTACTGTTTATCTAGTACCATTTGGTGGCAACATATAAATGTTAGTTCTACTCTACTCTCTTTAGCAGCATGTTAATTGATGTGAAGTTAATTTTGTATTGCAGTACAAAAGGTGTTGGTGCAACTGCACCAGATCCCTCTGAAGCCCAGACACTTGATGATGGTGTCATAGTTCCCCTTGGAAAGCCAAAGGAGCAAAAACGTGAGGTATCATGAAGAATTTTTATTCCAGGAAATTAACCATTTAATTTGAAACTGTACTCAAAACTTGTGTTTGCTTTATACATTGGAATTCTTGTTGCAGGGTGCTTTATGGTACAATGAATACATAGTCTACAATGTGGATCAGATTAGGATGCGTTACTTGGTTCAAGTTAATTTCAAATACACCAAGTAGTTATTTACTTGCCCATATTTGTTCTATCACCATTTTGTGCTGCGGTTCTTAAACTTTTTCTTATCTTGTAATTTCATGAAATTATATTTCCTCCTATCTGTCAACCCCTTTTGGATACCAGGCAGGGGATTTGTCCAGCTGTAGTGCTCTAATTTCATACATTTTTAACTTAATGAATCTAATCCCTTCTTTCTTTTAGAAATTTGAATATAGGAGATGTAATTTACGTTCATTACTTCATAGAAAAGAAAACCTGAACCCAAAATTTAATCGCTGGCTTGATCTAATGCTTTTGCCTGCTTTATCTATTCAACTAAGTACCCTCTTGGTGATGGACTTTAATCGATGAAGCCTATGCATTTGTATGGGTAAATATGTAAACACACGTGACGTTCTGAGGAGAAAAATCTGTCTTTGGATCATGGCATGAACAAGAGTCAACTGAAAATCAATCATAGGCTATGATAATATCTCGCGTCGGCCAATTTGTTTTCTTGCTGTTCCTGTGTTCTTGAAGGAAAAGTCAAATATATGCATCAAAGCATGGTGGACGTTGGCTTGTTGGAAGTCGGAAGCATGAGTAAGCGTTTGGAAAACGTGTGAAGGAAATTTGAGTGTATGACCGAATAAGGCATTTACTACAAAACCACGAAAAAAAATTGCAGGAGCACGATGCACACGCTAGCATTTATTTCTCTAGATTTTGATGATGACTTCATCGCAGAATCTATGTTCTTCTTCCACATGGCAGAAGCGGTGATTTAAGGGTGACACCACTTCAGTTCAGGTACATATATATATTAAAAAAAAGGCACGTTCAACTCTGCTCTCGATCTTACCATTTTTTTTTTTAATACACAGAGCTTCTGAGCTCGTGTAAGCCTTTGCGGCTTCCTGTCTTCTGAGACAGGAACTTGACCCTTGAGCTTAACAACACTGTCTGTCTACTAACAGCTGCTGAGTTTAACTTCATTCAGGATTAGTGTTGAAAAAGAATGGGATGGAATGGGATGGATAACAGCTTTTAGGGAAAATTTTCAGAAAGAAATTGTGAAATTAGCTTGGTGTTTACTCGTTCGATTATTATTGTATGGGATCATTATTACAATTCCGAGTTTGATATTTGCACACGTTTGCTCCATCCTTAAAGTTTGCATGATTTGATAATATGGTTCATTTTGCAACCATATTGCTTTGCTTGCATGCATTAAATCCCTATCATCAGGGTGTTAGAAATTCTATCGAGTCGTTTAAGCTATGGAAAAAAGGCCATAAACTTGGCGGGGGTGAAAGCTGGTGCCTACTCTATTAATAGGGAATCATATCAACCTAGGGAGGCCCCCTTCCCTGTTAGGAAACGCCCTTTTCTCTCTCTCTCACATACCCACACTCAAAAGCTTGCACGTTTGCAGCCAACACGGCAACACGCAAAGCCTAGCTGCACTCTTACATTATTCTCCTCTGCCTCTTGCACCAACAGGTTCTTCCCCAAAGAGAAACTCAAATTTAAAAAAAGGAGGGAGGTGGCCTACCCACCAAATGGCCCCATAATCCCAGACATGGTGGTGGGACCCGATGTCATGGCACGAGATTCTTGATCCAAAGGCTAGCAATGGTAGGGAGGGAGGTAAACTTTTTTGATTGCTGGTGGGATAGGTTTTTAGAGTCTTTTCTGCTTGTCAGTCTGTGCCTCGGATCCTGCAAGGGAACAAACACATTGGTGGTGGCATGGGTTTTGTGAAATTAAGGCAGACAGTGCCCGCTTGGTCTTCCTTAGCTATCTCTACTTTGAATTTCTTTGCGTATCACCATGATTGCATGGCATGGCTTTTGCCTTTCTCCTTGCCAGAGATTTTCCTCCACTCCCCTCCCCTCCAGCCCCAATCCCTCAACGCTATCAATTTCACTCATTGCTCCCTCCCTTTCTTATTGGAATTATTACAAATAAAATAAAAAAAGAAGCCTGCTCCGTCCCTCTCCGTTTCTCTCTCTTGCACTTATAAATACTTGACCTTCTTCATTCATCTCTTACACTCACACATCTCTACTCAAACACGTTTTCGAACTCGTTCATGGTTTCAGCTACCGGGTGAGTAGCTCCTTGTTGGAGAAGCAGGGCACGTGCAAAATTGCCAATCCATTTTGGCTTCTCAAATGCCATGTCTCGCGTTCTGCACGTGCTCCCCTTCTCCAACACGGGTTCCTCGCCCTATCTTCTTTTATCTCTTTTCTACTACCTCGTTTGCAAGCTCTCTAATGCATGAATAATTTGTAAGTAATGTAGTTGCAGATAATATACATTAATTTCTTCCCATTTTCTCATCATATTCTACTCTCTCTCTCTTTCTTTCTTTTTTCTTCCCTTTCTCTTTATTTTTCCAGTACATATTCGAGCTTATTCACTATGCTAATTAATCCATTGGAAAAAGGTAATTAAGGCGCAATTGCAGGAATATAGTCTCCTCCTCCTCCCCACTTAATGGATAAAGGAAGAGAGATCAGCAACATTGGTGCTCTGGGGTTTTAATTCAGGGGAGGGCTCTGCCCATGATGCATGACGTACACTCCTTTAGATTGCTGCTTTCATATCCAAGTTCAGAAAACTCCATCCACACCTTTTATGGCTGGCGATTCCAACCTAATCTACGCAATTAAACAGGCAGCCCAGTTACCATGCACGACGATCAGCTTTATAATTACAATCTACTTCATGTAACTTTTTCATGTTCTGAGAAAAGTTCATGTAACTTTTCAGCTGATGCCGCCCTGCTGGTTTTGTTCCAGTCAATCATACTACAATTATTGATATCTTAATAACCAAACTTTCATGCTTTGCTTTTACAAACAAGCTGATCATGCTCCGTCGCTTAACCAAAATAAGTAGTTGTAGCAGTAAAGGATAAAATTTTATAAGTTAGCTTAAATTTTTAAAATTAAAGTAAAAAAAAAAATCTTAGTGTGTACTAAACTTGTTCAAGAGCCAGGAAACACGAATTATATGACGGCGAAACGGAAGGTGCCTTTGATTTATGAGGTGGCAATAATAATTTTAAAGAGCGTGCCTTGGAAGGAAAATATTGCATATAGCAATGTTAAGATTTGGAAATTTCATTATTAGATGTCACGTACAATTATTATTTCAATTTGAGTTATCAAACGGAATATTTCTCCACATTAAAGTAAAAGTTATATATACTGTTCACATTTTTCAAATGGTTTTATAAAATAGATCATTACATATTTAAAATATAAAACCAAATTCAATTCCATTTAGAGACTTGAATAGTTAAAATGTAATGTCAATTTAAATATAATTAATTTGCTCTGTATGAAAATAAAATTTTGTATTCTGATATAAGAAATCCCATGTTTGCTTGGTGGCCCACTTTTGGATTTTTAGCCCAAATTTTATATCCACCAACTCGTCCTCGTTTAAAGTTTAAACCAACTTAGTTGGGCTTTGAGCCCGTTTCTTGACTAAAGGCCAAGCTTTTCCCTGGTCAGAGACTCAGTTCACCCGCACCGTTTCGAGAAAGGGTCGGGTTTAGCCTCCAAATTCCTAAATCCTAGTAAACCCCTTCGCTCTCACTGAGCAGCCACAATTTATTTGCGGCCACCACCACCACTACCACAAGCTCTGCTTAGCGATGGCAGAAAAGAAGCGGAAAGAGAGGGCCGGAGGCGGCGAATCCAGAACGAACAAAAAGTTCAAAAAGCATTCAAACTCCAAAGGCCTAACCAAGAAAAGCAAGGATAAATCCAATATGAGAAGGAAGAGAACAGGTCCTCGCTTGCCTTCTGCGCTGCGAACGGAGCTCGACCGCCTGAACGCTAGAATTTCATCCAACAGCGATGACGAGATCAATTCGGATGTGGAAAAGGATGTTTATGAGTACGAGGAAGAAGTGCCCCAAGAAGAGTCCCGGAAGAACCGCCGCTTCGACCCTGTCGAGAACTATGAATACGAGCTTCCTGAGGATTTTGAGGTTCGCTTCTCACTTTTTAGCTCGTTAAGTGAATTTTCTTTCATTTTTTTTCATAATAAATTTGTAATGTTCTAGAGTTTATTATATGTTCTTAATTTGAAAACACTTTGTAATTCTGAACTTTAGGGTTTTTGTATTCTATCATTTGCTCAATTTTCGAATTTAATTATTATTATTTTTTAAAATATAGATCTTCTAAATGAAGCTATATTGATTGAAGCTTGAAGTGAAATTGAGTTTGAATCATGTTAAGGAGCTATAGTTTAATTTGAATATCAAGCTGCTAATTGTTGCTTGGGGCAATAACTCTGCAATGATTTCCACGATTTGATGAAATTATGAGCAATGGCATATATGATTCTGTGGTCTCTAGGAAGTATTTCGATAAATTTAGTGGTTATCGCACATCTCACAGTCTTCTTCTTATTATTTCTAGGATATCATCGTATCTTGCATCCTAAATTCTAGTTCCTTATGTTTGTTAATACTTTAATTTTCTCATGTAGGATGAAAATGTGTCATCGGATGATGATGATGATGACAATGACGACGACTTTGATGTTGGTGGAAATGAGGGGAATCTGATTGAAGATCTTGATGATAGTGATGGGGTTGAAGAGGAAGATGATGGAAGGCACTTGAGGATGTTGCAAGGAATCACTGGAATGTCAAATGATGCCTTTGAAGGTAAGACTTTGTGGAATATACATCGTCGAATAAGTATGAGGTTCACTGATAAACCAAGTTCAATGACTTATGTGTGCTTTTTAATGGTTGTAGGGCTCTAACAGACAGAATAAGCATCTTGGTCATCTTATTAATTAATTATCCTATCTTTTCTTGGTATCTCTATATAAGTTTCTAACAACTTTGTTGTTTGAGAAGTTGAATTAAATGTCCTCAACAATATGGCTGATATCTGTCTGACACAGGACTTAGCACCTGTGTTTTATGTGAAAATTCTTGTCTACTCGACATAGTCATCAATCTGAAACTTATATTTGTTTATAACAGTTCTTACATACATGTGATATTTCACATGAATTGCAATGGGTAAACATGCCATCCTTAATTGAAAAATGAGAAAATTTTTTGGATCTATTCATGTGGGCATTGGAAAGTTACCTTATACTATTAAGTTGATATGTTTGGTCTCAAATTTTTGACAATGTAGGCAAGAAAAAGAAAAATAATGTGGTTATATCTGAGGCACATCCTGAGTCAGAATACAATCCTACTCGTGATGTTCTGGAGGGTGATGGCCACATTACAGTTCAAGATCTTTTGGAGCCTATTCAAGGAAAACCTGGATATAGCAAACTTAGAAAAAGAGTGCAATACATGGACAGAAAGTCAACATCTATTCAAGCTCCGCTTCCAAAGGCAGATAGAGAGAAGTTGGAGAGGATGGCAGTGTATGAACATTCAAAGAAAGATATTACTAAGTGGGAACACTTGGTCAAAAGGAATAGAGAAGCTCCTACTATTTTTTTTGGTGAAGATGTAGACTTGGGGTTTTCAACTGTAGGGGCAATAGCTTCTGAATTTGAGCCTAGAACTGAGTTTGAGAAGAAAATTGCTTCTTTGGTTTATGATGACAAAGTTATTGAAGCTCACAAAGCAGATGGTTCCAAGCTTCTGGAACTAAATAAGGTATGGGCATTTTAGACTGACCTTGTTGACTAAACCTGGCATTTGTTATTTTTATAGGTTTGCAAGATGCCTGCCTCTCCTTCTGGTCATAAACTTTCTATAACCAAACAAACTATTTCTTCTTGCTAAGTAAATTTTCCCTTATATTTGTGATGATTTTCAGTTTGATCTTTTGATTAAAACATATTGAATACACTAAATTACTGCATTTCTGGACAAGACATAGTTAAATTAGTTTACAACCATTGTCAGATTTTTGAAGATTCTAAGATATAGTCCAGTGCAATTACACATCATTGATCCAACTGAATTAATATGACCATTTAATCTTTGATTGCCGTTATTAAGTTTTATTTTTCGGTGGAATTTGGACTCAACTTTTTTTCCTTTCAGATGTTAGCATGTTTTTATGCTTTATAGAATTTTCAGAAATATGTGTTGCCATCAGGGTTTTTCTATCAGAGAGCTTATAGGTTTTGGCTCTGACAAGTTTGGACTATAATGTTGAAGAAGTCTTGAAATCAACTGATATCATAATTTTCTATATGCATGAAAGGAATTTTTCATATGAGGAGCAAACATTAATATAGGTTGCATTTTGATTTTGCATATTTTTATTTTATAGCTTGTCATTCTCTAACTTTTTCTATTGATATATAAATAAAATCAACGGGATCTTTTAATATGTTATGCTTCTGCAATGGTCTCTGTTCAATTGCATATAATATTATGTGCAACTGTTGGTCTGTCATTGCTTAAAATTCAGTTGTTAAGATCTTCAAGATTATTTGAGTGTCTCTGGTCTTCATTGATGCTTGGCAGATATCTGCAGAAGATTACATGAAGCACCGAAATCACATTGCTAAAATGCGCAGCCTTCTTTTCCATCATGAAATGAAGAGAAAACGCGTAAAAAAGATCAAGTCCAAAACCTATCATCGTTTAAAAAATAAGGACAAACTTAAAGCAGCTTCTGCAGAAATGCTGATGGATCCTGAGGCAGCCAAAGAGCAGGCTAGGAAGCAAGAGTTCAAACGGGCTGAGGTAATCCATCATCTTTCTTGATTTTCATTAATATTCTGTTCTTCAAATGATATTAGTTCATCTGCGTTTACCTAAAAATAAAGTAAAAAATTTGGAATCTTGATTTTTCTCTCTATTACATGACGATGCAGGAGCGAATGACTTTGAAGCACAAAAATAAGTCAAAGTGGGCAAGGCGTATTTTAGAGCGTGGTTTGAATGCCCAGGATGAAGGTACTCGAGCAGCTATGGCTGAACAGCTTCACCATCATGCTCTTTTGACAAGAAAAATAAACACTGTGAAGGACAGTAGTAGTAGCAGCAGTGATAGCAGTAGTGATGAGGATGATGAGGGTTCAGACCAGGATAGGGCATCAGAGTTGCTAGAAAAAGCAAAAGAGAAGACATTGAAAGTATTAGAAGACGATGAGGAAGTGCCTAACTCTGGAGTGCTTTCTTTACCTTTCATGGTATGCTTTGCTTCAATTTTTCCTTTGGACTGTTGAAAGACTTACTCATAAGTTGTATTTGCTTATTTTCTCCTGATATATTGTGCGTCATTTGTTATGTATTAGGTTCGTGGAATGAAGAAAAGAAAGGAAGAAGCTATTGAAGAAGCTAAGCTTGCTCTTCAGGAGTACGAGCAATTAGAGGGGACAGTTGGTGCTGTAAATTTAAAACCAGCCACTGCAAGTGGTAGAAGGGTCTTTGGCATGGCTAATAATGAAGCTTCAGAATCTAACAATAAGATCAAAACTGATAATAAGAAGATGAAAATGGATAATTATTATGGTAATAGTGATAGTGAAGATGATTTGGAAGCCAAAGAGAATCTTAACACTACGGGTGGCAGAAAAAATGATGTTGAGAAGGATGCTGGCCCTAATTGTGTTCATAAAGAAGCTGCTGATGTTCGTCAGGATTCTGTATTCAAGGTAATGTGGCTTCTGATTTTGTTGTGGCCTTCCATTTTCATATCTTTTACTCTTGAGGGTGATAGATATTACTTTTTTTGCGGTACACAGAATTTTGATGACATTGTTAGAGACCCAGGCCCAAAAACAACATATGAAGTTGCTATTTTTACCTCAGACTCGTGGAGAAAGGTTATACTTTGCTATCATTTTTTGTAACGTTCTTAAATGCAGAGGAAGCTGGTCTTATGTGCTAACTGGTGCGTATGCAATGGCAGATGAAAAGTGAGAATGGAGTGGATGCAAATGTCAAAAAGTCACAAGAAATCAAGGAACCTATTGTGCAGAATCAAGACTTGAAGGTTTGATCTCTTTGCTACTGTTAATTATGCTCTACCTTTTGTGTGTTTGGGCAGCTCCTTATTGTCCTGTTTCTTTTCTTGGAAACTCTGAAGGAGGGAGAAGAGGAAAGTGATTCAGATAGCGAAGAACAAATGGTGGATGGGATTTTGTCCACAGGCCCCAAAGACTCATATGAACTTCCTTCTCAATCGGAGCTCATTCGACATGCTTTTGCTGGGGATGATGTGGAAGAAGAATTTGAGAAGGATAAACAGGAGATCTTGAATGATGAAAATCCTGAACCTGATAAACCTGTTTTGCTCCCTGGTTGGGGCCAGTGGACTCATATACAGCAAAAAAAAGGTTTGCCTTCGTGGATGCTTAAAGAACATGACGATGCAAAGCGGAAGAGGGAAGAAACTCTTAAGAAAAGGAAGGATGCACATCTCAAACATGTCATCATCTCTGAGAAGTTGGATAAAAAGGTAAGTGGTTTGGTTTTGTTAATCAACTTCCATCTCAGCATATGTTGAGGTGATTTAAACTGGGACATTAAAGGTTAAGAGTTGTGTGCCAGAAAATTCCAATATTTGTGAAATTGACTTTTTTTTTTTTGAGAAAAATTTATTATTGTCATCAATTATTCTTGAAGATAAAAATAAACTGTGTTGTCAACATGTCATACTAGTAAATATATTTGATTTTTTGTCAAATGAGCCTATTCTTTGTTAGTGTGCATTCATTAAGGAACATGCATGACAAAGTGTTTCTCATTCTGGTATAGGGACATCCAATTGCACTCTGTTTCCCTTTCTACATAGTCTAATTGCACTCTTTCTTGTGGTTAAGTGGTTCTCTTTCTTAATCTCTCTGTATTTGTATTTGACAGGCTGAGAAATTGCAAACAAAAACTTTGCCATATCCTTTCACATCCAAGGAACTTTTTGAACAGAGTGTGCGCATGCCCATTGGGTCTGAATTTAACCCAGAGACAGCAATCAGAGCTCTTAATCGGCCAGATGTAAGTTATTCAATCTTTTCAAAATTAATAGTCCTCAAAACCTCATATTTTCCTTTGGGGGGGGTGGGGGTGCTTGTGTAAGTTTTTCATGTGATGAAAGAGAGGAGATTTGTGAAATATGGTTTGGCATTGACTTGGGAAGCTATTTCCATTGTTCCCCTTCTCTCCTTTTTTCCCATTTAATTCTCCCTGCTCCCCTTATGTATTCCTTGCAGCATAATGGCTTGATCGTGTTTCCCAATTTTTTATCCACTCACCTTGCTTGTGTTTGTGCAGGTGGTGAAGAAACCTGGTGTAATTATAAAACCAATCAAATTTGAGGAAGTGCATCAGCATGAAAAACCAGAGGATCACAAACGGAGTGGGCAAAAACGAAAGCCAAATAGAAGCAAAGGTGCTGTAGGCAAGATGAAGAAACAATAGAGACACGGCGGCTAAATTTCATCTATCCCGAAATTGCTTTCTCTTGTACACTTATAATTCATCTCCTTCTAAAGGATTGGTGTTTGAAGCATAAAGAATGAAGAGTTACGTTACTTGTAATTGACGGAGTTTAGGCATAAGCTTGTAGAGCTAGAGCATTAGGTGATTTGAGATAGGCGGGAGAGTGATAATTTGAGAGGTTTTTGGTAGAAGTTTTGTGTGAGTTCTCCATGTTTAGTGATGCAAGGATACAAAACAAAATTTTTTTTCCAAGGCAGAGGTAATTAATCCACTAATGAAGTGTATCAGAAGCAGTTGTATTATTTATATTTCCGCCTTGCAGCTTGAAAAATCAGCTGTGTGTTGAACCTAGCGAAATGAACGACGGATGATTTAAGGTTTCTTGACCGTTATCTTGTCAATTAAAATTCAGTCATTGAGTTTACTTCAATACCTGATCCTGAGTGAGTGAATTAAAAATCAGTTGTCATTGTTCTTTTAATTTTTAATTTTTTAATCGACTTATTAAATTTAGCTTTTGATATTAATAATTAGCATAAATGAATTGACATTAGTAATTTGTATAAATGACTGAAATGACATGTTTTTTCAGCTCCACCCGTGAGATAGAACTCAGTTGTACTAGTGCCACTACGAAAGGCCCAAGCGTACTAATGTTGTGTAGCGCCGGCAAGGTTAATCCGCCTCCGCACTTCACCCGCTAATTTATAATTCAAATTTATAACTTATAAAGAATACTGTGGGTCTTGTTTGTGAACAGGACAGCCATGAATTCTCTCTGATTGCCTTCCATTTTGCAAAAACGATAAAGAAGAGGAAAAATGCTGCACGAGCTCTTACTAGCTCTTGTTGGTTACACCGGAGATCTCATAATCGACGAGCGAGAACACCATAAATCTCTTGGCCTTCACTTATCTCCCGACGCCCCCATCTCCGACCAGCGCTCCTTCAAGCTTGCTTCCGATATTTCCTTCATCGACTCCAGCGAAAGGTCTTTTTTAAAAAGAATATTTTCAATTTTCAATTTTCGTAAATATCTAAACTCCACCCCCCACCACCCCCCCCTTTTTCCATTCTATTTCTAGGGTTTTTTTTTTTTTTTTTTACAATTGCTACTGTTTCAGGGATCTTATCGAGAGGCTAATTACATTGGGGTTTTATTACCGAGAGCTCGATCGCTTCGCCACAAAATCCCGGAATTTAAGCTGGATAAGGTCCGCTGATGTTTCTCCTTTGGAGAGAGCCGCTGGGTTGTCCAAACCTAAGACCGAGAAGCCAAGCGTTTATCGCAGAGCCATTGCTAATGGGCTGGTGGAAATACTCTCTGTCTATAGGTCTGCTGTTCTTCAAATCGAGCAGAAATTATTGTCGGAAACCATGCCCATTTTGGCAACTGTCACTCAGGGCCTCAATAAGGTTTCTTCTTAAGCACATGGCATCACAGATTTAATTTCCTCGTGGGCCCTTATTTTTAGTTTATAATTTTTTGGGGTTGCAGTTCTTTGTTATTTTGCCACCTTTGTACGAGCTTATTCTAGAGATCGAGCGTGATGATATACGTGGAGGACAGCTTCTTAACCTTTTACACAAACGCTGCCACTGTGGGGTGCCTGAATTGCAGGCCTGCATTCAAAGGTATTCACTTTTGTTTCTTACACTCTTTCTTTCTTCTTCTTCTTCTTTGAAGAAAAAACAAAATGCATATAATTAGTCTCCATCTGTATAAATATGACAAATTGTTTTCTGAACCATAATACTATCCTTTATGTACCTTTATGCGTCTTGAGTGAAAATTCCTACTGTAATTAAGAAAAGGTTTTATTACATGCTTCAATATGCTCATAATTAATTGAGATTAAAGCAATGAATATGGTCCAATTTTTTATTATGCTTATTTTTCAGTGTTCATGTAAATGCTTGTGAATGGCTGGGACAATGTTTATGCCTGGTTTTTTAGGGTCTCTTCAAATGTGGTTGTACTTGTGTGTTGATTGGTCTAAAGATGCCAGGACCTTTCTAATCAGCTTGCTGATTCTTGAACCATAGGCTTCTTTGGCATGGTCATCAAGTGTTGTATAACCAACTTGCATCATGGATGGTTTATGGGATTCTTCAAGACCAGCATGGAGAATTTTTCATTAGAAGGTAGGGACTAAAAGAGTTTTGTACCCTTTTGATTCAAAATATGTATTTCTTTTTAGATCTTTAAATCTTATGATTGTTTTTTGGAACTTAAACGTCTTTTAATTCTTTGATTTCATAATTCTTGCATAGATATTCTCTTTGGTTTATGTTACTTTGCACGTTTGAAACTGGTTTGATAATCATAATACTTTTCAGGCAGGAAGATAGAGATGTCGACTATGGCTCATCTATCTCGGATATGTCCGAAAAGTTGGCACGCTTGTCAACTGATGATTCATCTTTAACGGATTGGCACTTGGGCTTTCATATTTTCCTGGTATTTTGGAGCTGTCTCTTGCATTTTCTTTGTTATCACATATAAGCAAACTTCTGTTCATTGTTTTAGCTTAAATGAATAATAAACTAGTTGGAATGGGTAAACATAATTCAATGGGTTTGTGGTCAATTGTCATACTTTAAAGCATCACTGTTCTGCTGGAGTCATAAAGTTGGACAACACCATTGTCTTTATGAGAGCAACATTAACAGTTGCAGAATGAGATCTGACATGCCTGATGCAATCACATATGAGCATTTGCTTAGCAAATTGTTATTAAGGTAGGAGATGTCACTCACTTTTATTTGGATTTTTTGCTGAAGACATTAGTTTGCATAGATAAATAGCATTGCCACTGGTTTTTCGAATAAGCAATAATTAAGGGATTTGTTGGTGGATTTCCTTGTTAGGTTAAATATGCATGTCGACGAACATGTACTATATATTTAATTATTACTAGTATCTATACATACTTTTGTTATTTACGGAGCTGTTACTATGAACTATAAGTTAACTGGAAGGAAACCTGGAAATGAATCTCTAAATAAAAAGGATTTGATAGATACTTCTTTCAAAATGTTCTTAGTTTTGTTGCTGTTGCAAGCTATTTATACTTTTACTCTTGTTTTGTAGGATATGCTCCCTGAGTACATCCCTATGCATGTTGCAGAGTCGATTCTTTTTGCTGGTAAAGCCGTCAGGGTTCTCCGAAACCCAAGCCCTGCCTTTCAATTTCAGGATGCTCTGCGTAATCAGCAGATAAAAAAAGGCTCTCAAAAGGTTCAAGGATCTTCTGGGCGTGTTCCCTTCCATAAGGAGCCTTTCCTGGATATAAAAATGATTGGAGAAGAATTGCTTCCACAATCTGAGGCTGATAAGATTGAAACTATGCTTCAAGATCTAAAGGTTTTCTTCTACAGTTATGTAGTAGTTTATCTACTTATATGCCTTTAAATGATAGAAAGCCTTTATTCATCGTGCATCTGTTATATGTAGGAATCATCAGAATTTCACAAAAGGTCATTTGAATGCTCAGTTGACTCTATCCGGGCTGTTGCAGCTAGTCATCTTTGGCAGGTGCTGTTGTCAAACTTGGTACCTGATATATTTGAAGCTTGTATATACTTAATTTGCTCTATTTCTGCAGCTTGTGGTTGTACGTGCCGACTTGAATGGTCACCTGAAGGCTCTAAAAGACTATTTTCTTTTGGCGAAAGGAGACTTTTTCCAGGTACAGAATGTATAGGATCTACGGCCTTTGCCAAAAAGAAAGGGGGTAGAGAAAAGGGAAATGCTTCCTTTAGGTTCTGTGTCCTAGTCTTCACAGTTTTATTTTTTCCTTTTTAACTAAATTAAATGATTTTATTTCCTCAAATCTTGGCTCATAGTTCAATTACAGTCTAATGCTTAGCTTACAGTAGATGTGCAGCAAACACTAATTGCATTTCAACATCATGCTGAGAATTTTGACTTTATTCTTGCAAACACTTAACATGTTTTATTAAATATTTATTATGATTCCAGTGCTTTCTTGAGGAGAGCCGGCACTTAATGCGCCTGCCACCTCGCCAGTCAACTGCTGAAGCTGATCTTATGGTTCCATTTCAGCTGGTATGAGATTATTTCTAATAACTTCTTGTTTGAAACCAATACATATATATATATATATATATATATTATAATAATAAATGTAAACATACTTTTTAAACATGAGTCTTAGCTTGTTGAGGTTTCAGATTGAATAGCTGTTTGTATGAATTCCTTGCTATACTTGCATTGCAGGCAGCCATAAAGACCATTAGTGAGGAAGACAAATACTTTTCTCTAGTATCTTTGCGGTAAGACTCTAGTCATTTTGCCATCAGTGATGCCAAAAGATATGTTCTTAATTATCTTTCCATCAATCAGGATGCCTTCATTTGGGATCACAGTCAAATCCTCTCAAGTAGATTTACCAAATACAAAAACATATACTGATGGAAGTTCAGGTGCTGTACTGTCAAGTACTTCTTCAGAGACATCACTTGATGGTTGGGATGGTATTGCCCTTGAATATTCTGTTGATTGGCCCTTACAGCTGTTCTTTACCCAAGAAGTGCTCTCCAAGTAAGTTTCTATTGCTTCATGGATACCTTATATCTTTCTTATTACCAAATTTTCTTTAGGCAAGAAGCAGTCTTTTGAAATAAGAAATGATAACTGTGTAAGGAAGTCATAGGGTTAGCTTATATGGTTAAAAGACTTTATATTACATTTGTCAATCATAATTGTGTTCCAGGTACCGTAGAATTTTCCAGTACCTGCTGAGGCTCAAACGAACACAAATGGAATTGGAGAAATCCTGGGCATCTGTCATGCATCAGGATCACACAGATTTTGCCAAACACCGCAATGACCGGATGAACTGCTCAATATCTCAGCCACGGCGGCAGCGTTGTAGACCAATGTGGCATGTTAGAGAGCATATGGCATTTTTAATCAGAAATCTTCAATTTTATATCCAGGTCCTTGATTCTATAGAATTCAAATCATGTGTCTTTGCAAAATTTTTCCAGAGATTTTTCTAGCAAAGCAAGCAAGGGCTTTTATGATGAATGCTAGGCAATTTGATAGAGTTGTCCATTTAAAGGCTTGTATATGTGCTACATCCTTCATTTAAAATTTGTAGTTAAACTTTACACCTTTGATTATGATCTAGTCTATGGTTTTATGGGTAGCTGAAATGGTATTGGGCTTTAGATCTTCATTAGGGTGCTTGCCACTTTTAAGTTTTCAAGTTAGCAACACCTGTTGCAGTTACTGCATGTATCTTGACACAATATTGGCATAATCATGAAAACGCCATTAGCGTCCTGTATGGTTAGTTTGTAACTTGTCCATTGAGGTATTGGCCAATATTCTGGTGCAAGTTTCTGATCAAGATTCATATTGAAAAGTAGGGAATAGTATCATAAGATGCAAAGTCTTTGATGACAGCTTCAGTGTTGCATCATAGGCAGAAAAATAACCTCTACACCAATGAATAACTTTAAGCATCAATTTCATGGATCCTAGTGAAAACAAGTTGAGACAAAAGTTACTGGGAACGGAAATCAGATATCGCCAGTTCTGAAAGATTCTACATAGTTTGACCAGACAAATGCTGATATAGATTCCTTTCGAGTTTTATAATAATGTTCTTAAATGACATTGAGAATTAGATACCTAATATTTTGATATCAGTCTTGTTTATTCTCACTCGTTGAATGCAGATGTGTTCTTTTCTTTATGTATTTATATTTTATGCATTTCATGAGTCCTTCATAATTGAGATTTTATCTTTTCTGTTTTAGGTTGATGTGATAGAATCTCAATGGAATGTTTTGCAATCTCACATTCAAGATTCTCATGATTTCACTGAACTTGTGGGTTTCCATCAAGAGTAAGTAGGATGAGTTCATTGCACTAGCATCCTTCTGAATTTTCAAATACTATATTAGACTGTAAATTATCTGTTAAGTTTTTTTTTTTTTTTTTTATGAATTATTTCTTAAGATTTTACTTGCTAATATACATAGAATCACAAACATTGTAAATATTGAATCATTATTGCTTGTTACTATTTATAAGGACTTGATTTAGGTGAATTTCATACAAATCAACTCAAAGTATGTTTTGGTTCACTAATGTAGATATCATAGAAATCATGCCATATTATTGCATAGAATTTGTCGACGTAGAATGAGTTTATGCATAGCACATTTGGTGTTTTTCTATTATTTCTTTTGGTTTATCTTGCCAAACATCGATGATATGCTGAAGGTGTACATGTGCTTAACATTGTTACAGGTATTTATCGGCTTTAATTTCTCAGTCCTTCTTGGACATTGGCTCTGTGTCAAGGATATTGGACAGCATCATGACGGTTTGCCTGCAGTTCTGCTGGAATATTGAGAACCAAGAAAGCAGTCAAAACACATCTGAACTAGAACGTATAACCGAGGTAGCATCTCTTATTTGTTCATGTAGGTAGCACAAGCGGAAGTATTTTGAAGTAGTGAATATGATGGATATGTTCCTTTAATTTTTCAGATGTTGGTTCAAACTTGCAACTTAAGCTTAGTTGGTTTGTGACAATTTGCCTTGGATTTTTAACACTTCAATTTAGGACCAGGTCAAATCTCCAAAAAAGGGAAAAATAAATAGATAGGTTAATTCTCTCTTTGGAGACTTTGTCAAGTGTAAAGAAACAAGTTGGTTGGCTTGCCACTTGCTATTAATAGTGGGACCAGACCTCCATCTCTGCATCTTTCAGAAGCTGTTATTCTCCTCATTTCAGCTAGATATTTTTTAATTAACTTATGCTTAGCAATTCTCTTATTCATTCATGTCACAAGTTGCACAGCCCTGTATTTTAAAGACACTGTTCTTAACCTTTTCCAGGAATTTAACAAGAAATCAAACTCGTTATATACCATATTGCGCAGTAGCAGGCTTGCTGGGAGTCAGCGAGCTCCATTTCTGAGACGTTTCCTTTTGCGAATGAATTTTAATTCCTTCTTTGAGGTAATCTTCGTATGCTTATGCTAGTCTTCCAGCTACTCAAAAGTTTAGCTCATATAATTTTCTTACATGCTGTTTCCTTGTACTAATAGGCAACTGCAAGGGGTGTGCTGAATGTTGTCAGACCACGCCCATCGCTTCCTGTTTTAAATCAGCGATAGCATTTGATTATATGAAATTTCTGAAGTAGCTTGTCTGATTCTTATTTGAGTGTTCCTCGTGGTGCTGCTGTCTCCTTTCATGTTTGTTTGTGGGAGGATGGTGCTTTACTACCTAGACTGAGGGGCATGCTTGTTTTCAGCTTTATGAATGCCCATTAACCATCTCAAATCAGTTACTAGTGCATAAGTTATCTGACTTGGAGTTTGCTGCTTGCTCCTTGTTGACCTTTGAGTAACCATCTCTGGGAAGTTAGATGTCATTGTGGGAAGCGGGCTCGAGGGTGCAGTTTATTCTCAGCGGTAAGCAAGCCCTTGGGCAGATAAGCCACTGCTTGCTAGGTAACTGGAGTTTACGAGACCTGTGCTTGGCTTTGACTGGCTACCCTTTTGTGATAAGGTGGTGCATTGACGGTTGGTTTCATTCTTTTTCTTTTTTTTTTTGTGGGAGTGAGATTTTTAGTTTTATTTATTTATTTTTGTGTAAATGCAATGTATATGGGTTGTAGACTATATATTATGTAATGTAATATAATATAAGTGCATAAATTTTCTTAAGATTAATGGCTATCAAGCTTGTTTTTGCATTTCTAAAAGTGGAAGGAGTTATACTGTACATGATCTTGCACGCTCCTAGCTCACTTGTATAATATTTGGAGTCGATATTCTCCTTATTCCTTAATGTTATAAAGGTGGCAGTCTACATTATCCGATTCCATCCAATTTCTACCCGTTTAAATTCTTATTTCTTGCCTGCCAAAATTAATTGGACAGAACATGATTTGGCCTATAGCAACATAATTGCCTTCTTTTCTAGTACTAATGTTAATCAGCCTTTTAAGCATTTAAATTTAACAACAAAATAAAACGGTGGAGGAACACTACTCTCACGATGCTGCTTTTCTGTATAATTAATTATTAATTGGGCATGTGTTAATTTTGTAATTCCATTTTCATAGTTTAAAACTTTTATCGTTAATGCAACAATAATATTTTTATAATAAATTAATTAAAAAAGATTTTTTATAATACTGTTTAACTGTCAAAGTAAAAATTGGTGGCTGACTCCCAGTCGCATAAGCATGCATGCATGTTAAAAATTTCAGTTGCATTTATGTACAATTCGGAAAATTGGAAAGAAAGAATAGAGAAGAAAGAATAGAATATAATGACAGCCTTGAACCAGAAAAAAAAAAAAAAACGATTTACATTTAGAGCTCCTCAAACCCTTCCTCATCCCCATCTTCCTCGACCCTCTGAAGCTCTCTCCTCCAAGTTTCCATCTTTTCAAGAGGCAAATACATCATTCGTAAGTACATCAGTTAACCTCAAACCATTAATGTAATTAATAACTCATTGGAAGATGTTCAACATATTAATCAGAAACCCCATTCTAGGAAAGGCCTCTTATGACTTGTTAGAGGCAAATGTATACACTGACAAAAATATTATAGTAATATATATTTTGAACAATTATATCCCATTCTGTGTGTTTTTGCAGTATCCATTACTTGCTGCTACCCAAATGGAATCTTTGATTTCTTAAAAGATCTAGCCCTCTAATCAGATTGCTCTAAAGGTCAAGGCATTTATCCCTGGTTTGAATCCAAATGCATGTGTCGTACAATTATAAACTTAACGAGAATTGCGATCCTATGATGAATAAAGTGCTAAGAATAACAAAATCCATGCAATCAGTTAGGGGAGCTAGATGATTACGAAAGAGATGAAATTTTCAAATTTGAAAGGTCCTAAGAGATAGAATACTTTCTGTTCTACGGAATGAATTTTATGATTAATACTAAAAATGTGAATGCACATGTGGACTCCGTAGAAAATGATTGTGAGGAATGAAATGACCCCTTCCTCAGCATGTTAAACTAATGCACTGTGATGATGCTTTACAAGTTGGACCAGAAACAAGTGGTTGCACCTGATCATCAGAAAACCGCAATTGTTCTGCAACAAATAGTACGTTCCCGTAATCTCTTGGTACTACTTCCTTTCCCAAACTTTTAGCGATTTCATTGTAGCTAATTATCTCCACATTGAAACCGTTGCTCATAAAAAGATTGCCCATCCATTTCTCTGTACTAGACTGCAAACACGAAGACCAGCCAACAGCGCATGTGTTCCTTAAAGAAAAGCAATTTAAGTAAGAATAAATACAGATATGAATATACAACAAACTTACCCTGGTACCAAGTTCAGTTTCTGCCAACCATGCAGGCAATTCTCCCAAGAAGAGACACCCATTCATAGCCATACCACTGACGAGGAATAAGATCTCTTCAAAACTTGCCAGAGTCATCACAGGTAGTCCCTACCAAAAACATGAAAGAAAAGAAAAATTCCATCAGAAAGTTATGCCTTAGAGAGTTTCAGCTGACAAGCATCGCAAACGGGAGAAAACCTTTATCACCTGGATAGCCCATATACTTGGACGATGACCATTGAAGCCTTTCATGCCCAAAGTCTCTTGAATATTAGAGGATTCCAATGGAACATGAAGATACAAACAACTTCTTGGGATCTTAGCCCCAACACCTAATTTGTTCAAGAACATTCTCTCAGAACAAGTTGAACTACTTGTCTAAACCAAATCCAACCACATGCAAGAAATTTAGATTGTCATAATCCAAGACATATAAATTTCAAAATAAATGGAAAATGGATCGTTTGTTCTGTTTTTTTTTTAAATATACAATGAACTATGACAACATTAGTCCAACAGTTAGGCACCTTTAAGCTTTTCAGCCGCCTTTTGGAATACCCTTTCAGGGGATATATCAAATATGATGGTTGAGCTAGGCCAGTTAAGCCTATATGGCCGAGTATCCATTCCATCTGATAATAGAACAACCTGCATTTTATTAGTAAGGAAGTTAATATTCTTATGCAATTGGGGTAATACCATATAATTCAAAATTAAGCTTAGTGAAAACACCTGTTTAAGCCCGTCCATGTGGTTAACCGCACGAAGCAACTTATCATCTATGAACTTGGTTGCAATGCAATAATGTTGTAATCGCTTCTTCAAATCTATCCGAGTGTGAGATGGAACTTGAGCAAAGCACCCCGCATATAAATCCACAAAAAGAGGCTCTGAATATAAATATAAAATAAAAATGATTATTAGACTTAGTAGCTACTTTCAGAAAATGAAAGGCGATCGAAAAGACAGAAAATTAGAGAATTGGGATTTTGCTTGCCTGGTCGGTGTGTCTCGTGAAAACGGAGAGAAGCTGAATCCATGGCTGATTGGAGTAATGGGTCGTTATCATCGCTGAGTTTAGCTCTAAATAACCAACCATTTCTCTTCTTCTTGGTGTTAAGAGGGAACGGCAGAGATGGGGGCACGATTGCAGTAGGTGGCGGTGGCGAACATGCAAATCTCAGTAAACATTCCATATAGGCTTTTGCCGTTTTCGGATGTACTTCAGGGTTTATCGATTTGAACTATAGCGATTTGGAGGAGTTTCATTATCCCCTGGCTTCAACAGTCACCGTAAGGAGCGCAAAGCAGGGCTCGGTCCGTGTAGAACATGCCTCGTTTATCCTAGTACTATGGTAACCATTTTTTATTTCTTTTTCCTCTTTTTTTTTTTAAATAAAATTATATATTATCAATGTATCAAATATAAATTTCATATTTATTTAAATATAACTTTTTCACATAAAAAAGTACCTACAATCAAATAATCAAACTATATGATATAATTTTTCAATTGATGTGATTTTTTAATAATGGTAACACTTTATTTAAAAAAACATAATTTTTTATTTACAATTGTTCACTCGAAGAGATATAGTTTTTTATTTTAAAAACACACTAATAATATTTTTTTAATAACTTATTTTTAATTCACGAATTAATATTTTTTCAAATCTCTTCCATTGTTAAAAATTAAGAATCCATACGTGTGCTTAATTTTGTTGGTTGGGTTTTATTTTGAAAGGAGGTCTAGTTCAACTTTTATCATTCAAATACCATCATTAAGCAATTGAAATTTCATTTTAATTGTCTCCACAACTAACTGACCAAGCAAAATACTTATACCATGATCGAATCACTTCTATTATAATTTGGCTATTTTGCAGT
This sequence comes from Theobroma cacao, assembly GCF_053813885.1. Taxonomy (NCBI): domain Eukaryota; kingdom Viridiplantae; phylum Streptophyta; class Magnoliopsida; order Malvales; family Malvaceae; genus Theobroma; species Theobroma cacao. The sequence goes on along the minus strand of NC_142639.1, from coordinate 36,691,761 downwards.
ATTATATTTTTTTTGATTGGACAATCCTTGTTAACTTTGAAGCACAGTTGAGTTTGGCTTAATGCAGATTGTTAGACTTGTTTACATTCTACCAACCCCCAAGGCAAATCTCCAAAATTAGGCACCCTGCCGAAAGATGGGCTGAATTTAAAAGTGTATTAAGACTTGACAAGAAGAGTTGTGAGACTTTGAAAGGTAGTGGACAACATGGTAGGTGTAGTTGTTGGAGAAGTACAAAATTACAACCAAAAAGGATCCTTTCATTCCGCCAAAAATAGTTACGATTGGTGGCTTTAGAAAATACCAACCAAAAAAAAGAAGATTAGGGAGCAAGGGTCACACTCACAACAAAAGGCTCTCAGATAGAACACAAGCGACGCTCAGGTCTCAGCACCAACCCACCCCACAATCTCAACGCCCAGAGGCCAGCTTCTTATCTCCACCAGAAAACCTAACCAAAATAATGGATTCCAGTCTCCGTTCTTCCGAAAACCCTGAAACCAAATCAACTGACGAACAAACCCAAACCCAAAATCAACTTGAGATTTTCCCTTCTCAATCCCAATTTGCTACCGCTTCTCTATCTTTCTCTTCCTTGCCCACAACTCTGCCTACCCATTTCTTCACTCATCCTAAAATCTCATCTCTGTTCTCTTCTCAATCACCCGATAAAGTTAAAGTTCCAACGCAAGCTTCCTCTCTTTCCCATCTCTCTCTTTCTTCAACTTCCCCTTCACCTTCCAAAATCTCCTTCAAATCCACCCTTTCCAACAACCCTCTCCAATCCCCTCTCTCCTTAGGCCCACGCCGCCCTCTCGATCCTTCCAATGGCGCCGCAATTCGTCGAGCTTCCATCGTTTGGTTCCGCAACGACTTACGAGTCCACGACAACGAGTGTCTCAACACGGCCAACAACGAGTCCATGTCGGTCTTGCCAGTTTACTGTTTTGACCCTCGAGATTACGGTAAATCCTCTTCTGGGTTCGATAAAACGGGTCCCTACAGGGCCACATTCTTGATTGAATCGGTTTCGGATCTCCGGAAGAATCTACAAGCGCGAGGGTCGGATCTTGTGGTCCGAATTGGGAAGCCGGAGAGTGTTTTAGTTGAGTTAGCTAAAGCCATTGGGGCTGACGCTATTTATGCTCATAGAGAAGTTTCTCATGATGAAGTTAAGGCTGAGGAAAAGATTGAGGCGGCTATGAAAGAAGAGGGAGTTGAAGTTAAGTACTTTTGGGGAAGTACTTTGTTCCATGTTGATGATTTGCGGTTTAAGTTGGAAGATATGCCTTCGAATTATGGTGGGTTTAGGGAGAAAGTTAAGGCTTTGGAGATAAGGAAGACGATTGAAGCATTGGACCAAATGAAAGGGATGCCTTCGAGAGGTGATGTGGAGACTGGAGATATTCCTTCATTGACGGATCTCGGGCTTAACCCCAGTGCAACAACGGTTCAGGTTTGAGATTTAGATTTAACTTCTGTGTTTTTCCATATGATGTTCAGTTTGTTTTGTTATGCCTTTCTATATGCTGGATTTGTGCTGTTTGTTACGCAAATTGAGGGAAGATAAATGACTACAGTTGCATAAAGTTCTTGACGAGGATAATAAACCGTGGATGGATTTTAGGCAGTGACATTCGATGTTCTAGAGAAGATAAATGTCAAAAGTAATTAGTTTTGCTTGTGTTTCATTTATTTGTACGGGCTAAGATTTTCCTAACTATATGTTTGATCCTATTGCACGCACCATAATGCTAATCTTTGCTTTTATGCCAAATGCTTCTTCATGTTTATGTTAGCATTCTGCTTATAAATAGCAGAAATATTAGGACTACTCACATCTGAAGCATGATTTGATTTGATTGGGCTGTGTAATTAGAATTATCAATTTATGGTGCTCATTAATTAGTGCTTAATGTTTAATTTTGAGAGTTTAAAGAAGTTTTGATTTAGGCATTGCAACTAATCAATGCTACTAGATATAAATCAATTAGACTGAATTGAATTAGCAATGTTAGCTGTGTTTTATGGTTGTTTCAGTGATGATTAATAGGAAAGCATATTTAGGACTCATGATAATGTAAATATTCACAATTTATTGTTCGTTTCATGTAGGAAGGTAGGCCATATGTTAATAGTTCTATGGCTGGAGGGGAGACTGAAGCATTGCAGAGGCTTAAGAAGTTTGCAGGTGAGTGTCAAGCACAGCCACACAGGGGGAGCAAGGATGGCAGCCATGATAGCATATATGGTGCAAACTTTTCTTGCAAAATTTCTCCATGGCTAGCCATGGGATGCCTATCTCCTCGTTTCATGTTTGATGAGCTAAAGAAAAATGCAAACAGGTATGCTGTCAAGTATGTGTTTTTCCTTTTACAAATTTTAAATTTTGAGGTTATTATGGATATGGTCCAAAACAGAGTACAATGGAGCAATATGATCCATGACCCCATATAGTGGGAGAAGGTCTTTGGTTTCTGTGTAAACAATTTTTAAGTTATCAGATATTTACTTAGGGTAAAATACGTACACCTCCTAAGTTTTAATTAAAATTTCACAGGGGTCCATTAGTATGAAAAATAGATAGTCCGTTTCGAAAATTATTTTTCGTTAGACACATAAGTCCAACCGTTAGGGTTTCATTAATATTTCTGTTAATTTGCTGATGTGATAATATTTTTTGGACAACTTTGCCCTTCATTAATTTCAAAAATTACACTATATAAATTATAATTTAAAAAAAAAATTTCTTATTACAAAAATCTTTTCCCCTTTATTTTTGTTCTCTCAAACGGCCAACCGGTGACACTCTCATCGCCGGCTGGCCAGATCTTTTGCCAGGCTCCTCTGGCATGGGGAGCACTCAGCGGTGCTCTGTAGGCCATGGGTGCTGAGTGCTCCCCACGCCATGGGAGCACCGACCAAGGGAGCCAAATGCTCCCCTGGCTATGGGAGCACCAGGAGTACCGGATCTGGTGCTCCCAAGCCTGGTGAGCATGATCCGGTGCTCCCCAGGTCAAGGGAGCACCAATTTGGTGTTTTTTTGGGAGTTTGGTCGGATCTCCGACCGTGGAATGGCCGGTCGGTGTTTGTCGGATGACTTGAAAGAGAAAAGAATGAAAAAAAAAAAAAAAAAGGTATGTTGAACATTTCATGTTTAAGCATGAACATTATCTAAATGTTTGAGGTTAAGTGTTCATTTTGAAAACTAATGAATCTGCATGTAATTATGGTTAAAAGTTAGGAGTGTGAGTATTTTATCCATTTACTTAATGTTGAATGCATTTTTATGATTGACAGGGCCTTTTCTGCTGCTTCAAATAAAAAAGACGGAGGTAGTGGCTCACCTGATACTGGAATGAACTGGTTGATGTTCGAGTTGTTGTGGAGGGATTTCTTTAGGTAAATATGGCCTTGATTCATCATAGGAGTTTTCTTTTCCACTGAGACAATCAAAGATAATATTTCATTGCACGTATTTGTTTGCAGATTCATCACCAAGAAATACAGTTCTACAAAGGTTGGAACTGCTCCTGCCACAGCTTGTACGGGAGCCCTTGCTTAAGCAAAGAATTTGCACTGGTGTTGAGGAGGATAATTGTTCTGGGGTGATGGTTGGCTGTTAGATGGTGGATAGGTTGCTCGAAAGGCAGTTCTCCTTGTTGCACTCTTGCTCTTGTCGCCTAATAAAATGCTTTAATATGGTAAATTTTGTCTCAGTTTTTTGGAGCGTTAGAAACATTGGGGCCGTTTGTCCATTGTTTGATTTATCATCTTTTGAATAACAGGTCTCACAATCATTTGACCATGCCTTTTGATTTGATTTTCGACCCTGAAAACAAAGACTGAAATATTACGAGTTTTGAAAGGTTAGAGCTGTAATGGAAACTGTGGTTTTGGAGTTTATCATTTAATAAGAAAATTGCGAATACGAAGAATACTGAAAATCCTTGAAACGAGACAAAAGAGACCCGACAAAACACTAATCTTACTGTCATATACATAAATACTAATCTATTGCTCGTGTGATGTATTGGAGATGATAAAATTTTTTTTAGATATGCAATGGTAATATATTGTTATATTTACTTGTTGATGTGCATTAACATGCACAAAATATTATAATATTTTGTAAAACATGTAACTATTGTTGTTTTAGTCATCATTTGTTGTTATTGTAATCATTATTGTAGTATTTGTGGTGCTGTTTTCATACAAAAGCACACTTATAAACAGTATTATGATAAAACAAAGTTTTAAATAAAATTTTCAAACTTACTGTAGAATACGTAGTAACTTAATCTCTTTTAAAATTTTATTTTTAGCTAGTTGATCTGTACCACTTTTATTACTTACATTTAACATTGAAAAAGAGAATAGGTAATAATTCAATCTCTTTGAAAATCCAATTCTATCTTTGTTAGTTGATATGCAATTCTTTACGTTAGTTACATTTAACACTAAAAAATGATATGCGAGTAATAAATAATAGAATAAAAAAATTATTTTTATAAATATGTCAAAGAAAAATCTAAGATATCAATTTTAAGGAGAAAAAAATCCAATTAGACCTCACGTTTATGCTCAAAAACCCAACTACAAACCAATCTCATTAAACCTCAAGCCTACCTCGCAACAACCACATGTCAAATTAAAAATTTGTAAGTGTCAAAGCAAAAGTTCTTTGAGACTTCCTTTAAATGTAACAAACCTTTTTTATTATTTGTAATTTTCAATGTAAAAAGCTTGCGTGAGATTATTTATTAAATAGGGCATTCACATGCATGTAAGTGCTTTTTTTTTTTTTTCATAATCAAGTTGATTTAGTGATCTAAAATGCATGCAAGTGTTTTATTTATTTTTTTCATAATCAAGTTGATTTAGTGATTTCTCTAGTTTATGTCCATAAACTTTTGATGATCAAATAGACTTAAAATGGGATATTTCAATAATGTCAAATTTTATGTGTGTTTAGGAATAAATATATTTTTTAACTGTTGAATGAAGTAAAAAACTTTATAAACACTAATTTTGAAAAATTTATGAGATTCGTGTACGTTTATATGACTATTATAAAAAAAATATTGACAGATAAGTGAACTCATATTTTGGATTTACTTGATTTTTATTTATTTGGTTATCAAGAATTTTTCTTTTGTATTATTAATAAATTTATAAAATAAAATTAGCAGAGTCATTAACCGTTAAACCTCTCATAAAATAATTGACTCTTGAATTTAGACTTTATAATTGATTTCCTCTTTCAGGCAATATTTTTGAGGCTTCCTTTAGATATAGTTATAAATCTTTCTCATGAGAAACATTACTTTTCAAAGACAGACATTTGGAGTGAGGTTTTTAAACTTTATATGCATGGCAGGGACCAATTGAAAGCGATGCACACTTCCCCAACACCTACTTCCTTTAAATTGTAAAGTGTGGAGCACTTTACATTGTCAAGTGTCAAGCAAAAAAGCCCAAAAACGGTTTCCTTTAAATATAGTTATAGATATATATGGGTACTGAGAGGGGAACAAACTTCTAAGAAGTTGGTCAAAAGAATGAAAAGAAAATACCGTCTTTTTGGTGCAAAAGAATATACTCATTCTCATATGATGCCAGAAACTCGAAGGGAAGAGAGGACCACAAATATAATCCAAAGCAACATGAAGAATACACTGGTAACCCAGGCCCAAATCCTAGGGCCTCCGAGCTCCGCCCCCAGTGTCAGGCGCCTAATCACCAATACCATAATACAGCCTACAGAGGTGGAGAAGAATACAAGCAGAGAGAAGCTGAGTCCCCCTGCATTTTGTATCCGCAATGGTTCTCTATATGCTATGAAATTGTATGCAGTATCAATCAGCCACGGAATGCCAATGCCCACATAAATATTCACTGAATTGCTGCAAAAGGATAAACAACAAAAAATAAGCGGAGAGTTTTCCACAAGCCTAGAGTGTGAGACATATTATTTATCCAATAACTAGTCACCACATCAAGCAACCCAATAGTTTACCTTTACACAAAAGTGGTGGAGCCATTCTAATTACTCTTAAGTCTTAATTCTTAGAGTAAGACATGAAGGCAACTTCGTTGCTCTTAATTCAGGCATAGGGAGGTTTGTTGCTCTTAATTTTGGCATAGGGAAGAATCATAGTTTGACGCCTAAATCAACTAAGTTATGTCATTATAGGATATGTACTAAATCATACTGTGAAATTAAAAAGTCTTGTGGTAACAGCTTCTTAGGAAACTAAATCAATTATGTTATTATAGGAAACTACTCGCAGAAAGATTTAGGCCTCTAGATCATGACCTAGAGTTAAAAGATAAGATTGTATGAGATATACCTGCAAGTAATGTTTGCTATAGCAGAGTCAGCTGTTATCTGACGTTCAGCAGCAATCTTACTTGCTACTAAATCTGGCCATGAAGTGCCAGCAGCTAATGCTGTAAACGCTATGACATAAGCATTTATCCCTGAAACAAAATATGGAATAAGAAAATGAAAAATTCACAAAATATGGTATGTACAACGGTGCAAATCTTTTTTGGCAAGGAAGAAAAACCTGTGACACAGCTTATAAGATCCGTCAGCTCTGTTACAATGTAAGCTATCCCACTGATGAAAAGTAGAGAGCAAATGAAGGCAATCCATCCATGAGCAATTTGATAAGGAGGCACAAAGGCAAACAGAACTCTCCAGGGTGCAAGTAGTGACTGCCAAACAATACTTGCTAGCCGAAGATGGATGTTGTTCAGTTTTCTTGATTCAGGGCTTTCCAACTGTTTAAGGAACTAGATATTATTCACCACGTTTATTGGTTTATTGCTATGCTTAGATAAGGGGGAGAGGCACAAGTTTAATGAAATTATATCCCAGTGAAGGTTCAGTTATAACCACAAGGCCACATGATGGAAAAACAGTTGAATTAAAGAAAAAGTAAAGCATACAACTATACCTAGCATAAGCTGCAAGAAATTTTGAAGTACAAATTCAAACAATGGTAGAACTTAAATTATCACATAAGAACTAAAAAGGATTCTATGTTACTTTATAAAATACATACTGTGAGTGCATCGAGGAATTGTGTTTTCCAAAGTTCAAGCACATGAGGATCTTCTAAATCGATCTCCTTCTGAAAGGGTCTAGTCGAGGTTTCGACTAAATCTTCGATTGTGGACACCTTTTGATAAGAAGAGCCTGCATGATTGACCTTTTTGGTATTAGTACTGATTAATCCATCCACCAACTTAACCTACTGAAACTCAAAATTAACACAAATACTTATAGCTTACCTCCTAACCCTGGTACTCATTAGATAAGGAAAGACTAATTAATTTGAATTACATAAAGTAGCCTAAAACATGTATACACTAAAGTCCAACCAGAAACTTCTATTTCCATGTCTCCCCTATGACTTCATCATTCTATAATTCCATATGTCATCAATTATAGTACTGAAAAGAATGCATGTCATTCTGAATAATACTTTTGATGAGCTATCCACTTAAGCAAGTCATAGCTCCTTCATGATAAGTAATATTAATGTTGTAGATATGGTTCCACTTCACATTACGTTTCTCACTGAAAGAATGCTAGGGAGATCATAGTCAATGAATTACCAGTGACCTTAATAAAATTAAAATGTCAACAAGAGTAGACGAAAATGATACCTGCCCCAATTTCTGAATGAAAGGAAAAGATATCAACAGTGTCCTTCCCTTCATTTTCTTCAACTGGAAGTATCTCAGAGTATCCATCACAGGCATCACCCTCATGTTTAACTGAGGCAACCTCTGCTGGCACCCAGTCCTCAGGCCTCTCAGTTCTCTCTCTTCAAAGGTACAGAAGAAATCAGAAGCATTACAGTGTAAGAAACCTTGATAAGGGGACAAAGAGAAGAAGAAGAGCATACATGGGCAGAGATATATAAGGCCAACGTTTGTCTTGAGCATATGCATGAGTCAGCAGTAGTCCGTACATCAGTACTGTCAATAAGGCCTCCCAAAGCGTAACCACTTTTGGTGTCCATACCTACAACATGAATTAAAACCTATCCATGACCAAGTTCTACATAGATGTGAGCCATAATCGTAATAAGTCATGCATCAATAGAATGCATTTAAATGTTAATTCCATACAATGCAATAGTGAAGTAAACACTATTTATGCGAAATGAAAGCAAATTTATTAAACATCTTCATTTAAAATCAAAGAACTCAAGAGTAAAAAGGCTGTATGAGAAGTCTTCTCACTATAACTTGGGTAAAGATGTTCAGCTAACAGCATAAATATCCCTATGAAATACAAATCATGAAGCTTTACCTGAGAAGTTACTTGAAGTTACCTCTAAAATTATGTACAGCCAAGCATAAGCCCAAAAGGACCAAAAGAGCTCCACTAGCCAAACACCTATATCAGATATTTTTTTCAACTCTCCAGCTTTTGGAACTACAACACAGACAGCATGGATGGGGAAAAGGTCGAATGCAGCCGAACCAACAAGAGTTCCTGGACCTAAACCTGTAAATCAAAGTACGCTGACTGATATCAATGACAAGCAAATGAGATATAATCTCCATTCATGTGGTTCAGTAAGATAAGCAAGAATACCTATATCCAATTGTGAAATATTTTCTAATTATTGAAAAGAAAAAAAGAGCATTTGACAGAACAAACCTCCAGCATACAGATCCCCAATGTTTCGAATGGCATCAATAGTAGCTAAAGATATTTGAGGGAAGCTAGTCCCAAAGGCAAGCAAAGTAATGTCTGCAATAGTATAATTCCACACCTTTTCTTGTCTATAAATTTCAGTATTAGTGACAGGATCTATCTCTACAACTGTACGTGTGTGTTTCACAACATTCTCCATTGATCGGAAGAAACGAGCAGTTATGGCTGACAACCCAATGAAGCAATAAGCAAGGCCAAGAAAATACAGGAAGGCTCGTAACCCATTCCCAAGCAGAGTTTCACCATAAAAAAGCAAAAAACTTTCACATTTTTCATCTTCCAAAATACTGGAAATCCCCAACATGCTGTCATCAGCAGCTTGCTTATGTACTAAGACCATTTTAATCAGCCTCCCTTCACTGTTCAAACATCAGCATCTGCTCACCACAACATGACTGATGATTAAAAAAGTTAAATCATAAATTTGAACTACCGAATACTAAACATATGCAAAACATTAAACAGAAAAGCAGAAAGAAAACATGTAAACCAATTCCACAAACCACTTAGACTAGAAAGCTCACTAAAACTTCTTCCCATACAAATATGACTGACAAAAAGCAAACTCAAATTCCTAAATCAAAGAAACGAGAATCAAAGCTAGATTAAAACTGAAAGAACATTCCACAAAAAAAGCAACCGACATAAAGAAATCAAAATCCAAACTTATATTAGTATAAATCTGGAAAGTCAGAAGAACCAATCACGGCCACGAGTTCCGTCCAAAAGAAAAAGCTCAAAGATTTGAAAAAGATGAATCAGAATTCGTAAGATAGATGCAGTTAGAGCTTACCAGTAAAGACACGTAGGATCGCCCGAGCTCTCCACCGACAAAGGCGGAGCCCGGCGACGGCTGGTGATGCTTCCAACTTCAGTGAAGGAATAAAACAAAAAGTTAGAAATAAAGACCGGAGGGCGTAGGGAGTTTTAGAAAATGTGGTTGAGAGTTGAGAAATTTTTACTGAAGACATCCGCAAACGTGCATGGCCTCTGTGTATTTGCTTTCAGTTTGAAATCGGTACTTCCTTGGTTGGACTTTTAATGATTTTTCACGGGAAAAGAAAAAACTGTAGCCCTTTTGTTTCCGTTTACGATTTGTAGTCAACAATTAAGACGGGTGTTCCATTTTTATCCTCAGATCAAAAACGACAAATCACGTGGTGGGATGTCCTGTTTTTTGCTTTCGCGGATTAAAAAACATCATGATTTGTGCTTAAAACTTCTTTTATTATAGGCGCAATATTTTCATGTTCAAATTGATGGGGACCGAAACTGTATTATTAGAGTATATTATTATGATATACTAAGGGTTTAGCAATTGGTAAGTCGGAAGAGTCACGAGATAATTAAGTAATCTGGCGTACTTAACTGCGGATGCAAGATATTTCCCTATATAAAACGATTTATTAATGTAAATCTCTATCAAGCACTTGGCCACTTGGGGTAAATCTCTATCATGCACCTGTAGGCCTCGACGGTGAAGGATACAAATCTTGAGAGCATAGCCATCATGCAGTTATGGAGGTCTGGGTTGAGCATATACTCAACTTTCGAAAGATTTTTTCAATCTTTTAATATTTTAAAGAAAAGCTTTAATAAGGGTGTAGACTTTTTATTACGGTTAATGGTTGCCACCTCAAAGAGCCATACGGAGGGGCCTTACTGTTTGCTATTGCCATTGATGGGAATGGTGAATGGTGACTCATGATCTTGGTTTTTGAACTTGATTAATACTGCCATTGGAGACTTTAACAAACCATTAACAGTGATGAATAATGAGCAAAAGGTAAACCCTAAACGCTTAGTATTATTTTACATTTAATTAGTTAATTTTAATTACTTATTCTTATACAGCAAGACATAGATAATATAATCACAGAGATAATGTCCTATGCTACTCAAAGAAAGTGTGTTAGGCACGTTTATAGCAATTTTAGACAAAGGTTTTTGGGATTGGATATGATGGTGAACTTCTGGAAAGCTGTAAAAACATACAATCAATGGGATTAGAATGAAGCCATGATGAAGATTAAAGTTGAAAATGTAGAGGCATACAATTGATTGATGGAAAAACTACTCACATTGTGGGTAAGACACACTTTTGACCAAAATGTGAAGAGTGACCATGTGACCAACAACATGGCCGAGAGTTTCAACCACTAGATTAGGCTTGTGAAGAGTAAACTCATTTTGGTTTTGTTTGAAGAAATCAGAGTCAAGATAATGAAGGGGTTTTATAATCAATATAAGAAGGCTTGCACATGGGAAGGGCAAATTACATCCAAAATTAAGAAGAAGTTGGTTTTTGCCAAGTACAGTGGCAAGTTTTGTAAGGTTATGCCTACCTTGGATTTTGAGTTTATTATGTTTCAAGGTGGCAAGACATATGTTGTCAGCTTGGGGATGAGTAGGGTAATTTGTCCATATGGTGTTTGAAATATTGCAAGTAAGGGTGTCTCAACATATTTCATGTATACACTAATTGATTGCATATTTCAAGGTTTATTAACTTGAGTTTGATTGCATTTTAGGTATTCCTTGCAAGCGTACTACTACTCTAAGGAGAAGTTCATGTTGGTAAACAATAAGTACATTCACCCCATACTTGACATCACCATGGCTGAGTTTAGAGGGTAGATAGATCTAGTGGAGCCTCCACTACTCCATCATATGCCTGGCAGGCCCAAGAAAGACAAAAGAAAGGAACTCCAAGAAAGGCCAATTGAACATGGCAATGCTAGAAGGAATAGCACTATTAGATGCACCTTATACTCCTCACTTGGTCATAATAGAAATACTTGTCCTAGAATTCTCGTGCAACTTAATAGAAAGGTAATATACATTAATCGTAGAATTTAATATATTACATTAAATATGCAATTTAATACATCTAATACATTCTTTACGTTTTAAATTATAATAAAATACCTTGCTTCGGTTTTCATCAAGAGCTACTACTAGGTCTTCATTAAAAGCTGTTGCATCAAGAACTTCAAAACGACCTACTAATGTGCAAAGAAGACCTGTTGCTATTGTTGCTTAAAGACTTGGTCGTGGTGCTCATGATGGTCCTAGATCTATCCCTACCCATGGTGATGCAATAAGGCCTCCATTTGCTGGCTTTGTTGCCCTTATTGCCTCTGCTATCCCTACCTTGGTAATGAATTCTGATGGTGCTAAAGGGACATAAATAAGTGTCTTTCATGTTGTTGATATGTAAATGTTAATCTCATATAATGTTCTAAAGTTTTTTTGTGGTATTTAGATGGATGGAGGGAAGGTCAATTAAGAATGAATGCTTTGAAACTTTTTGTCTTTTTTTGTTAGCCATTATCTGAAAATTAAGAATAGATACTTGACTTTGATGTTGGACCCATTGGTAGTGGTCCAAATTCTTTTGTAAGCTTAATTTTGTAAAGCTTGTGGTCTTTATGTGCACAAAGATTTAGAGAAAATAATTGTCCTTGTATGCACAAGAGACCTGATACGATTATTGTATAAGATATATATTGAAAATCAATGCAAAGATTATATAACTTATTTGTAAAAAAAGCCTTTGCATTAACTCTTATATCACTTGTTATGTTCAAGTTTATTATGATTAATTCAAGACAATTGACATCAGAAGACAAAAAACTCAAGATATTGAAATGCTTTGCTATCTTTATATCCATTCAATATTTCAACAATTTACAATAACTTTTGCATTCAATATTTCAATAACTTCCAACAACTTTTATAAAACAAAATGACATTTAACAGCATCGGATTCTTCCTATTTTTTCAATCCATCCCATCTCTTTGGAGCATTTTATCAAACAACATTTGAAAAGCCCTTTAACCTTCATTTTCTCTTCCTTTCCTCCCACATTTCGCCCCTACTTTGAATCAATTCAAGAACCATAAATGGATGTTATGAAAGAATTAGAGATCATTTTGCAGTTTTTGTTTTTTTGAGTTACCACACCCACTAACTCTTCCATGACATCCATCTATGGTTCTTGAAATAAAAGTTGTCTAGCAAGATTACAAACAACAAAACCTTGAAGGGTAGAATCCATCTCTGGTTCTTGAAATGATTTTTCTCCTCCATTACTTTCATCATTTCTTCTTTTGTAGAGTGTCAAAAATAAGAAGAAATCTTCAGCATTTTAACAACAACTCTAGAGTTTTAGCTTATCGTCTATGGTTTTTGAAATAATCTTTTTCCTCAATTAGTTTAATCATTTCTTCTTTTGTGAGGTGCCAAAAATCAGCAAGAAATTTAGAGCATTTCAACAAAAATTTTGGATTTTTACCTTCCGGTTTGGGGGATTTCTTAATTTCAACAAGAACACTGATGGAAAGATAGAGTTATCCTAAAATTCATCAAATAAACGAAAACTGATAACAAAACTTCTGTGTCTAACGAAAGATATGGTTTTGAGACAGATTGTTCATTTCGGATACTAATAAACTCACGTGAAATTATGCTTAAAAATTAGGGGAGTCAATATTTGATATTGATGTGGTTACTTAATTTAAAGATGGAACCCATTTTGTTCATCTGCCGCTGCAGATCTGATTGCCTTTTGTCATGCAAATCTTCTTTAAAACTTGATCATGTAAGATGCCAATGATTTTTGTATATTTAATTCAGATATTAAAGCCGGAACAAAAATTATACAAGGATGAAAATATGATCGGACTTACCTCCTTGCGTAAGCCCGTAGATTTCATATCCATAACAATCGTGCGCCATGAGGAAGTCGAATGCAAAATTTCAGTCCTCAAGCCTCCAAGGTTTCCTCATGCTAACTTTTGTGCCAGACGAAGCAATTGCCTTAAGAAAGATTTTGGTTAGCCAACAACAGTGGGCAGCTTACCAGTAATCTTTACAAGAACATGCTCCCTCTCTAAAATGGTGAAACCTATTGCAGTCTCTAATAACAATCTCTCGGGCAAACACCTTAGATATCATTTTTATTGCAACATGACAATCAAGACATATCCTAAGGTTCTTGATGATGCGAATAGGAGTACCTGGACTTGTCTTTAAGAAGCAAAAGGCAATAGCTATCTTTTCACTATGAAGGGATAGTGCCAACTCCTTTCCTTCCTCATCCAAATCAAGCAAAACCTCCTTGGTGTTTCCCACATAACCCTCCAACTTCAATCTCTTCATAATCTCATCAAGCATCATGTATATCTCTCTGCTCTCTGGAAGAGAATCATCTCCCACAAAAAACTCGTGGAGGACACCTCCCATCTCAACCAAACTACATCCAGGAACCTTCTTAATCCCCCTACCCTCCATGACGTCTCTCACACGCCTTACTTCTGTCCATCTGCCCGTCTTTGCGTACACATTTGAAAGGAGCACATATGCACCACTATTTGTGGGATCTAACTCAATTAACTTCCTGAGTGCAACCTCGCATGTTTCAATGTTCCCACACATCCTGGATCCACTCAACAGGGACCCCCATACGAGCACATCAGGCTCCATAGGCATAGATTTAACCACATTCCATGCTTCATCAATGAGACCAGCTCTTCCATAAAGGTCAACCATGGCACCGAAGTGCTGTATCGAAGGAATGATACCAAACTCCTTGCTCATCCTCCGAAAATACTCCTTTCCGTCGTTCACCAAACCTCCATGTACACAAGCACAAAGTACACCCAAAAATGTTACAGCATTCGGCCTCACCTGTCGTTTTATCATCTCCGAAAACAATTTAAGGCATTCATCACCATGGCCATGCATAGCCAGGCCAGAAATCATAGCACTCCAAGCCATCACATCTTTATCAGGACCTAAATTACTAAACACATCCCTCGCCTTTTCAATACTCCCACATTTTCCGTACATGTCTATCAAAGAAGTTCCCAAGACAACATCAATTTTTATCCCACATTTGTCAATGTAAGCATGAGCCCATTTCCCATGCTCCAGAGCACCCAAACGCCCACAAGCAGAAAGTACAGCAGACATTGTAAATTCATTTGGCCTAACATCGTTAACTGCCAACATTTGCATTTCACGGAACAAAGCAAGCGCTTCCTTATATTTCCCACACCTCACAAACCCATTTATCAAGCTACTCCAAGATCTCACATTTCTCTCCGGCATTTTATCGAATAAACCCCGTGCTAAATCGATCAACCCCACTTTAACATAGGCATGAATAATTGAATTCCAAGACGCTACGTCAGGTTGGGTGATCTCGTCGAAAGCTTGACGGGAAACAATTAAGTCGCCACAAGACGAGTACATGTTGATGAGTGACGTTTGGACAAATGGGTCTTGGACGAGGCCGAAGAGGATAGTTTGGGCATGGATTTGTTTACCTGAGAGAAGGTGAAATGAGGAATTGAATGATTGCAGGAGGAATGGGAAAGTATGGAAATCAGGTGAAACGCCATGGAAGCGCATACGAATGTAGATGGAGATTGTGGGGAACGTGGGTCTAGCTGTAGCCTGAGCATTGCCTCGTATGAGGGTGTTCCAGATGAAGGATTCAAGGGTCGGGTGTGCAAAATGAAGAGTTGGATGAGTGGGGGAGATGTGCCTTGCAGAAGCTCGCATTGCTTGCTAGGATTTTGCTAGCTTTATGTAGTCGCCTCTTAAAAAAGCAACCGTAAGTTTTGATTTAATTTCAATCATTATCCTAAAATGTGTTTATGCTTGTATTAAAAATATATATTAGTGCTGGTACAGCTGACTTATCTCATGATTTACTACAATTTCATTCATCAAGACACCTACAACCCTAACAAATTTCAATAAGATGAGACTAATTGGAAAAATTAACCACATAGCACCTTCAAAAATCACATTCCCTCATATTGATTCAATGATTAACCTAGACAGAACGGCGAACTGAATTAGCTTATGTGATAGGTCTGTGCCAGTGAGGGATTGGTCCAAGCTAGTGCTGGATAGCATCAAGATTCAACTAGTCCTTTTGCTACTTAATCATATCCTCTATCCTCTGTCGCCCGTATAAAGGGAATGATGTTTCCCAATAATCGTGGGGCCGCCACCAGTCATTAATCAATAGTCGCGGGGCTGCCAAGTCGTCTTATTTACCATAACAAAAAAAACTAAAATCGTCTCTGGCTGGCAATTATCATCATACCACACAACCTATATGCACAACCCACTACATAACTATCCAATTTGGTTACACGGCTCCATTCTTGCTACCACATCTCTACCATGCCTAACTTAACACATCATTCAACGTAGCCAAATCATCAAAGAAATAATTGCATGTCTGCTTGTCAACATAGAGAAAATACAACACACACAGATTTGCAGCCAATACCATCAGAATGTATTGTGAATGCTAGCTAACAAGAGACGATGAGGCCACAGATAATTTGAAACACCAAGGTGGAAAATCATTTAAGAGCTCTTATAATCAACTCGAAAAAGAAATATGCATCCTTTTAATAGCATCTAATAGACTGACACAAACAAAAAATGTAACTATCGGCAACAAAAACTTGGGTCAAAAATCAACCCAAACATGTCCAAAGATTAGACACCTGAAATAGATAAACAAGGTCCTCAGAACTAATAAACCAAATTGGTAACCGGAGAAAATACTGAACTGATTCTTCACTCTTCCTCCTCCCCCTCATTCTCAGCAATGTTGAAGTAGCGGAGTTCATAAACAGTACGATCCTTGTTGGAAGCAATCACCCGAAGCCAATCCCGGACATTGTGCTTCTTCAAGTACTTCTTAGTCAAGTACTTAAGATACCTAAAAACCAAACACAGCAGAGAAAATAATTCAAACTAATGCTCAACACAACCTTTACAATCAAAATATCATTCTTTCCCCTATATAAGAGGGAATTCCAACAAGCAACTGAAAGTAGACAGAAGGTCTCAGACATCCAAGGAAGGATAAAAGCAGCAGAAGCTCTCAAGCCTGGCGAAGGCGAAAGCTCTCAGGCGGCCACTGCGAATGTTTTGAGAAACAAGCCTTAATAATTGTCACCACTGACCTTATAATTAAAAAAGTTCCACTAGTCCTACAATCCATAACACTAAAAGCGGCAAAAGATAAAAACTAATAAAGTTACTCAAGTAATAAACAAAACGCAATTTCCGAATAAGATTCAATTGAACTCATTTCACATTCAAAAGAGGAAAATTTCAATAACAAAAATGTAAAAGGCAACAGTATCAAGGTCTCAGACATCCAAGGAAGGATAAAAGCAGCAGTAACTCTCAAACCTGGCGAAGGCGAAAGCTCTTAGGCGGCCACTGCGAATGTTTTGAGAAACAAGCCTTAAAATTAGTCATCATCGACCTTAACCATGAAATTAAAAGAGTTCGAGTATCTTCGCTTAAGAGTAAAATTATTTTTCAGATCTAAAAATGCAGATATACGTAACAGAAAGTGTAACCGCGGATGGGTCATCTTCCAACTAAAAGATTCAAAAACGAAATAAGGAAAAATATCAAACGTACCGCTTAGAAAAGTTGGCGTCAGAGGTGACGGTGATTTTGCTTTTGTCGCGGGTGAGAGTGACGGAGTCGCCAAGAGCACCGGCTTTGCCACCGACCTTGATCCTTTCCTGGAGGAACTTTTCCAGTGAGGCGATGTCCATGATCTTATCCTCCACCGGCTTTGCGCAGTCGATGGTGAACGACGCTCCCTTCTTCTTCCCCTTGGGTCCAGATGCTACTCCGCGACTCATCTTCGCACCACCTAACTGCTTTTCCACCGAGACAAATCAACACAAAGGAGAGGAATCGGGAGAAGAAAGAGAGGAAAGCAAGAGCAGAGAGTCAGAGACTACCTTCGCTGCCTCTACGTTTTGAATATATAAAAATGCATTTAGCAGAGTGAGGGTTAAAGTGGATCTAGGGTTTTGGGGACCTCCAAACGACGTTGTTTTGGAAATAGCTTTTTTTTTCTTATTTTCCTTTAAATAAAATGAAAATTTGTGGGCCGAGCGATAATAAAACTGAAGGAGCAGTCCCTTATAAAAAAAACAATTGATGAACGTCGTCGTTTAATGGAAGCGATTGCTCCTGACTTCTAATGCTTGTGCCGTGCTTGGCAACCGAAAAACTTGATTTTGGAAATGAGAGATGGAGGAAGAGCTAAGCGGCGTCGTTCCGTGCTCTTCCCTCGCCGTTGAGTCGGTCATTCGCGTCGGAACGGTAAAGACATCTAAAGCTTGGCTCGACTTTTTCTTTTCTTTTCTTTCATTACCTAACAAACAAACAAAGAAGAATTGAAATCTACTTTCAGGCAGGTGCACTCTGGGGATTTTGTTCAGCCCCATATGACGGTCGTAAAAAAGGTAAAAATTTTCAATAAAAGAAAATTAATGAGCCGTTATCAATTCTTGTTTTTTTGTTGTTGGAATATTCAGTTCCCGCCATTCTGGTTAGCTAAAGCCCTAAAGGTTGAGGCCTCACCTAATAAGGTTAATCGTATTTTAATTTTTCGGTTTATTTGGTGTTCAGGTCTAACTGGCATCGCTCAAGCTTCATATGTGGTAAAGGAAATTTACAAACTTTGGTTGATTACATGATACATATTTGGCCATTGTTTAGTATTTGATCAGCTGTTCTAGGTGTTTTTCTCAATGTCGATTGCTTAATCTCCCAAATTCAATTGCAGACAAAGTCTGTTGGCAAATTCGGCTTCCAATGCGGTAATTACACTTATCTCTCTGATTAATGGGCAACCTGACCTGATTACTAATTAATGAATAACTTGATTTTGGGCTGAGTTTTTAGATAGTAAAATTTGGTACTCCAAGAACAAACTGAATCCTACTTTGGTTGCCAATAAAAAGAATTGGACATAGGTTTCGCTTTTAGGGTATCTTTCCAACTTATTTTGCTGCTTCATGAAGCATCTGCTAGATTTTAAACTATTTCACATTTATATTCAGGACTTGTTGCTGGTGTATTTACCATGACTCGTTGCGGGCTTCAGAGATACCGAAGGCAGAATGACTGGGTTAGTTTATGGACTTCTGAAATAGTTTCCTTTATTTGTGCATATCTGGGAAATCTCTTTTCCTTGAAAGGAGGGCAATTTTGGAGAGGGAACTCTGGATGGGTGAAGGAAATCATAGAACATTTCCATGTATGTGAGCAGAGGGGAGAGAACATAAGTACCCATAATAGTAGCTAGTTGAAGGCAGTTTCCGAGCACATCTTGTATTTGGTTTGCTTCCTGTGAAAAGCTTACTTACACATGATGTGAGGAAAATATGAATATTGCACTTTGGTTTGTCGTACATTGAACTTTTAATTGCTTATATCTTGAGACTTGAGCTTCCTAAAAGTGTCTTCCTATGGTAAAGATGCATCGTGTGGCATAGACAAACAGAGACTAGACAAGATTCAGATTCCTAATAGTGTTTTCCTATGTTTATTGTTGCATATATAAGAGACGTGAAATTTGGTTGTTTACTGTTATAAAGAGGAGTTATCAATCAGTTATTACAAAGAGTAAAACAAGCTCTACGTTTCCATAATTTTCCTAATACTGGAATTATGATGCATGAAATAGCTTGAAGATTTGGTTACAAGGATCATCAAGCGTTTTTTTTTTTTTACTTCAGACAAACTCTTTAATTGCGGGTGCTGTCGCCGGGGCTGCTGTTGCTGCCAGGACAAGAAGCTGGACACAGGTAATTGGGATGGCTTGTCTTGTTTCTGCCTTTAGTGCTGCTGCTGATTTCTCCCGAACAAATTGAACATCTAGCAGTGGAATTCCAAGTTGGGGGAACAAAGTGATCCTGACTTTCTTGCACCAACCATCATCTTTGTGGCACCTGTCTGATTTTTTTTTCCCCTTGACACTGCACATTCGACAGATGTGTTTTCCAAAATCTCTAAATTTGTGATATTCACTGTAGAATAAACATACACTTTATGTTTTTGGTAGATCACTTAGCTGAGTCATGCAATCGGTAACAGTGAATTGCTTCTTATTTTTAGTCATTTGTAGGATTTTGTTATATCCTGATAGTGAGTAGTTGATTGGCAGAGTCAAATGCTTGTATTTTTTTTCTTTAAGATAAGTGGGTGCAAAAATCTCGCCCCTGATACGAATCATTGTCAATGCTACATGTTTCTATTCAATTTAAATGATAAACTAAGGATTCCACTGAACCTTCTAAAGCAGAAATACTGTTTTTAGTTGCCTTCAGTTTCCTTGACTACTAGCTTCAACTTAAGTCTAGTTGAATTTCCATCTCCTGTATCGTAACATTCTGCTAGCATCATTTCTGCGTTTCGTTCCTCTTTGGACAACATCAATCAGCCGTCTGAAAATAGAATTCAGCCTTTTGGTTCAGCAATCACTTATCATCTATTAGTCAGCGGGTTTCAAACTTGTGGAATTTTCAGTTCAGCTTGACTGCAATGGTGCGAGTGGATTATTTATTTATTTATATATTTTCTAAACAATATTGCAATTGGATGACCACTAATATTTTTCTGAACAACTCTGCTCTAGCACAAGGCTTTCATTTACTTCTGGTAAAATCTTTCACGAGATTAGTCATTGTTCGCTCTCGCTGAGCTACTGGACTGGTACTTGGCCTCAGATTGATTTGTGTGCTAAGAGCGCATCGTTATGGGACATACTTCGTTTTTTGGTTATCCAAACCTCTTGATTCCAGTAATCGTCTCTGGTTATATTTGCCCCAAACTTAGACGTAACCCAGAGGCTTCGACGAATCGTCCATGGATATGGACCATGGACTGGTGTCGAATGGAAGCATCGGCCCATTCCCTGATTGCCATTCATTATGAAGGACGACCCCACACTGCCATCAGGGAAAGTTATTACGAAATTCTAACCAAGGGAAAAGTTAGACGGTTTGATTAAATGATCTAGTTGAATAGTTTGGTGAACAAGCAGTATTTATTACCACGTATCGTTTTAAATCTGTCCACCCATTAAGCCTCTTCTTCGTACATGTGAAAAAGAAGAGAGATAAAGCCACTTCCTCACGTTCCAAAAGCCATTTCCACACAAAGTTTTGTTTGGTAGGATCCATGGCGTAGTTAGGTAACCTGTGGTTTGATCTGCTGTGATTATATATAAATGTGGGATTTATTTATGACTATAACTTAAATTACAAATTTGCCTTATTGGGCTGAGTCTCCTTTCACAAAGGGGACCACTTTTTGAAACTGGAAGGGTTTATGCCTTTGTAGTCAGAGTTGATTATGATAGTTACCATGCTTAAGTTGATTCTATACTGCAGCTACAAGTTTGTTATATGTGGAGGGGGAGAATCGGCAACTTTGGTCAATTATCTATCCACCAAAACCTTGTCAAAACAAGCCATCTTAAAGCAGATTGAAAATATATAACTACAAAGAGACAGGGAGAAAGTGATTGTGGTTGGTTGTATTGTGATTCTGGTTTGAATTTCTTATATTTATGATTGACCGAAGATTTAAAAAAGAAAAAGAAAAAACTGTCGTATGTGTTTGTTTTAGGAGTAGTTTAATTACATTTTGAAAATTATGTGCCTCCTCCCTTGCCTACGTATTCAACCGTCAATAGAAAGAAAGCTTCCAAAGGAAAAAAAGAAAGAGATTTGGGGAGAGTGGGAGGTGTTATTTGATGATTGGAGGGGAAAATTGTAAATCCAATGTCATCCAAAGCTTGCAATGATAATGCAATGAATGAAAAAGGAGGGGTTAGTGGGCTTTGCCTAATAAGGGAGTAATTGGCCTAATGGGAAGGGGCGGTGGCCGTAGTTCAATAATAATAAAATTAATTAAATGCTGTCGCTCGAATCATCTTTGTCGATCGGGACCAGAACCAGATCCGTTGCATTGGAATTTTCTTTGCACACCTTCCCCTCCCACAAAATATTGTTTAACTCTTCAACTGTTATGGTTTCCAACAACACAAATCTTTTCACTCAATAATAAGGGACAGGAAAATTAGAAACTCTTTTTGTAAGGTTCCTGGTAATTATTTCTCGGACTTTGGTTTTTTTCCTCTTTTACATGTTGCTTTAAATTGGGCAGCAACGCTTTTTTTTTTCATTTTAATATTCATGTTAGTATAATACTTTACCTTATCAAAAGTTCACTTACTCCTTTTTTTTTATGTATAAAGAGTTTAAGTTCGATTAATGTATAATAACTCAGATTCAAATTATGAAATTATATAAAATAAATAAATAAATATGGAATTGAAAGAAAAATGAAATTTTATGTTTTATCTTCTTATTTATTTATTTATTACTCATATAATGAATACACCTAAAAGGTATAAAACTAGTCTTCATTAGTTGTTTAAATACTATACACTAAACATAATTAATAACTCAACGGAAACAAATACCTTTGTTTCTTTATAGCAATTTAAAACTGTTTTTAATAAACTTTGATGTACCAAAAATAAATTTTGGTATTTAAAACATAATGGTTGCTGTGAATATCTTGCCAGAAGGAAAGGGATGTATGAATTCCCAAATGCCTTAAAATACTTGCAATTCAGGTGAGCATTAAAAGTTTTAAACTCTTAACTCTTAACCTTGTGTAAAATAAGGTATATATAGTACTAGATTAATATTAATTTATTACGTGGATTTTTGGTTTTTTTTAGAATTAAAAACAAATTTAGATTGATTTTTTTATATGGTTAATAAAGTTTTTTTAATATTTTATTATTATTATTATTATTATATTTTATATAAAAATAAATAATAATATGATACGTTAATATCACATTAAAATTTAATATAAGTTACAGGTTGAATTTTCTTTTTTAATTATTGTTGCATCTAAACATATCTTTTACATTTTACTTTCACAAAAAAAAAAAGATAAAAAAGAGCTTAACTCATAAAATTAATGAATGATTATAAGACAAGAAGGAGATAACATCTTGTTGTCACTGTCACTGTAGTAACTTTTTTGAAATGATGAGATAATATAACTTAATTTTATAAAATTAAAAATTTTGAATTAAATGTAGAATTTTTATTTTAACAAGACAATGTGTAAAAATATCATGCTTAGTGGTATATGACCCCGGGAGTGCCAAGACCTCTGAGGAACCAAATGCATGCATTGGTGAAAAACACAAAACCCAAAATGTGGAAAGGAGAAAAAGGCGGACTGTGTGTTAAATCGGGAGTTGTGAAGGGATTGGGATTAAGCGAGAGAGAATCCAAAAGGAGAGGAAGTGGGCGGGACCCACTTTCTCCAGACTCCACTGTTTCGAAGATATGGGCAGCTTAAAATGCACACGCTTCACCTCATCAGTTTATATCTTTCCTCTACGTATAGTTACTTTTTTATCGAGTTTCCCACAAAACAGACCATTACACTTTCGAAACCAACAACATTATATATATATATATACCCTCAACGTGTCTCCTTCTCCTTCTCTGTCGATATAGGCTTTCGTTTCCTTGGCTCTCCTTTCCTTTCTCTCGTTTTACTTTTTCAGCTCTTCCAAACGTCGGCTCTGTTTGCCCTTTTAAGTGCTGCTCACTCTCTCAAAGTTGTAATAACTTACTATGTACAAGCTCTCATTGCCGTTGTGAACAAGAGAGTATACTGGTGATCTGTTTTATCTTCTATATTTCAGGAAAATGGCAGTTGAATATCTGGAGGTTAGCCCTACATGGGTTCTGCTTCATCTGTTTATTTTCCTTTTTGCTCTCTCTCTCTCTCTCTCTCTCTCTCTCTCTCTCTCTCTCTCTCTCTTTTGGTTGGAATATTGTTAGATCGTGTTTAACCTTTATGGTTGTGGGTTGAATGTGTGATGTAGGAGCATATAAGGAATTCAAGAGGAGCTCTGCTTTTTACTTGCAGATGGTTGCCTTTCTCTTCTCCAAAGGCTCTTGTTTTCCTTTGCCATGGTACCATATCTCTTTCTCTCTTGAATCATTTAATTACCGTTTACTATACTTAGCCAAAAAAAAATAAAAAAGGAAAAAAAAATAAAAGGGGCATTGGGTGTAATTCATTGATGTCGTTGCAGGCTATGGCATGGAGTGCAGCGGATTCATGAGAGGTAATAAATACTATTAAATAACCTATTTTCCCATTTATACGTGTTTTTAACCTTCTTTTTGTAATTTTTTCAAATAGCATCATGTAACACGTAGATGACTTTGCTCACAAGATTCCAACTTTTACACCATAGGCCATGCCATCAAATTCAAAACAATTTTTTCCAAGCTTGGAAGGTTCACGGATTTTTATTGTGAATCACAAACTTCATTATAAAGATAAGCAAACTTTCCACACGGAATTGATTACCCAAACTTTCTCCCTCTCTCTCTCTCAAGACTAGTTTCAGTAGTAAACAATAATGATGGCCGTGTTTGCTCGCCAAATAACTTTGGGTTTTCTTTACGTGGTCATGTGGTGGTCAACCACCAAAATGTTTTTGAGTTATTGAAATTAATGATCACGTTAAGCCGGACACAAACAGGGTTTGGAAGTTTCCCTTCAATTTAAGTTTCATAAGTTTCCCCTTTGTCCCAATTCAAGTAGAATTTAGAGATGGGAACTTAAGTCAAACATGACCACTTGGGAGAATATATTTAAAATCAAATTAAATAGGTTGGAAGCCTTCAGGAATTAAGATTTAGTAGCCCCAACCCCTGTTTTGGCTACTTAATTTCTGATTTTAATTGATTAATCATATAGGGAAGTATAAGATAGATCTTGAAAGAATTCCTTACCCGGAAAATAAAAGAGGGTTTCAATTCTTAAATAGTTAGTGCTATATATATTTGTGGGGTATGAGGAATTACTGCCGCTAATCAAACAAAAGGATAAGTTGGCTATTCCCTATGGTCTGCCATTATCTTCTGTTACATTTTGTCACCATTCTAATACGTAGGTGTAACCTCACAGATATTGCATTCGAGCAGTGTGACGTAATCAATTTATCTTATCAACATTGGCATGTCATTGTGAAGGATTTTCTTTTCTGTACGCAAGAAAGCCAAATAAGGCCAGCATTTTTTTTTTTTTGACTTTTAAGCTTTTTCCTTTTGTTTTTATCTGGTGATCAGCTTGAAGTTGTTATTGTGTTTATATTACAACAAACAAGCAGGTCAAAAAGCTACTTTGTAACTTTGTTAAAAAGAAAAAGGTGTTGTTATAAACTAAATTTATGTTTGACTAATTATTTAGTTATTTATTATACATATTGATAGTCACTTTTTTGTTTAAATAATGATACGTATTCATAGTTCTAAGACCATCCA
This sequence comes from Theobroma cacao, assembly GCF_053813885.1. Classification (NCBI taxonomy): domain Eukaryota; kingdom Viridiplantae; phylum Streptophyta; class Magnoliopsida; order Malvales; family Malvaceae; genus Theobroma; species Theobroma cacao. The sequence continues at coordinate 36,666,785 of NC_142639.1, read as the reverse complement.
TCACATTGATGAAGATTTGAAGCTGTGTAGATCTTGTTGTGGGTCATATCATGTATTCTGACCTGAAAGTTATAATGTGGGTCAGTTCGGTTGGTTTAGGTTGGCAAACAATCGATTGCTCATACTTAACCATCCTGATCAGGCCCACCAAGATTCTCTCATAAAGACTCTAGAAACCATAAACTAATTGATGAATCCGATTAATTAGAAAGAAGGAAAGAATCATTTCATTGAACTAGTCTTGATGACGGGTCAATTCAGCAAAAGGATCCACTTAAATTTCCTTTTTCTTGTGGGATATCTGAATTAGTATTCTGCTCATAGAAGACCTATTGTCTAGTTTTATTAGTGACTAGAAGATTAAAAGTCAATGATGTTTGCTTTATTGCATGAATTCCCTAGGTTGGCTAGGTGAGAAGATTCAAAATGGATAGTCATTTCATTGTTGATAAATGCTAATTTTAGTGTTGGGCATTGATTAATGGAGTTCAAGGCCTGTCTTAAGCTGATATCATGATTTCAATAGAATGTGGAACCAGGCTAGCAGCTGCAGGATATGCCGTGTTTGGGATTGATTATGAAGGGCATGGAAGGTCCAAGGGTGCTCGATGTTATATTAAGAAGTTCGAAAACATCGTTAATGACTGCACTGAATTTTTCAAATCTATCTGCGGTATGTGACATACCAGAATTACCACAATTATTTAGCCAGCTCCTTTGTTTTAATTCACCACCTAAATCTGCCACCATGGTTTTCCAGCTCTGGAAGAATACAGGGAGAAGAGCAGATTCTTATATGGAGAGTCAATGGGAGGTGCTGTGGCCCTACTGCTTCATAAGAAGGACCCTTCCTTTTGGAATGGTGCTGTTCTTGTTGCACCCATGTGTAAGGTAATGATGTAAATACTACTACTATTAACCTTAGTAAGAATCAATTATTCAGCTACTCTAGTTGAGCTTTAAAATTTCTAGATATCAGAGAAAGTGAAGCCACATCCGGTGGTCGTGAATATATTGACTAAAATGGAAGAAATCATACCTAAATGGAAGATAGTACCCACAAAAGACGTTATTGACTCAGCATTCAAGGACCCCGTTAAGCGAGAAGTGGTGAGGATATTCAATTCCTTCTATTCTTGTTAAGTCTAGAGACTCTTGAATTGGTTTTGCTGATTTAAAGGATTTAATACAGTAACTAAAGCTCACGGATGGTCTCTCTTTCCTTGATGATGGGTGCAGATAAGGAATAATAAGTTGATATACCAAGACAAGCCCAGACTGAAAACAGCGCTGGAAATGCTCAGAACCAGCATGAGCCTTGAAGATGGTTTAAATGAGGTTAACATCTTTCCCTCTCGAGCCCTTCCCCATTCCAAAATATCTGATTTTTGTGCTTTTAAATCTCAAGTAAGACAAAAATTCTACAATCACTATTGTAATAATCTGCATGGAAGGTGAGGGGAATGAGTCTTGGGTTACATTTCAGGGACTAATTCGCCATATGGGAAAAAATAGCAGAAATAAATTATAGTGGGTGCTATTTCGTTCTGTACCATGAAGTCCTACTGTACCTTGTCAGAAGGTTCCTTTTAATCGGATTCCCCGTTACAATGAGGCACTAGGATCGTTGAATGAGTTAATGCAGTGAATAAATTTAGGTTGAAAAACTATTGTTGGCAACCGAGAGAGTGGTTTCTCATTTATTTGACATTTACACCGGTTGGTTGAATTGTTTTGGGCAGGTGACACTCCCCTTCTTTGTACTGCACGGGGAGGCTGATATAGTAACAGACCCTGAAGTAAGCAAGGCCTTGTATGACAAAGCTAGCAGCAGGGACAAAACCATAAAACTGTATCCAGGGATGTGGCATGGGTTGACATCAGGAGAGCCCGATGAAAACATTGAAATCGTTTTTGCTGATATCACTGCATGGCTTGACAAGCGCTGCAATGCTGTAACTTTTGAGCAAATTCTTCATCCTTTCAACAATGGCTTCGAGAAATTCGCTAGCACAACAATATCAATGGCAGCAACCAATGGCAGAAGACAATCGAATGGGAGCTATTTGTGCGGATTGAAGGGACTTCGTACACAACAGCTCTCAGCAATGTAGCCTAATAGTATCAAATTAGCTGCTGTCTCTGTAAATTTCTCTGCAGCATATATAAATTTCATGTTCTCACAAACGTACAAATGCAAATCTTTTGAAGGGGAAATGAACGGAAACTAAAAGAAAGTTGCTCCCATTATGTTGCTTGATATGATTTACATTCTGCAACAAGAGGTTTGCTTGTGGGTGATCATTTGTTTCATTGAACTGTTTATTGTGGTCCCTGATTATACCTGAGATCTGACAATAGATTGTTGACTGATTGAAAGAAAAAACAAACTTCCTTTGGGCCAGTATGCAAGCATACGGAGGAAGCAATGAAGATAGAGATCACATGAAATTATAATGCTTTATGTTTACTGCCAATGTAGTTGATAGTTACAACAAACTTTATCATCATAAATTACATCGGTAGCTCTCTCCTCCCCGCTCCCCCGGTGAATTAATTGCAGTAATTCGTATAACTTAAATGCAATGTTGCACTTGCCTCCCAACGTGAAGTACAAGTACGCCAACATTGATCCATTCAGGCCCTATGTTTCTCATTTCCTAATTCCTACTCAGTTCTATATTTAAGGTGCAATGCTAAATCCATTTATGTAGTTATTCTTTGAGTAAGTATAATGAGATATACATGCATTTTCCCTTCCATGACACAAAGTGTCCTAATATTCAAAGAAAAAGTTATCGAGTTGGTCAATTGAGAACATTTACATGCCACAGCAATTCTTCAATTTCTTCCAATTTCAAAAGAAAATGGGTCAAAAACATCAATTTATTCGTAATTTCTTTGAAGTACACAAAGAAATAAAGCTTGAACTGTCAAATATTATACATGTTCTAATTTATTATAATTATTTAGACTCTGTTTAATTGATATTCTTATTATTTATATTCTGTTTTTTATTATTTATTATTTATTGCTTTCTATTGTTTTTTTTTTTTTAAATAGCAATAAAATTGTCAAGGAAACGCTATGATTCCCATGGCCTGAAATGTCATTCTTATAAGGTTCTTGGCTTTGGGTTTTGAAAGTAATCAGAAGTTGGCAACCCATGGTCTGAAATTCGCCATGCTGCCTATTGCTGTGTAAATTGCATGTCTCACGGTTTAACCAAGATTGACGTTTTCTTCGTCTTTCTAGTGTCAGTATGCCCAAAGAAATGTTGTTTGTTGCCCAAAGATGGTAGGGAGGCAGGCAATATGGCTTGCTTCTAGTACCCGACGCAGATAAAACCTCGCCCAGTTTGATTGAACCCCTTTTTTTATTCTATTTTGTTTTGTTTCTTTAATGCGCTCAACTGCGAATCATATTCTTTAACTTGTATTGGGTCCAAGAGACATGGAGCAAGTATTAAGCCATACCAATCTTCAGTCAGGTCAGCAACTTATCGTTGGGCTCAGAACTCCAACGTAACTACAAATGTGTTGTGCAAAAGTTATCCTGAAACCCAACGAGCGATATATATATATATATGTATATTTCTATCTTTCAAGCACTGACACTACTCTTACATGAAGGTCCTAAAGGAGGCCAAGCGCCGACGAGGTTGGGCCATGAGTTTTTGAGTGAAAAGAGGATAGTAGACGGAATTTAGAATCATCATAAGCATATCACTTACAATTCTTTTTTTATATATAATATAATACTATATATTATGTAAATACGATAAAAAGTTATGTGCAATTTCATTACTCACAAGTGTGGCTTACATATTTCATATTTATGATTGGACAATTGTAATAGGATAATTACAGAGAGTATCTCCCAAAATCATCTTTCTTGTGATACTAGTTCTAGCTCAAGTCTAGCAAGCCCCCATTCGTATTGTCACGAACTCAACGTGGGGAAGATGGTAGCCTTCAGAAAGGCAAAGCCGGAGATTTACTGAGCTTGTATCGGACCTTTCTTCTTGGCATGCATGATCTTTTGATGCATATTCATGTCCTTCCTCAGAGTTTTATTTTGTTAATGGAAACTGATTAGGAAATTCGTCGGTCCAGGTTTTTTTCTTTTCTTTTCATTTTCTGTGTCACGTCAAGCTTCTCCGACAATTTACTAACATGAACACTGGATGAATCCCCTTAGAATATTGGACAAAAAATTAAATCCGCCTGGAACTGAAAAGGAATCCGAATCCGGACCCTTGCTGGGAAAGAAACCAATGAGGCAAGGACCAAGAGCTGGAGCACTACGTATGAGTAAATGGAGAAACTAATATAAGCAAAGAAAAGAATGATAAATGTAGAATTGAATTACTATTGCTGCTGAACATAAGCAGCTGCATAAATAAAAAAAAAAAAGGTAAAATGTTATTTTAGATTCGCAAAGCTCACTGTCAATTAAGATTTAAAAGAGGATAGAGACATGGAAATTACAAAGATGGCAAACACAAGTCAAAAAGGAAAATCTCCAAATCTATTCTAAAGAGACTTCATTTGCTGCTGCTGCCGCCGCCGCCGCTGCTAACTATATTGTTTCAATGGGGAAAAGAGGGGGGGAGTTCTTTTCCACTGAACAATTATATTTGATTGGTCTTTCTGTGAGTATATATGCCACTTTAAGATGTTGATGCATTGTTGGTGTTGCTGCCCTCCTTGTGGTCACCAAAAATACGTTGCCGGAAGTCTGAAACCATTAGAGGGAGACCCTTTCGAAGGGACACCTTGGGTTGCCAACCAAGTAGCTCCTTGGCTCTTGAGATATCAGGCTTCCTTTTGTGTGGGTCATCTTCTGTGTTGGGTCTAAACTCTATCTTTGCATTCGGGTCAATTGTTTCCTGGACGACCTGTAAATACACGTGGAGAAATCTCAGTACTGTCCAAGAAAAATAGAAAACCAATATAGCAAGAATGCAGGAAACAAGCAACATAAAACTAGTAAGTCATAAAACACTTCTGCATATCGTACACTAGCTTAGGTTGTTAATTTGTCTCATGTCCCCAATTAAAGGTAAGGATCTTGAATTTCTATCTTTAAAAGCATAACAAGACTCTGAATCAAATGAAATACACTGTGAAGGCAGTATTAATTTTATGGCACACCCATGATTTTAACTAAGATCTCAATGCATTTAATTAACAATAGCCACTGTCATTGTTATCACCAAAACATTTCTTAGTAGCTTTATCAGCTTCTATAGAAAATAATACCAAGATTTAAAGAGTAGTAGGCATACCTCAGCAAGCTCAAGCATGGTGAATTCACCCGGATTTCCAAGATTAAAAGGTCCAACGTGTTCACCTTCCATCAAGCGCATGAGACCCTCCACCTGTTTCAAACCAGATTATTTTACAAAAAATGAGCAGGAACAGTTATGCCAAGCTACCAATCAATGCGGAGAGGAGAGAACAGTTCTGATCACAAGATACTAGACAAAACACTGACCAGCATACCCCACAAATCTAACTACACAAGATTATAATAATACATCAATAAAATGTTACCCGGGAAAAACCTGCCCCAGATAGTGTTGTACACTCAATAGAAAATACCAACTATTTACTCTAAAATGCTGGCCAATCATATCAAATAGTACAAATAAAAAAATCCCAAAAGGTCACTTAAAATATCATTAATGGAAGCAGGAGGGTACCAACTTTTTATGCAAGCACGAGTTGTTAAATACTGGTTTGGAAGAACTATTATTTCCATTGACAGTGAACAAAACACAATGATGCTCATACCAAACTATGGGCATTTAAATTAGCTGGTCCACTTGGGACATTCATTTGGTACAAGTCACATGGTGTATGTTTGTTCAATTAATTTTTACACTAACTAAAGGGAAATTCAGAACCAAGAAGATCCTGTCAGTTAAATTTCTTATCCCAAAAGACTTTACATTTCCTATGCAGAAATATCATAGAGTTTAGATTTCACTTTATACAATGTTATGTCAGGATGTACTTTTTAAATCATGTGCACTGCACAGTTTCAACATCACATGCAACTGCCCCAACAAATGTCAAATTTTCACTACAAATTGCAGATTTATATCAGCTAAGTGTCCTAGGTTAAAAAAATATAATAATAGAAAAAGGCAATGTAGTATCATGGCACCAACATTTCCAACAAAAAATAAAGAGAAGTAAAAGCTGAAAAGATTCATAAAAAAGTTTGGATCAGGCAAAAAAATAAAAAAATGAAAGCATAATAAAGAAGTCTGAATAAAATAATAATAACAATAAAGCATCATTTACCAGATCAGAAACATATTGGAAACTCCTAGTCTGTTTCCCATCGCCATATACAGTCAAAGGCTCCTTCCTTAAAGCCTGCATTCATTATTCAATTATCACATTAACAACCCGCTGACCCTATCAAATAAAATTATAAAAATTACAACTAAAACAAAGAGAACCTGAGCAACGAAATTGCTAACGACACGACCATCATCGATGCACATACGAGGTCCGTAAGTATTGAAAATTCTGGCAATCCTAACCTGATATTGAAACAGCGGATTAAATAAATAACTATAATAATAAGAAAGTACTCATACGTTAATATAAAACAGTGATTTAACAGTTTGGTGCAACGCCAGTGACAACAAATAAATAGATTAGATTATTTCAGTGAAATTAAAAAAGTGTAGGTTAGCTAACCTCAACGCCGGCGCCTCTGTGATAGTCCATGGTCAACGTTTCAGCAGTACGCTTTCCCTCATCGTAGCAACTGCGGACACCTGTCATCACACACTCAAAAGTACCGGTTGGTCCCCTCCTTTAACCCCCCAAGAACAGTGCAAATTCATATGCTTTTTCAGAATGTAACAGAGACACGCGCCCAAACAAGCAGCCAGATCTAAACTTACACTAAATTCCACATTCAGAAGACAAATTTTACGGAAATGTCCCCACCACCTCCCTGCCAATTCCGTTTCTCACCACTCCAAACATAAAAACCCTGTTTCCTTCTTTTGCAAAAAATGATTTTTAACTGGTGATCAGTCTGTGCTACGTGCCAGTGTGTCGTAGGATAGAAAGTAAAATTTACTGCCGCACGATTATAAGGGACCGCTAATCACGGGTTCATCGTGAAACGTTAAAAATTCGACCAGATCTGAACGTTCTAGAGCGCCATTTCAGCAATACTTCCAACTTCCAAAAGGACAACAAACGTGTACAGGAGGAAACCCAACTCCCATACCCAGATTGGAAGGCAATTGAAACTACAAGACTCCTTTCCCTCTGCCTCTCAAATACAGGGGAAATTGGTAAATGGAAGCCAGAAAGAGATTTTCCGGTGACTGAAATTTTCTCCAAGGACAAAAAAAGAAAAAGAAACAGAGAGAAAGAAACTAACCGATGGGATTAACGTTGCCCCAGTAAGTTTCCTTCTGAGGATGTTGCAGAGGATCTCCGTACACTTCGCTGGTACTGGTCAATAAGAACCTGGCACCTACTCTTTTAGCCAGGCCTAACATGTTCAATGTCCCCACCACATTCGTCTTGTAAAGAAACACCCCCGATTAAGGAAAAACAAATACTCCTATAAATCAAAACTAGCAACAAATATAGCAAAAACAGGGTTATGGAAAAGTATTTATTACTAAATATAAAAAAAAGGATATGATAGTTTTGACTGGGTTGAATTTGTAATGAACTGGAGAAGCGGGGCAAGCGAGATGGTAGATCTGGTCAACTTCCAAGAGCAAAGGTTCCACGACGTCGTGTCGGATAAGCTCGAAGTTTGGGTTTCCGAAGTGGTGCATGACGTTCTCTTTCCTTCCCGTGAAGAAGTTATCGACGACGATTACGCTGTCTCCTCTAGCTATCAGACGGTCCACGAGGTGGGACCCGACGAACCCGGCTCCACCCGTTACTACGATTCTCAAACCCTTCCGTTTTAGCCCCAGCGGAATCTTACCGGTCGGGTTGGCTGACTCGAACCCGACCCGGTGCGGGTAGGAGAACTTGTTCTGGGGCTCGATGGGGAAGTAGGTGATGGAATCGGAGATCGAGGTGGTAAAGTGGTGGTGGGGAACGTGCGGGGCACGTGAGGTTGGGAAGATGGTGAAAATCAGAGTGGCTATCGCAATGCCGACAAGCACGAAGAGAAGTCGTTGTTCTCTGAGCATGTAACGAATCGGGCGGATGACGGAGGCCCATGGTTTAACGGGTTTGGGCGAATATGAATCCGAAGCAGGATGGGTCTCGTGGCCTCTGTATATCAGCTCCGACCCCATTGCTCTACAACTTCAAAAATCAAACTCAATTTATAAGATCAAAAGAGGGGAAAATAAACAGAATTTGGAAAAGTGAGTCGCCGGGAGCTGACTCGCCGGCGAAGTGAGGAAGGTGATGGAAGGGGGGTTTTGGGGACGGAGTGCGCGTGGGGATGGGGTGAAGGGGCTTCTGGTATGTAAGAAGAAAGAGGAGATTAAATATAAATAAGGGCTTGGGACAAGGGATGGTATTACGGAAATGCCCTGGATGGTGGCTTTTGGTTTTTTCATAAAGTTTTTTAGTTTGAAAAGTAAACGGTTGTCATTAGGTGAAGAATTTCCAAAACTTTTTTTTTCCTCTTTTTTCAGGTTATGGCGATTTTGAAAGGATTTTAATTAAATTTGGGTGCGTCCTTTATCAAGTTGCTTTAACAAGGGTCATAGAGACAGAGTGGAGGTGGGGTTTTAATTTCTCAACTAGCGTAATTGACTTTGCCTTTTTGTACGCTTTCAAGTTTTTATATGGGTTTGGGTAATTAGAGATTAGCCCAAGTGTGCTCCGAAATGGAAGCTTTCCATTATTTTTTTTTGGTTAAATTCAATTTCCATGTTTAACCATACCATCTTTGCATTTCACGTCTGCAAACTAATAACTTGTGTCCCACAATATATATATATATATATATATGGATATGTATTATGTTTGAAACTGAGAATTAACCTTTAAAAAATGTAGATGAATTGTGATATACATTTTTACTTTTAAAGGTTGAAGTAGACATCAATAGACACCTATCAAGAATAGTAACAATTTATAAATGAATTGAGATGAGTTTTGTTACATTGTACCCATCCTTTCATAATGGATGAGACGTGTCTGTAAAATATCATTCTTAGTGTTTTAAAGAAACAATTTACCGTTAGTGCCTTAATCACACATTTGTTAAGAGAAAAAAAAAAGAAGAGGGAGTAAAAACCCACTTGTTAAGGGATAAAAAAACAATAGAAAGATCGATGTTGACTCGGTTTGAGTGCATATGCAAAAATCCGAATATTGTTTATTTTATTTTAATAGTAGATCACTAAGTGTTTTAATTTAATCTTATTTTATCTCTTTTATGTAGTGATTGAATTTTATGAGCAAAGAAAGATTCATGTCCATTTTCTTATCCTATTTTCTTTTTTGAATTAAATCACAAAAATATCAATATCTATTTTCATTTTCTTTCTACAAATTCTCTATCCAAATGTGTAAGTAAATTCAAAAAAGAATTAACTATACAGTAAGCTGTCATAAATCTTTTCACTTTCGTGCAATTTTTCAAGACCTACTCAAGTTCGACTCTAACCATTTTTTATATCCATAATGTTATTATATTATTAAATAATTTTTATTTTTAAATTATTACAATATTTAAAAAATTCATATTTTAATAATAAAAAAATTTAAAATTATCGTTAAGTCTAATCTGATCAATGAACGTTTCTAAACTGTCATATATAAATAGAATTACTCATGTGTATCCCTAAAAAAATTGTTTAAGGTCCCCTTAAGATGGAAGCTTTTTTTTTTTTTCTTATTTACTGGGTTCGTATATAAAATTTTATCAAATCATGTGGGTTTAGAATTTAGAATTAAAAAGCTACGCCAACAGTTTCATGTTACCAGAGTTGACCTGAACCTGCAGATTGATTCTTTTTTTATATTAAGGGTGAGAATATTTCTTTGAATTTCAATCACACAACTGGGCTCTAAGCTTATAATAAGTCAATAAAAGGTTTTAAAATCTAATTACTCACTATCTAATTGAGGCCCCATTTAATTTATTTTTTTATTTTCCTATTTAGTATCGAATTTCTATTTATTTTTCTACAAATAAAATAAATAATAAAACCATTAACGAAATAGAGTTTAATTTTTTTGTTATCAGTGATAAAGTGGTTATAGAGTAAAGGGCATGAACTCAATGGACAATGCACATCTCCAATTATAAAGTCAGACGACATCTAAATTAATATCTTAACTGTTTTAGAAATTTATTAATGAAGTACAAGATTTAGAACAGATTCATTTGTTTCCATAAGCAAATAATCAAACCTCTCAAAGTGTAACCTTTCCCATATAATGTTTTGAGTTTAACCTTCCCCGTAAAATGACACTCCCACTTCCCCGGCGATAAAGTAAAAAAGTTACCGTCCACGGTCCGGGGATCAACCCATGTTCAGGTCAACGTTAATTCTGTACTTTTGTAGCTTTAAAGTAAAGTTAAAGCCTCAAGAAGGCTATATTTGTAAATTTGTCGAATCTTATGTCTCTTTATAATTCGACCCAAATATATTAAAGAGTGTGCTTCGCCAAAAAAAAAAAAATCCGCCACGCTTATTAGGAGGTCAATAAAAGCGCCTAAATGTACTCAAAACCAAGTTGGTGGAGCAACCTTGGAGTGATTTGGACGCTCTCAATTTTTGCTAGCTAACCTAACACTTCCCCATGGAGGTTTTCTTTTCCATATTTTAGCTCAACGGGCCAAATTATTATATTTTGCCCTCTTCTTTTTCTTTTTTCGATTTTTTAAGTTGATCATTGTTTTTGAAGCTAAGCCCACTTTACGTAAACCATGCACAAATGTGAATCAACTTTGATGAATTTGGACATCTTCACCTTCTTCCTTCTAAAATCTAATCCTAGGCTCATAATAGAAAAACTAATCTAGGATTCCAAAATGCCTTAAACGACAAGGGATTTGCACCTTTTTAAGATCGGAAACAAAAGAAAGAGATAAAAGGTTACGTCCATTTCGTTGTAGTGAAAGTCTAAGCAATGTCACTTCAAACAAAGCTTTAATTGTTCTCTACATCAAGGAAATTGATACTGTTTATGTTTATTCTCGCAGTGGCGTTTTATTTTGTTTTGGAAAGTCTAAAGTCTAAACAAGCATAAGTCAAATATCAATGTAAACAGTAATCTCTAATCACTGCTTCATCACTAACTAATCCGCTGATATCAGCTGATTAAGACAACATACCGTATTACGGGAACGGTGGGAGCACCTGTTAATCGTTGAGGGAAAAAAATTCAATTTATTTGGCATGCCAGTTCATAGTGGGCCGGGGTAGTACATTTAGAGTTTCTAGCTAGCTTAATTAACATCCAATTATTCAAGTATTTGATACCCGAATCAGTCAATAACCTCACTTTCGCCATCAATTAACAACTTAATTTCTTGGTTTTTTTTTTCTTTTCTGTTGATCAATATCTAGTCTCTATTTTCTCAACAATGTTGCCAATGCCATTTTGGAAATCCGCAGAATTTCAAGTTAGATAATGGTTTGCACTTTGCCTGCTTTGGTAAAGACGTATGATTAATGTACTCTAAGAGTATATTCAACCTAATTGCTGGAATCAGTTCGTCGTGTCTATTGATTATATTGCAATAATGACAGCTAGCTTTTGCTCCTCATTTGCAAATTGTTTGTTAGTCTAATCTCTATAATTAATTAAGGCATCCAAACAACCTCTTAATTACGTATTGTTAAATCCCATCTATTTAGTCCCCAAAAACAAATCTAAATTTGTTTATAAGCTGCATGTGCCAAGTGGGAAGCTGGGGTTTGATTCAATAAATACTCTTAAAAAAGGTTGGAGCAATTCTATGATATATCTTAATGTTCAAAGGTGTAAACCTCTTTGCAACTTGTATGCCTCCTTCCAAAGTCCTAAACATTATTGCATGTACACCTCAGTCAAAGTCTGAGATGGAAATTAGCTTTTATCTATTTATAGCTACCGTCTTTATCATCTTTACACTAATTCATTCTATCCAAAACTAAAAGGGGTCTTCTCATAAATTTAATTATTTTTAATGCTAATTAATGCTCCGTTCCTCTTACTCGATAATACTCCAAATCCAATCCTTTTGACAATAATTTTTCATTGGTATTTTTTAATCTGCTTTTTATTTGTCATAAAATATGATTATTGATTTCATTTTCAGTTATAGTCTAGTCTGTACTTAATTTGTAACTAAAATTGACACGTGAACTAACTAAACAATCAATTTAATAACCATTTTAAATTGGTTATTATAGTACATTAAAGTCTTGATAACAACCAAGAGCAAAAAAAACCCCACTTCATCAGTAAATAAAGTTTTAACTGTAACCATGCCTTCAAATATTATTGCAGTTAATTAATTTTACTCGGATAATAATGATGAGGGCGTACATGTAATCGAAGTAAAATATGGCTGTTGTAGTAGTAGTTATATTTTAAATTTGTTCAATAAAGTTCCTCTCGTTAAAAGAGGTTGCTGGTTTGAAGTCTGTCCTCCAGCCCCCCGCCAGAAGCCCGAAGGTGGTCCTAAAGTAAAGCCAAAATCCGAATACTAATATTTTGAAGGATTGAAGATAGGGTTTTGGGGTTGGCGCATGGACTTTTGGAATGTAGAACCCTGGGTCCGGGTCTGGGTGCGGGTGGACAAACATCTGCATGCGCGGGGCCCTAAAAGACAGGACTTGGATTGCACGTCGTTGGGAGCATTCCATCTTAAGCAACGTTGACTCTCCTCCCTACACGTGGCTCAGAAGGATTCCCCAGGCTTTGCCCACTCTCTGCCTCTGCCTCTCTGCCCGCTCTCGTATTTTACCAGATGCCATCGTCAGTAATCGTCAGAGCCGGGGAGGAGGAGTGCATTAGCAATCAGCATACTCAAGCCCGTAGGAATTCCAACTTCTCTATTCTAAACTGGAAATTTTGTTTGGTTGGATTGAAGACTAATTATGATTAGAATCGGTAATTTTTTAGTGCAAGATTTGATTTAGTAGTTGATATGACCGCAATTAAGAGTTGGTGTGGGGCAGCGAAGCATTAAAAAATATAATGGGGGAATATATCTTGGTTACAGAGGAATAATGTGATGGATTAAAGAAGAAAAGCTTTGGGTGAATTTAGATTTGAAGTGAAATTAAAACTTGCTATCAATGCAACCTCATTATTGGGGCTGATTAAAAAACAGAGAAATTCTAGAGACAGTCGTTCTTGTCGACGCTCTTCAACACTCGAGTAGTCATAGATCCATGCCATCCAAGTGTGTAAGCTTGAAACTTCTCACCCATTGTTCCGGTCATGGCTTCTAACCTCTAAATCCCATGTTCTAGTAGTATTATATTCTATCTATTATAGTTTGCAGAGTCAAGTCAAGAAGAAGAAGGGGAAGGGATATTAAAAGTACTATAGTATAAAATCTAGAGAGATAACTCAACTATGGTAACTTGGTATAAGAAGTTACCGGTATCCACTTTAAAATATTGGATGATGTGGGTCTTTAGAGAGTGGAGCGTTCAAAAGCGGTCGCTGGGGGCGACTTCCTCTTAAAATAAATCACCGGCCATTATTAGCTATCAGGTGCAGGTTACAACTTATAGAAAAATGGATTTTAGATGGTTTTCCGGTCGGCATCAAATGTTGGTTAGTGGATACTTTCGAAATGATTTAGCTAATGTTGGGAATCTTTTCAGTTCAAATACAAGTATCATGTGGTTCAAATCGTGAGATTGATGTTTCATTTCAGTGTGTTTGTTTTTTTCTTTACAATAAATTTGCCTTGCAGTCTCTTGGGCCCTTCCCTCCTAAAAGCACGAGGTGGGTGTGGTGAGGATCACATGTCGAATTGTCTTATACATCAGCTTTTGAATTAAAGCTTTCAAAATCCATTTTTCACGGTGTTTATCAATCTATCAATCAAATTGTTACCGATCAGTGTCTGAGGTTAAAATTATTAATTTTACTTAATATTTTCGTTATTTACCTTTTGTTTGTCAAATAAAATAAATAAACAAACAAAAAAGAAATAAAATAATAATTAATTAACACAGATTCATTCATGCGTTGGAAAAAGTAACAGTGATAGATTCAGGTGGTATTGTGAAATAAAGGGTAACATGGCCTTGTACCTAAAAACCTCCCATGGCGGCATCGCCGTCCAATGAGGAAACTAACCTTCCGAAAATGACTTTACACGTAAAATCATTTACTAACGATGTCGAGGAAAGGGTCCCCTAGCATAGTTTTTCCATCTCCCGCGTGGTGGCCTGATCCAGTGACATCTGTCGTCGGCGTTTTACCCTGATTCCTGTTCTGACTGTTCGTCAACTTGCGTTGATTTCGACATCTTTGAAAATTGACCAGGAAATCCTTTTTATTTTTCAAAGGAAAATTATGTTTGCGGTCTATACTGGGGAGAAGAGAAGGGCCCCCAACAATCCACATAATTAACATTTGATCCAACCATTTTCTGTCTGTAATTCTTCACCGCCAAAAATCACGCATTAATTTGCACCGTCCTTGTGCTGCCAAGAAAAGAATGAGTCTAAACCATAAAAAAAAAAAGAAAAAACTCTTTTCCAAATAGATTGCCCCACTTTTATGGAATTAAATAAAGGAGTTCGAGGCACGGGGAGGTAACAGTTGTTGGCTATACGTGGCGGTTGGAATACATAAAAATAATATGGGATTCGGTATTATTTCATTCTTCTATCTTCGGGAATAAAAGTTTTTTAACTGTATTTATATGTACTTTTATTTTTATTTCGCAAGTGGTTCCATTGTTGATATAATTATATTGTTCATATGACAGCTACTGAGCTACACGGTCTTGTATAAAACCTTATTGTATTTCCCCCTTCACTTCTAAATATAACATCTTTCATTTTATTTATTTATTTGTAAATGATTGACAAAGTGATTGGTATAGAAGGTTCCCTCTCTCAGCTGTTGTACTATATAATCAAGATTTTCTCTGTCCTTTCGAGTTATGATTTCTAAACTTTTGTTTCCTTTATATTAACACGTCCAAGCAGCTAAACGATATAATAACTCCTGCAGGTATTATGTGACTGAGAAATTAGTGCTTTTTTATTTATTAATGGTAAAGGATATTACACAGGGAATGGATGCAGTTTGGGGGTTACTATGTCCGGACTCTGTGGGGTAGTTATAGTGAAGTAATAAAATTGGGATTTTGAACAACTCTGATTTGATAGTAGATTGCATGTTTATATAGTTATTGAATTCGTTGCTTATTTTTCGTCCCTTTTATGGTAAATTGTGTGGTTAGCTTTCATTTTTTTTTCTAAAGTGGCCACACTATTTGTCTCCTTTAAAAACTTGGGAAAAAAAAAAACAAATAATCATGGATAGGACAACGCTTCGCCTAATTGATCCCTTCCTCTTTCTCCCTAAATACATGTTTAGTTACCTTTCTTAGCACGTAGCCTTCTCGAGGCAAATGCCTCTATTGGGTAATGAAGACTTTTTCTTTGTGCATTTTTTCTTGCTAAGGAGCGAATTAAAGCAAGTTGAGGTCAGTGGCCACATTGAAATGAAGTGTCAAGTGACAAATCAACTATGTAAACTATTCAATTTTAATTTACCTTAGTTGCTCTAACATTTAAGCAGGAGTAGGTCAAGATGATTTAAGATTCTACGTTTTTGTTATCTTTGTCATCGTTCAAATGAAACAATGGAAAATAAATAACTTCTCTTTTGGCTTATAAAGAATAACTGCATAGGAAAAGTTCTTAAATTCGAAGATGACATGCGACAATGATAGAGTTCAAAGCAAATCTCTGTTGGGATTGATCTTATCAGGTTATTAAGAAGTTTAATCTATAATCAACAATGTGAGGATCATGTGGTAAAGGAATAAATAAAGTGCATTGTAGAATCCTAGCATAAGATATATTTCGAGGGAAGAGCTGATGCAAATTTCCCTTGGGGGCTGCTTGGATGGGCTCGATTAGATGGCATGAAGGCTGCAGCCCAGTCCAAATTCTGCTTGAGTCTGAGCATGGTTGATTTTTCCAGAAAGCCCGAATTCGAGTTTCCCTGCTGAAACTTGCAGAAAAACCATAGTCAAATTTTATTACAGAAGAAAAGGAAAGCTTAAAATTGACTACAAGGCAGCATCTGTATTCACCTCAAATTTGTAAGATGGGGTCTGCCTCTTAAAATAAAAAAGAAAAAAAAAAAGTGTGGCCACATTCCATTATGAAGCAGACATGGGAAAATGATAGCAAGGTAGTAACACTCAAAATCCTAGGACGATTGCTTGTTCGAGATGGTAGATTTAACCCCGTTTTTGTGTTTTGGCTGAACCCATGGGAGATTGAATGTCATCCATCCGATTAAAAGCGAAAGTACAAGATCGAGCAAGAAAAGTAAAAGGAAAGCTTTTAGAAGAGTAGATAGAATTAAAAGCAGGGGCTCTACTACATATTAATATTCATACATAGATGCATCGAAACAAAATATTCTTTGATGCCTGACGGCTTGACTTTATTATCACACTGAATTAACATCTGAACCCTTTGTTCAGCTGCAATTCGTTACCGTATAGTCTTGTTAATCATTAACCTTTAATCCAAATCTCTTCTTTTTACATCAAGAATCGTCATGGATCATTTAAGCTTTCCAAGCCGGAGGTTGCAAGTTTGTTGGCCAAAGCCAAAGCATTACTAGTAAAATATGTGGCTCTCATAACCCGATTCCGAAGCATTTTGGCCTGCCTTCCCCTTGGATTCTCAAAACCATCCATGCAAGTGTCTTGATCAGTAAGTGCTGCACTCAACCACGTAGTTACGTCCCCCATCTGTGAATAAAATCTTCTGGCACTTAGCTTCCTAAGCACACCAAGTGACCTGTGTAGCTGGTCGATAGCATTTTGAAAGCACTCCATGCAATCTGAGAGGGGAATTTTGTATCTCCCCGTCATCTCCCTGTAATTCTTCACTTTCATTAAGTACTGAGCAACATTCTTGGTTTCTCCTAAAGTCACTGAAACGCCGGCTCGCGCCCACGTGCTTGGACTTCTCCTAGCAATGCTGGAAAAAGATGCTAGTGAGTTGATACAGAGGGCACGGTATCTGGTTACCTTACATGCTTCTTGCACATATTTGTTTGCTACGTTTCGTGCTGATCGACCCGATTTTAGTAGGCATAGGAGAAGCAAGAATGTCAGGTAAACATTGGCGTTTGCCATTACCAGGAACCTATGAAGTTCTTGAGGGAAAAGAAAATAAAGAAACGAATGTATTGAAAAGAAGGTGAAACAATAGAGCAGAATTGTAGGTATTCCCTCCCTGAACTACCTAATAGATTTTAGGAAAAAGCTGGAAGAACCTTTTGTTCATGAACTATGATTTCTCTGAATTTACACGGAATAGCTTTATAAGAGGTTTCTTTGGCTGATTTGGGCACTGCTTTTGAAGTGGGAAAAGCGAGAGACTGGTGAATGCAATAAATTTAGAAGGGTATCGAAATTGAAATAGGTTAAAGATAGAGAAGAACATGTGATAGGACAGGTGAGTTACTCATGAATTTGGATGAGATTAGATCTGTTAGGTATCTTCTCTTTAATAGGAGAAATGTTAATGTCTGCAAAAGATCAAATCACTGTACATACAGCTACGACCATTACCTTTTGGAACCATCACTCCTCCATCAAATCAAATCCTTAGAGATTTCAGAAAATTGTCTGTGGTTGCAAAAAGGAGCTCACATCGAACGGTTCAGAGTCCAAATCAGCTAAGTTAAATAATTGTCATAGGTTCACACAGTAGTTATCTTTGAGTTCGCATAATTGGCAAAGACAAAAATACAGCAAATGAGGTGAAGATGGGTGACAGCGAAGAATGTGTGAAAGAAAGTTATCCGTTAGGCAGCCCTAGTCAAGGTACGTGCATGGTGGGCTGATAAATGACTGTTCTCAGTTAAGCAGATACTTTTAGCAGCCATAATTTTGGGTTCAACAAGAGACTGTTCTACCTAAAAGGAGAGGGCGATCATAGCCTATGTAGACCGAGTCACATGATCCTGTCCAATCAATGATGCAATTCACATGAATGTAGTGATCGGGACTGCTCCCTCGGGCCTCTAGTCATTCAAATTGGCAGTTGAATCTGCAGCATTTGCTATCAATCTTTCTTAAGATTTTGAAGCTCCTGTTCAAGCCAAGGCCTTTCATCATATCACATCCCTAATGTGGTAAATGAACTGCAAATGTGTGATAAATGAACTGCTAGAAAATGTATTTGAAAACCATTGCTTGAAGGGGATCGATTCAATCATATGACCATATTTAGGGCCAATTTGTATATATTATTATTATTTGTACTGATCATAATTTATAATGAATTATATAAATACATGGGTAATTCAATTGGTTTTCATCGAAATATGAATAATATAGAATTTCAAGGTCTTAATACAACCAAAAAAAAAAAAATCAATGTAGACAGATTCTTGTGTCATGTGGATAACTAAAATTAAGGTCTTAACACTCAAATTTGGGCTCTAAGGCAATTAAAAACCAAACGGAATTAAATGGGCCAGAAGCCAGCCCAAGTCATTTGCCCTATAAAGCATAATTTAATGTTTTTTCGTTGCCAAAAGTGCCCTTCTTGTCTTCCAAAACCCAGCTGACGAAACCCTGCGCCTCTTTGTAATCCACGACCCTCGTTAAGCCAGCGGCCTGCGGCATCTCCGTCCTCCCATAGTGCCTGCGCCATGGCTCGTTTCCGTAACGTAAGTAATAGCACTGCTTCTGTTATTTTACCTTTACTCAACTCTTTTCAAGCCCAAAAATATTTTATTCCGCTATGAATTTTTATTTTTGTATATTTAAATTTCTTTCTTTCTTTTTTTATTTGTTTTTGGGTTTGTATCGGTTTAATCGTTTTTCTGATATCTGAATCAAAAAACAGAGAAAGAAGAAGGTTTTCGTGAAGCCAATTGTGAAGAAGAAGCAGGAGCAGCAGCAGCAACCCAATGTGGACCCAATAACAGGGAATAAAATCCCAAAGAGTTTTGTGTTTTCGAGAGGGAAGCTGCCTGGTCCGCTTAGGCAACTTCAAATGGACTTGAGAAAGCTGATGCTTCCATACACTGCTCTCAAACTTAAGGTAATTCCTTCCCCTTTTTGATTTTTTTTCCTGTAATTTGTGATCTTGTAGCAGTAATTTTTTCTTTTTAATTAACTTTTGTTTTGTTGGTGTTTTTATGGTTGCAGGAGAAGAAGCGGAACAATCTGAAAGACTTTTTGAATGTTGCAGGGCCAATGGGTGTAACCCATTTCCTCATTTTATCTAAAACCGAAACTTCACCTTTCCTGAGGGTGGCAAAGACCCCTCAAGGCCCTACGCTTACATTTAAAATACATGAGTATTCCTTGGCGGTTGATATTGCACAATCTCAATTGCGCCCTAGATGTCCTCAGGATCTTTTCAAAAATTCTCCTTTGGTAATTTCTTCTTCTTCTCTCTCCCTCCTTTAGAAATGGAAGCATGTTTTCCTTCTTGTTGGGTTGTTGCAATTGTTAATAGATGAGTTTTTTTGCAGCGAAATACTGCTGTAGTTTTTGCATTAAAAACAGAACAAGGAAGAGATTGAAACCTTTTTTTGCACAGTAGCATGTTGCTGGGGTGGTTGAAGTGGTGTATGTTATTCTTGTTACTTATATGACATCTTCTTAGTATTAAGCTTTGAATATATCTTGGGCAGATTGTTCTGTCTGGCTTTGCAACAGGAGATGAACATTTAAAGCTCACGACTACCTTGTTCAAGAACATCTTTCCAGATATTGATATTAACACTGTGAGTGCTTAGACAGTATCATTTCAGTTCCAAACCTACTTTTCTTCTTTCTTTCACCCTTCTTAACACTGTCTTAACATGAATGTTTCAGGTTAAACTTTCTTCCTGCCAGAGAATTGTGTTACTTAATTACAACAAAGACACAAAGCTTATTGATTTTCGACATTATTCTATCAGACTACAGCCTGTTGGTGTCTCCCGGAGAATCAGAAAATTTGTGCAGAACCATCAAGTACCTGATCTTAGGAATCTTCAAGATGTGAGCGACTTTGTCACTAAGTGAGTATTCTTCTTTATGAGCTATATATAACTATAATACTGTTTTTGTTGATGGAATACTCATTTTGAATTATATAGTTCTCCTCACTCCTTTTGTTTGTTATATCAAGATCTGGTTATGGATCAGAAAGTGAAGCTGATGAGGAAGCTGCAACAGTTACTCTGACTAGTGATCTTAGTAGAGTTAATCGCGCATCTACAAAAAGTGCTGTCAAGCTTCAAGAAATTGGACCTAGAATGACTCTCCAACTCATCAAAGTTGAGGGTGGACTATGTTCTGGTGAAGTTATGTTCAGTGAATATGGTATGCTCATCTATCCGTGCAATTTTTATATTCTTTACCAAAAAATGGGGAAAAGAAGAAAAGAATAAGAATTAAAAAAAAAAAAACAAAACAAAACTCTCTTAACCTTTTCTTCTACATGCCATGTTTATTCGCTGAGACATTTCAGATTATAAATCAATCTGTCCTATACAGTACCTTTATTCAACTAACATGTTTTTTAATAACTATTCTCTGTTTATCAGGAAATGGTGGCTATAAGAAAAAGCCAGACGGTCAGGAAGATAGTGAGAAAGATAACGAAATGGAAGGTAGTGATGACGATAATGAAGAGGAGGATAGTGATGAAGATATTGAAGAAAATGAGGAAGATGATGAAGAAGATTAGTGCTTCAGCAAAATGGAAGGGTTACAACTTCCATTGGTTCATTAAATCACATGATATGCATAATTCGTCATGCTCGTCACATGGGAAAGATGCTGCTTTAAAAGTCAGAGAGATCCTCCATCATTAGGGGATCTCTTCAGCTTTCATGCCAGTTAGCTTTTTGTTTTCTTTTTTACTTTCCCGTTTTGTCTTTTCCTCTTAAATTTTTGCTTACACTTGTTGTAGAAGATCCTTATATTCTGATATGAGAAAGAAAAATACAATCAGTGTCAATTTTTTTTTTTTCCTTTGACAAGTGAGAAGAGTTCTTATGTTATTGGAAGAAATATATCTGATGAAATTCAAAACTTTTCCACCCTTTCCTGATAGGAATTTATGAAAAGAAAACTTGCTTGTTGAAAGATTGTTCTATTGCCTGCAGTCCAGGCTTTGATACAGTGTAGAATGCACAACACTAGAAGGGTTGTTTGCTTGTGGGGATTGAATATAAGTAATAATAAACAAGTAGAGAACAAATTCATGTTTCCCTGTGGCGATTTCATGTAATTGTATCGTTCAGCCAATGCTTTGTAACTTGTAAGTCTCGTGGTACAAGACTGAAACTTATTAATGAGACAAACCCTCAAAAACCAAGGCAAGAATTCTCACAATTGTTTCACTTTCACTAAAATTTTGAGCAACCAATCAAAATGGTTTGCTCGGATGGATGATTGATGACTTAAACAAACAGAAAAATCTTCCACCAAGTAACCAAAACAGAAAAGCCCAGGGGGTGAAATCTACCCTTTACCAGACAGGTTAGTCTTTCACTTTCATGCAGATTTTCTGATGATCTCTTCGGATGGGATCTCCAGTGTAGCTCCTGCATGCTCCTTACTCGTCTTCACCTCTGCAGCAATTGAAACAGCAATGTAAATCAACAGAGAAAGAGAATCCCATAAGAATCTTACAAGCTAAGGCTAAGAAAACGCGATGTAGAAAGATATATGAAGAATTGAAAGAGGACCTCGAACTGACAATCCATCGAACATGTGGTAATCATTGAAAGAAAACTCGTATAAGTATACTCAAATAAGAGATGGATGTAACATTCAGGATGCGATGCAAAGCAATGCAATGATGGAAATGATGATATAAGTACCGTAGCCGCCGCGGTCGTTGAGCTTGGCTTGAACGATCATGGTGGAAATGAAATGGGAGGCCTCACGTGCTTCATCCAGGAGTCTCTGGATCTCTGGCTCGGAGGTCACGTGACGATTCTCGTTGAATTTCTTACGGACCTCGGCGGCAGAGGCGTTCAGCATCAAGGTGTCGCCCGCGAATGATTTCCGGGTCGCTCTTAACAGAGCCCTGTACGCGCTTAGTACTTCTCCTCTTACCATCTCTCTCTCTCTCTCTTCCCTCTGGGAGTCTTCTTTTTCTCGTACTGCTTGCTAGTATGTGCAACTAACTTGACACGCTGTCGTTTCTTAGTTATAATTAATTAATTAATTAATTACCACATTGTTCCCTTCCCACCCTCCCCTCTTCTTAACATCATTCTGTCCCTGGTGTAAAGTATGACAGAACAGGGAACAGAGAAAGGGAATATATGAGAATATTAGCAATTAGCTTTAAGGCGCATACTTCTTTTTCTTCTTAAATTCAAGTTAAAAACCAATATTTTTCAACTCTTAAAAGGGTCGGAATTTGTGGAGAGACTACTAAGCAGTTTTGCAATTGGACAGCGAAATTTGCGTGATACTTAGACATGTCATGGTGTTGCTTGCTCTCTGCCAATCTATACTAGTATACTAATTATTAGCAGTATTATTTAGTTTATTACACTGAATTTTTAGTGATACTTATCTAGTTCTAACTGGTTACAGTCGTGCTAATACCAAGATCGTCTGAACGTTATGACCTTGAGTGCTCCTTTAAACCATTGGGATCACGCTACGACTGCCCAGTGCTGACCATCTCTATGTAGCGTAGCAATGCAATGGACCCTGCTCTTTGATGTGGGCTTTGGCATCGCATCCAATCCAACCTCTATTTTTCGTCCCTAAAACCACTCAATATTCAAAATTTATCAAGCTCATAAGTCACGGCATTACACACCTCTGTCTTTTGCTTGAAACCCGGGCTTCAAATACAAAAATTTTCACTTCAATTGTTAATCAGGCAAAAGAGTTATAAGTAACCTTCAGATCGGAACTTCAACCCAAGTAAGGAACAAAACATGAATCTCAATAGCACATTTTACATTGCTTTCTTACAATAACATGTTACAATGTTAATACACAACATCCAAAATCTTTTATGCTTAATTTATAGAATACTGCATAATAGCATCTGCGCAGAGACCCTGAAGAATGTCAAAAAATTTTCAACTGCACAAGGCTGCATAGTAATTGACATATTGTAATAGCTCTCAAGTGGCAATCTAGAAGCCAACAAATCCTTGCCCACTGTATAAACAGTGACAAGCTGGAATAAAGGAGTATGCCAATATTTTATAACTGGACATTTACCTCACGGAATCAACCATTCTATAATCATGTTTTTTGCGGCGGCATCTATGATGGGCTTTCTGATCAGAAAAAGTGTTTTCCCCAACCATCTCCATTTTAGAATCTGTATCTGCTGCAAGGAAAAGACATTCAGTTCATGAATCAACAAGCAACCGCAAAAGTAAGGCAAAGGGAGATATGGCTTCTGCAAATTTTAACTTCAAAATTAATTGCCACTTGAGCCACACCACAATCTTCATCTAACAAGATCACAGGACCACCACAACTCAAATTGACAAACACCACAAGAAATGGTTGGCCATCTGGTCCTTCCAATTGTTTGCAGACAAAGGCCACAATGCTTCCCAACAATATACATAATTGACAATTTTCTATAACATGGAGAAGCAAGAAACGTATATGAACCTTCTAGCTGCAAATTTGTCCTCTTCAAACTAAATTTATTGTGTTTCATACTTAGCTGATCCAAATGCTTGATGCTTCTCCATAGCAATTTTCTACTCAAGCTCACTTGAAGTATGTCTCTTCATTTTATTGAAACCATGAATCCATAATGTCAACTAATAAAGAGGAGAAAACTCCAGCAGAACTAACTCCAGTAAATTTACTCTTGTTAGTTAGATAAGTTAAATCCGTGTACATTCTCAAATATTCATACTTATTATTGCCACTTATAGCACTGTCTAAAAGACTAAAACGCTTACACTTGGACCACACTGCCATGAGAAAACATAACTAAAAGAAAAAGAAACAATAAAAAACTAGCATTGCTACAATTATGCCAACAAAAAACCTCAATCCAAATATCATCAATGCCTAATAGTTAACTGCATTTTCCAGAAAATTCCCAGATTTCCCCAGAAACTTATTAAGAAGTACAAAATGAGCATCAATTATCAAAATAATAAGAAAAAAAAAAAAAACAACAACAACATTAACGATACCTCCAAAGTGATGCCCCCAAAACAACAAGCGAGCATCCTCTTCTTCCTCATCAACCTCGTCCCCGTACCCAAACTCTCCATCCCCACGATACCCAGGCTCACTCCCATACCCAGATTCATTCCCTTGAGCATCAAAACCCCCAAATTGCCCCCCTAAGCTCTCCTTCTCTCCACTCCCACCATCCCCTCTTTCCCTCCTCGAATTTCGGGCCTCGCTCACATCCGAGGCCCAATAAGCATCAGCACCATTTCCAAACAGCTCCCCACTCGAGTCCGTCCCTACCGCCACCGGAAAGTCGGAGCACGTCCCATACGCCGCGGACGCCCCCACAGAACAGCACCTTCGAGTCCCGCTCCGGTCGGAGCTCCGACCCGACACCGACCTCGACCCGCGGCGGCGGCGTTTTCTTGCGAACAACCTGAAGCTACCCCTCTTGGGATTGGCGGCGATTGGGTTGTAACTGCTGTTGTTGTCGTCGTCGAGGAGGGTTAGCTTGGAGAGGTCGATGGAGAAAGAAGTGGTGCGATCAGAGAGGCAAGGGCGTTTGGAATGGAAGCAATTGGTGGAGGCGCGTTTAGGCGGGGTTTGTTGGGGATCGGAGGAGTCTAGGGTTTGTTGGAGCTGGAAAGGTCTCCATGAATGGAGCTGGAACGTGCACGAGTCTATTGAGTGGCGTGGTTCTAGAGCCTTGTGCGACATGGGAGATTCTTTAATGAAAGGATTCCAAATTAAACATTGGACATCCAGATTTTGCAATCGCAAAAGCAGCAACTTTCACATTTACTTTTTTTTTTTTTGAAAAACAAAATTTAGTTTGCTTCTGAAAGATACTTACTAAGGTTGAACTGTTGAAGAGAGACGGAGTTGAAGCCCAAGATTTTGAGCTTAGATGACTATAATAACTAGAGACGGTGGTGGTTTAGGACTTACAGAAGTATTTGGGAGTACGTATATTTGAGCTCTCGCCCTCATTTGGGAGCTGATCTGCCGTCTGTGTGCTACATTCTAGAGATTTCATTAGTACTCGTTACAAAATTAAGAATACCCCACTCTTTGAGAGTATGTAAATTTGAGCTCTCGCCCTCCTTTGGCAGCACGTGTCATTCAGGAAAACTGGTAAATCCATATGCTGATATGATGACCCCACGGCCCACCAGCTCAGCTCCAGCAAGAGCATTGGCCCAAATTCTTATATTTCCCGTTGATCAAAAGAATTATTCAGTACTTGTATATTCTAATTTTATTTAATTTTATTTTTATATTAAAAACTAAAGTAATATAGTTTTTTAATTTAATTCATCATTCTAATGATATTTAATAAAATCGTTAAAGAATATGATATTAGCGATTACATCAACATTGACGTGGTAGGCATGACACGTGACATCCACGCGAGGACGTGACATGCCATGTGGCATTAATATGTTGACTTAGCACTGATATATTGACATATCAATACTACGTGGTAGATTAATAACAAATTTTTAAATAAAAAATTATGACACGTTATAGAGACTAAATTGAAAAAAATATATATTAGACAAAGATTAAATTGTACAAAATTGAAATATTGAGAGACTAAATTGAAAAAAAAATACTTAAAAAATATAAATTTTTAAGGAGATTATTGATATACTTATTAATAAACTAGATATGTAAGTGTAAAAGATTTATGATATTAAAAAATATATATAAATATTTTCTTACTTGATTATTTGATTATAGAATATTTACATTAATTTATTTTTTTACAAAAATTAAGTTTAAATTCTCTTTTTATAAAAAAAATTTATACTTAAAGTCAAATTTAGATGAATAACTTACATTACATTATAATAAAATAATATAAAATAACTAAATAAATTTTTTTCTTCTATTTATAATAGTATAAAAATTTAAAATTTATTTAACTTAATTTTTAACTTGAGCTGAACTCAAATTAATAAAATAACTTGATTTGGTTACAACTTTCACAATTTACAAATACCCATTATTTTGAAATTATTCAACTCTTACCCAATTTACCATTTATTTAAATTTACTTTAAGTTTCTTATAAAACAATTTTATTTAAATTCAAATACCACAATCAAATTCTACTAAATTTAAATTTATATTATTAATTTGGATTTACAAAAAAAATTATTAATAAAATAAAATTGTATAAATATTTATAGTTATATTTAACTTTATCAACCATAAATGTAGTCTTTAATTTAGAAAATTTCAATTTTAAAAATATAACTTGAAATATTAAACAAAATAAAAACAAAAAAAATAAATAAAAAATTGAAAGGTGAAACTCAGATTCTATAATTGTAATAAGAGATTTGTCATATTCAAATTAAGCAAATTAGAATGAAGAATTATTTTTATAATTATCGTAAACTCCATATCTCTGTTCTTTAATTTAAAAAAAAACTAAATTAACCTACTTTGCTAATTTGAGTTCAATTTAAATTAAAAATAAATTAAATAAATTTTAAATTTTTATACTATTATAAATAGAAGAAAAAAGAATTTATTTAGTCATTTTATATTATTTTATTATAACGTAATGCAAGTTATTCATTTAAATTTGACTTTAAGTATGAAATTTTTTCAAAAATTTTTTATAAAAGAAAAATTCAAATTTAATTTTTATAAAAAGATAAATTAATATATATATTCTAGAATTAAATAATCAAGTAAGAAAATATTTATATATTTTTTTTAACATCATAAATCTTTTATACTTAAATATTTAGTTTATTAATTAGTATATCAATAATTTATTTTAAAATTTATATTTTTTAAATATTTTTTAATTTAGTTTCTCAATATTTTAATTTTGTTTAACTTAGTTATTATGATGTGACAATTTTTTTTAAAATTTTTTTGATATGTCACGTAACATTAACATGTCAACATATATCAATATTGCCACATCATCATATTAGTGTCACATGACATTGTTATGTCATCACGTTGATGTCACGTAACATGCCACGTCATCGTCACAACATCATGTCATCAAAAAGTACCAATGTTAATGTCATAATTGATGTTATCTCTTTTAACGATAAAATAAAATATTGTTAAGGAAAAAGATAAAATTAAAAAAAAAATAAAATAACTTTAATTTTAAATACAAATATTAAATTAGATAAAGACTAAATAAATCTTTTGATCATTTCCCATTTATAAATAAACGTGAGATTGGAGAAACTACACGAACTTGCCTTGAGAAGGAGACAGGCGAACAAACGGCATCATTGTGTTGACCAAAGACGATATATAACTTCCATAAACATTCCTCCTTTTCCTTTGTTTTTTCTTATGCCGAGTTTGTAGAGAGCGAACTGTCATAAATTTCCTATCAGTTTTAAAACACACAATCCATTGCTCTCCTTCTCATCACTTGTTAATAGGTTATTTCAAAGAAATATTCACATTATATGTAATTTTTTTATTGTGAATATGATTAATTTTAAAACATTAATTACAAATACTCGTTTTTCTTCAACAAATGCTTAATAAGCAAAGTCTATAAATAAAACATACATATATATATATATATATATATTGAGTACTAGGATGAATGGCAATTGTAAATGACTATATAATTAGCGATATTTACGAGCAAAATCCTTAGAACTCATTGCAGACAGAAACCATGAATTTTCAAGATGTTTTCCGGTCATGCAGATGTTTGTGAAGCACAGAAGCATAGTCACCAAACTGGATATCACTAGGTGGGTGCAGGTCAAACACATATGAGATAGACCTCGATGCCAACATTGGCTTGTTAAGTGTGACTGTATCCAACAACTCCCCAAAGCTCGTCTGATCAAATGGAAATGACTCAGTAAGGAAGAAGAAGCTCTCTCTTGCCAACTTTTCAACCTGAAACAATAGGATACCTTAAAACATGTACAACAATAAAACCTCTGTTGATATATATATATATAATGTGTGTGTGTGATCATGTGACCATGCAAATGAAAATTGAGATATTTCAAACTCAATGATCACTTTGTTTTCCAGGTAAATTGCAAGAGCATAACATTAGTATAGCAAATGGCCATTACCTGTAGCTGTGAAAATTTGATGTTGTTCATGGCAAGGATTACTTTAACCTCAAACAGGGCATCACTCAATACTCGGATAGCCAGATACTCAAAAAAGTTCTGTACAAGAATTTTCTGCGTATCCAAATCTTCAGCATACCCATCCAGATAAGGAAACCACAGCACAAGCTTGACTTCATTCCATGGAATTGGGTTCTCCCCTGTATAGGAAATGATGGTCTGGTAGGGATGGTGCAGCCCCCATAGGATTCTAACACCAGTCAGTGATGGGTCAGTTATGTATGTTTCTGTCAGAGATGTAGTGGAGATAATTCTTGATGGATCGCAGTGGTTAGCAAGATTTGAGGTGAAATGCATATTAGTGTCATCCAACAAAAGGATGCATCCATTGGAAGATGTTGGTAATAATCGTAGAAGAGATGATGCATCAGCATGCTCATCTTCTGGCAGACATACGTCTGAGCTATATGATGAGACTGACTGATAAGAATCATGAGAGAAGAAACACAAATGTCCATTCCTACAACCCTGCAACCCACTTTCACAGTATTAAGAAACCATACACTCTGGATAAATAAATTTTTGCTTTGGAAGCAATTCAGAAGGAAAAAATATCAGTAAAACGTAAAAGCTTATCCTACAGATACGTAAATATTCACAATAGGAACCCTATGGCTGCCTGCTAAGGCACATATGAATTCTACCAGTTGCTGCTATTGATTGAGTTGTCATGCACACGGGGCCAACAACATAAATTGAGGCATGCTAATTAATGTCCAAAAACTCACCAAGCAAATGAATTGCAACCTCAAAAGCAGCATTTAACTTCTACTATCAACTTCACTAAAAGCAGTTAGCTATTGCCATCATTGAAATTATATTGCATTGCTTAAAAAACTAATATTATGCCCTGATTCTTAGTTATAACATCAATTACTTCAATATACCATCCCCCACTGGCAAAGGCAATGCATTTAAAGTATCATTGAAGAATACTAAATAAAGAGCCCAGGACCCCAAAAATTGAGTTCCATCAAACAGTGTCCCTGAATTCATTATGTGCTGAAAGAATGATCTGCATCTATCAACTTAAAAAGGTACCCAAACTAGTTAGTACATGGGGCCAGGAAATTTTCTACATGATTCTTCCTGACTGCATCCGATGTCATCAGACTAAAATCATCCAAGTAGAACTGGGGTTATAAGCAGCTATTGCAAATGGTTAAACTTCAAAACTATAAAAGAACTTATAGTTATTCTTTTCCATTTCTTTTAACATCAAATAGTTAATTCATAAAGGCAACTTTAAACAGTAATAGATACTAACTATACAGCTAACATATTACCATAAAAACTGCAAGCAGGCACCAGGCTAGATTGTATATCATCATGCACATGATCACCGTCAAAACTAAAATGTTGAAGGCTATATAAGTATCAACCAAATATTCCACCCTTCCATCCCCAGACTGTTTCAATGAAGATAACAAGGTTTGCGGCTACATAAATATAAGAAAGTATCCTCCCATCTTTAACATTTACCTTTCCACAATTACCTGACAATATGATGTGCATAATCACCAGTAAGCTGGGGTTGGCACCTCAAGGTGATGGGGACCCAGTGGGTTTCAACTAGCCCCAGAGGAAAGTAGCAACATATATAGTGGTGTCAAGGACCAAAAATAACATTTTCAAGAACTAGAGCAACAGGAAGTTACCTGCAGAGAGAAAAAGAATTTGCAAGCTGGTTTTTTTGCTTGGAGTGAATGAGAAAATCCGCAGAGACTACCCCTGTTGCAATGTCCATTGACAAAATAAACACACAGAGGAGTCCCCCCATTGACATGAGAATCATAGTCACCGATAATTGCCTGGTGATTACCAGAAATGTCTCCCGCATATTGAACTCTTATCTGTTGAACGTAACAAGAAAAGATCAACTAATACGCCCAAAGGTGATGCATGCATGACATACCAAAAATAGTACCTCCTTGATAGCATTTGCCAAATTTTTAGCCACATCATTGGTATGGAAGTGATCAGAAGCAACAAATGGCACAGCAACACATTTCCTTGTTTCAAAAGATTGCTCAAGCTGTTCATCACTCGAAGAAAGTGCATCGGTTTCTCCCTGTGGCTGACATTGAAGAAGGCAAGTGTGTCCAAATTCATAAGGAGAATAGTAGGTTGGTATGCCATCGGATGCAGCCAGAAAGTTAGGCCGGAAACAGTGCACGGAGTTTTGTATGTCTTCATCTGAAAAAGAAAGATGTTCAAATTTGAGAAGACACTTCTAAAAGATAATGTTAAGAAACCACTGAAATTCTATATTTTGTGTGTGTGTGTGTGTGAGAGAGAGAGAGAGAGAGAAAAACAAGGCTAGCATTGTAACTTGGACCATCAATGTTCATAGACATAACTAGAAGCAATCACACAAGATTATTGTGAAAAACCAAAAGAAAAAGGCACAAATGTAATAGTTTTATAAATTCATACACATTTCAGAGACATGGTGCAGTGATGACTGCACAAGATGATGGAAAGAGCACCATTCTTCCTCAAGCTTGGGCAGCAATAATGTTGCAGCTTTCATTTCATCAAACTTCAGCAGTTGTTTCAAATGTTCAAGACGGTGTTTATCCTTCAGAGAAAGGCAACACTTTACATCATAAATGCAAAAAAAAAAGGTTGAATCCTCAACCAAGTTAGAACATACTATACCTTAAAAACACGTTGCCAAAACTGAAACGCACATAAGTTTCCCAACAATACAACCTCCTTTCGACCAGTTAGGACAATGTTGTCACTATCTTCACAAAAGTAGCAGTTTATGTGCTCTGTAAACTGAAGTAGAAAACTATTTATCAGAAAAAGAGAAAAATTCAAATAAGTGCACCCAAAACACAAAAATTTTGTTCTTAATAGGCAGTACCAAATGCTCCCCCCCAAATGGATGAAGAATGGGTAGAGGTTGAGTATCCATCAATATACCCAGAAGAATGCCTTCGCGCAACATCCCGACTTTCCCAAACTTGACAACAAACACAGATGCATCAAAGGACAATGAGAAACTGGCAAGCAGCCGTCCATAAAATGTGGGTTCATAACGGCCCCTTGGTGATTTTTTTTCTACTGCTTTCACATGAGCTAGCAAATTCAATGCATCTTCCACAACTTCTGGATCTGGAGGGTCCAGAGCCTTCTGCAACAAAGCTAACCCCAATAAACCAGAAATTAGAGCCCCATTTAACTTTCGTCAATGTAAATAAGCAATATAAATCAGTGCATACATAAGTGTAGGTCATTAACAAGCAAGTAGTAGTTTGCATATGCTATCCCAACTTTCTAGGGAGACTGAAGTCAAATATGGATAGGACAAACTTTCACAATGCAGGCTCAAAACATTCTCTCTCAATTAAAAAATACACAAATTGTCTCTTGACATTCAAAATCATAAAAGGAATTCTAAACCTACATAATAATTAATGGTAGAACTTTTTATGTTACAATCAAAATCATAAAACCACACCTTTGGGATCATTAATAACTCTGGATTCAGCACAGCAAATCTGAAGCACTTGCTGCCTCAATGACAACTTCAATATAGCTGGACGCTCATAATCCTCAAGTTTGCT
Source organism: Theobroma cacao (assembly GCF_053813885.1). Classification (NCBI taxonomy): domain Eukaryota; kingdom Viridiplantae; phylum Streptophyta; class Magnoliopsida; order Malvales; family Malvaceae; genus Theobroma; species Theobroma cacao. The sequence continues at coordinate 36,634,742 of NC_142639.1, read as the reverse complement.
AAAAAATGATTGTGTAACCAACCGATATACATGGCCATCACAAGTACGACCAGTTCTACCTCTCCGCTGCTCAGCCTATAAAATCATGTGAAAATTAGGATCTAAAATATAAGAAAGAACATCAACCATCAAAAATTCTTTCAAAACCTGAGAGTTAGAAACCCAAACAAGCTGTGTTGAATCCTTTCTTCGAGCAGTGTCCCAAAAGACTTCTAAAGACCGGCATGAATCAATAACAAATGCCACTTTGGGTATTGTCACAGATGATTCTGCAATATTTGTGGCCAGTATTACCTGTGTAAAATAGTTTGTTTGTTTTTTTTGGCCAAATATCCACAAAAACAAAACAAGATATGAACCTTGAAGAAGAAAGAGGTGGCAGCTATTGATAGATGCAGAAATTAATAAAAGTCAACTGCATACACAACCTATGAACCAAACTAAATTCGCTGCTTAACTGCAAACAATCATATCTTTTAGAGAACCTGCTCAGAAATGAGAAAGCAATTAAAGGATAATGCTTTAAGATGCATGGGCATAATCAATATTTTACAAGTTCAACCATGATATATAGGCAGTCATAATTAGGTTAAAAGAGGGAAGACTGGTTAAAAGTATACCTTACGATGCGATTTCCAGATTTTCATAGCCATAAGAGCTTGTTCAGTGTCAACACTACGATGTAAAATGTGAACCTTAAAGGATGAACTAAATGGCTGCAGAAGGTACCATTGCTGCTCAAGGGCATAGTATGTTGGAAGAAAAACCAAAATGCTCTTTTCAATATCTGGCTCATTTTCATGGATGTACAACACTAATTGATGGATAAGTTTATGCACTTCAGGCTTAATTTCAGCATCTGCCATGGAAGGGCAAGGACCAGAACAATATCTTGAACTTATTAACTCTGAACTGATTCCGAGTAACTCAGTCACCTGTTAAAAAAGAGGTAACACAATCAAGGATCAAGATATCTATGCAAGGAATGGCTTCAACATCATGATTCATAAGTTTATATACTCTTGAAACCTCTGGAAATGCCTCTGACATATCCAAGAAATCCAAATCTCAGTTACTATCACATTTAACAAGGCCAAATATCATTTTAGACCAAATCAAGATATCAGCCACCTCATCTTTTCATGATATATTCAAAAGCTTTGCACAGTAAAAGCTGCTTTCCTTAAGCTTGTGATTATTGTTTAACACCACCTCTAGTACTTCATGAAAAGTAAATTTTCATTGTAGCATTACCAAAGATGCATCATCAAGCCATCTATCTCTCAATGAACAGGTTTGAGATCCCCCAAAAACTTTCAAAATCAGCTGACCTGCTCCAGATATGAAACTTGTCGCTGGAAAATGTCTTTCCTGTTTGAGCTCGGAATTCCCAGCACCTCAACTCTTTCACCTCTACCAAGGTCCTTGAAGTAATCCCTGTATCTTCCAATATCAGCAGTTGCAGACATCAACACCACCCTGGGGAATTGACACATTTATCATTGAGATTGAGAAAACTGTTGAATGATAGTAAAGCATTGCCCAAGTCCATGTTAGCTGGAAAAGAACAGATTAATGGAATATTTAAATATCAGGAAAATAAAACATGAAACTGAAAGAAGATGTTAACCTCAGGTTTTTGTTCTTCAGCAGAAATTGCTTCACGCAAACAAGAACAAGATCAGACTCAATAGATCTTTCATGCACTTCATCAAGAATAATAACCTTGTACTTAAGTGCATGGAACCCCTTATCTCGCAATTCATCCAACAAAACTCCAGCAGTTTTGAAAACAATCTTTGATCTGTGAAAAATGAAAAGGAAATGAACTCAAAAGTATAAAATAGATTCTGACAGAAGTAAACGAGAATGCCAAGAAGTGGCTGCAGAAATTGAAGCAGGTTGTATGTACTGCAAATATTTTACACTGTCATGGAGGGAGGAAAAAAGAACGAGACAGAGGTGGAGGGACAGTAGCAACGAGGTGTATCTCAACACCAATCAAAAGGATAAAGCAAAGTTGATGCTAACTCTGTGAACTACTGCAAGTCATAGTCAACTAAAATCACTCTGCAGAAGCACCGAAGGGTAATGTGGACTCATCTTTTGACAATAATTTATGTATTGCAGAGTAGATTTGTTATACTTCAAATTTATGAGAATAAGAATCAATAAAATACCATTAAAGGTGATAATATCTTTTAAGATTAGCAATTAGTTTTATAATATCTCTTATGACCCTTGGCTGACTAAGGATCAAAGATAAGCCCTCTCTTGCTTATAATTTTTTTTTTTTTAAATGAAGACAATGAAAAGCCCTTCTTGCTAAATAAATGGTGAAAATTAGTAGTAACATTTTCGCTACCAGCCTACCACGCATAATTAGTTTATTGACTACAAAATACCTAGATGATAGAAGCTTTGAATGACCTATATGGTATCCAACCTCGTCACCCAGTTCAGAATTTCGAGCTTTTGCAACCATTTTGGCAACTGCTACAACAGCAAATCTCCTTGGCTGTGAGCATAAAACAGGAGCGACGTTTTTCTCCAACAGGAATTGTGGAACCTGAGAGCTTTTCCCTTGTTATAGAAGAAAAATAAAAAAGAAAAAAGACATTAGCTTCTAAAAAGAATATAATTAGATCAGAATCGAACAAATGGCATACTCATCTGTAGAGATAGAATTGACATCATAGAGGAAAGAAACAAAGCTAGCTATTCTTCTCCAGTATAAGTAGATAAATGGATTAATCACTATATAATTTAAAGAGGTACAAGCAACAACACCTCAAACTTTTATTGCAACAGATCTTTAAATTCATACACTATGACTTGACAAAAGAACAAAGTTTTTGCAAATCAACCAGCTATTATTCAATTTAATGTTGGTTGCAAATCAAGCGAGTAAGCGATTTTGTTTTTGAAAGAAGTCGAAGAGCATGTAACTCCATTTCAAAGGAATCCCAGCTTTCAATCTGTCTTAAAACCGAATGAAAAAGAGCAGAAACAAACGAGTAAGCATTGTAATATATCTGGACTGCGGAAAACTCCATTCGACTGAACCAAACAGATGGTTTTGACTTAGGTGAAGCAACTTGCTCCCTTGAATTTTTCATTTTACTCATGCGCAACAGAAGTAATATTGACATCCAAACAGGGTTGCAAGGAGGATTAATGATTTAATACGGATTCTTTTCTTAAGCTCACCACCAACCAAACAGAAAATTAAACCAAGAAGGAAAAGGCAATCATATAAATCGCTTTTTCTACACTCAAAGCCATCAAAGCACAAAGAATAAAAACGATATGAAAGAAGTGAAAAGCAAGTTCGATAAGGCAATCAACAATTTCTCCAATCACCATATTAACAAGAAAGAACTTTATTCTTTCCATCAACGTGATCAGCAACCAAACACGGCCTTAGTAAGTTAGTCAAACGGCAACTTCAACTGTCGGGAAAAGGGGAGAAACAAATTTAACGTAAAACGGTGAAGAACAGAAGTAGTACCGCAGCCGGTTTCGCCGACGATGAGAGTGACGCGATTCTCAAGTATTTTCTCTACGATTCTCTCCTTGAGCGCCATCACGGGGAGAGACGAGAACTTGGAGGACGGAAATGATGACGAATACGAAGAGCTACACGATGCCGTTGGAGACGATGGTGACGCCATTGTTTGACGTTTCGGAATCGCCCTTCTTTTTTTCTTTATATTTTCTTCTTCCGCCTGTACTACTGCTTTCGCTTTTGCCTTCTGTTTTTTGTTTCCTTGTTATAGAGGTGGAATGTGGAAAAAGTGTACCCTTCCGTTGCCTTCTGGCTGAAGTATGACTCTCCCGCCCTCGAGCTTGTTAGTCCATTTTCAAGGAGAGCGGTAATCAGGGAATGACGTTTGTAGTAAGATCGTGAACAGAAGTACGGACATTGACCCTAAGTCAACATTTGGTCACTTTGATGTTTGACGGTTGTTGATCCTTCCAATGGCTCGCTGGCGTTGAGAAATAGGAGATGATGGGGAAATCTCGCGTGAAAAAAGCTCTACTCCTTGGTGCGCACGTTAGAAGCGAAGTGGGCCGCGTCTTTACGTTTTGGGAATCTAAGCGGGTCCAATGATTTAAGGTAACGTTGTATAAGGAAAGGAGGAGCATTTTTTTAATATATTTAGTTAAATTATATTATAATATTTATTTTATAATAAATTATTATAATGTAAAATTGTAATGTAATTATATTATGGTTAATGGATATAATGTGATTGCAGTTTAAAATTAATGCAATCAAATTGTATTATATTCTGTAATGTTATTAAAAAGATTTTTACTCTTCAATTTTGTTATTTTATTAAAAATATTTTATAGTGTTATAATTTGTTTTTTTTATATAGATTTCGAGAGATATCTCTTTATTACTCTCAGTAGCCATGGGGATTCTTAATAAAATTTATATTATCTTTAAAAGAAAAAAATTAAAATAAAATATATAAGATTATAATAAAAAATGAAAATGAAATATATGACATTAAAAATATATTTAAGAGATTATATTATATAAAAATTAATAATTAAAAAATACAAGTATATTAAACTTGCATTTGAATAAATAAAGATAATTCTGAAAATTGACATTACATTTCTAACAAAATACTTATAAATCAAATGTTGTAATGTTATCTTTTTTACATTTTAATAATTACTTTGCTTATATACCAAACAGTGCAATATTATATTCACTGTAATTACATTACTTGTATTCACATTACTTGCAATCACATTACATGTAATCACATTACATTGTAAAGTATTAAATGTTACCTAAGCGTGATGACTTTAACCATATGATTAAGATTAAGTAAAGGATTGATTGTGACTACACAATTGACTGTATTTGTCAATTTTGACCCCAAACGAGTTGGTTATTTAGTTTTGATTAAGTTATTGGTTACTTTAATTGTTTTTAATGATTGATTGATTCGGTCGTTAAGGAAGATCTCCCTCAACATCGATAGAAAAATTGAGAAAATATTTTTTTATTTTTAATATAAAGGGAATTACGTTTGTAATCCTCATTAATTTTTCTCCCATCTAACCATCCATCCTTTGATCAACATTCCCTCAATTCCAAAAATCTTAAAATTAAAAAAAGCACTCCCTCAATCTTAATGAAGTCATCATACCGTATCTGAAGATTAAAGCATCATCTTCGACCTCACCTCCTTGTTAGCAACTGCTTAAGCCTTTTTCACCGATCGTCGCCAATCCCAACTCCCAAAGCTAAGGTGAAGACTTATTAGTGATGACATATGGTTGTCCTGAATAAGCTCTTATTGTTGCATTAATACATGGTATGTGGGTATTAAATGCTTTCATCCTTCATATAGGAGAATGAATAAGGACATTAAATGCCTTCTACTTGCTCTTTTTATCTTTCATTGTTGGGTTGCTAACTAGTTATTATATATATTATTAATGGGTTATTTTTTGGCTTGGCCCATTTAAGTCCAAGCTTAATAAAATTCTAACCAATCAAGAAATTTGACCAAATCATGGTTGGCTTCAATTTGCTCAATTTTTTCATTGGTCTAGTCAATTTCAATTGATTATGTAGCCCATTTGATTTGGTTAGTTTTGGCTTCCTCCATAATCGAAATCAACCAATACTCACCTTTAGATTTGATTTGGGACTTAGGATGGTGTATTTGTCATGTGCTGGAACTCAAGCATAATTTCATACAACCTTAAACTCTGAAAATATAGCTTAAGTAAATCTTAAAATCCACAAAATAGCGGAAGCAAAAGAAAAGAATAAAAGAGAGAGCTTTTGAGAAATAGAATGCTTTGTGTTTCTTCAAAGGGTTGTTACAAGATAAGATTATGTTATAAGATGAAGGATAATGATAAGAGATTTAATTTGAAGAGATTATTCAAATTAAATCCAAATCCTAATCTTAATCTAATATAATCTAAATCTAGACATACATAATCAAATTCAAAAGTTCAAATCAAATTACAATATTTAAGTTATACTTATTGTTTTGTTTGTCTAGGTTGCCTAGCCTGCTTGTGTTGTTGTTTGCTTGGCTGTGTAGCTTACTTGGATTAGTCTGAACTTTTAGACCATGACATCCTCCCTCACTCAATCCAACAATGCCCTCATTGCTAAGAGATGCATTATTACATTACAATTGTCCTCTCACGCCTTAAACGACATCATTTGTGCACTTTTGGCTCATACGCATTTCTTTGGAATGTATTGTTTCCTTAGGCACTTGTTGTAGACAAATCCCTTTTTTCCTCAATCCTTTAGTTTCACAAGTAATTGGTTGGTCTCGATGATTCTGTGCCCATGTCTTAGGCTTTTTTATCCTTATTTATGACAATCCCGTCACCGCTGATCTTGATCTGTCTCGAACCATACAACATGCCACTGTCATTTGTTACTTCCGTAAGCACAACACGTCGTTACTCAATCTCAATGCGCTTTTAGGCTCTTTTGATCGTGGATGATAGCACTTTTTGCCACTACACTAGTTTTTCTCTTTTTCCTTGTGCAACACTAGGCTCCTTAGATGTGATTGTTTATCGGGTTTCTCTACATGTTGGTTGCCACTTAGATCTTCATTGTTTGTCATGATGGTTACAAGCTTTTTACATATAGGGCAGTCCCTCGTCAAATGTTGTTCCTTGCACAAGAAACATTTGAGGGGTTTCCTTTTTTTTACCCTTCCACTTGGTGATTACCTTGGTCCAATGGTGTGGAGATTTTTTATCAGCCTCTTCTTTGGACCCACTATCTTTCTCTTCCCCATTATTACCTTTTCCTTTGGGTTTAGAGAAGAAAGGCTTACTGTCAAACTTATACAAATCCACCAATGATTCCACCACAATCACAGCCTCGGTGACATTCTGCACACTTCTATTTTGGAGTTTCAATTTGGCCCACAATTTGAGACCATCTATAAAAGAAAAGAATGCCTCCATTTTACCAAGATCGTTAATTTGTAACAATAATTCAGAAAATTGCTTAACATATTCTCTTACCTCACCTGGTTGGGTAAACCTTTTAAGTTTGCCATGTGCCTCATCATTTGCGTACTCAAGGTAAAATTGCTTCTGGAACTCCCCTTTGGAACTTCGTCCAACTGTTAATGGTTACTCTCCCAAGCTTCGTATCGCACCTACATCTCCACCATAACAATCCAATGTCTACAAAATACATTGCTACGAAATTAATCTGTAGAGCATCTTTCGTGATGCCCATGGCCTTAAAGTATTGCTCCAAGCTTCAAAGGAAATTTTCCTCCTCTTTGGCTTCTCTCTTACCTTGAAATTCCTTGGATTTTGACACCTTTAAACGAGTCCTCCATTAAGCGGTTTGCACCCCACCTATTGCTGTAACAACTCGACTAACTCCTTAAAAACCGCATCTTGATGGTTCAAAATCTCTACTAATTCATTGAAGGTTGATTGCAACTCTCCGCAAAGCTTGTCATCTTTAAACCTCAACTCCTCCACGTTGGCCTTAAACTCCTTGAGTTTGTCCCTAGTCTCTCCCACGACCAACTCCATTTTGGTTACTCAACTTTTGAAAAACGACATAATGTCCCTTGACTTATCTTGCTAGGCAGCACCTCTAGTCTCCCTAACTTCTTAAGATGGTGCAAACTGATCCCCGTCAATGCCATCTCTCTTCCTTGAACATTGATTCTAATATCAACTGTCACGTGTCGGAACTTAAGCCTAACCTCATACAAAAATAGAGCTTAAATAAACCTTAAAACTCATAAAATAGTAGACACAAAAGAAAAGAAGAAGGTAGAGCTTTTGGGAAATAAAATGCTTTGTATTTATCTAGAGGTGTTTACAATATAAAATTAAGTTATAAGATGGGGATAATGATAAGAGATTTAATTTAAAGAGATTACTTGTAATATTTAAATATATACAATCAAATTTAAAAGTTCAAATCAAATTACACTACGTGAGTTGAGCTTGTTTGGACTGCTTAATATGCAAATCTGAACTCTTGAATTGTGACATATTTGGTATAATTTAAACTTCAAATATATAATCTTGAGAAGAACTTTCTTTTAGTTTATAGGATTAAATTCTTTTATAGCAAATTTTTCCCTTGAAAATTAGGTTCTTTTATAACAATAGATTGATAATGCATTTTAAGCTTCGTTTTAATATACTTGGCAAATTATTATAGTATGTTAAGATGTAATACTAAAAAGTATATTTATTGTTATCTTACGAAAGATTTGGTTTCACATTTTGTAGTGAATTCAGTCTCCTTACACAATCAACTTATAGTTATTGTTATCGGCACTTTGGCTTTTCTTTTATTCGAACACAAGTACTCGACTGTTCATTGCAAGACAACCTTTTTTGTTTTTGGTTTAAAGAAAAGAGAGGTGCAATGGGGAGAATATAAAGAGAAAAAGAAGAGTATTTACACACGGCAAGGACCAATTACATGACTTTATGTTATTTTACCCTAATATCTACTTAGCATCTATTTAATTTGTTACTAGTTCGAGTGGTAGAGTATATATAACAAAAGAACAAATGTTTTACTAATACATTTTGTTATTTTCCAATGTTGCAATGGGTTGATTAGTCCGAAAAACGGATGACGACCCGTGGTCCATGGGTAGCCCGCAAACCCGTGCGTAAATACACACTTCTCCGCACAATCAGATTGAACATTTTTACTCGACTACAATCCATCTGATCGGGCGGAGAACGACAGACATGGCGTCAGGTTGGGGAATCAATGGGAACAAAGGTAGGTGCTACGATTTCTGGGTCGATTTCAGCGAGTGTATGTCCCGTTGCAGAGAGCCCAAGGACTGCGCTCTACTCCGCGAAGACTATCTCGAGTGCCTCCACCATTCCAAAGAGGTAATCTCTCGCCCTCTTCGTTCACTTTTTAATTTTTAATTAACTTATTCTCGCTTCGATTCCAGGATTTCTGCATTTTTTTTTTTGCTGTTGAGATGTTCCTAAAACCCTAACTCTTTTGTATTCTTGCCAATGGAGTGTCCAATTTGTTCTCTTAGATCATTTTTTTCGATTCATCACATTATAATCTTAGCCATTAATTACACTGGAGATATGCATATTAAATTAGATAATTAATTCTTTATTGCTTATTGAATTTCATGCTTGTTAGATATTGATATTGAGCTAGCTAAATTTCACGCCTTGCGTGTTCGCATAACCCCAAATTGGGCTGGAATCGGCTCAATTAGTTCTTTTGAAGATCATTTGTAAATAAGTAGTGTTTGCATCGTTTTGTTTCAATTGTAGTTCTAAATCCAAGTCACTGGTGTCTGTAGCATGTGTAGTTCTAGCTTACCCTGATTTGATGAGCCAAGCGCTGCTTATGACTTATTGTTAGTAGGTGCCTTATTTGCGTCACAGTGCTGCATCTGGGTGTGAATTATAATCCAGTGAGATATAGCTTCATTAGTTTGAAAATTCCTTTACCTTCAGGTTATTTTGAACTTTTCATGGTAATGGGTAATCTAAATCTTAATACTGGCTGAGATTCCACTCACCGTGGACTGTGGATACATGGAGCCTGTGCCAATGCTTCTCTACAAGACTATTATTATTTCTTTTTAATTTCTAATTGCATTCCTCATATTCATTAATTACTTTCTGGAACCAGAATTGCACAATACTATTCTGTTTTTATCACTTCTATTTCATTTTTTACCTTATTTGTTAAAGAAGGGCAATCTCCAAATTTGCTTCCATGCACATTAGTTTTCAAGAAGATGAAGTGTTATAGCAACTTAAAAGCAGGGAAAAGAAAAGGAGATATGATGTAATATGTTTGATCTTGAGTTGTATCTGGGATATGCTTTACTTGTAATTTAATTCATATAAGTCCAGCAGCATAGAAAGTTCAAATTCAACTTCTTTAGGTATATAATGAATTCAAAAATGTGGCACATGGTAGAGTAATAGATTAAGGATGTGTAGGCATCAATATCATAAGGGGTCTTCAAGAAGGTATCTTGAATTGCTACTATATATATGTTGCAAATTGATAACTATATGCTTTTCCGCCCATATTTGCTACTAGTTTCCTGCAAACATCAAATGTACAAGATAGTTTAAAAGGTATTAGAGCTTCAACCCCTGATATCTGGATCAATATGGCTGCGACTTTTTGCAGTAGTTTTAGGGAATTTGTTAAAATTTTTGTTTATACAGATTTATGAGTATGTTGTAACTGTAGCATCTACCCTGTGATATTGCTTAAAGGACATCAATTTTCTGTAACCTATGAAACTGTGTGATGAGATGAAGATGGTCAAGTGACGACAGGAGTGGTTTATTGTTGAAGAGCCCTATATATTCTCTGTGATGTTGTGTTTTAATGGTTTGCAGAGTCAGCTAGTCTGAATGCATAATCATGAAGGATAAATGAGCTTGTGTATATTTTGTTCATTGTGGCTTTATCATTCACTTCTAGATGTGAGCCTAGGTCAATGGTAAAGATAATCACACATTACTTTTTGGGACATGGCATTGTAGATTGAATTTAGAGCTTTTTGGTTTATCCCATAATCTTTGGTGATGATGTGCATGTCAATTTGATAAAATGGTGTTAGGATCCTTATCATATACCGATATTCATTATGGTCCATCTTGATAACTATTGCAGTTTCAACGAAGAAATCGAATTTATAAGGAGGAGCAACGTAAATTAAGAGCTGCTACACGGAAAGGCAAGGAAGGTGAAGATGGTGTTGGCCATCATGCATAGTAATAATTCATGATCCTTTGAATTTCCAAGAATAATAATGCATGGAGATTGTTGTATTTTTTGTTCGGATTGGTATTTTAACTCTTTTCGAAATTACCTTGGTTTCCTTTTCTTTGGAATGGATATTGTTGAACGGGTATTGTTGTTTTGAGCCTGTGCAAAGAGGCAATGATTAGTCTTTGGTCACATTCCTGGGTGTGGAGCAACATTATTTGAGAATCTGATGTGTCCATTGAACTCTCATAATATTGCAGTTATAGTTCAAATTCTGAGAACCATATAGTCTCCTTGGATTATGAATCTTTGAATAATTTTTTAATCATAATAATCAAGTGAATATTCAAGTGAACTTGAATATCATACATTCAAAACAATTTGCACGAAGGTAAGTGGCAACAAAACCTTAAATCTAACATCTTGTTCGCCACGAGCATTATAGGCACTTTTGCTAAACTAAGTTACTTTTAAAACTATATTATATAACATGTTACTTCATCTTAAGTATAATATTGATTGTTATTTAGTGGAGTATATTTTAATTTTGACATGCCATTAAAAGGGGGGTAAATTATAAAAACAAAAATTGTATGTGATTTGAGGTGAAATAAAACTGAAAAATTTTACATTTTTTTCTTGATAAATAAAATAGAATTTTACATAATTATTTTCAGATTTGGATATTCAAAAAGCAGCTCTTCGATCAGCTCAACAATATTTCTTTTGAAGATTGAAACTCATATTTTGGTGCATTATTGTTTGAAGAAGATATGACTGTTTTCTCTGAGAATTTTATCAAATACTTGGTTACATAACATCTAAAATGTAAATAAAGAATAAGTAAAATTTACCCAAAAACTATCAAGTTTCAAAATCACATACTTTTCGACAATACCCAAAAACTTAGAGTGACGAGCAAAAACTCGAAACAAGCAAGAAAGCAAGTAATCCATCTCTATTTAGCATATTTAGATTCTGTCTAAGAAGTGTTAAGTTTTACTTTGTTATTTCTCTAATGTAGGGAAAGTAAAATGGGTATAAAACCATGTCATGTCATTAAACTTACAAAAACTCAAAATGTGTCATAATCATGCAAAATATATTATTTTGCTTAGAAATGTTTATTTTGGACACTAACGGATTTTATATAAATTAATTCATATAGTAAAATCTTAAAATATGGGTAATTTAGTATTACTGACTTTTTTATTAGTAGATATACGCAAAGTTAGCTGCTTTTGAGTTTTGTGTCAATAGAAGAACAGATACAATTTTCTTCCACTCTCTTGCATCTCAAACTACGAAATGTGTGTAATCTTCCAACTTTCTTGAGAGCAATATTGGAGCTTCACCAAGGAATAAGCATATGCTTGAAAAGAAAAAAAAAAAAAAACTACAAAAGTCACATTGAAAAGGAATTATGAAGAAAATGTTTATTCAAAGGAAATACTACTAACTTTGCAAGTCACATTAATAGAAATTATACCAAGTAGTTCGTAAGCTTTAATTTCGATACCATTTTCATAAATTGGCTATAAATAATTTTAAAGAGTTTCCTCTCAACTTAATTATGATCTTAATTACATCTTCAACATTATTAAATATTTAAAAATATTTATTCTTTTACGAGAAACAAGTTTATGTAACAACCTATATATGTATTTCTATTTCAAAAAATAAATTTCTCTTCATTTTTGTTTTAGTTTATTCATTTGTATTATGTTCGTATTTGACATTCATATTGTATTTTTTGTTTTAGTTTATTCATTCATATCCTGTTCTTATCAGACATACATATTGTGTGTATGTTAGTTTATTAAAAATTTGTTTTTTATTTTGTTTAAATGAAAGAGCTAGCATAGGTAAATTTTGCCTATAAAATCCCTCCAATGTACAAAATCATCATAAAGAATTATAATGAATGTAATTTTGCTCATTTATAAACATGTATAGTTTGCTTATTTTTTGTTGTCGTCCTCGCTTTTCTTTCAGCCATTACAATAGGGCAATCACCATTTAGTATGTACAAATTAAGTCTTAGATGTCTTCCTTTCCAGTAGCATCTAAGATTTCATTTTTACGTGATAACTAGTGATTGACTTATACCAATGGCTAATAGAAAAGCCAGGACAGCAATCAAAAATAAACAAATTATACATGTTTATAATTCAGCAGAGCAATTTTATTGGCTAGCTTATATTTCTCTCATCTTCTTCGTATACTAATGCTTAGTTATTGGCCATGTTCTAACACGGTTCTGACAATGGTGATAATTTCATCTCTAGAATATTTTTCGTACTTTCTTTTCTTATTCATATTATCTCACTTTTTCAGACCCATTTTTATTATTTTAATATGTCAAAATTCCTTTTTTTTTTTTTTCAATTTCCCCGATTTAACACTATTATAAATTTTAATATGTAACTGTTTTTTTATTATTATTATTAAATGATCATTGAAAGGGAAAAAATTATTAATTTTACTTGAGCGTGATTTTTTTTTTCAAAATGAGATCAAGTTAAAAGAGAAAAAATGTATGCTTTGATGGTTGTTGCGGAAGGCCCTTTTGAGGAATTGGCTTGCTTTGATGATTTGTCTGTCTATTTTCAATTACTTTTACTTTTAAAATTTAGGGTGTTATTTCATAAATTGAAAAAATTCAATATTACAAATTTAAGTACTAATTTTTTATTTTAAAAATTTTAAGCACCGAACTTATGATATAAAAATTATTTGATATGCTACTAAAAATTAAATATTGAATATATTTTTTATTGAATATTTTGTAAACAAAGAGATATGATTCTATAAGTATTTTTGTATTGGTAAAAATTAAAAAATATATATAATTAAATAACACATATTTTTTAAAATAAGATTGACTGAATAGATTATCAACATATTAAACTTTTCTAATTTAAGTAGTTTTAGAAAATGAATTACTAAATAAATTGAAAAAATTAAATCATTGAAAAATTTTAATAATTTATTAAACACATCGTGTCTTTTGAAAGAAGAAGATATTTTAATGTGACAGTACGTTTGATAAACCATTGAAAATGAAAATTTTTATGTATGTGATAATTCATTTTAAAAACCACTTCAATAGAAAGATTTTAATGAAATCTGATAAAAAGCTACTTAATGTATTCAATCATTTTTAATAGGTGTTTGGTCTAGTTTATGGAAGAATCTTTTTATTACAAAAGCATAAGCATTATGCTAGGCTCTCAAAATTTTAAAATTTTTAACTCATTTAAACTTTTAGACAAATTTACATATCAAAACTTATTAAAAAAGTGTTAATGTGTAATAATAAATACCTAATGAGATTTTTTTATATTCTCACTTTTATCTTTTAATAATTCATAAATTATAGAAAAAATATTTGTTCACATTCATATAATAATTTAATTTATTTTCAATGATATAAAATTGTTCTAATTTAAAATTTATGATTTTGTTAAATTAAGTTGAGTTATTTATTTATTTATTTATTAAATTTGAATTAAAATATTGCCAAGTATTTTTTCACATATTACAGCACTTTGGTACCAAGTTTGTCAAATACTACATTAGTTTATCGTGATAGTACTTTTAAAACAACTCTACTTGAATAACATTTCTTATGCATTCTCTAGCCATGCCCAATAGGTTCTATTTAAGGAACAAATTTTCATTTAATTACACTAATCTTATAGTTTTTTCTTTTCTAATTATTTATTTTTCTATTTTAACTTTTATTAATATCAAGTACTTATAAATATCAACAAAACATCTATTTAATATTTTATTTTCAATAGAATACTAAACAAATTTTACAGTATACTTAATTTTTCAAAACTAAAAATTTAGCACTTAATTTTAGTGTTAAATATTTTCAATTTATCAGTTTTTTCTTGAAGGAAAAATAGGTCTAAAAATTTAGTTTTCCTTTTTTATTTATATTTATTATTAATTAATATTTAGTGATGTAAATACAATTATTTTATTATTAATAATTTACTAACCATGTTAATTAATGCTAACAAACAAAAGCACAAGATAGATAAATGTCAAATTATAAAGTGTTTTTCTTAATTTACCCTATTAAAAATGAATATCTTATTATACCATTATTTGAGTTTAAAGAGAAAAATGAAAAAGCAAAAGAGGTAGAAAAAAATTGTACTTATAAACTCAAATAATGAAACGAAGCGAAACATCCTACATTGTTACCAAAACAAAGCAAAGAAAATGATTCTTTATTTAACGCTCCCCTTACGTGGCAACATACAAGTGGACAAAATCAATTAAGCAAACGTTTGAGTGTACGTCAGCATTTCCCAGCACGAAATAAAGAGGGCTCAGCGGTTGCAACGAGGTGTGTAGCTGGACGGGTCAAGCCAGAAGATATACTCGTAGATCTGACGCCGCTTGATTGAAATAATATCGAAAGCGTTGCAAGTAGGTTTCTATACACTCGTCCACACCATAAGCTTTTCTAACATTGTTTTCTCGCTTAATCAGACCCTACCGTCCCCCTTTGTCTCTCTCAATTTTCAAAACCCTAAATAAATCTCTTTCCGAAGATCTCCGTCTCGTCGTCTCAGAACAACCTCCCTTCTCGCAAGTAAAAACCCTAATTCCTGAATTCAAACCCTAAATCGGTTCATTTTCCCCTTTTTTCTTTAAAACCTAACGGAGCTCTCCTGAGACTTGCTTTTGTTTGTGTTTTGTATTTCTCAGGAAAAAGAAATGAGTAGCCGTTCGAGTCGAACTCTGTATGTTGGGAATCTTCCTGGCGATGTACGCGAGAGGGAAGTGGAAGATTTGTTTTACAAGGTAAATAACCTTTCCTCTCTCTTTGGTTATTTTCAATTTCACCGTTAACTCTCCATTATCTTTGGTTAAATGGAAGTTGTTTATGAGTAAACGAGTCGTTTTTCTGTTTATTTGTAAAATGCTGGATTAAGAGTAGATTGCACTGCTTAGGTGGAACTTTGAACTTAAAAATATATATTTCAAATTTATGGTTTGATTTCCGTGCTTATGATTTGATCTTTAGGGCGTTTTAGATGCTAGGAAATGAAATTATGGTGTAAAGATTGCCAAATCTGGTCTAGAGATAAAGAAAGTCGATGAGAGAAATCTAGATGATTAATTGTATGGTTTTCCCACCTTATTCATTAGCAAAGATGTTGAGAGATTCTTACTACTTTCTGTTCTATTATACATTGAAATTAAGGGCTAGGACTTCAAATTGGATAAGAGTTAGTTCTCCATTAAAAAAAAAGCAGCTAGAAGCTAATTAAAACCAGAGAATTTGCTACCGAAGCCTGTTCTAGTTGGGATGCATAAATTCTAGTTAATCTGCAAATTTCATCTTTAATCCTGGTTACCAAAATCAAAGGAAAATATATATGTAGTTGTACTGTGCTTCTGTTCTATACATGGTTTGGTGCACATCAATTCTTCTTCTACTATTCCTATGAAACAAAGTTAGCCTCTTTGATTTATATGGAGTGAAACCACAGTTTTTACTGTTGACTTTGGTGAGTTATCTTGTTTGATATGGGTTTGAATGAATCTTAATATGCTTTTCTTAGATCAATAGGTTTTATTAAAGCTTACATATCTTCTTTTTTGTTTTGTTTCAGTATGGTCCTATAGCCCATATTGACCTGAAAATTCCACCAAGGCCTCCAGGTTATGCATTTGTTGAGGTGAGTTTAAAGATGCTGACTCTTTTTTTGTTTATTTTTTTTATTTTGGGGGTGGTGGATACTATTGTTTTTGGGCTTTTGTTTCTTGTGTTGATTATATATTTTTCTTAGTTTGAAGAGGCTCGAGATGCTGAAGATGCTATTCGTGGTCGTGATGGCTATGATTTTGGAGGACATCGTTTGCGGGTTAGTTATTCTTTCTTGCATGTTTAGGGTTTATTTAGTATCTATCCATTGTGTCAAGGATTGGGCTCTTTAGGCTATGTTCTCATGCTTATAATTAATTACAGGTTGAACTTGCACATGGTGGGCGTGGGCGTTCATCAGTAGATCGTCATAGCAGTTTTAGTGGTGGGCGTGGGCGTGGGCCATCCAGACGTTCTGAATATCGTGGTTGCATATCTATCTGATTCCCTTCATATCCATTTGCTAGGTAAATTTGGCTGCATATGATTTGTCTTTAATGGATTTCTATCGTGTGCAGTGTTAGTCACTGGATTGCCATCTTCTGCTTCATGGCAGGACCTTAAGGTAAAAGTTGATTTCAGTAATTTTGTGCCCCCAACCCCAATTGAAAAATTAAATAAAGAAACCTGTAATGTTAGAGGTGAAGGAAGTTTAAACTTTGTTGCATGATGTATTTTTCCTCAGGATCACATGCGTCGAGCTGGGGATGTTTGTTTTTCTCAAGTTTTCCGTGATGGTAGTGGTAAGACACTATGTTGGATCCTCACAATTGTTGGCTGATCCTTTAGCTTTTATGTACAATTGTAGTTTGTTTGAAAAATTAGTCATTCTGTTTCCATATTTGAATTGATCAAAACCATAACAATCGGGTCTAGAGTATGGGAATGAAAGTTAAATCACTTTATTACTATGGTTTTACTGATATAAGTTGTGTTTTGGTTTTGCAGGAACAACAGGGATTGTGGACTACACCAACTATGATGATATGAAATATGCTGTAAGTTGCCTTTCTTACTTTTTACACTATTGACAGCGTGGAAGACTGCCTTAACTTAGTTAATGCCATTGAGTAATTTTGATTATGTACGAAAATTCCTGGTCTTTTTTGCAGATTAAGAAACTTGATGACTCTGAGTTTCGGAATGCATTTTCTCGGGCTTACGTTCGGGTATATGATCTCCACCTAATCTTCTAGAAACTGAAGGAAAATGATTCAGTGAAGATTAAAGCTTAGCTTGCTTGCTTTTTTTAATGCTATTTCTCTTTAGTTGCTATTATTACATTCCATTATACTTACTATACTTTTTGCCAATAGGTTAGGGAATATGATTCTAAGCGGGACTCCTCTAGAAGCCCTAGTCGTGGTCGATCACTCTCAAGAAGCCGTAGCCGGAGCCGAAGCCGTAGTCGCAGCCGTAGCCGCAGCCGCAGTCGTGGACGGAGCTATAGTCGGAGCAAGAGCCACAGGTTTTTCTTATTATTTTAGGATATGAAATTTTATTTACGGCTTAAAGTTGCATGTTAAACTTGCAACTGTGATGCAGCAAGTCTCCAAGAGCAAAACCTTCGCGAAAGTCACCAGCAAAGTCAAGATCTAGGTCTGCTTCTCGTTCCCGCTCTGCATCAAGGACTCGCTCTTTGTCAAGGTACACTTTCTTTCCCCTTACCATAATATGCTATTCAGTGTTGTTAGTTACTGGTGGTTGGTTTTACAGATAATCCTTCCACTATTAACTGCTTGTGGTCACATGTAAATGCATCAGATTCGTTGACCTTGCAGTTGATTTTTGGCTGTATTTGAAGATTCCTTGTTTAGAATGAATCCTCTAAATTAGATAAGTGTAGGGTGTGTGACTTAGAGGTTACAATCATTTTGGTTTCTCAAAATGAAAAAGAATTGGAATGAAATAAGTGCACTTTTTTGAGAAAGTGAACTAACTCATTTTGAAGAATGAATATTTAGTTTGCTAACTTGATGGAATGATTTGGCCACTCATTACATTCTATCGTCCCCATTTCTTACTTCTGTATTTGTTTACTGGCGATAAAATGTTATTATTCACCTGCCCCTTTAACACACAAAAAAACATATGCATCTAATCGTAGTGTAATACAAAGTGAAAATTGGCAGACCTTATGTTACACCTTCAATAACAGTAATTATTTTTTTATTTCTTTTACACTTAGTTTATTGTGTAAGGTAAAGGAATGTGGTGGAGACATGTTTGTGTGCTTCTTCATTCATGGGATCTAATTGGGGTATAAATGATTAGATATTTGCAAATACTTTTTTTGGACTCAATGTTTTTCTTGTGGTTGTCAACATGAAATTTTGCTTTTAACGTACATGCTTTCCTCATCCAGAAGATGGATTATCTGAGAAACTGGGTCCAGACTAAACCCAGTTTTTGAACTACATCCACCTTTTTTCTTTTGTCATATGAAAATTGCCTTGTTTGTTTTTTTAGATATGGATAAATGCAGCAAACTGGGAATTGGATATTAGGATCTTGTGGGAATATGGTTCAATTGCATGCAACTCGTTTGGTTGCAGAGGTATGCTGTTTTTTAGATGGGCAACTTTAAAACCTTCAGTGTCCCTTCTCTAATGTACATAGCATCATAAATGTCCATGGGTGCTAGATTTGGAACAAAGGAGACAATGGACTGCGATAATAGAGCTGGATTTCTTTACAAGGAATTGCAATAGTAGAGCTGGATTTCAGTGAAGTAAATGCATTGGGATTTGCAAGTCACCATCATTGAGCGGTAGAAACATTTCACTGTCAATTTCAGCTCCAGATATTGCCAAGCTAATAGGACATGCTATGTGGATTAACCTGTGGATTTTGGTGGCACATAGCGAAGCATGCTCATTCTCTATCCACTGGTGTCGGAATATGAAAAATAATTCTTTTAAGGAATTTCATTTTGTTAGATTAGGTTTTTTTTTTTTTTCCTTACGTAGGCAGGTTTGTGAGCTGGTCCTATTCTTTATTTCCTTATTTAACTGCTAAAGATTTATGCTTTCTTCTTTATTCCTTTTGAATATGGTGATTCTGACGTGGAAGGGGCATCAAGGCTCTTGGATGAAAGTTGTTAAAAGGAAGGTGTTGATTTTAAACTTGGGTTCTTTCTGGAACTTTTGCAGATCTCGATCAAGATCCAGATCTCCTTTGCCTTCTGTAAGTAATTTTTTTGTATATATGTTGTCAACTTTTCAAAAGTCAAGGTGCTTTTTTTTTCGTGGAGAAATTGGTTTCTGTACCTTTGAGCAGTTTCGTGCGAAATTTGCCTTCTGTGGTTGACCATTCCCTCCTTTTAGTGATCATTATTTGTTAATATCATTTAATGGATTGTTCGCAGCGTCAAAAAGGAAAGAGTAAGAGTCCAAAAAGACGCACTGTTAGCAGGAGTCCAAGTGGGAGCAGAAGCAGGAGTAGGAGCAAGAGTTTATCCAGGTCTTGAGCTCAAGCTCCTTTCTTTTAAGTGTCTTTTGTCGATATACTTTCTTAGTTATGAAGATGTTGATTTCATTCCATTTATATCCAATTCTCGTATACAAATTTTCACTGCAGCCTGACAGCAAATTTCATTTGACAGGTAAGACACAATTGCTGAGTTGATTTGCGACCCAGAAGCTGAAGACTCTTATTAATTTAAGTTTTTTATTAAAAAATTACCTTGAGCACTGGAAAACTTGTCAAAAAAGTTTAGCAATCATGTTGGATTTCATTAAAACATTTTATGTTTGTGCTGTTATTGAAGACATTTTATATACCTGTTTTTAGCATTTAATATTATGATTGATTGTTGGTTTAATGAATTTTGTTGGGGTGCAGAGAGGTAATGGAGCACTGCCTTAGCATTTAACTCACTGTATGAACCATATTAAAGGAAGGTGGCACTGCCAGTTTAAAAATTGTGTGCAAAAACATTTTTGAGATAAGATGAGAAGGGGAACTAATGAATAAATAAGGAGATGCAGGTATAATGTCGTATTCTGTGGACAAATTGGTAAGTGACATTGGGGCAAGTTGATAAGTGGGCACGTGAAATTTCAACACCAAACAGTGATATGTCGAGGGATTCGATGAGGAACGAAATTCTCCATCTCTCCGTCCCTGGGTGATGATGATTTTGTATGGTCAGGGTTCAACGATAAGGATAATGAAGTTGTATGCTTTTTTCTTTTTGTGGTAATGGGATTCTTAACGTTTAAGCTTTAACGTGTGGGGGAAAATCCTGAATAGAAGAACAATAGGAAAAGATAAACAATAAAATTTGTTTGGCAATCGATCCTTTTAGTAATGAACGAAAACATATTCCTAATAATACTTTTACGTAAGTTATTTGGCTCTTAACGATGTTTTTGTTTTGAGTTTGTTCTCGGCGTTCTCTGACACTTGGACCTGGCAGCTGCCATCACTACAGTCAGTTACCACTAAATGAGGACTCTAATTATTGATTAATACCACTAATAGTAGTGTACCAAAAATTGATTAATACTACTATTAGTTACCGTAACTGTCCATACAAAGTGGCCCACGGTCTTTCACCGCCACCAGATTCTCTGGCTTACACGGACTCTGCTGACCTCCCTCAGCTGTCACGCAAAGTTCATCGAAGAAAAAGAAACAGAAAATAGGAAATCCACCCACCTGATAACCTCCCAGACGAAAGGTTACCCATTCGGCCCATTTTTAACTCGAAAGAAAATATACAAGAGCAAACCGGCGATACCGAATTTCGCCTGTTCATTTCCCCCACACAAAAATGACAGAGACGCCGTTCTCGAAACTCCCCGACGACGTCGTTCTAAACATCTTCTCGAAGCTCGAAGACGACCCCAGAAGCTGGGCTTGTCTTGCTTCGGTCTGCGCCAAGTTCTCCTCTCTAATTCGCAACACCTGCTGGAAACAAAAATGCTCCAAGACCATCCCCGCCGTTTGCGCCGATCTCCTCGGCTCATCGTCCGCTCCAGCCGGCGGCTGGGCCTCCCTCCACAAGCTGTCAGTCTGCTGCCCAGGCCTCACCCACGCCGGCGTCCTTCTAGAGAACTCCGATTTCGGCCTCGAACGCGAGCTTGGCCCGGATGAGAATTATGACAAGCCAGCAAATTCCCAAGCCTTAACGCCGTCCACCGACCCCTGTTCGAGCAGAACGGAAGGGAATCCGAATCCAAACCCGGAAGTAGACGTTCCGGAGTCCGATTGTCCCTGGTCACTTTTTGATGATCTATATTACGACACCGTTTATAACGCGTCCGATTCGACCGACGGTTACCCTGAAGAAACAATAGATAATGGAGCAATTAAAATTGGGCGTGAATTTTCCTCTTGTAAAAGAAGGAAATTTTCTAGATCGCTGAGGTCGCATTTAGCATCCGGTGTTTGGAATTTAAGCCGAGAACAAGGAAACAAATTATTAGCGAGCCGTTTTCGAGGCGATTGCTTATACATTTGCGATTGGCCTGGATGCGTTCACGCTGAGGAGAAGCGAAATTACATGCTTTTCAGAGGCATTTTCAAGAATTTTAAGAAATCTCGGGTGTGGAGGACGATAAATGATGGGAACAGAGGCAAGATCAATCTGAATTGCGCGTTTTGCTCTTGCAAAGAGACTTGGGATTTGCATTCTGCTTTCTGTTTGAGGCGTGTGTTCGGGTACCATGACGATGGAGAGCCTGTTGTACGAGCTTTTGTCTGTGAGAATGGACATGTTTCTGGTGCTTGGACTGATTTGCCTTTGTACACTTAGAGGGAGTGTATCACATCAAAATTACTAGTAAGTAGTCTTATTGAAATAAGAGAAATTTACAATGTGATAATTGTTAGTAGTATTAGTGTGTTTGTTTTATTTGGGTTTGAGCTTTTCCATTAAAGAACGATGTTCTTTTGAATTTGGTTTTCTTAGAGGATGAGACTGAGGTGTTTGAGATATGGTTATGTCTAATTTCTTGAATAAGTTTGTTTTTGTTATATTGGCGTTGTATCATTAGATTATCAAGTGAGATTGTGTGCGCAGCAATTGTTCAATGAGCTCAACTTTCTGTGATGGAATTTTGGAAAATAAATTTTCACAGTTTATGATGAGACGGGGAATTATTCTTGTCTCCATTTACGACTGCTTATACAAACGATCGGAGGTTGAATTGCACTCTCAGAACTACTAATTGTTTAGATTTTAATAATTATTTATTCTGCTACGAATTTCATGATTAGATACACTTTGGAAAGTAAAATGCGACTATAGGTTATCACATTCTTTCCTTCACTGTGCAAATGGTGGTTCTAAAATAAACTTCAAAACCATTATTTGAACTTGTGTTTCTGTTCAAGATAGGATTTTTTATGTAGTGAATTTTGTGATATTGATTGTTCGGTCAATACAAAGCAATGATTTATATCATGTGCCGGAATTGATGTTAGGCCTTTGTACATCTAACCCCTTACTAGCTTGTAGTTGAGGAAATTAAAGGGAAAATCTACTTGGGCATTGTACTGCTAATACAAAATCCTGAAAATACAGCTTTTCATTTGCAGCACACCACTGTTTAGTGCAATCAGTTGTCCAACAGTTTCTGATGCATTTTTTGGAGACTTTCATATCACCTCAACCGAGTGTCTCTCCGCCTTTGGCCTTGGCTCGTAAATTTTGTTTTCACATTTGTGCATGCACAAAATCTTTTGCAATTATGATTAATTTCTCTGAAGGATTCTTTGAAAATATCTTATTACTGGAACTAGATTTGGGGAGAGAGTAGTTCTCCTGAGCCTTAATGGAGGTGTGGTAGACTTTCTGTTTTAACATGAAAGATTTTGTTCTTCGGAGGTATTGGCTCAGTGATGCAGCGAGTTAGCATAAAAATAAAGGTTAGCGCCTGACTAAGCCTTTAAGATTAAGAACCAAGTTTCAAATATTGAAACTTAAACTTAAGTTGAGAAAAGAAATCTGTAATATTATTGCATGATTCAAAAAACTTAAGCTTAAGGTCTGTTATACATCCAAGTCTTAATAAAACTTTGTTTTTGATTGTCTAGTACAATTGGAGTAGTTAACAAAAGATTTAAATAAAATAAATATTCTATTCCTATAATTTTTATATAGAACTCATAACTAAATAAAGAAAATATTAAAATTATGAATATATCCATTTATGACTTTTGGGTTTTTTTTTGGCTTTTGACGTTTAACTTGCTTTAAGAAATTATCTGTTAGACGTTTTACGTAAGTCCCTTCCATTTGAGAAAAATTGGACCTTTAGTTAACTTATATATCTAGATATAAGGGTTAATCTCATGAATGATATGGGTAAATATCCGTCACATTAAGTATTTTGAAAATTTTCATTTTATATGGCAAATCCACAACATATGCATTGCCATTGTGTCTAACATTAAGAATCATATCAATATGGTGTTGATTATCTCTCATGGGTGGTAATTCGTTAAGTAAATTTTCTGGCATCACTTCATTGAATTCTTCTAATAACAGTTTGATTGCTTTTGAATGCTTTATTATTTTTTGACTCTTTTCAATTGACAACACTTGTTTTACAATTAGAGTATGCACCTCCTTTGACTCATTGAAAGCAACTTTTACCTCATTTCCTGAATGAATAAGGATAAAGAAAGTCCTCCCTTTCACTTTAGAAGTTTCAGTTTTGGCACTTCCTCGTCATTGGCACAAAAGTAAATTGTATATCATCTTTCTCCACTATGTAGGTGTTTTTTTCTTCTATCATGTTGCGTTGCAACATCAAATTGTCAAGATCTACCAAATAATAAATGACAAGCATCCATATTCACGATATCAAAATATATCTCATCTCTATATTTACTAATAAAAAAAGGTACCTTACACCGTTTTGTTATATGAATCTTCTTTGCTGCCTTAATCTAGCCAATAGTATATGGATTGAGGGTGTTTTTTAGCTTTAAAATCCAAACTTTCCATAGCATCCTTACCAAATATTCTCACAACTACCATTATCAATAATCACATCAAATAAATGGTTAGTAATAGCGCACTTGGTTCGAAATAATTGATGTTGTTGAGTATTATCCTCTTGTTTTGGAGACAACATCATTTTTCTCATCACATACATCATTGTTAGCATCTGCATACTCATCATTATCTCCATTTGGACCATAATAACTCTCATCATCCTCTTCTTTTCGCTCCACCACATGGACTAATTTTTTTAGAAAAAAATTGATGGATTTGTGATCAGGTTGATTGCAGTTGAAACATTTTCCCCGGATTGGTTTAGCATAGGGATCTGCAGTTTTCTGCCCTTCCTTTGCATTTGTCACTTTCTACTTTCCAATTGCCTTCTCTTCCTTATATCGATCATTACGTGCAAAATTATCCTATACTGATTTATTCAATCTTATCGTTGAATGCTCTATTATTATCTACGTTATAACTCTTGCGAGAATAATCAAGTCTGTTCTTTTCTCGCAGTATCAATTCAGCCTTTAAAGCAATATTTCGTGCTTCAGATGAATTTCGCAACCCTTGTACCCTTATCTTGTCTCTGATAACTAGCAACCTGTTGCCTTTCGGTTTCTTTTAGGTCATTCCTCTTTACTATTCTCATAAATTCTGTAGTATACTCATGTATTGTTTTTTGACCTTGATGGTACCTCTGGTGCTATTGAAATAAAATCTGCTCAAATTTAAGGAAAAGAAAATCTTTCTGTAACAACTGCTTCATCCTATACTAAGGTTTAATTGGTGCTTTCCTCTCACGATTCCTTTTGTACTGCAACCTTTCCCACCATGCAGAAGCTCTACTTTTCAATTTGCAAGCAACAAGTCTCACTCTTTTTCCTTTTGGAATCTCCATATATTCGAAAAATCTGTCTATTTCTGCAATCCAATCCTCAAAATCTTTAATATTCCCTTGATTTGACAAGGTAAATCGTGAGGTCTCAGTTCCATTATCTTCACCATGAGAACTATTGCCTACCATAACTAGGTCACTTGCCATTAGATTGGATAAGTTTTCCCCGCTTTGATACCAATTGACATAACGAGTTAACATGGAAACAAAGACTAGCACCTGATTAACCCTTTAAAGTTAATAACTAAGTTTCAAATATTGAAACTTAAAACTCAAGTTGAGAATAGAAATTTGTAATATTATTTTATAATTCAAAAAAACTAAGCTTAAGAGTCCTGGTGTTATAGGCCCTGATCCTAATAAAACTCTACTTCTGATTATCTAGTACAATTAAAGTAGTTGTCTAGTACAACTAAAGTAGTTAACAATAGATTTAAATAAAATAAATATTATATTCCTAATTAGAACATGACTATCCTAAAATCATAATATAAGTAAATTAAATAAAAAAAATTCTATTATACTTAAAATTCCTATATAAGACTCCTAACTAAACAAGAAAAATTATAAAATTATGAAAATGACCATTTATAACTTTTGGGTTTTTTTTTTTTTACTTTTGACGCTCAGTTTATTCTAAAAATTATCTACTAGGCGTTCTACATTATTCAGTTTCTTAATTCTTTCCTTTGCTATAATTTTAGGCATTCAAGAGTATTAGAAGCACTTAAAACGAAGTTTCATTTGCTAAAGAAAAATTTAATAGTTAGCTTGATATAATTGTGTTAATAGTCAGCTTCATTAGTGGACACACATAACAAGCCAGACTTCCAGTGCAATTCTTGGTGATACACTCTACCGAAGAAATTGTGAAAGACAATTATATCAAGTTGACTATTGAATTTAGTCATGTCGAAAAGATCATTCAATCTGTAGAGAAAGCTAAGGTCGCAGATGAGCATTTCTTCATGACACATACCAAACCAAAGATAGCAGATGCTAGACAGTGGATATTAAATAATGACTACTCCAACTATATGACTCCAAAAGTTGAGATGTTTGTTGAACTTGATACACAACATCGGTCGAATGTTGAGACTAGCAATGGGGACTTCTTACAAGCAATAAGCAAAGGCACGGTTGAAATTCGAATCCTCTTAGGCATCAATTCTAAAGAACAGTTCATTGACATAATAACCAAATCACTGAGCAAGTTAAAATTTAACTATCATAGAGATAAACGGGGAGTTCTCAATGCAAGCATTAAGGGAGAACGTTGAAGTTAAACAATTCACCTAGATATCATGCATGTTTGTATGTGTTTTACTCAATGTTGAAGACCACTATGTGGAGCTATACATGTTACTATGATAATCATAGTTTACCCATATTTCTCATGTATTAACAAGTGATACATCTGTTGATGATGTGTTTTAAAGATACTGCATTATAGCAGTCATACACCAACTTTCTCCATAATCACAACTGCTGCAAGTTAGGGCAACACATTAGCTATTCCATTGAGCAGGAACTGCCAGCACTGGGTCTTAATTACTCTCATCTGTTCTGTCCCACCATCGTCCGTCCTTGGCTTCCCTCACTAATCCTCTTCTGCCCCTTTCCCAATTATTTCTCATGCCAAAGATAAACTGTGTGGGGCAAATATCATTGAACCTTTATTTATCGCAGTAAATCCGAAACTATGACTTTTCTTCTCTCCTTCTGTCTTGTCTTGTTATTATCCATTTGTTTTCTGCTTATGTTTCTTCTATTGGCAATTTCATATCCCAAGTTATAAATAAGTAATTTAACTATAACTGCGCCTTCCAAGTTCCAATTATATATAACGATTATTAAAAAAAGAGTCACTGCAAAACAATGCTCGCCCCTCATATTTTCTCTTAAATAAATGCATTTTATTTGGGTGAGAACGCAGGTGCCCAGTTACTGAATTTTGTTGGTTTTCCATGGAAAACAAAGAGGAGTTAGTTTATTCAGCTTTGTTTTATCCCAATCCAACGTGCTTTAGATACGACAGGTACATGTGTGGCTCTAGGCCCTCGCCTCACTCATTCAAAGACCCACTGCCTTCCCTTGTTTTTTTTTTTCGTTTGCGTTATGATCTTGGATTTCTTTTCATAACCTAATCAAGTCAAACAGACAACAAGGACAGTTAAATTACAGCGTCATTAATGACTTCAGTTAGAATACACTGCTTTGTCATTTTCAGTGCTCGAGATAATAATGAACCTCATATTACGAATTGTAAATTTGGCCTTTTTCTTTTTCTTGACTTCGATTGGATTTCCGTCACCCCAAAAAATAAAAAAGGAAAAAACGATACTCATGGGCTTCTATTTTGTCAACATTAGTTATGTACTAGAGTTGTCTTCTTAGCATTTATTTATTTTTTTGAAAAGCATCTTCTTAGCATTTATTAATTGCAAGTCAGAACAAATAGTCAAGTATTAGCAAGTGAGAGAGCAGAAACAAGTTCGATACTGAAGTGAACTGAACTCTCTCTGTAGGGTAAAAAGAAATGAGGAGTCTGTATTCCTTGCAAATGATAGTTATGATAAATTTGGCGGTGGCAGTGCTTTGCGCTGATAAATATAGCAGATCCGACTTTCCGCCTGGATTTGTCTTTGGTTCTGCTACCTCTGCTTATCAGGTCAGTTCGGCTCTTCAAGATTTTTTTATCTTCTCAGTTTTTGACCTTGTGTTGCTTGCACACGGTAGCTGGCTGAGGGAAAGTTATTGTAAAAGGAAAACTATAATTATACATAAATGTTTTGAGACAAAATGTGGGAATCCGAAGAAAAACAAGCTCATTAAAATATATGAAATAGGTGGAGGGAGCAGCAAGTGAAGATGGGAGGGCTCCTAGCATTTGGGATACTTTTGCTCACGCTGGTCTGATTCTTCCCCTACATATCTTGACTAACAGTACGTTTAAGCAAATATTTGCACCAATCACCAAACGTTTGACCATTTCAGGGTATGCAAATGGAGCCACTGGAGACATAACGGTTGATCAATACCATAAATACCAGGTGCATAAAATAAGCTTTGATCCCAGTCGTGGATGAAGAAAAGAAGTGTTTTGTCTCGTATTCATAATGAATATATGACCATAAACTTGTCAATGTTGTATTCATAGTTATTATATGCCCTTGTTTTGACACCCCATCAAATTTTATTGGAGGATGGTCTCCATGTAATAAGACAATATGGTTTTTCAGGAGGATGTGCACCTTATGGCAGAAATGGGCTTAGATGCCTACAGATTTTCCATCTCATGGTCAAGACTAATCCCAAGTATGATTTTTAGATTTTTGCTTAGTCATATCGACTGAAGAATTAAGCAGCTCCCTGGTCTTGTGCTCACATTTTTTTCTATCTTCATGTTCCCTTTCAGATGGAAGGGGGCCTGTCAATCCAAAGGGCCTAAACTATTACAACAATCTCATTAACGAACTAATCAGCCATGGTTGGGGCAAACTTTCTACCATTTCTTCAGCTGTGCCTAAATATGGTTTCACTATGAAAGTAGAAGAGAAAAATGCTAGCCAGAAACTATATTGGCTTTTCTTTTACTTCACTGATATATCTGCCGGTTTGACCATGCAGGAATACAACCTCATGTTACTTTACACAATTTTGATCTTCCACAGGCACTTGAAGATGAATATGGAGGATGGATTAACCGAAGGATTGTGTAATGCTCTTTAGTTTTTTCAATTCTTAATTTGTCTTTCTATGCATGGGGTACATTAGGCTTCAAATAGGTCAATACGAATCATCAATATGTGAATGCAGGAATGATTTCACCACTTATGCTGAAGTATGCTTCCAAGAATTTGGAGACAGGGTTCCATATTGGACTACTGTGAATGAGCCCGATGTATTTGCAGTTGGAGGTTATGATGGAGGGATTACTCCTCCTAGGCACTGCTCTCCTCCATTTGGAGTAAACTGCACAAGAGGAAACTCCTCATCCGAGCCCTACATAGCCGTTCATAATATCTTGTTGGCTCATGCATCAGCTGCAAGATTGTACAAGAAAAAGTATCAAGTAATAATATCCAAACTTTCAAAGTCGTTGAGCAGTTCAACTCTATTTCTTTTCTAATTCCTTTTCTATTTTTTTTCTTTTTTATCTGCCAATTATGCAATTCATTTTGATTAAATTACATGGAAACTAGCCACATTGAATTCTGCTCCAACATTTCATTTCGATAAACGTCCTTGTTATTAAACTTAAAGTTTGTTCCTAGAACAAGTTCCCTTAATTTTACTGCACATAATTAAGTTCTCTAACTGCCAATTTTCTCCATGCCGTTTCAATGTCAAAGAATGTAAAGAACTTATTAATCACTGAGAAATAGCAAAGGAGATGTCCATTAAGATTAATACACATGAATCATGATGATGCAGGGAAAGCAGCATGGGTTCATAGGTATTAGCATCTATACAACTGGCAATTTTCCTCTAACAAATTCAGTAGAGGATGCCATTGCAACTCAAAGAGCCAATGACTTCTTTGTTGGTTGGTAAGTTCAGACTCCGGCATCAAGTGTGATTATATATCAATGCATGGCTCGACTTCTTGAAAATTCTGTCATTTCTGCATTGTTGTTGATTGTTTTGTCAACTACATGCCTTTGGAACTACTGACTTTACCAGAAATTTTATTCCACCGTTCAGTTACATCTTTGTCTGCATTGTACTTCAGGATTGTAAACCCCTTGGTGTTTGGAGATTATCCTGACACGATGAAGAAAATTGCAGGCTCCAGAATTCCTACATTTACCAATCATGAATCTGAACTGGTTAGGGGTTCTTTTGATTTCCTAGGGGTGATTCATTACAGCTCATATTATGTGGAAGATGACCCTGGAAGTTGGGAATTGAAGCAAAGAGACTATAACACAGATTTAGCTGTAAAGATATCCAGTATGTTCTTTACATATTCTTGCCAAACTTAATAAATGTTAAATTCAATTGCTGCTTTGACTGAACTAACTGAGGTTATCTAGTCAAACGATGTACCTTTCAATTCAGTGATTCAAGGCAATGCTAACATACTTAACTAAAACAGCCATTCTAGACCTTTATTTAGCAATGCTGGAGGAAAACAACTAAATGGATTCTCTTTGTGGCAGATGTAGGGAATGCTTCATTGACTTACGAGGTGAGTTGAGAGGTTTTATCGCCAGTCTTTGTTTATTTCATGCTTGCTCAATGGTTCACTGACCAGCTTTGCCACTCAGTTGCCCATACTGCCTTGGGGCTTGCAAGCAGTGCTGGAGTATTTCAAGCAAGTTTATGAAAATCCCCCTATTTACATTCTTGAAAATGGTATCTCTCTTTACCTCTCTCCAACAGCAAGTAGATTAAATAATTATAGAACAGAGGGCAACCTACATGGATTCATGCCTTTTTCCAAGTCAAGAATCCAAGAAATTATGAAAATGAAATAATTTAGCTGCTTCATGTGGGAAATGTAAAATGAGGACATGAGAAGAATGATGTGCAGCAATTAAAACAGAGTCATTCCCAGAAATTTACATCAGTGATATCTGAGCTGTGAATACTTTTTTTGAATAAAATATCATGGCTCTCAATTCAATAGACTATTATAAAACATATTATGTAGAACAATTGCCAAGTCTGCTGGCGAAAAGGAATAAGCTGAAAAAACATAACGGCTAAACACCTATAAGAAAAACAGACAATTGCTGATACAATTTAGTCATGCAGATTATATCCCTCTTTCATTCCACCATATTTGATAGCAATCTGTATGAAAATATATGCTTCTTAACTCCAATACCAACACCGTTAGGGCTCAAAGAATGTAATTTGGAAATTTAAAAAAGATTTTGGTTGGCAATATCTCATATTTGTTTATGCTTGTGGTCTTGCTTTTCATCTCATTGGTGAAGTTGGTCTGGTGTCTTTGGCAGGTCAGAGAAACAGGCGCAATTCAACAATGGAAGACACCTCGAGGGTAAACTATTTGCATGCCTACATTGGAAGTGTACTTGATGCTGTGAGGTATGCCAATTCGAACTTTAAGGAATGGCCGAAGAGCCATCGACCTTTTGAGTGTTTGTAGATTGCAATTGATCCTTTTGCATAGATTTCTTTCAGCTTATCCATATCATGTATACCGTCTAACGCTTTCCTTTCCTTCTTCTCGCTCTTAAATTTTCAAAGGAATGGATCAAATACAAGAGGGTACTTTGCATGGTCCTTCCTGGATGTATTTGAGTTGCTGGATGGCTATGAATCAGGCTACGGCTTCTACTACGTAGATTTGGACGACCCCGATTTGAAAAGATACCCTAAGCTTTCTGCGCATTGGTATTCCCATTTTCTCAAGGGAGGAAGCATCAGTTCAGATGTACTAATCAAGCTCAAGCAAAACTTCTTTGCTCTTTCGCAGGGCCATTTCTCCCAGTAGGCTCATCTCTGTATAAGTGTTGTAATCTAGCAAATTTGTTTGCAGACGAGAGACTCGCTTAAGTCTTATATTTGCGCCAGCCTTTGTCTTCTGTTCTGGAATCCTGTCCAACATAACCCTCCTTTAGTCTCTTGAAAATGTCAAACAAAGTAAATAAGAAATATATCACATTTAATTTAAATGGAAAAAGTTAATTGATCGTCACTTCTTGCTTTCATATTAGTGATAAATGCAGACAATCATGGAAATTAAACCGGTTGATAAGCATCTTTGACTCCGATTATCTAAGAAAAAGGGCTCTTCATTGAGCTTCTAAACTACCTATAACACGAACATGTCCTTGTCTTCCACTAAGTTCCGTTAATTCTTGTCAATTTGCGTTCTGTCACCGTCAAGACTCAATGGAATACTCATGGCCACCCATGCAGATCGGCAGACCATTGCATTTTGTCTTCATATCATTTATTATCCTCATTTCTTCTGGTTGTGACAACACATCGATTCACTCGAAAGGAAGAAGAGCTGGGACGTCGCAGTGAACTCTCAGGTAAACAGAAATGAGGAGTCTGATTTTCTTGCTAATTAGAATTCTGCTGCATATGCCAATAGCAGTGCTCTGCGCTGATAAGTATAGCAGATATGACTTTCCACCTGGCTTTGTCTTTGGTTCTGCCACCGCCGCTTATCAGGTCAGTTTGGTTGTTGGTCTATGTTTACGCTTTACACATGCTAGCCGCTCATTGAGCAAAAACCATTTTCCAAAACAAATACTATACTTGAACACAAAAGACAAATTGATGAAGACTGACGAGCTTCTAGTAACACATGGAAGGTGGAGGGAGCAGCAAGCGAAGATGGGAGGACTCCTAGCATTTGGGATACTTTTGCCCACGCTGGTTAGCTTCTTCTCTTAGTCAGTAGCAGTACTTGTGTTGATTAATTGAGCACCCTGACTTCTGTCAATGGTGTTGGGTTTTGGAAAATTCGGACCTCTTTTGTTTTCTCACTGATTTGAGCTTCAACCTGTTCGTTGTTTCCATTCTTCTTTGGGTCTTACTGGAAATTTTTGTTGATTCTTTATAGACTTAAAATAGACTAATGGCTACACAATTGGGCCTAAATCGTGAAAGAGATATATAACAAATTGGGCCTTGTGCTGTACGCAAAATGAAATGGAGAAAGAAACCGAACGGGCTCAAGCTCGTTTCCCCCACCTCCAAGTCCTTGAATCCTTGTCGACGAAACAAATTATCTGTAATCGATCACAAAACTTTGATTCTGCTTTAACTCTTGTCCTCGTATCATGGAGGGTGCCCAGGTCCAATAGTTTCTATATCTGAGTCTAAAGAGTTGTCTGGAATGTATATGTAATGATCCAATGAATGATTTAACTAATAAATTTCATCTCTCATTAAAAACATTTCAGGGTATGCTAATGGAGCCACCGGAGATGTAGCTGTTGATCAATACCACAAATACAAGGTGCATAAAATAAGCTTTTTAATTCATGACTCTTACCTACATAGCTTTGATTCCATACATGCCTGTGAATGAAGAAATCAATTGTCTTCTCATATATATTGCATTTTTCCGTAATGGCTATGTCAGAATTGTTATATGAAACCAATTGCTGGTTGCCTAACTAACAACTACACTAATTGGGTTCTGTTTTAGGATGGTCTCAGTGTAATTAACTAATAATGCTAATATTCCCTTTTTTCAGGAAGATGTGAAACTTATGGCAGAAATGGGCTTAGATGCCTACAGGTTTTCTATCTCCTGGTCAAGGCTTATCCCAAGTACGGTTGTCAAATTTTGGTTTATTTATATTAATTAAAGAAGGATATCAATTCCTAGTTCTTTTTCACATTTCAGATGGAAGAGGACCTCTCAATCCAAAGGGTGTACAGTATTATAACAACCTCATCAGTGAACTAATCAGCCATGGTTGGCGCAAAATTTCCGAAATATCTTCAGTAGTTAGGAAATTTTTTCATTTTAGACGTTGAACAATGCTTGCCAGACAATATTGGAGTATTCTTTTACTCTAATCAAACCCATATCACTTGACTATACAGGAATACAGCCTCATGTTACTTTAAACAATGCTGATCTCCCACAGGCACTTGAAGATGAGTATGGAGGATGGATTAACCGAAAAATTGTGTACTGTTCTTTAATCCTATCTTTTTTAATTTGCATTCTACATTTGCTGTATATAAGGCTTAATAAGGTCAATGAATATGATTGAATCATCTGAATGTCAATGCAGGAAAGACTTCACAGCTTATGCAAATGTGTGCTTTAGAGAATTTGGGGACAGGGTTTCATATTGGACTACTGTGAATGAGCCCAACGTGTTTGCCATTGGAGGTTATGATCAGGGAGTTATTCCTCCTAGGCATTGCTCTTCACCTTTTGGAGTAAACTGTACTAGAGGCGACTCCTCAACTGAGCCATACACAGTTGTTCATAATATATTGTTGGCACATGCATCAGCTGCAAGATTGTACAAGAGAAAGTATCAAGTATTAATATCGAAACGTTTCATATCAATCATCCTTTTAACTTTCCAATCTTTTGCATTTACTCTACTTACATTGATTCTAGCAACAAGAATTCTGCTTGAGGCTCTAGCATCACATTTTTATTTCATCAATATGGAACTTGGAATTTGTTCCTGCAAACTAATTCTCTCTGAATGCCGATTTGCTGTGCACAAATTCTCAAAAAATTTTAAATTTCATCCAATGCTGTTTCAATGCTCGAACAAGTAAAGAACCTTATAAGGAGAAATAGATGAGATAATGCCTCTTATAAGAGCAATATATGATATGCAGGAAAAGCAGAATGGATTCATAGGTATTAGCATCTATACACTTGGTGCTATTCCTAATACAAACTCAACAGAGGATGCAATGGCAGCTCAAAGAATAAATGACTTCTACATTGGTTGGTAAGTCCTATATATAAAGTGTTATTATGAAAGCATGCATGTCTGAGGGACAAATTTTGAAAATTGTCATTTCTGTTTGTTATATTGGTTTTTGTACCATATCTAAATGACCTTCAATACTCTTAATTTCGATTTTTATTGGGTTTGAGAAATTTATTCCAGCTTTAGTTGCTTGTGCCTATGTTGTACTTCAGGATTGCAAATCCCTTGGTGTTTGGAGATTATCCTGACACAATGAAAGAAATCGTTGGCTCCAGAATTCCTACCTTCACCAATCATGAATCTGAACTTGTTAGGGGTTCGTTTGACTTTTTGGGGGTAATACATTACACAACATGCTATGTCGAAGATGACCCTGGTAGTCTGGTACTGAAACAAAGAGACTTTAACATAGATGTAGCTGCAAAGATAAAGAGTATGTTATCTACATATTCCTTGCTAAATTGGATTCACTTGGTGCATTGACTCATCTGAGATTAATTGCTTAAATATATAGTCCGAGATTCAATGAGTAAAGAGAATATTCATGAAGTAAAAGCTAATTTATTCTCTTTGTGGCAGACATGGAAGATATTTTCTTGGATTCTGAGGTGAGTTGCAACATATTGTTGCAAGTGTTTTTTTTTTTTTTTTTTTTTGGTTTCACTTGGGGCTTTGAATTAATAATCAGTTAATTTATTGCTCAGTATCCCATATTACCTTCGGGCCTGCAAGTAGTGCTGGAGTATATTAAGCAAGTTTACGGCAATCCTCCTCTTTACATTCTTGAAAATGGTATTTCTCTCTCTCTCATACACACACACAAACACGCATTCATTCTGCGTAGTTGCTCTTTGTTGAATTGGATATTAATCCTTTCCCTTTCTTGAAGTGAAAATCATATTACGATCATCATGTTTGCTGCATTATGTTTAGGAAACATAACTTCAAAAACTCATGAATTATTTGTTTTATGATGATAGTGTTTCTGGCCAAGGTTTCTTGATTGAAAACTTGATGTCATAAAATCATTTCCGGAAATACAGGTAAAACTAGAAACAAAGCAATTGCCACATATCTATTAAGCAAGCAAGAAAAACATGCAAATCATCTAGCCATTTCATGTGAAAAAAGGACAATGAAGATATAGTAGATTAAGCTGCAGCTTGCAGCAATTAAAAGCTGCATTTCCTGGGAATTACATCCGTCACATCTGAGCTAAGGAGTGGTGTTCTTTATTGTTGTACTAATGCTGTAATGCAGATGCTTGTTGAGTTTTCAATGAAACAAAAGGGCTCCTATGTAGTAAGTAACTCTCAATTTGAAAGACTACAAAAATTACAGTATGTTGAAATAAGTACTTTGACATTGTTAAGGGAAAGTAATAAATTAAGAAACTAAATTTAACTGCTTAACCTTCTGAAATGACTGAATAAACATTCTCCAGAAGATGGTAAATGGGCATTGAGCAGACAATAGCTGAAGCAATTAAGGCATGCAGATTGTATCCAGTTGTATATATCCACTGTTTAGTAGCTATTCAAAGCAGATGCTACTTAACTCCAAAACTAGTAGGCCTCAAGGGTTATATATGTATTAGAATCCAAAGAGTTGGGATGGCAATATTCAAACGATATATATCTCATTGATCCTGTCTTTTCGTCTAATTGGTGAACATGGCATGGTGTTTGGCAGGTCAGAGAACCCAGCGCAATTCAACCTTGGAAGACACATCGAGAGTGGAATATCTGCAAGCATATATTGGGAGTGTGCTGGATGCAGTAAGGTACACTTGTTTTGACCAACCTCTAGCCAACAGCCATTTGAATGAGATATGTGTTTGAATCATTCTCTGCAGATTTTGGAATGTGATCAACTCTTTAACGTATCTTTCCTTCTTCTTCTTATAAAAAATTTCAAAGGAATGGATCGGATACAAGAGGGTACTTCTCATGGTCCTTCCTAGATGTGCTGGAGATACTGGATGGCTATCGATCAGGTTTTGGCTTTTATTATGTAGATTTGGATGATCCGGATTTAAAGAGACAACCTAAGCTTTCTGCATATTGGTATTCCCATTTTCTCAAGGGAGGAAGCGTCAGTTCGGACAAAGTGATCGATCTCAAGAATAAGTTCTCTGCTCTTTCCCCCGGCCATTTCCGCCAGTAGGCTGCTCTCTCGATTTCCCTAGCTGTCCTTTGGCCCTCTGGCCAAAAAAACAAGAACTTACTGCAGTACGTAGAAATTAGTTAAAATCGATATCCATATTTATTAGTAGTATTTATATCTCTTAATGCTCCTGAACACCAAATGTACCAATCTACATGCATAAACAGGTTTATATATGTATCTAGAAACCAGTCCTCAGATATTTTTGCTTACCATTTTACATTTCCTACTTCTCTAATCTTATAGACTAACACAGGAGAACTACCCTGCATCGAGTTTTCCTGGTCTCAACTGGGCTAAACATTTGAACCCATGGAAATTCTTAAGTACCATGTGATATCCTTTATCTTCTGTTCAGGAATCAGATGTTCATATAAGCCTTCTTTAGGTTATGCTTGGTTCATAATTCATCTGGTTGAATGGTATAAGAAAAATATTAAAGAAAATTGAGTATTGCTATTATATTAGTCTCAATTACCAAACATAATTACTTTTTAGGTAAACTTTAAATACACTCTTTGTGGCATGATATTTTCTCATGGAAAACTTTGAAGTTATTTTTTTTTCCATGTAAAATCTTATGTTTTACTTCTCTTCTCAAGGAGAGTAACAACGTTAAATTTTAAATTAATTTTTTATAAAAAGATAATAAGAATCTTTCTTTTTACAATTCTTTTGTTTTTTATTTGTCTAATTATAAAAAAAAAGATTTGAGCGGTTTTTTGAGTTTCCTTTATGACTTTTCTTTCACTCTCTCACTTGCTCACGCTTGTTTATGAGTTACCATTCTTTGGTTCTATTCGATGTTTTTCACCTCCAGAAATCCTCGACTAAAAATATAGAAAATAAAAAATAATTTGTTATTCATAAAAATCTTGAATATATAATAATACAAAATAATTAAGGTCAACTAAAAAAATTATATAAAATAAAGAGTAAGTTTTTCACAATTTTTTTTTTTTGAATCCGTGGGTAGATTTCCACATTGATGAAGCTCTTCTTGAAACCTAAAATTTTAGCCAAGAATGAAAAAAAAATATATATATATATCTGCAGCAATGATCTAACTATGGTTTTTCATTTAGCACAAACTCTACAGTAAGGGTTTCAAAATTTCAATGCTTCAACCAGGTATGGATATAAGTTATTCACGAAAAAGCACACGTCGTCTTAACATTTTATAACTATTAAGATTTTTCATCCCTAAATATGAAATATTCACAATGAAATATATAAGCACATGAAAGCTCCGCAAATGGTTGCAATTTTCATCACTGTCACTGGGTTGGTCTGAGTCGCTCCCTTGTTCCTTAAGGACTAAAGTTTTTCACATGTGATTTTTTTTAATTTCTTATTTATGATTTATTGACTTAATAAACTAACCAATATAATAATATGATGAGAAATAAATATATAAAAAGGTATATATTATTTATATATATATAATATTTTAATATTGAAAAAAATGTTAAGAGAACCATCATGGTCGTCTAAAGTGTTTGGACATTAAAATATTTTTTTATCTCAAAAAAATCATTTCAATTTAAATAAAAAATAATGAAAGTGACAGAAAATTCATAAAATAAACTCAAAGAAACGTTCAATTTTTTAAAATAAATAAATAAATAAATAAATTATAAAAAAGTTTTTATTATCCTTTTATAAAAAGTTATATAAAAATTTAATAATTTTACTCCTTTGAAAATAAAATTTTATATAAAAAAATCCTCAAGGTGCTATATCATACCACAACAAATCTATCTAAAATTTACCTTTTATTTTTTCATAAAATGGGCAGTTAACATTAATAAATGACAGTCGGGCCAAAGGCGACTTCTCTTAATAGTGAAAAGTGCATGCATGACATTCAATAATAAACTAATAATCCTACAAGCTTTATTCGAGAGTTAGTTACTACAAATTATTGAGCCTTGCATGATTAGCAAAGTGGAACAGAAGGGAAATGCCGACAGGATGATTGTGTCCCTCCAAATCTTACACATAGGCAACTTTTAAAAGATTCAAGGACAAAGTTTATCAATGCTCTCGTCATACTTTCGTCTTCATGTCAGTAACAAAGATCTTGGCAAGGAAAACCAGGTTGATACGCCTTTGCAAACCAAACTTTGACTTGGATCATCCATGACAAACAAGGCATTAATTCTAGTCCTTCGGGCTTTGGCTTCCTCAGTGCCACAACGTTTTG
This sequence comes from Theobroma cacao, assembly GCF_053813885.1. Taxonomy (NCBI): domain Eukaryota; kingdom Viridiplantae; phylum Streptophyta; class Magnoliopsida; order Malvales; family Malvaceae; genus Theobroma; species Theobroma cacao. The sequence continues at coordinate 36,595,660 of NC_142639.1, read as the reverse complement.
GCTTTGTACGTAATGTGTGAATGTGATACATCGGGATAGAGATGTCTTCTTCTCATTATTAAGACAAAATACAAAAATTTTTCCTGTTTGTCAGAGATACCCTTTGACACAGTACGTGACTCTCAAGGAAGGACGTGCAGAGTAGAACTCTTCAGAACCATTTGGACAGGTCACCTCATTGAAATCTAGAAAAGTAGAATATTTTGAGAGATCGCTAGACACTCTTTTTAAGTTCTGAAAAGTCGCCTTTAGAAAAGTGTTATGTAATAAGCAACCAATTAGCTTAGCTTGATTCTGGTGGCACATCTCCTTATATAAAATGACTACAGTATCCAAGTTACAGCAATATACAGCAACATTCACACCTATTTATCTCCTTGCGTTCTGCTCTTTGATTCTTCTAGACTGAGAGCTGACGACAAAGTACCCTCTCTGTCGATTTTTATCCACAACAAAAGGAAAAAAGGAGTGCCGTACAGTTGTAAAGCGGTGAACTCTCGGGATAAAGAGAAATGAAGAGGAGTCTCTCCTTGTTGGTGCTAATACCAGTTCTGCTAAACTTGACTGTAGCAGTGCTTAGCGCTGATACGTATAGCAGATATGACTTCCCACCTGGCTTTATCTTTGGTTCTGCCACCTCTGCTTATCAGGTCAGTTTAATTTTGGCTGTTCCAACTTTAATCACTTTGAATTTTGCTCAGCAAAAAATCAAAGTGATTTCAGAATAGTAATGCAGATTGATTTTACATGAATAAAACATGACATCCTGTCACAAATTTGCTTAACCATGTGATAAGTCATGCAGCAACAGGTATTGCTTCACAGTGAGGTACATAGAAGTACAATAAGGGAGAAAAGTACCTTCAAAACAAATGTTCTCTCCTTCACGATCACAATCCAACCACAGTACCAAATAACCACAACCACGTGCTTTCTTGACTTAAATGTCTAGAAATATGGGCCTGTGGGTTTGATTCTGTCTTGATAACTGATGCTTGATATAGATCTAGAGGATTAGATGCTGGAAAATCTGAATACATGTCCAATAACTGAAGTCACTTTAACTGTTTTTTCATTTTTAAGACAAAAAGAATGACGAGAGCTAAGAGCTTCTGATTAATTATTAGTATATGGACTAGGTGGAGGGAGCAGCAAGTGAAGATGGGAGGACTCCTAGCATTTGGGATGCCTTTACGCATGCTGGTCAGCTTTCTTCTCCTACAAATCGATCTTTACAACTAATTAACCATACTCGTTTCCTTTAGTCGTTTTTTCTTTTCATTGTGTGGAAATATTGGTTAGAACTTATGATACTATTTCAAGAAAAATAAAATTCATCGATATATAAATAAAAACAATATTTTCAGGGTATGCAAATGGAGCCACTGGAGACATAGCTGCTGATCATTACCACAAATACAAGATGCATCAAATGAGCTTGCCTCTAGCGTGATTTATGACTCTTTCCTTCCATTTTCCTCTTTTCTTTCATACAAAAATAAATAAGCTCTAGGATTTGAATTTAAATTATTCTCTATCCAAACTTTATCTTAGCTTAGACCGTTGGAGTTAGATTCAAGTGACAATTTCACACGTCTTTTTTTGTTAACGTAAATAATGAAATACAAAGTTTTCTGGTATTTAATTTTTCCTAATGGCTGTATGACAATACTGTTTTCTCCAATGAAATTTATCACAGCGATTATATAGGTATTACCTTGCCACTACTTATTGGCTAGCTTAACTTTAAAAGCACTACATCAGATTCCACTCTAGGACAGTCTCTATGTCATTGTGGCTAACGTGCTTTTTACAGGAAGATGTGAAACTCATGGCAGAAATGGGCTTGGATGCCTACAGGTTTTCCATCTCCTGGTCAAGACTTATCCCAAGTACGATTTCGAAATTTTTCTTCACTTGCAGTTGCAGCCAAAGAATTATGGAGCAAGACTTGATGTCTTTTGCTTACATTTTGTCTTCTTGTTTCCTTTCAGATGGAAGAGGACCTGTCAATCCAAAGGGTTTAGAGTTTTACAACAATCTCATCGATGAACTAATCAGCCATGGTCGGGAACCAACTTTACATTTTCTTTAGCAGTTAGAATATGACTTCATTTCCAACGTTTAAAAATGCTAGCCAGACACTAATATATTAGATTCGTCTTTTCGTCTACTGATATCTCTATTACTTGACCCTGCAGGAATACTACCTCATGTTACTTTGAACAATTATGATCTTCCACAGGCACTTGAAGATGAGTATGGAGGATGGATTGACCGAAGGATTGTGTACTGTTCTTTAATCTACTCATCATTATTTTTCCTTTTTGTGCTTGGGGCACAAAAGACTAAAAGTAGGTCAATGCATGTGATCGGTCGTCGCATTTCAATGCAGGAAAGACTTCACAGCTTATGCAGATGTATGCTTCCGAGAATTTGGGGACAGAGTTTCATATTGGACTACTGTGAATGAGCCCAATGTGTTTGCCATTGGAGGTTATGATCAGGGAATTTCTCCTCCTAAGCATTGTTCTTCTCCATTTGGAACAAACTGTACAAGAGGCAACTCCTGCTCGGAGCCATACATAGCCGTCCATAACATCTTGTTGGCGCACGCGTCAGCCGCAAGATTGTACCGGATAAAGTATCAAGTAATTTCCGAAACTTCTAACACCAAGCTTCTTTTTTCTATTTTCCCCATTTTATCCGTCAGTCAAAACCAAATGCATTTATTTTGCTCTCTTTGGGAGTACTCTAGCAACAAGAAACCTGCTCCAGGTTCCTGCATTTTATTTTGATAAACTTGGAAATTTGGAATTGGTTCCTGGCTTCCTGCACAAAAATTTGTCTTTAAGCTGTCTTGCTTGGGCATTTAAAGAACGTTGTGTCAAAAAATAGCAAAGGAAAGTATCCACTATAAGAGCAATACATGATACTTAATGCAGGGAAAGCAGCAGGGATTCATAGGTCTTAGCATCTTTGCTTTTGGGGCTGTTCCTTCTACAAACTCAACGGAAGATGTAATGGCAACTCAAAGAATGGTGGACTTCTATATTGGTTGGTAAGCTAAGAATCCTACACGTGAAGTACTATTATTCATGCGCGTCTGAGGGAGACAAATTTTTGATAATGGTCATTTCTGTGTGGATATAGGTGTTTCTCTCATCGAGATGGCCTTCAAAACTATTTTCACCCTGTAGGTTTGCTATTAGGGTTGAGAATTGATCCTAGCCTTCACTTACCTGTGTCTGCAATGTTCTGCAGGATTGCAAACCCCTTGGTGTTTGGAGATTATCCCGACGCAATGAAGAAATTTGCAGGCTCTCGAATGCCTAGCTTTACCAATCATGAATCTGAACTGGTTAGGGGTTCATTTGACTTCCTAGGGGTAATGCATTACTCAACATTTAATGTCCAAGACAGCCCTGGCAGTTTGGAATTGAAACAAAGAGACTTTGACATGGATATAGCTGCCAGCATAAGCAGTATGTTCTTCACGTACCCTTGCCTAAATTGAATTTACTTGGTGCATTGACTCATTGAACTTAAATAATTCAAGCATGCTGATGTATCAAGGCGATGTTAATGTATCCACTAGCCCAAAAAGCTAATTGATTCTGTTTGTGGCAGATTATGACGATTTTTTCACGGCTTCAGAGGTGAGTTGAAAGATTGATATTGTTACAAGTAGTTTTGCTTTTCCTTGTCTTAATTCACTGGATTACTAATCAGCTATGTTACTCAGTGGCCTATTCTTCCTTGGGGTCTGCAAGGAGTGCTGGAGTATCTTAAGCAAGCTTATGGCAATCCCCCTATTTACATTCTTGAAAATGGTCTCTCTCTCTCTCTCTCTCTCTCTCTCCACAACTGCTAATTGTTGAAGTGAAAACCTTCTTTAAAAAAGTAGCTCTTGATGGTATGGTGTCTGGGCAGGTCAGAGAACTCCACGCAATTCAACCTTGGAAGACACATCCAGAGTGAAGTATCTGCAGGCATCTATTGGAAGTGTACTCGATGCTATAAGGTATATACATATGAAATTTAAACCAACCCCTAAGACTAATGAGATCTTTTCATCATCGTTTGAATTTGATTTTTGGACTGTGATTCTATTGGTTATAGGTCATAAGCCTTTAACATGGAAATCGTCTAAGCTTTTTTTTATTTTTCCTGAGTAAGCATTAGATTTCAGCATTTTGTGTAAATGGTCTAAATGTGTTTAATGCTTTTCTTTTCTTCTCATTCTTAAAATTTATGAAGGAATGGATCAGATACAAGAGGGTACTTTGTGTGGTCCTTTTTAGATGTATTCGAGCTGTTGGATGGGTATGAATCAGGGTACGGGCTATACTATATAGACCTGGATGATCCTGATTTGAAGAGATACCCCAAACTTTCTAGGGATTGGTATTCCCATTTTCTCAAGGGAGGAAGTGTCAGCCCAGATGGAGTGATCGAGCTCCAGAAGAATTTCTCCGCTCTTTCCCAAGGCCATTTCTTCCAGTAGGCTGATTTCAAAAGGAAAAAAATAAAGGCCTTGTTTTTAAGATGTACTTTTCCCTTTTGGCCAAACAAAGGGACAGACTTCCTGAAAATAGATATATCATTCAACAAGTTATCCTTAATCCACGAGGTTATTACTTGCTGATTTCCCCAAAATTCAATACCAATGTACAAATGCCTGCATATCAGTTAAGATGCTAGTTGCAGGTCCATGACTGTATCTGCAAACCTCAAACCGGGCGAAGCTTACCACTTAGTTTTCGAGGATCAGTTCTTCATTTCTCTTATTTATACAGCAGTAAAAGACTGGAACCATAATTTAGCAAGCTACCAGAATTGCAGACTAACATAAGATACCGCCCTCCCTTGCATCAAGTTTACCCTTCTTACGTGCAGGAAATCCTTAAAAGCACCCCAACCATTATCTTTTGTTTTGAAAATCCTATGTGCACTATAAATTCCTTCTATCTACTTGAGAAATTTAAAGGACATAGATAAGAGAAAGATCACAGCATAGCGCGTGATGAGAAAGGGCACTTACCAATTTCAAGGTCTGCCTGACAGACAAATTTGCCATAATTTACAAAAATGGGCAAAGTTTATCAATTCTTATAGTTTGCTTTCATGCCAGTCATAAATTCAGATACAATCATTTGAAACAAACATGCACAAACCAATTGATAAGCATTTGCAACCAAGCTTTGACCGGATCATCTAAGCAAAATGCCCATGCAGGAAGCTCCTAGACCTGTTGCCAGAATCAGCGCTGGATGTAGGATGATATGACCCCCAACCTGAGTCTCTTGATACAGTTGGGAAATGAGATAATCGCTCTCTTTCCAGAGCATTATAATTACTTGGAAAAAAACTTTCTGCTTCATGTAGGTTTTGGCCTGATGAACTTGATGGAGGATAGATATAGAAGCTACCACCTTGATCAGGTTGTGGGACTGCTGGGGCTACTGGGGTTAAACCTCTTGTCATACCAGGTACTACAGGAGTAGGCACACCAGGTCGATTGAAACGCGGATGATTGAAACGATGTTGCTGACGATAAAAGGCGAGAGATGCCTGGATCCTATCATGGGTATGAGCACTGCTGCCAGGATGACGAGGAAAAACTGAAGAGACAAATGAACTCCCAGCTCTAGAACTGGACCTATGAAGAGTAAACAACAATTTAGTTTTCTAACAGTCAACAGCATTCATGTTAAAAAGAAAAGACAAGCATCTCTTTTTCCAATCATGTTAGGTATTTTGAATAAAAGAGTACTGCATTCTTAAATTAAAGGACTAAATTAGTCACCTTTGATTTTTAACACAACAACTTGGCTTTTATGAACACATATAACATGATTACATCACAGACCATGTGCTGTCATACCTAGAATTAGAGAGCATTACCATGACATTCACCCCACACCCACCCACCCGACAAAAAAAATTATTATGACTATTTGAACATGGAACAGAACTAATTGACCACATGACTGTCACGTTCACATAGTCACTGCTCATAACATCAGGTAGATTCAAACCATCTTAGCCGACGTCTTACCCATGCTCAAAGGGAAAATGATGTGGAAAAGATCTGGGTCTACTTAAAGCATCAAGTTCACCATTAGAAGATCTCAGAGCTGCAGCTGGAACAGAAGCTGGATCAGTATGGCTGATATGGCTATCAGATACAGAGAAATTTGGAGGATGCTGGCCCCAACTATGATATTGGATACTAATGGTAGGCAAAGCATGGGGGATAAAAATCTCATTGTGTCCAGAGAGGCTGTTCCAATGGCGATTAAAGTTGGGATCATCAACACTATCACTAGATCTTAGAGTTGTGGGTGGAAGTGGTCCAACATATGCAACATATGAATGAGCCACAGATGAAGCAGCAGCGTGTTCAGCAAATATGGCATGGTGTCCATGTATTTCATGATCTACATGGAGAAGAAATTTCATTTTTGTGTCACATAGTTGTTGCCTCATTGAGTCACCAGGTAAATGGGATGAAGAAAGTAACTTTAATCATAAAAAATCTTACATGTAGTTGATGGAGATTCCACTTCCCTGAAAGATGTAATAAAGCATCAACATGTCAGAGACAGCAGCAATGTTTTTGTCAAAGGAACTGCCAAACATTTTCAGTAAACAGACAACAAGATTCTTATGTAAGTGCTTTTCCATCTTTTTTTACAGTTCCAACAATTAGAACAGGAGAAATGAGAGATCTGACACCATAAAAAAACAACTGCAGTAGCTGAACCAAAATGGAATATTTCCTCTCAAGATAGAATGTGCACAGCATTCATCACTACTTATAATCCTTCCATTATAAGTTTAAAACCTTGTACTCAGCATCCAACAATCTTTTAACCTTACTATTACTTTAAATGACTTTGTCTGTCAAAGGAAAATGTCTGTACATAGGACTCAGAAAGAAAAGTAGATGCAAATCCCTCGATTATAAGAGCCCAGAATTTCCAAAATGTAACCAGTTCCAAAAGATGGATGGCAATAAAGCAATAACTATTGTCTGCAATTTAACCAGTTCAAGGGAAGATGACCACTTCAACCTCATTGGTCTAGTTCCTCAAACTTCTTAGAAACAAAAACTTCAGCAAGAAACTAGCTCTCAGATTTAGGAGGTCGTAATTATCTTTTGGGTAAAAAAGCTAAAATGCTAAAGAAATCAATGCCTAAGGAGAGGAGTAAGCAGGTGAAGAGATGTGAACATCAGAGAAAAAAATTCCAACAAGTCCAGATATACAGCTCAAATTCTTGCAAGCAATAATGTTATTTTCTTTCAGAACTAACAACTATAAATTCAAGAGAATATAACCTTACAGTTGTGAAAACATAGTACAAAATAGGTCAAAATGAAATCAACGCCACAAAAAGAGAGATCTTGCTTACTCAGATGATGAACCAATTCTTGAAAATTCACCAAATGGACACCATTGAACTCTAAATGGCTGCAAAGACAAATAATAAAGGAGCTAGGGCAGTGAGATCACAAACATCACATCATGAACAACATTATTAGGAAGATTTTAACCAACATTTTGTAGTAGCAAACAAAATGTGGATTTAAAAATGAAAAAAATATGTGGCACGTATATAACAACTTTTGTAATGGAAAAGAAATGAGAGTCCACATTCGTCATACTATTTTAGTGTTGAAGGATCTTAATAGTCTTACTATTATTCTTATTTTATTTTTTTATATTTACTTTTTTAACAAAGAAAGGATTCTTATTAAGACTCTTTAAAAATCTCTTTCAAAAGAGATAAGTTTCACAATTACTATGATGAAAAGGACAGGGTATAAACAAGATATTTATTTATTTTTTAACTTTTCCTTCAGCAAACTGAAGCCTTTTTATTATTATTATTATTTTTTTTTTACTAGGACATCAAAGCAGCATAAAGATGGAAAAAACATAGATAATATTACAAGCATAATCTGCATCAACCTAGAAGACATTATAGTTTTAGGCATGCCCTTAGACTCAGGACAGTATTTTGAAAAGATTATATCACTTCCAAGTTCAAAATGCACCTATAGTAATTGCAAAAGTTGAAAGATGCGTGTTTTAAGATAACAAAAAACAATAGAGACTAACAGAAAGCATAGTAAGTTTTGTTATACCATTTCAGAATAACCTGGATCATAATAATCATCATCAAGATTCCAGTCCTCGGTGCTTAGCTCAGGAAGTGATCGGCTAGAGCCACTTGCATACAACCATTGACCTTTTTCAACCTTCCGGCAATTTGGACATTGCATAGCCCCTTTCACGTTAAATGCCGAACCAATGCAATCTGAAGAGTATGGGTCATAGGCAGCAAATATCAAAACCAATAACGACGGAATAAACCAACTAAAAGACGACAAGAAGCAAGGAGAAACCGTAAATGCCTGAAGTTTGCTTCATCTAAAAATCTCTTTGGCCTTCATCCTTAGCTTATCTGACAACCTTCCTACTCCTGCCTAAAAGTTATTATTCCTATTGAATGGCAACCAATTGATCCTTAATTTCCTATATCAAATTGACTAAGATTATCTCCCTATACTTCTATCATCATAATCTCATCGATAATAACCCAAAACTCCCAAAAATCATCAGTAGTTTATTTTATTTTGCTTTACAACGAAATCAAAACATATGAAATGTTACCAACCAGTAATCCAACTTAAAATTTAATCTTTTACCAGAAAAAAAATTTAAAAACGGCATAATTAAGAAGGATGAAAAATACCCAGATGGAATTCATGACCACATTGGAGCTTAGCCCTTGATCTGCCGCTAGAATCGGAAACCAAATCAAGACAAATCGAGCACGAGACCTCAGAAGATGGAGGTACTGCAGCATCCCCAGCATGACCGTCGATCAATTGATGATGATGATCATCGTGATCATGATCAAGATCACCACCAAGTTGAGAGGCTTTCGAACCCACCATATCCTTCTTCCACCAATAAAAATCGCATAAGGAAAAAAGGCATAACCAAATTGCAAAAACTCCCAAAGCAAAGAAATTTATTTTTTCTTTTTCGGTTGTCTATCTGGTGAGTGTTTGGTTTGGATGTGGGGAAATCTATCTGATGTTTCTGAGTCCTACCTGTCAGATTACGTGGTCGGAACTTATCAATTTTATACGGAATCTTGTCTTAAAATTGAGGTGTATTAAAACACTATTTTTTTACTACACCGAAAACAAATAGTGTCCTTTTATTATTATTCATATAAATTTTTTTATTCTGATGTGGCCACTTTTCACCTAAATAATGACTCATTAATTATTTATTGATTTATTCTCATAAAATAATTTATATTTTTTAGGAAAAATAGCTACATACCATGAAAATTAATTAAGATTTTGAAAAAAAAATAGTAAAAGGGTGAAGAATGTTATATATAGTATATATAGTTTGTAGCGTTACAAATGAAGAAGAATATTAACACATTTTCATATAATAATTAGGTTAATATGATCGTAATTGTTTTTGCATAATAATTTCTTCAGTGCTTGTTTGGCTTGATTTTTTTTCAGTTTATTTATTTTTTTAAAGTAAAAGTTAAGTTAAATATAAATTTTGAAAAGTTTTTAAAAAAATAATTTTTTTTTAAAAATAAATTTTAAAAAAAAACTTTAAGAAAAACGCTTATGAGGAACTTTTTCTTCTCTTTTTTTAAAAATACAAGAAAATTTTTTTTTTGTTTAAAAAATATTTTCATCTGTTAAAAATAATTACAATATTAATATTTCAAAAAAATACCTTCTATGATAATTTTAACAAAAATTATAACTTATAAAAAAGAACTTAAAAAAAATTTACCAAACAGTTTTAGTTTAATTTTAAAAGTTATTATTTTTCATAAAAATTTCATAATAACTTTTAAGATAGAAAAAAATCGAACTAAACAGGCAAGTGACTTGCACTTGCCAATAAAAATATGGAAATCATTTAGCATTATGTTTATCTAGATCTAGATGAAGAAGAATGTTAACCCAAATACAACCACTTAGTCTTTAATAATGGAAGAAGAAATAATTAAGTATAGGGTTTATTAAAGAAAACAATAATAAAAAAAAAAGTTAAGGGCTGCTGGCTACACAACATCAAACATCATTCAGAAAATGGTGGACAAAATACGACAATGTTGCTGCTATAAACATTGTATATTGAATTAGTAAAGTAATTGACTTTTGAGGATAGGAATTCAGTCAATGTAGAACAAAAGGCAAGTAGCTTGACAGTTCAGTTGGGGGCAATTCCAGTTGCTTCCCTGGTATTGTTGTCGGCCGATTTGTTTAAGAATTAAGCTGTTTTGCGACAACGTAGTTACGAGTCATTTGAACAGATAACAGCTCATTCCGTGTTTTCTAAAAAGTAAAGAAGATGTCATGCTCAAAGGCCAAAGCAGTCCTTGCTGGGAATCATCCTTGAGAATTTACCTTGATGGAGATTTGTGATCACCCTTAATTAGCTAGATCGTGTGGTCGTATTGGTGGATTGCGTATGTCACGAAAAGAGTCTCATTCATGTATTCCTCCACAAGGAAGAAAGAAAAAGCTTGTCTATGTATTGTTGGAACATTAGCAGGATGCTTAAAGAGATTCACACACCTTTAATGCAAAAACTATCTGCTTTATCTTCATATGTTTGAGATGTTAAAAGCCTGAGACTGTTGAGCCAAAAAAAAATTGAAAAGATTAGAGTAAAATATCTTTATTTTTTAAATTTTAATCGAAATTATATAAAAATTTATTAATTTTTAAAATAGATACTTTGTCCCAAAACTACAAACATAGTTAACAAAAATAATGAAAAAATTAAATATTTTTTCTTTTTTTATTAATTTAAAAAATTATTATTATATTTAAAAAAAAATAGGAAGCATCCATTGTTGCTCCCCCAAAAGAGTTTGGAGAGCCCGATCAGGGCTCTCTCTCTCTAAGGGAGCAGGAAAGCACCTGGTGCTCTCCAATGGGAAGTTTTTTTTTTTTTTTAATTAATAAAAAATTATATAATTATAATTTTAAAAATTAATAAAAATAAAATTATCTTTTTACTCTTATTATGTCAGTAAGTTGACAGAAATATTAACGATTAATTATCGACTAGACCTATGCATATAACGAAAAATAAGTTTTTGAAGCGGAGTGTCCATTTAGATAACTAATAAACTTTCGTATAATTTCGATTAAAACTTAAGAGATAAAGATAAACTAAACTCAATGAAAAAGGATCAAACTGCTCCCACAGACTTGGTTGTTTTTTATTTTTGGCGTTAACTTAACACCAATTTCGCTACATAGAAGACAGGAGCGGAGCCTCATATAGTTTTGACCCTCTAAAATTTTCAAAATTTCTTTTATAGTATATAAAATTTTTAAAATATTCTCTTAATAGCCCCTTCGATAATTTTTTATTTAATAATTAATAAAAATAAAAAATAATAAAAATCTCACATGCTTCATTCAATTTTAATTTTTTTAAATTTATATTATTCTTTTTTTATATTTTTTTATACTATTTACTCATATATTATAAGTTTCTATAGATTTGTTTTTTCAAATTTCTACGAACCATCACCTATATTTTTTTTTATATTATATGTGAGTTTCATCTTCTACTTTTCATGTTCGTCATTTTTCTATTATTTAAATTTTTTTTCATAATTTTAATTTTTAAAAATTAATAAATTATTATATAATTTTTAAATATAAGTTATAATGTTGTATTGTTGTTTAAAATTTTATCAATATATCATTTTTTAATTAATCTTGATTATGTAAGAGAAAATTATTTTGAGTATATCTTTTTTATATATTTTACGTTTTATGTTTAGTTGAACGAAAATTATCTTGAATATATAGTTTTTAAATAATCTTAATTATGTAAGAAAAAATTAGTAATCTTATATATCGTATTTAACTATTTATATTTTATGTATTATAATTTTATATTTAGTATTATAAGTTTAGATAGAAATAAAATAAGAATATTGGATGTTGAATGTATTAATTTTTTTTTTCAAGTTTGATTAAGGTATGAATAAGTTGAAAACATTTAACAAATTTTTTTAAAAAATATATACACATCGTCCAAATGATTCTCTTACATTTGAGCCGTTAAGTCTCAATACTTCAACTCATGAATAAAAATAATATAAATTAAAAGGTCTAACACTCAATCTTAAAGAAATAAATTTTTTTCAATACATAATTTTTAATTGATAAATTTAAATTCAAAAAATATAATCGAACATAATTTTTTTAAAAAATTATTATAAATCTTTTTTTCTTGATTTATACGTTATATAAATTTTTCTTATTAATAATTTTTTAATTATTGATTAAATTCAATATATTAATTTTAAAATTTTTAACCTTTATTTTTTTTTTATTTATCTGTCTCATATCCTCTAATAAAAATGGACTAACTCTGCCCTCGTAACAGTTAGTCCCATGCCAGGCTATCAACTCAAAAGGGCTGTGTAACCTGTCATTTGTGGATAGCTGTAAGTCAGTTTCTACTAATCACGACAAATTCCTATTGGTTGCCAAATCCATAGTCCTTATCTGCTACATATCGCTTCATAAAACTCAGCGTACCAGTAAAATCGACCAAATGCTTTTAAACCCTCTGATTTCTGTTCCGTTCTGATCCAGGTAATAAATGAACTTCTTCTGTACTCATATAGTTCTCACATGCCTATCAGAGCCTAGGGAAATGCTCGCCAGTACAGGCAACACCCCATTCTACTTCCCCAGATCATTAACCATTGGCTCACCACTCCTTAGGGGCTCTCTCCAACTTGCTACGGATGCACTGGAGGAACAATATATCACAACTTGCAACCTCTATTCTGTTTTGAATGCAATCAATTCCTCATTTGGCTCCCTCAACTTGTCTATTCCATATCCTTTGACCCCTAGGCTTTGTTGAAACGTTTGCTTAACAATCACTGTCCCTGACTGAATCTATTTGAATGACTTGGTCTTTTATACCTGCACATATCTATTGTATTGGATGCATGTACCAAACAACCTCAAAGTCAAAATAACTATTGCAATGATGTCCAACCGGAGATGATGAATAGCCCTTTCCAATTTTATAGAACTAAATACCACCAAAAGTAATTGTAAATGACGGTACCAATAGAACTCAAACAAGGTAGTTTAAAATACTCAAATATCCATGACAAACCCAAGCTTAAATCCAGCAATAGCGGTCCAGAGTTCTCTGCATAAGAGTACCTGCAATACTATGAAGAGAAAAAGGAACAACGAAAATGAACCTTTCACAAGTTTAGTCCTTTATTTTACTTCAAGCTGGCTTATCATGGAGCAGGATAAACCACTGATAAAAAATTATTTGAGCACTTGCATCAGCATGACAGATTACGCAGAAAATATTTAGAGTTACACTTGCACAGGCACAATTAAAATATGGTAAAAAGAAGACATCAGATGCATACCAATATAAAAAATGTGCTTATTTATACCAATACAAGATGTTTAGCATAATTGGCGGTACAGTGTGCACCGTCATACTTATTAGGTAACTAATAAAAAGCTGAAACCACTGCTGTTCGATACTTTATTTAGAGGCTCATACATGGATTAATGTTTGATCTTAGGCCTCTTCACAATCATCACAGAGCAGTGAGCATGATGAGCACAATAATCACTCACACTGCCAAGAACAGCCCTGAAAGAGAATATGTAGTATTTTGTTAAAAGCTGTAGTGAAATAAATTTAAATTGCCAAAGGTGAAAAATTAGAGATGTCTGTTTGTCTTAGAATGTTTATTCATGCATGTGGCCAAGAAAATGAAATTAAATTTTTGGGAAGAAGGCTTCATAGTGTATGAGAAGATTCAATGAGAGGAACTGCAATAGTGAGAATAAAAAGCCAATTTATAATCTGCAAGATCATATAGCAGGGCTTCTCTGCAAACACTGATATATCATGATTGTAAACAAGGTCAACGGGCTAGGGCTAACACTAAACAAGATGCTCAAGTTTGCCGCTGGGCTTGTTGAGCAAGGGCACATGCCCCTTGCAGGATGCAAAGTGTGGAAGAAGTCTTAGTTTCAAACTCGTGTAAATGGAAGAGGGAAAAGGGGTAACACGACAACCTCCTATCGCCTAGCCCACCCTTTAAACCAAAAATTAACAAAAATAAAAAAAATCTCATATGTAGTAATATTAGCATACTTGAAAGTTTCTTCCAACAAACCAAGCTAAATATCAATTTTCTGGAAGTAATGATTCATTTAGTCATTTTGAAACTTGATAGACTATAATGTTTTCTTAAAGAGAAAGCAAAGATTAAATGGCTCATCATGAAGTTCCAAAACTACATTTTTACCTCTTTATAGCTCCATAACCATGGCTGCCAACAACAAGCATTGAGGCATGGTGTTTTTCTACAGCCTCGCAAAGAACATTCCTAGCATCACCTTCTACCACTTCAACTACAGCATCATTCACCTGCATAAAACCTGATACAATTAGAGAGGCTGCTAGGAGAGGCATATCTACCACAGTGACTATACTTCACATACTAGGTGGTGAAGAAGTGTGTAGTAGAGCTGATACTTTTTTTTGGTGGGGTTTCATTTCGATTAGGCTAAAAAGGTGGTTTGAAATCTGGACCTTGACCATCCAATAAATTACTGAGAGAAATTGCAAAGTTTCTCATTGACTTGATATAGGAGTCATAGAGTTAGATCAATGAATTGACTAATATCATAAAATTTTCAACCAACTCAGGTTAATATCAAATACTATCATTGTCCAAAATAAACTTTGTTGACCTTCAATTTATAGGTCTAACCTCAAAACATCTACAATCATCTACCAACTGCTATTGTTCTGTTCTGTAGTTCCTATATCAGAAAACTAACAATTAGCAAAAATGATCATCGATTATATACCGATTTACCAAGGCAGAGTTCCTTAGCTTTCTCTACAACCCTGGCAGCTATCTTCCTCAAATCCGCATCCACATACGGCAGTACGTCAGCAGCTCCTTAAATAATAAGTCGATAACAAAATTACAACTACTGCACATTAAGGAAAACACTCCAAAAAAATCAGAGCACGCTCACATACCAGGTCCAGCTAGACCAACAGCAGAAGAAGCAGTAGGCTTCGCGTGAACGACGAAGAGCTTGAAAGGAGGATTGGAAGCGAAAGGAGCAAAGAAGTGATCGAGCGTCCATTCCAGCGCGTACTTGCTATGCTCGCTATCGTCGATCCCAACCACCATGGCTTGCTTCTCCGACGTCGCCATTGCAGCTCTCTAGTTCTTTCTCGAAATTACAGGGTTTTCCTTTCTGTTCCCTTTTGGGTTTGAGTTTTGACTTAGTCTTGAATGAACGAGGAAGAGGGACGAGAAGCGGTATTTATAGGGGAGAAGAAAGAAAAACAGTCGCGTCGAGCTTAAGCGTGTTAAAATAGCGTAGAAGATATAGCTAGAAGACACGATACACCGATTAGGATTTGGTGCCTATCCCTACGTGTAGAGGCAATGAATGACAAATCATTGGGCATTTGTTTTAAAATACTCTACTCTCGTTACTCCTAATCATAACTACATATAAATTCCTTAATTTGTAAAATAAATATTTAACCTCAAACAATTAAACAAGCGATATTAATTTTAAATTAAAATGTTTAAAATATTATTTTTTACCCATGACCAAAATTGGCTCAAATTTGATCGAATTTCTCAAGGAACCCCAAATTTGGGTTTTTTAATAAAAAATAAAAAATAAAAATTTATATAATATAATAATTTTTAAAATTAATAAAAAATAAAATTATTTTTTTAATATTATGAAATCATCAAACTAATTGAAATATTAGTTATGAGCTAAAGTTTTACTTATGTATAATATTCTTTTAAAATGAATTATTTATTTTAAAAATTAAAAATCAGAGAAGTGATGATTTTTTATTCCATTAATTGGCGTTCAAATTTCCACTCAATTTATAATTTTAGATTTTGGGTTTCATGTGATGTTTTGTCTGGGAATACCAATTTGGCCACCTGGGATGCGTCACGTGTTCTTACGTTGGAGCGAGTATGAGAACGGCGTATGTTTGGTCTTCTTCCAGCTCAAAATTATGGGCCCTCTTTTAGCCTATTCGATAGGAAAACCAGCCGAAATTAATGGGCTTCCCAGCAAAAAGAGGTGATGGATTCCTTCTTGGGGAAAAGCCTTAATCAAGCAAAGATATCACCAGATAACAGCATAAAGGTTGATCCTACTTGTGGAAAGAAACCTTTAAGCTCAAATCTACCTCCCCATATCTATAATATATATATTTATATATGTATAATATCTGTTTGGCTTAACACTTGCCAAAAATTAGATCAAACAGTATTTTATGAGAAACTCTTAAAAAAAAAAAAATTTAAAAAAAACTCCTAACAGAAACTTTTTCTTTTTTTTAAAAAAAAAAAAAACAAAGCTATTTTTTTTTCAAAAAAAACTCCTCCCTCTCTCCATCTCCCTCTTCTCTGCCTCTTTCTAGAAATCATCCTTGTAGGGTTTTTTTTGTTCTAACAAAAATAAAGGAAAAAAAATCAAAAATTTAAAACTGTATTCAAGTATTATTTTTTTTATTATTTTTTTGTTTTAAAAACGCTCTTTATTATTTGATATTTTTCAATTTATTATTTGATATGACAATTATGTGATTTTTATTTATTTTTAACTTATTTTTTATGTATATAATATTTGTTGATTATGATTGAAATAATTAATCAGATATGTCATGGTTGTTGAGATAAATTAGATAAAAATTAAAAAATTAATATTTATACTCATTTGTGGTAATTCAATTTTAAAGATTTTTTTCTTTTAGGTATAACAATAAGATGCACTACAAAAAAATTGAAATAGACTTTAATTTCTTTGACAACAAGAATTACATATACTTGAACTTCTTAGTAATGAATTCCACATTTGAGTTAGTGGTACCCAATAAATGATGCTACACTCTATGACAAAATAAATAATCTATTAAAAAATAAAAAAATATATAAAAATCAAATCCTTTTTATTCATAGAGGAAAATTTTATTGGTAAGGATATCAAGACTTTTTGAAGATTTGGAGTTGAATTGAACTGACTTAGATCATTGTTTCTCATTACCACTACATAATTTGTAAAGGATTACAAGCAAACAAATGAAGAATTGCATTACTATCTAAAATAACACTTTTAAATCAAGTGTGGTAGATTAGGAGTCTGGCCCTGTACTAACAGAGAGAGTGGGAGACTAGCAGGGGTCCGTGCCCCGTTTCAATAAAATTTTGAAATTTTATAATATAGTTTTATATTTTTTAGAATTTTAGAAGTTTGATTTTATAATAATCTTTTGGTTTGATGAGATGTTTAACAGCAATTAGTTAATAATTAATTTTAATAAAGTTAGAAATTAAATAAAATTTATTGTAATAAAATTATTTCTTAAATCCCATTGTTTCATGACCAATTCATTTTTTATTATTTTTTAAACACGAAATCTTGACACTATCACTGTAACTGTGGGACTGAAACATTTGTAGTATTAGGTGCTACAACTACAAGATTAGTCTTGAAATAAAATATGTTGCTATTCCCACTTTGAAAATTGAACAAGGCAATTAAGTAGTCGACAACACCTAGTGGCTCTTCCACTCAAATTATGCGTCCTTTCGGACCACTTCATAAAATAAAAAAAGCTGTTACTACCACTGAAAATTTTTTAAGTCATAATGATGAGAAATTGCTCAAAATAGACTTGGAATGGATTCACAACCGTCCATATACCTAGATCCTAGAGTCAAACTTTGTATATGCACCGCACCAGTTTGTGCTAAAAATTCGGACATTTTGATTCCATACCTAGATCATTCTCCAAACAGGAATACTCAGTAAACAAATGGGGAAAAAGAGCGTATGGAATTGTAGGAACATCATGA
Organism: Theobroma cacao; assembly: GCF_053813885.1. Classification (NCBI taxonomy): domain Eukaryota; kingdom Viridiplantae; phylum Streptophyta; class Magnoliopsida; order Malvales; family Malvaceae; genus Theobroma; species Theobroma cacao. The sequence continues at coordinate 36,577,657 of NC_142639.1, read as the reverse complement.
CCACTTCAAGACCCAGTCTGTTTGATTTGAAGTTTTGGCAAAAACTGTACACTTGATTGGCCAGCCACTTAACTCTTAATTAGCCGATACGTCAAGCAAAATACAAAGCCAAAAGTCCACACAATGCTCCTCAGACATGATTGGATAAAAACACGATTAAATTGGGGTTTTATTAACTTCTTTACTTTGGAATTTGGAGTTGACAACGAATATCAGTCTCTTCATGAATTTTTTTTTTTATCTGGTTACGTAATACTTATACAGTTGTGCCTTTTTTTTTTTTTTTTGTTTCGTTGAGAGAAAAAAATTACATTAATAAGTTGAATTATAATTTTTAATTAATTTTTATTAATGTGAATAATTAATTATTAAGGGTATTAAGTCAACCAATTTATAATATTGCCTATTCCGTCATCTACACTTTAATAAGTTAAGCTCAAGCATTCATCCGTCTTTTAAAAAGGCTTTGAGTTAGTAATCATATGCTTCATGGTCGGTTGTTACAACTGCGTGAGCCATATCCGGAAGGAAACTCAATACACCCAACAATGAACCACCAATAATTAAATAAGAGCATATGAAAGAGTTAAAGATAAAGTGAATTCTCCTTTTTTTTTAAGAAAAAAAATGATAAAATTAAGGATGTGAATTTTCAAGATTATTGAAATAATTATAGCACGAAATTTGGGTGGTTTCTTTGGATAAAGCTTAGTACTAACTAATTTGGGAAATCAAAAGTTTTAAGCATTATTGGAAAACTCAAATTCAGTTAATTAACACGATTGATTATTTTTTTTAACGAAAATATATGAAAAGAGATTACAAAGTCAAATTATTCAGGTGAGAGAAGTGAAGGAAATTGAACTACCAAGAGCTGCTTATCTGTAACTAAGGATAAACATGACAAGAAAAGTTAGGATCAGGAGTTCATGACTATTTTCAATACGTCAAGTTTTCAAGCAAATCTTAATCGCTCAAAGGCTGAAAGGCAGCCGAGAATTCCATGGGCGTTACCATTGTTTTTGTAAACGACAGGCCATCTTTCTTGAGATTATTTTCACGTCCCTTTCTGTCTGCGGCGTTGCTTTTGTTTTGGCCGATGGCTCCTAAGCAATTTTGAGAATAACCAAGGGGTGTTGTCGGCTACTTCTGTTTCTGTGGCTTTGGGGGTGTGTGCCCCACGAGAAAGAAACTTTCTCCCAATCTTTCCAGGTGGATAAGCACTGGACACTTGCCCTTAGCGCTTGGGGACTTTACACGAAGACAAGATTTCAAAGGGGCTGGATTGGACCCCGCAATTTCCTCAACCAAAATGCACGGAGGAAAAGAAAGATTTGGTGACTCTCTGCTGCAAGTTTTTGGGGAGCATTTTCTAATTTCAGTCTTGCCAATTTTCGTTATGTGATATTTTCATATTTTATGGAGGAAAAAGGAAATGGCCTAAGACGATTGTGAGTCTATGGTTTGGTCCCGCCCTCTAAAGGAAAAATGGGATAGTAATATTATTAATTGAGGTGGCTGAGTAGTCCACATCTCGGCGGTGGCCTTGATTGGATTGCTAATCAAAACTGACGCAGCATTTCACATGATTTTTGTTTCCAGATCAACTTTACTCAGAATCTGCCTTTCTTATCAATACCAATCAACGTCTTCTATCTGTGAATCTATTATCAATTCAGCAATATAATATTAGGTAAATAACGCGCATATATATATATATATATATAAATATCATAATTTTTTTATTTTAAATAATAATTTTAAAAATGAAAAAATACTTTTACAATCAATTGTGATTGCATTTTCAAGTTGACAATTCGTTGTTATTTGGACAACAAACTCGCTTTTTTCCTCTTTTCCTTTTCTTTTTTTTTTAAATAAAAGAAAAAGGTTGCCCGAACAGTACAAGCATAGCCGGCCAATACTCACTGAAGCATGAAAGCGCTCAGTAATTACTAATTAACGAAGTTTGCCAGCAATGCCAAAGAACGAACTTGTGCACGTTTCTGCTCAACTCCTAACCCAAAGTTAAAGACAGCTAAGCTTCCGTAAATAATTCAATCACTTTATTGATTTAGAACTTATTTAGCTTGATTTTTTTAACTTAAAAATTATTATAAAAAATAATAACTTTTAAAATTAAGTTAAAGTTGTTTGATAAATTTTTTTTATAAGTTTTTTTTTATAAATTATATTTTTTATTAAAATTATTATAAAAAATATTTTTTAAAAAATATAATATTATAATTATTTTTAATAAATGAAGATATTTTTGGAATAAAAATAAAAATTCTCTTATATTTTTAAAAGAATAGAAGAAAAAGTTCTTCCTTGAAACTTTTTTTTAAGCTTTTTTTTTAATTTTGTTTTAAAAAAATTACTTTTTTTTAAGAGTTTCTCAAAAAATCATATTTGGCCTAGCTTTTGCTTTTAAGAGGTAAATAAGCTCTTATTTGGCATAACTTTTTTTTCAGTTTATCTACCTCTTAAAAGTAAAAGTTAGGCCAAACATAAATTTTAAAAAGCTCTTAAAAAAAGTAACTTTTTTTTAAAAAATAAAATTTTGAAAAAACGAGCTTTTGAAAAAGCTCTTGTGGGAAGTTTTTTCTTCTCTTCTTTTAAAAATATAAGAAAATTTTTATTTTTATTTCAAAAATATCCTCATTTGTTAAATATAATTACAATATTACCCTATAAAAAAATACTCTTTATGATAATTTTAACTAAAATTATAACTTATAAAAAAAATTATAAAAAAATTTTACTAAATAATTTTAACTTAATTTTAAAAGCTATTATTTTTCATAAGAACTTCATAATAGCTTTTAAATTAAAAAAAAAACCAGACCAAACAAGCTCTTACCAGGTAAAGTTAGCTTTATGACCACCCGCTCAGTTGCCAAGTCACGTGACTTAAAATAGATAACATGATTGTCTAATTCTAAGGTAGCGTTTGTTATGAAAAAAGTTATAGCATATTCTCTGTAACGTGCCTAATTAAATTATATTATAATATTATTTTGTAATAAATCATTGTAATGTAAGGTTACAATGCAATTAGGAACGGAGCCTCCTTATGTGATAGGGGCCATGGCCCCCCCCCCCCAAAAAAACTTTTAAAAATATTTTCATAACATATAAAAATTTTAAATTTTTTTTATATATTCTATTAATGATCTTTTCAAAATAATTTTTTATTTAATAATGAATATAAATAAAAAATAATAAAATGATTTCACATATCTCACCCAACTTTAATTTTTTTTTCAATTTATATTATTATTTATTTTTTAAAAATTTTTATTCTATTTGTTCATATATTATAAGTTTTTATAATTTTTTTTTAATTTTTACAAACCATTAACCATATTTTTTTTTCTTTTTGTTATATAATATGTGGTACTTACCTTCTACTTGTCATATTCTTTTTTTTTATGTTACGTAAAATTTATTTTATATGATTTTATTTTTTAAAAATTAATAAATTATTATATAATTCTCAAATATAAGTTATAGCGTTATATTGTTACTTAAAATTTCATCAATGTATCATTTTTTTATTAATCTTGATTATATGAGAGAAAATTAACTTGAATATATTTTTTTATATGCTTTACGTTTTATATTTAATTGAAATGAAATTATCTTGAATCTATAGTATTTAAATAATTCTGATTACACAGGAAGAAACTATTAATCTTATATATCATTTTTAACTATTTATATTTTACAAATTATAATTTTATATTTAGTTTCATATTTTTATTATCAATATTTTTATTGTTGATTGAATTTAACATATTAGTTTTTTAAAATTTTTAACTCTTATTCAACCTTGTTTAGCCCCCCCAATAAAATTTGGTTAGCTTCGTCCTTGAATACAATCACATTAGAGTCAAGGGATGTAATATGATTGCAATCACATTACATTGCACCTTGCAATGTTATTAAAAATATTTTCACCCTTCAACTTTATTACTTTATTTAAAATATTTTGTAATGTTATAATTAAAATAAAAATATTAAAATAAAATATATAATATAAGAATTATAAATTAAAATAAAATAAAATATAAGAAATTAAAATTTATATAATATAGGTAAAAGAAATGAAAATAAAATATATAATATTATAATAAAAATAAAAATAAAATATATGACATTAAAAATATATTTAAGAGATGATAATATATAAAAATAAAAAATAAAAAATACAAGTATATTAAACTTGTGTTTTAATAAATAGAGGTAATTTTAAAAATTAACATTACAATTTCATAAAAGTATTTGTAAATCAAATGCTGCAATGTTATCTTCTCTGCATTTTAATCATTATTTTGTTTATATATCAAATACAATAATATTATTTTCTCTGCAATCACTTTGCTTGCAATCACATTACTTGTAATCACATTGCATTGTAAAGTATCAAACGCCACCTAATTGTTAGTAGTACATTTTACTTGTTATTATTCTCATTCATTAATTAACAACTTCTTATTATACAAAAATAATAATAATGCTATTAATATATTTGTATATATAAGTTAGTTTTCCTTATCGTTAGCATAAATGAAAGCAATTTAATTTCGAAATAAGAGAGCAATTGCTTCAAAAGTATATTAATAAAAGATCTAACCACTGAGTAATATATGTACCTAAAGTTTTCAAATTTTCATGTAGTTCTTTTTTTTAAAGAATATTTTAGATTTTTAACTAATTACACTAACCGAGTTATTTATAGTTGGTTTCTTTCTTTAAAATTATTGGCTATATCATGTTGGGCTTTTCTTACTCTAATTTACTTCAGTAAATTTGTTTTTGCAAATTAATTAATTTAGGGGGGGCTTTGATTACTCAGAAATGTATGTTTACGTTTTGATTATGTGTATTGTTTGAGAGTTAAAAGACATCTTGAGTGAGAGAGAACTCTCGGGTAATGAATTTTGGGTACGAGGTTGAGAAATATTGATAATTGTAATATTGAAAGTTGGCTAGTGAAATTGTGAAATCTTTTCATAAGGAAAATCTGTGTGTTTTTAATATTTGGATATTTTCTTCTATTTGCTTGATTGGAATTTTTCATAACAAATAGGTGAGAAAGTACTATCATTGAAGTACTAGACAAAAGAGGTAAGTACCAGTTGTTTTATCTCTTACTCCTAATATTAAATATGATGTATTGAATAAAAAATCTTGGCAAAGAGTTTATGATAAATTAAAATAAATTTATATGTTAAAATTCATCACAAATAAATAATGTTTGATAAAAAAATTATATATGTTGAAAATGAAGGGAGGAACATGCTTGAGGGCGTACTTAAACGAAGTTAAAAAATTGATTATTCAATTGTGGAGGTGAAATAATTAAAGAAGATAATAATTTTAATTAATTTTTTTTGCTGAGAAATACGATGTCAAAATTACACCATTGATGATTGATAAAGTACTTTTAAGCATGAACCATGTGACTACTTGCAGAGCATGACAGATTGAAAGGAAAGATGATTTTAGAATAAGGGACAATGATTATGATAAGGGGAATAAAGGTTTCCAAAAATATATATGAATTAATTGGAAGTATAATTAAATGAAATGATAAACGAGCCCTTTAATTAATTTTAAATTGAGATTGTTTTGAATCAAGATCTTTATGGATTTAAATTTTTAACTTTTTTAATTAAATTAAATATGATTGAGTTCAAGCTCAAAGTTTTAAAAAGAATTATTTAATTTGAGTTAATTTTATCAGCTCTGTCAGGAGAAAGGGCGTAAGGATTTATATCGTATTAGCGAAATTGGTAAAAACGAAGTAGCATCGCACTTGATTATCTACGCGGTACGAAACGAAACGAAACTTTCGCATGAAGTAATCGAGAGATTTCCGAGAAAGTTGACTGTTTCCCCCGTCATATTCACACTGTGTCACCATCCCCTGCTGCCCATTAAATACGTTTGCCTTTGCATTTTAAAGAAAACAGAGACAGAAGAAGCTGCCAAAAGATGAGATAAAAACTAGAACTACTCAATCATCAGTTTCATGTCTTCTTAGATTGGCGTTGCAGTCTTTTTCTTTTCTATCTACGTTAGTCGATTGAAATAACCAGCGGCAAAATTTTGTACTGGTTTGGTTTTTTAAGGATAATTATAATTAACCGATGAAGTTCTGCAAGAAATATCAGGAGTACGTGCAAGGACAAGAGAAGAAACTACCTGGGGTTGGTTTCAAGAAGCTTAAGAAGATTTTGAAGAAGTGTAGGAGGGATTTTCAATCCAAGAATGACGTTAATGGGGTTCTTGCCATCCAAACTTGTCCCCAGCATTGCCCAGGTATTGAGACAAAAGTGTTTATGGAACACCTTTTTTTTTTTTTTTCCTTTCCTTTTTTGGATGATTTTTCTGGTTAAATATTCCTTTTTGTTTTCTGGGTTCTTTTCGTTCTTGTCTTCTTTTGCGGTTCTTCAATCCAGAAGGCGATAATGCTGGCCGGCCTTAGTTATATTTATGTGCATCTTTAATATATTTGCATGTTTTCTTGTGGGTAATAGTGACAGCTACCCATGATTTAAGCAATATAAATTGATTCTATGGAGAAGATGCAGCCTTGAGTCCTTGACAACGCTATGTTATTAGCAGTTATACCATGGTTGGAGTTAATGGTGGTAAGTAGTAATTGATTTATTAGACGAAGTAAACAGGTTCATGATAGTACTGTCATCTTTATCTTTTACAGTTTGATACTTTTTATCTTTTGTTATTCCCTTCTAGATTTTTCCTTCTTTTTTTGATCTGGATCTTTCTTTGCGCTTTAAATTTGGTGATTTGAAAGTGGAGTCCTTAGGGGAAAGAAAAATGCAAAGAAGAAAGGTTCTTAGGCCTGGGGAAGCTATTCATTTCTGATTTATCTGCTTTGTCTATAATCTGATATAGTGATATTGAACAAAAAATAAGTTGTTACTTGAATCTTACGCATGTATGTCTGTGAGACTGTTTCGTACTGTTCTTTAAACCTTTTGTTCTCATCTGTATACACTTATGACCTACTCCCTTCCTAATGGAAATTAATTTGCCAGTGTGCGACGGGACCTTCTTCCCTTCCCTTCTCAAGGAAATGTCTGATGTAGTAGGCTGCTTCAATGAGCGCGCACAGAAATTGCTTGAGCTACATCTGGCTTCTGGCTTCAGGAAGTACTTCATTTGGTTCAAAGGCAAGCTGCAAGGAAGCCATGTTGCCTTGATTGAAGAAGGGAAGGACCTGGTAACCTATGCATTGATTAATGCTATTGCAATTCGAAAAATACTGAAGAAATATGATAAGGTATGTTTATTTTACTGTGGAGAATGTGCACTTTTATGGTAATCCGGTGTGGTGGAAAAGATTCTATTCTAGTTCTGCTTAAGTTTATGTGCTTTCAAATGGAATGCAGGTTCATTACTCCAAACAAGGGCAAGCCTTCAGGTCACAAGCACAAAGTATGCACATGGAAATCCTTCAATCACCATGGCTATGTGAGCTTATGGCTTTCCATATCAATTTGAGGGAAACCAAGGTCAAATCAAGGAAGACCCCTGCATTGTTTGAGGGCTGCTACCTCACATTTAATGATGGCAAACCATCCCTGTCTTGTGAACTTTTTGATTCTGTCAAGCTTGACATTGACTTGACTTGCTCTATATGTTTGGTAAGTAGCAAGATTTCAGCTCTTATAGAGGGACACTTTGTGTACCATCTCTCTATTAATCACCAAAATAATTTGCTCCCAAACAAAGTTTAGAAAAGCACATCACCGGGAATTACAAAAGTGAGTTTTAGAATATGATTTTACAGTTTTCTAACTGAAAGATTTGTCAAAAAATGTATCACTAGAAGAAAATAAACGGTATAGAAATATTTTACATTATAAAACTTGCTAAACTTAGTAGTCGCTAATTGGAGTTTTTACACACATTCAGGCTAAGGTAGAGCTTTGGTTTTAGAAAAGAGATCTGATGTTTTCACTCCATGATATAGGATTCTGGATTTTAGTTGGACTTTGAAATAGTAAAAACCCTTCGACATCAAAATCATTAAATCATAATGGAATGCTATCTAGGAACATATGGAAAGCATTTTCTTGGCATTTCAACAGCATCCATAAAAGTTAAAGGAGAGTTTAATAGAAGAAATTATCTTATTTGGATGCTTCATAGCTCTCTTCACTGATTCAAGGCATTTCTTTTTCTTCGTCAATGTAACAGGATACAGTATTTGATCCAGTATCCCTCACTTGTGGGCATATATTCTGCTACATGTGTGCTTGTTCAGCTGCTTCCGTGACTATTGTTGATGGACTAAAAGCAGCGGAGCCAAAAGAAAAATGTCCTCTATGTCGAGAGGTGAGTGTCTACGTTCCATAATTAGTTTCTGAACTAACTTGCCTTTCTGTCTTCGTTCATTCTTTGGATAAAGGGCCTTTCTTTACATAACAGAGAAGCATGTAGTCTAATGCATGGATGCATTCCAATCTCATAAAGTGAACGTTTTTGTGTAGACTAAAAGCTATATTTATTCTGTAATCACATATGATGCTAGAACAACTACTGTCCATCAAGAATTTATTGCAGTTTCTGAAGCTGATTTTAACACTACCAAGCCAAAGTTTCTGTATGTGATTGTACAATCTATAATAAATGAACTAATGATGAGGTTTCCATAGCCCCTCTACCTCTTTCTTGTCATTTGAGATGAAAAGAGATTCTTGTGAGTATGTTTAGAAAGCACTTGCGTGCGAGGCCGTGTCATACTTCTGCTTATTTACTCATATGCCATTCACAGGTATAGGAAATGACTAGGATAAAAAATCTCCTCTGTTGTCATCCCTATTCCCAAGTTTCTTGAGTGACAACTGACGAGTATATCATCTCTTTGTATTGATAACGCACTGAGCAGCAATTAGCACCCTGAACCTTGAGAAGCATGTTCAACATTATTACCATCAGAAGTAATTATTCTTCATTTTTGTAATTTATCTTTGTTCTGACTTCAGGCAGGAGTTTATGAAGGTGCTGTGCATTTGGATGAGCTTAGTATATTATTAAGGAGAAGGTATGTTCCTCTAGCTTCCTTCTTTCTTTAATCGGAACAATGGTTTCTTAACTAGGTTCCTTGTTTCATTTTTTCACAAAATATTTATCTGTGGAAGGGGGAAGTTGCGTGTGGGAAGAGTGACAAATGAATATGTATCATTATGTGTTGCCCCTCTACTAGTGCTTTTGAACCCATTTCCAGGTTCTTACTCGGATCTTGCATTTTTTGAGCAGCTGTCATGAATACTGGGAGCAGCGACTTAAGACAGAAAGAGTGGAGAGAGTTCGGCAGGCAAAGGAACACTGGGAATCCCAGTGTCGGGCATTCATTGGCGCCTGATTAGGCAGCTGTTTCTTTCCGGGTGTAAATCTGTATATGTTTTTATTTTTACTCGTATGTATTCCAAGTGTTTCTATTTCCTATTGTAAATCTACATATTCTTCGAATGAACATTTAATACCAGGTGTCTAAGCTATTGAGATGACGTATTTCTGTTTGCAGTCTCTGAATGTTCGTCGACATGAGACTATTCTCTATGATATGCATGAATCTGAGGATTACCTCACAAGTGGAATGTGGAAATGAATAAGTGAAAACTAGGGATTTCAATGGATGTCACTTGGATCGTTTTCACATTCCTTTCCAATTGAATTTGGCGGTTCACCAATTTCATCTCAACTAACAACTCGATAGATATGCACTTAAGAAGTCAAAGCAGGGCACCTTACCAACGAACTCTTCAAATAAATAATCAGTAACTTTACTTCCTTGCCAAGATGAGAATACAATAATCCAAATTGAAAGTTGAGGGAGGCTACAAGGATCACTGCCGATCCATACAACTTCGAACTAGAAATGAAAAAAAGGGCAAAACTATCCTCTCTTCTCTTTCTTTCTGGTTTTTTTTTTACTTTTGCAATCTCCGGTGTCCTGAGAGATTGGCATGATGCAAAACGAGACATTCTCAGTTAGGTAATATCAAAGGATTTTTATGTCCAAACATATGATATCTCTTGCATAATTTCTCCAGAGTCGCGACCGAATGCTGCATCTTGTTTAATTTTGTATCCATGAACATTGCCTGTAAAAATAAAAGCGTCGATTAGGAAGACTACCATCATAAAAATTACTATTACGACTTCAAATATAGGAAAGAAACACCATCCAACCTGGTAGTCATCGCCATATTTCTCAATCAGCAAGCCAATATGAAGACGTTGCATAGTGGTCAAGGGCTGTAAATGTGTGCTTTTTCCATCTCTTCGCTTCTTCCCTAGTGCTGTTTTTAAGTCTATGAAGGCAAAAGATACAGCATGTCAATAAAACAGTCCGAGAGAGAAACAAGCAAAAAGGTAATGCAACCTTCTAGTTTTTTTACATTATTGTCCTAAAAGGACAATGAAGTTTTATAAAGCGAAATTTCTACAAGCAATTGCCAAAAACTTATGGTTTCATAATAGTATTGAATTCATGGGTTTTTTTTTTTTTACCCAAATACTCAAACCTAAATAGGCCTCAAAATTGAAAGGCAAAAACAGTAGACAAGTGAGGGGGCAAAACTGACCATCTTCTTCGAGATCGCTGCCGGAGTCAATTGGTTCGACCTCATCGGCGGATTTATCATAAGGCGGAGGATGAGGGACTTGAAGGGAATCGCTCTCGACGATATGAGAAGTACGAGAACGGACGCCGAGGAAATTGGGGTTAGAAACGACGCCGAAGGACTTGTAGTTCTGGATGACGCTGGCTTTGTCGTCCCACTTGGAGCGGGCATCCTCGACCTCGACGAGGGAGCGGAGCTTTGGAGGGAGAGTGAAGGATGGTTTGAAGACGTGAGGGTTTTTTCTCGGGAGACCCACTTGCACCTTCGCACGAGATTGCTTGTATTTCCTTCTCGACCTCCCCATTGGATCGCCCTTGCTTCTCTCTCTCTGCGAATCGTTGGCTAGGGTTTTGGCTTGGGTTTTGACATCAGTGTTTCACTCTTAACGATGTCGTTTCATGGCGGGAAGGAAAATGGTGGGGTTCTTGGTTTGGGCTCACGCGTACCTTAAAAGAGGAAGTTGGGCTTCTTAAGAATGGAAGAAAGACAGAGGCCTCTAATTAGTAAAATAATCTTATATTTATTTCACGTCTAATATTTAAAATAATTCTTCAACTGTTAAAAAAAATTAAATAAATTTTAATATTTTTTACTTAATTCAATCAAATAATACATCATTCATTTTGACTAATGACAGTTAGTAATAATAGTTTATTTAACTCAAATAAAAATAAAATTGATTATAAGTAATAAAAAAATAAAAATTTATTTTTAATTTTTTAAATAATTAAAAAAAAATTTAAAACACTCTACCTGAATTTCGGTTGCTATCTGCAATTATAAAATTCTGCTTTTCCTTTTTTTTCATCATCATGAATCAAGAAAATAATACCACTACTCACTAGCATTGGGGAATTCCATGTATCAAATAAAAAATTTACAGAATTAATTAAAATCTTATGATTATGAGCTGTACGGAATTTAATAAATCACTAACTCTAAATATACTATTATTCATTTGTAAAAAACTATAAAGTTCATTTCTAAATGAAACAGGGAAAGCATAACCCTTGAGACGCAATCGCTAGAAGTTTTTGTTTAGCAATATTTTCATTCACTGACAAAAGATCAATAATCTAATATAGAGAAGAAACCTATAAAAAAGGAGTAAGAAAAAGTAGCATACTAAAGAACTACATGATCGTATTGCCTAAGATATAAAGTTACATCTTGTTACATTTTGATTGTAAATAGCAAATTCTTCGAGTTTCAGAAACATAATCCTACTATATCAAGGTACGCTAGGTTCTTTTACTTTTGGTACATCACACTAATTTGTCACCAATCCAATCAGCCAGCAGCAAAATCTTTTGAGTACAGGTCCTCCAGAAGATTTATTGACGTTAGCAGCAAGAGATGCAAGAGAGCAGATTCTTGGCTTATAGTCCAGCTGAGCGGTTGGCATATTCCTGAACCAGTGCTGCAAACAGTGTTGGCCTCTCCAGCAAGCGTGACGGTTTGTCAAATTCTTTTGCCCTTCCTGTGTTGTTAAAGGACAAAAACAGTAGCATTAGCTATAAAATTCGTGACACAAGTTGTACCAATAAATGCTTGGGTTGAAGTCTAATTCATTCCGAGGAGAATTTCCCTTTCAGAACAAATTAGAGCCAAATGAAGCTTGTCATGCTCATGCCAATGACCCGCGGGGTGAAAAAGTAACAGAAAGAAGCACAAACCTGCATCAACAACTAAAACCCGATCACAGTCCATGACTGTGGGTATTCTGTGAGCAATACTGATAATTGTGCAGGCTGCAAAGTCCTCTCTGATGATCCTTTGGATTACGGCATCAGTTTGTGAATCAACCGATGCGGTTGCCTCGTCCATGAACAAAAGCCTGCTGTGCTTTAGCATAACCCTCCCCAAGCACAGAAGCTGCCTCTGCCCCACACTCCAATTGTCGCCATTATCAACCACTGAAAAATCAGAAGGAAAGGATTTTGGTAATTCTCAGGCACTATTCCACTGAATGCACTTGGCAAAAATTGAGAATAACTTACCTAAAGAATCGAGTTTATCAGGTTTTGAAGCCACCACTTCTTTAAGTTGGCAGCGCTCAAGGCTCTGCAAAAATAATTAAAACTTCCATTGAGTGGAAACAACTTCTACTAATATGCATCTGGGTGAGGGGAAACAGGAAAGACAAATTGGAACAACAACTATCAAAAAGATAGGAAGAATGTTTGATTTTTGGCATCCATATATCTGACCCCAAATGGTATTGTTGTTGTTGAGATAACAAAGTTTACCTTCCATATCTCTTCATCTGAAAACTGTCCTACCGGATCAATGTTGCTTCTCACAGTTCCTTCAAAAAGGACAGGTTCTTGAGGAATGATCCCAAAGCGTGACCTAAGATCATGCAGTCCTAGCATGCAGATATCTATACCATCAATTATTATTCTCCCTCCTGTTGGTTCAACCAATCTAAAGAAAACTTGGATTAAAGTTGACTTCCCACTCCCTGTCCGACCAACAATGCCAATCTTCTCACCCCCTTTAATGCTCAGAGTAATGCCCTTAAGCACAAGAGGAGTGCTTGGACGGTATCTAACCTGTTTGCCAAAATCAAAATATCAGCATTACTTCAGTCCTATAAAATCACTGGATATGCAGGCCTTCAGCAATATGCATAAGGGTATTGTAGTATATTCTTTTATTCCATTTTAGCAGAAAGTCTGTAAGAAGTTATAGCCAGGATGGTCTAAAAGCCAGTTACCTGCACGTCTTTGAGCTCAACATTGCCATGGGCAGGCCAATTTGGAGGGGGAAGACGGTCTTCAATATGCCATGCTGCTTCTGGCTGAATATTTGAAAACTGCTTTATTCTTTCAACGGAAACCATCCTATTTTCCACAAAGCAGCTCATATATATGGCCCAGAACAACACACTATTGAGAGACAACCCATATGAGAGAGATAACCCAACATTTTCTGCAATATGCAAAATAAGTCAAGTTTCTACCAGAAATATTATAAAAGATCTTTGATGGCACTAGTTGACATTATTTTACATGTAAGCCTCCTTTTAAGATGAGGTCTGACCTAACTAGAAACTTTTATTCTTGATTTCACTAGGCTAATGGACCATCTGTTAGACATGACAATATTGATTGTAGAAATTAATTTAACCAGAAAATATCATACGATAAAGAAATTAAACCATACCCTAATAATGAGTATCAAATTGATGATCTTTTGATGGCCTTTGACTGAGTAAGGCATACAATATCAACAAATGATCACAAACCAAGTGCTTCAGATAGTAAAATTCAAAAAGCTTTGTTGCATAAATGTTACAAAGTAGTGTGCATTCAGCTGCTTCACTGTACAGCTTAGTATCAGGAAAAAATGACATATATTCAAGTGATCAAATGCTTTGTGGTTTCACATGGAAATCATTAAGAGATCTGGTCTGTGGAACTATGATTGCAGCATACAATTACCTGGCTTTACGATGCTGCTAGGTAACAAGATCATAAACATGGTAGAAAGGCAGAGGACTACACTCCCAATAAGTTCCAAACGGAAGCCCAACCACTCATTGGATCCATTATTGTGGAAATCCAGGCGTAAATTGGAATTAACTCTGTTGACATTTTCCTGACAAAACTCATCCTCCTTTCTAAATGCACGAATTGTCATAACTCCAGAGATGCTTTCAGAGAAGTGATGAATGACAGGAGCTTTAGTGATTGAGTCAAGGCGAGTTAATTCACGAGATGACGCAAGGTAGTATCCCTGCAATTCAAGAGAAATAAATATCATCAAATGGACCTTCTATAATCTCTCGTGATGCAGAAATCAGGTTTTGACACCCATTAATAGGTCAACTACGACATAAGTGGATAAACTAACTGCTGTTCCAAATATAAAGCACGAAAATCTGCAAGCAAGAGGTCAACATTTAACCTTTTTTTTTATGGAACATTTAACCTATTTTGGTGAATGAGAACATGGTCAGATAACATTTGGTCAACACTTGAAGAGAATAGATGGTTGACATTTGCAGTAGAGACCATTTAGAACGACTAATAACATGCCTGGCTAGACACATCGACTTAGGATAGGACAAAGAATTCTTTAAATCTGCAATTGGTGCAGTCATAATATGCTTATTTCATGATCTTTGTCCTATAAGATGTTAGATTGTAATAAACAAAGTAACAAATGCTGAAAAGTATGTGAAATGTAAGATCCGTACCCGATACCAGTAATTCAGCCAAGCAAGTGGAATTATCAAGAATATTGTGGGCCAAGCATATTGACATGTGATAATGAAGATACTGAGAAGTGTAATGTACATAGCAATAGTAATCCCCATAATGAATGGGACGAAGATATCAACATTGGTCTGATCAGTTGATGCCTGTGGATTAAAGAAAGAAGGAATCTGTCAGTCCTAAGATACCATACCATTCTAATCACTTGTTTCTTGGAAATATGACTCCACTCATTTCTTTTCACTTTCATTTTTTGGGCAATAAAATAGAAAAGATAGTAAGAATATGCATATACAGGTATGCTGTGATGAGAAAGTACCACAGTTCACCCTTTGAAACCCTACCCGACTTAAAATTCTTCCTGAAGGTGTGGTATCAAAAAAGGACATAGGGGCGTGCAAGATGCTTTGGAGAATATGCCTGAAAAAGATTTGGGCTGTCTTGAGCCCCATAAGTGTAACAAAAAAGGCTCTGAACACAATCAGCACAACTGACACAGCTGCTATGATGGCATAAACAGAAATGAATCGTGAAGGGTTGAACAAAATTGCACGTTCAGCTGATGTTTCATATGACAGCCAATAATCACCAGCCATTAGAGAAGCTTGCCATGACAGAGAAAATAACAATGCTGCTGCTACTCCCCACCAGCCAAAAGCCTCAGTGCAGTACATTTTATACACATGCAAGCTGACTTTACCAGTTTCCCTCTCTTCATCTTTGATTAACCTAGAATCCCCATTGTCAGTTTTTGGGTGGTCTTGAGACCTATTTTGACCATTTGCACCCCCAAGGTTGAAATCACCCAGAGCAGATTTTGATGTTTTGGGGGAATTTTCGCCAGGCATGGAGTTGCCTGGTTCTACAAGTTCCATGGCTGTTTCATGTGCAGCTACTAGAGCTCCAAAATCCATGCCAGAGTCTAGTAAACTATTGTACTTTCCGGATTGTACTATCATCCCATCTCGCATCACCTGGAATTTACACATGAATTTTTTAGAAACATAGATATTCTTGTACATGAATACACATGCGTGCTTGTGACTTTTCCAGAAAACAGATGATACATGTCCACTTACCAAGATCAGATCAACATTATGCAAGAAGTCTACTTGATGGGTTACAAGCAAAATAGTCTTATCTTTGAGAGCTCCTCTCACACATTCCTGCAGATAAAGCAGATAAAATAAATATAGCAAGATTTCATAAGCAACTACTTCCTATTCTTGTAATTTTCTCATATATGCATTATATTGAAATACTAAATAACTTGACTTCCTATTTTATTATCAAATATAACTTTCTGATAAGCTAATCTGAAGCAGATATGGGACTTATCTATGGAAATCATATTAGCAGCTTCAGGCATATGGGTAATATGGCAACAAATTTAAGCATTCCTAAACATCACTCAAAGAAGAAAAAGAAATGTTTATTGGCAGTAACACTTGGAACCAAGAAAGACTGCTTTTTTTTCCAAAAAAAAAAAGACTTTCTCATCTATTTGGAATAGGTATATTGCCTTTAATTGAATTTCACATGATTTACCATTGTTCTCAAGATATTAAGAATTGAGATTTAGCATATTGATATATCATTTCCACTCATTATCTGTTAATAATATGCAGATTATGCTTTTATATAACAAGCTAGCTACTACATTTCTGAGAACTTATATAATCAAAGGATGCATCATTTCTTTTCAAGAATTGCAAAGCTTGTAAAGGACCAGATAATAATGTCACCTTAAATATGTCTGTCCCTGTATGAGCATCGACAGCACTAAAGACATCATCAAGAAGGTAGATGTCACAATCCTGGTAAACAGCTCTAGCAAGTTGTACTCTTTGCTTCTGGCCACCACTGAGGTTAATTCCACGTTCTCCAATTTCAGTCTGATCACCAAACTCCATCATTTCCAAGTCTTTCTCCAAACAACAAACCCTTATAACTTCCCTGTATTTCTCCCTGTTCATTGGCAAACCAAATAGGATGTTCTCTTGAATTGTCCCATTCTGAATCCAAGATGTTTGAGCTACATATGCAGTTGTCCCACAAAGCTTAACCTG
This sequence comes from Theobroma cacao, assembly GCF_053813885.1. NCBI lineage: Eukaryota > Viridiplantae > Streptophyta > Magnoliopsida > Malvales > Malvaceae > Theobroma > Theobroma cacao. Next base: position 36,560,695 of record NC_142639.1, on the reverse strand, counting down.
TTGTGGAAACAGCAAGAATTTTATTTAACAATCATTCATCAGTCTATTGCATTGTTTTTGCGGTGTTATTGCATCTTAAACAATCAAGAACTGAGTGAAATTTAAGATGTCTGACTATCAGAAGACCACAAAAATAAATGAATTGGTCCCCTTAATATTCCAATATGAATACTAGAAGCTATTTTAGGGCAAAATGAGAAAAATACATAAATTAACCAAATCCCATTAAGAACTAACCTTGGTATTAGGAAAAAAAAATGCATGTACAACCAACTATCATGAAATGCAAACATTTTGATCAACAAAATCTAAGCACAATGCATAGATAAATGAAGAAAGCAAAGACACAGATTCCTTCTCAGACTTCATACCTTTCCTGAAATTTTGTGCATCTCACCAAGAATTGAAGCCAGAAGAGAAGACTTTCCAGATCCCACAGTCCCAACTATAGCGGTAAGCTCCCCTTTCTTGACCTCGAAATTAATCTTTTTCAGAACCTCCTCTCCATTTTCATCATCCCAGCTAAATGCTCCATTCTTAACTTCTACAGCAATTCCATCATCACAGCCCTCCTGTCTCTCCACTGATGAATCTACCAATTCCTTGCTCATCATGAAAGTATCTAATCTCCCCAATGATATCATTGCTTGTGAAAGTGAGATCATGGACTGTGGGAAGGCCCTTATGGGCTCCTGCAAGATCTTAAAGATAGTTGTTGTTGTGAACACTACCCCTGCATCAAGTCTCACTCCTAAAAAAAGTGCGGTCCCAAATGTGAGGGTTGATATCAGTAATGGCGTTGACCACATTACTATGACATTCCCAGAGATTGAATACAAGAATTTGCTTAGCCATCCAAACTCTGTTTCACGGAAAGATTGGATTCTTTTATTAAAGTGTTCTTCCCACGCCTGGAACTTGATAACCCGCATGTAATTAAGCATTTCATTTGTTGCCTTCATTCTCAAGTCACGATTCTTCATCACGTTGAATTGAAAACGGTTGTTCCTTCTGGTTCCCATTATTACAAAGACAAGAACACCTAGAAGTCCAAGCACAGACGTGACCACTGAAGCACCAAGGTACCTGAACAAAAGCACCAAGGCAACAGCAACTTGCAAAGGAGTCAACCAAATAGAATGGAGCTGTAACATCATATCAGAGAGCTGTTGAGCATCAACAGCCATGTAATTCACAATCTGTCCAACCCCATGAGCCTGACGAGCAGAGCAGGTTAATTTCAATCCTTTCTTGTATAAAGAAGTAATAAGAGTGCAGCGAATGAGCATTCCAAGTTTTTGAGAGTTGAAGTTAAATTGGTGAGTGCTCAACACTTCGACAAACTTAGCAGCAAGGAGAATCAATATAAGGTAATATCCTTCATAAGCAGAGCTTCTTTTCCCTGCAGTGTAATCGACAAAACTTTGGATTAGAACAGGACCAACATACATAACGCAGAGCCGCACGATTGCAAGGAATGCAGTGAAGGCAATTTCCTTCCAAAAGCACCGTAGCAATGTAGTTCGAACAGGGTGCTCGGATTTTTCGTGAGGTTTAGGCCAATTCACTTCAAACAGCTTTGACATCTTCTCGGCCCTATGTTCTGGTGAAAGACTTGGAACTTCATCTATCTTGAGAGGGGATTTATACCCTTTTCTCAACAAAGGATTCATCCAGAGCCAAAAGGCCTTTGATATTACAGAAGCTGAAGCAAAGCCACTCACTTTGGATATGCTCAAAAGTGGTTCATACGACTTGGTTTCTTCTTCATCCATTGCTGCTTCGGGTTCCCTAGTCACTGTTATACCAGTTGACCCTCTAATAGCAACAACAAGAAGAAGAACTGATAATGGAAAAGAAATCAGCGAAACTATATCATCCAACCTCAAATTCTGATCCTGATTTGTTTCAACAGACACCATACGAATGATCCCAGAAGCTGTAAACAATGAAATGATGATAAAATTCGCAATCCAATAAATTCGGAGAGAGAGAGGGTGGTTAACAGCCTCAAATCTCTTCTCATGGATGATTAAGATTGCAATAACCGCATGAGTTATGGCTTGAACCAGCCAAAATATTCCATCAAATTGTTTCAATGGGTTCTGGCTACTTCTACGAAATGTAAGGATGCAGATTATAGTATAACAAAGCGCCAGGACAACCGTTACAATCCAAGATAGTTTGAACCACATGGTAGTTCTGGGAAGGGCCCTGTTGGTTCTTATCAGAGGCTTGTCGATGTCAGAGCTGCCATGGCTGTTGCCTGCGAATCTAGAATAGAGCTTGTGAACCGCAAAGCAAAGTAGAGTGAGCAAGAACAAGAGATCAACAGCAGAGAAAAGAGCTCTCTGAGGACATGGAGAGAGGAAGATGAATCTCAGCCATTGGAATACAACAGGAATGGATGTCTCCCTGGAGGATTGAATCACAGAGGTTGAACAGGAAAGCGAAGTAATCCAAGTAGCGGAAGACATGCTCACTCAATTTGACGTGAAAGTCGACAAAAATCACCCTTCTAGAACTCGATTCCAATCAATATATTTCCTTCCATTCCCTGTACAAATACACCAACATATTACTATGTAACATGTAATACCGTAATAAAGGAATATGATCCAAAAAGATAAGACAAGAAGAAGGCAGTGAAAAGGTTCAAGAAGGAAAAGGTGATGGTGATCAAGTTAAGTCCTCAAAAGGCTAAATCCTACAATATTTGCCAAAAAGAGCTTGACAGGGAAAATGGAAGCAAAACATCAAATCAACTCCAATTTTTTGCTTCACTGGATGGAAAACGAGAGTCTGGAGAAGTACCTTCAAGCTTTTAAGCATTCACAATGAACTTTAACGTGAGGCTAGAAAGAAAAAGGCAGAAGGGAAAGGTAGGAACGAGAGGGACACAGCAGTAGCCTGGTCTCTACGATGAACGAGTGACCGGAGCTCTAAGGCCCACGAAGTCTAAAAACTTTGAAGCGGCTATAGTCAACAGAAAAATAAATATATCGACTACGAAGACAGATTCCTTGCTCTGAAAAAAATAATAATAAATACGGAACACACTGTTGAGATGAATTAAAGGAAAAATACAACTAAGAGAGTAATTTGATAAAGAGTCATGTCAATAAAAAAAAATGAAGAAAGGTTAAAAAAAAGGGTTTTCTTTAAAAAGAAATCAATGAAAACCAGTGAAATAAAAGTAAGTAATAAATCCCATTAAAAGCAATGAAAAGCGATAAAACTTTTATGGAAAAGGAAGAAACCAATCCAAATCGGACCAAAATGATCACAAAACAGTAGCATGCAAAACAAAGAAGAACCATAGAACCAAACCTGGAACACAGTTTCACCAAAAGAAACAAAGAATAAAAAAGAAAAGCCAAACTGAACGTTGCTGCGAGCTTCAGAAGAGAGTTCGGAGAATTTGCACCGTGAAACTACAAAAAGACATCCAACCTGGCCAAGTACTTACTTGACATCCGTTCCACAGGTTTCAAAGGCGCACAAAGATTCTTTCACAGAAACCAAAGCACGTTTGCACATAAGAAAACCGAATGTCTATAAAACGAGAAAAGAGCAGAGATTTAGCTGTTTTATTCGCTGGCGTTTTGTTGACAATTTGGCATTACTACCCGAATTAAAGTTTTTATTTCACTGGACAAAAATCAACGTTGGCCTCCCATATAAGTCGTGGACATATAGGCTAATCGCTATTCAGTGCTGACAGATGCTGACCTTTGGTCCTGACTTTTAATTATTTTTATTTTTACTGTGTTCAGCCTTTTGGCTGCATATTATTTATTAGACTGGTATTTCGGTTTTCTAGCCCCACGTGCGTCGCCAAGCGCGTGGCGTCACTTCCCAGATGGAATTTGCCTGAGTTGGACGGAGGGAGCCAGGGAGGAGTGACGGTGGTCTTAGTGAGCGGGTTTTATTGGGGATTGGTCCATGTTAAGCATTAAATCACACGGTGATCATAAATTCGGTTCGGTGATCATAAATTCGGTTCGGCGATCAGAACCGTTGCCCACCCCCACCCTATCGAGCGGGTTTTGTTCGGGACTGGTCCACCATTAATCAATCACCTGTCAAATCACAAGATGATCAGAAATTCGGTTCACACCCTGTCCACTGCTCCCGCGCACAGCCGAAACTTAAGTTGACTGACTTGATTTTTGGATTGTCAAGTCTGAGCGCGTTTCGATAGAAGATTTACTTTGCGCAATTGAAGTAGAAGAAAACAATATTTCAAAAACAAAAGTAGAAGAAAACAATTTGAATTGCCACGGTGTCTTTGACATGATAGCCGGGGAGAGTGACCCCAATTCATTTATTGCTCACCGCCATCTATCTTTGTCAAGAGTACTTTTCTGTAGGATTGCTAAACTATCAGCTCATGTAGTAAAGAATGTACAAAATTAAAAAACAAAATGCAAATGATTATCTCCCTTCATCTTTCGAACGGGCCGAGAGCATGCGGCTAAATAGGTAAATAAAACAACTGCATTAATTCTTTCCATTAATTACTAATCATTAATTCTATCCATTAAAGACAAACAAAACAACTAATCAAAAGCATAACGTCTCTTAAAATAAAAAATCACTAGTAATTTTAAAGGTTAAACATGTTTTATTTGGGCCGTCAAAGTCAAGAAGCAATTAAAGGAAATTTCCTCATATGGTGAGAAATTCATGCAGACACAGCTCAGCCTGAAATCTTTGGGTCGTAAATTTTGTTGCCTACCCATCCCTATTATTTACTTACCAAATACCCCATTCCCCATCAATCAGGGCTGAATAATCCACCCATTGACTCTCAACAGTATTTGATTTAAAATGCTTTATTTCTGGCACGTGGGTTTGAAATATTAGAAATTAAACCAAACAAAAATAATAATCATACTAGTAAATTATACTTGTGAAGACATCTGAATGTGAAACTACTGAAAAGGCAAGCAAATGGTCACTGATTTCCAAAATAGACTGAGAAAGCACCCTGCACTACTTTCTCTTGTTTACCACTTCCCAATACAATACATCATAGAAGGAAGAAACGTGAAGAAAAGAGATTTTACGAGTGGATTTTTTTGGAGTTGTTAACTGTTTAACTTTATGTCTTTCATTATACTATATTAACAATTATTGTCTATTGACCAAGTCTAACGTTTGTCTTTTGCTCTACATTCTATGTAAAGTACCATGAACTAATCTTGTACCGAATTATAATAAGATAAATTGAATCTTTTATATTTATAAGAGAAATGTTTTTCTTTTAAATATTATAATAACTCATGGTAACACTTTTAAAAATATTTGTTAAGTATTTAAAAAGAAAGATCTTTTAGAAAAAGAATATAAATGTTTCAAGCGTTGTAATGGCTATTAGTAGAATACGTATAAAATCTCATAAACTCTTTATAGAGAGTGAATAGTCAACGGATTGTTAAGCTATCTTACTGGTAAAGATATGTTCATAGCAAATCATATAAGATTGACTCCATGGCCTGACGATGACGTGTCTTGATCCATTTGTAAATAATTTTATATTAATAAAATATTTTTTCCTTTTATGGCTCAATGGTTGCATGTATGGCATTTAGTATGTCTCTTGATTTTGATACGGGTTCTCTTAGTTGAATTTTGTTACTATTATTAATGTTTGATCAAATATAACCGAGTATTGGCTGACTTACGTGGAAACGTCCATTCAAGTGTCATATGGACTATCGCATACTTAGGCGAAGGAGAGTAGTTTTTGACAGTTAGTATCAGAGCACCGACGACATGTGTTGATCTAAAGTGTAAAAATAAATAGTGACCACGCGGAGTGCACCAGAGGACCATAAGAGAATTGATGAGCTAGAGGCCACGGTGGCTGCAGTAAAACCTCATATGGTTCCTTGCAAACAAATAGATGAAATTGAGACAATCTAACGGGAACTATCCAAGATGATTAATACCCTGAGTGATGAGACCATGGATACATTGAGCACTCTCGACGACGAGATTGGAGAATTGAAAGCTTAGGTAAATCTTTTGGTTATTGCTGCAAATAATGCCAATGGAAGTTCAAGAGATCAAGGGAAAAGGGCCAAAGTGCTAGAACCCAAGCGATACGAAGGGGTTAGAGATGTTAAGAAGTTGGAGAACTTTTTTTTTTATATGACACAATATTTTCGAACTGTGCACACGGAGTCGGAGGAAGGCAAAGTGGCGATGGTTTCAACGTATCTTGCAAGGGACGCGAAGTTGTGGGGGCGTTCCAAATTCATCGATGGTGAGTGTCATATCAACATTTGGGTGAACCTATAGCAAGAATTGAATAACCAGTTTTTCCTTAAGAATGTTGAGTATATGGCATGACAGAAGTTGTCAAAGTTGTCACAAACGGGGATCAATGCAAGAGTTTCGTGAGAAACTTATCTACTTTAATGCTAGATATCAGGGATATGATTGAAAAAGATAGACTGTTCTATTTTCTCAAGGGTCTGAAACCATGGGTGAGAATAGAGTTACAACAACAAAGGGTACAAGATGTGATTTTGGCAATGGCGGCTGCTGAGCGCCTTACTGATTATAGTGATAACTCTAACAAAAGGAAAGACCCTCCATCTAGGACTGGTAGCTCTAGCTCAAACAATTAGGTAAAAGTTTTTAGAGTAAATAGACCCTCAAGTGGGGGAAGCGATAAGAGACCACCTACTAGAGACTCACCCCAACCGAGAATAAATAAACCATGAAACTTCAAGCCACGACTACCAATATCTTATTTTCTACGTAAGGAACCTTATCGAGTAGTTGACTGTCTTTACCAAGCAACTCTCAATGCAATATGCACTACCCATGTTGAGACACTTTCACCCCACACCACAGTCGAAGAAGTCGAGGAAGAGACAACATGAATGGGTTTTATTTGTTTCCTCAGCGCCTTACAAGCACAACTAGAAAAGATGGAGAAGGAGCCCCAACGAGGTTTAATGTATGTAAAAGTGTTGTTGAATGAGAAAAGTACCAAAACCATTCACAATGCTCGACACGAGGGCCTCAAACACTTTCATCACTCCAAGAGAGGTAACGAGGTGCGGTCTTAAAGTTAAAAAGAACTTTGGACAGATGAAAGTAGTTAACTCGCTAGCTTCAGCTATTATGGGAAATGTTAAAGACGTAAAGATTAAGATTGGCTCTTGGGAAGGGAAGGTAAACTTGACTGTAGCCACTATAAATGACTTTGATTTTGTCTTAGGCTTGGATTTTATGATGAAAGCACAATCCATCCCTTTCCTTACTGCAAGTTGTTTAATATTTTTTGAAGAACGACCATGTGTGGTACCAATTACAATCCTACCTAAGAGTGAAAAAAAAATGATATCAGGTATATAGTTTAAGAAAGGGATCAAGAAAGGTGAGCCCTCCTAAATGGCCATGCCCATTTACAAAGGCGAAGATAATAGAAATCTAATACCTGAAGAAGTGAAACTGATTTATGAAGAATTTTTAAGATATGATGCTAGGATAACTACTAAGGGTCCTATCACCTCGACGAGTTGTCGATCACGAGCTAGAATTACTTCAAAGAGTTAAGCAGCCTATAAAAGGTCCATACAATATGGCTCCCCTAGAGTTAGCGAAACTAAGAAAATAATTAGATTAGTTGATTCAAGTCGGATTCATCCAACCATCAAAAGCACATTTTGGAGCCCTAATACTTTTTTTGAAGAAGCAAGATGGGAGTTTACGATTATGAATAGATTACTAGGTTTTGAATAAAGTCACAGTTAAAAATAAATATCCTATCTTTCTTATAGCAAATCTCTTTTGACCAGCTAAGTGGTGCAAAGTACTTCTCCAAACTATATTTGAGTTCAGGTTACCATCAAGTAAGAGTAGTTGAGAGAGATGAGTTGAAAACCACCTGTATAAAGCGGTATGGGGCATTTGAATTTCTCGTTATGCCTTTTGGAATAACCAATGCTCTTGCTATCTTTTGCATACTTATAAACCAAGTGTTTCATGATTATCTGGACAAGTTCGTGGTGATTTATTTAGACGATATTGTCGTGTATAGTTCAACTTTAGAGGAGCATCAATGGCACTTGTGGTAAGTCTTCCAAAGGCTACGCGATAACTAGTTATATGTAAAAAGGGATAAATGTGCATTCACTTAAACCCAAGTCCAGTTTCTTGGCCACATAATTGAATAAGAGTACATCCGGATGGACATGTAGAAGGTAAAGGCTATCAAAAAATAGGCTAATTATTATCGGAGGTTTGTGAAAGAATATTCAAGAAGGACAATAGTATAGATAGAATTGCTGAAAAAAGAACAGAAGTGGAGCTGGATGTCCCAATGTCAAGAAGCTTTCGAAGGTTTTAAGGACACAATGATAACGGATCTTGTGTTATCACTCCCTGATATTGCAAAGCCCTACGAGGTATAGACGGATGCATCAAACTTTACTCTTGGAGGAGTGTTGCTACACGAAGGACACTTGGTTTCATTTGAAAGTCGAAAGTCGAATGAAGCTGAGAGGAAATACACGACATAAGAGAAAGAACTACTTGTAGTGATTCATTATTTACAGGCCTGGCGACATTACTTGCTAGGATCACAATTCGTGGTTAAGATCGATAATACAGTCGTAAGTCACTTCTACACATAGTCAAAACTTATAGCTAATTAGGCAAGATAACAAGAGTTCCTAGCCGAGTTTGATTTTTCCTTCAAGCATAAAGTTGGAAAAGTGAACCGTGTGGCAGACCCCCTCAGTAGAAAGGCTGAATTTGCAGCTTTAAAGGTGATCACGCTAATGATAGCCAGCAGAATAACCACAAATATATGTAATCTGATTGAGAAAAATTTACATCAAGACCCCCAAGCAATGGCCATTAGGAAGTTAATGGAGAAAAGAAAGTCGAAATACTGTTAGGTGAAAAATGGACTCCTATTAATGAAGGGACCACGCATATTTGTTCCTAGAGTGGGAGGGCTTAGGTAAAAATTAATGCGAGAATGTCACGACACTTATTGGACAGGACATCCAGGTTGGCAGTAGATTGTTGCATTATTGAGACAAGGTTATTATTGATGTCATATGAGACAATATGTGATAAATTACACAAAGACGTGAAGACGAAGTAGACTAGTGCCTACCAAACCTTAGAAAAGTATTTCTTTAGACTTTATTGTAAGACTTCTTAAATTGGGGGATATGATTCAATCTTGGTAGTGGTGGACCGATTTTCCAAATATGCGACGTTCATTTCAGTACAAAAGTTTGGCTCTGTAGAAGAATCGGCTTGCATAATTTTTAAACATGTGGTGAAATATTAGGGTGTTTTGAAAAGCATTATCAACGACAGAGATCCAAGGTTTACCAGCTTTTTCTAGAAAGAACTATTCAAACTATTGGGGTCAAAACTCAACATATATTCCAATTATCACCCACAAACAGATGGTCAAATAGAACGCTTTAATGGGTTTTTGGAAGAATACTTGTGACACTTTGTACATGTGAACTAGAAGAATTGGCCCAGCCTACTAAATGTGGCTCAACTATGTTTCAACTCACAGAAGAGCTCAACCACCAATAAAACCCTTTTCGAGGTCATCACTAAACAACAACCTAGATTTCCTCATACCTCAATAAAATCGTATATCGAGAAGAGTCCATGGGCGTTCAACTTTGTTAAAGAGTGGAAGTAAAACACTGAAATTGCCAGAGCTTATTTAGAAAAAGCCTCCAACCAGATGAAGGAGTGGGTAGATAGAGGATCGCAAGAAGCAACATTTTAAGGCAAAAGACCTAGTGCTAGTGAAGTTGGTACTCGAACAACTTTGATTCCTAAAGAAGAGAGATTTAAGACTAGTACAAAAGTATAAAGATCCAGTATCGATGGTAGCTAATGTGGGGAAGATTGGAGGACTTCCTACAAGATTGATTCACCCAAGTGGATGAAAGTACGCCCTGTGTTTCACGTAAGCAATTTGAAACCGTTCCATGCAGACCCAACAGATGCAAGCAAGAGTTGAGCCATAAGAGCTACCATCAGCACCAAGCCACCATCATAGCGCCGAGTGGAGAAGATTTTGGTAAGGAGGATGACAACAATCAACTGATAACCAACACATGAGTACCTGGTGAAATGGGAAGGTTTAGGGCCATATGAGATCACATGGGAAAAGGAAGTCGACTTTCGTACCTTCCAACAGAAGATTGAAGAATTCAAAGCCAACCAGTCAATGAGAACGTCGACAAATTGAGTGGGGGAGGTTGTCATGAGCCAACCTTGTATCGGACTATGATAGGATAGAGTTGTTTATAAGATTGAGTCTTTTGTACTTGTAAGAAAAATGTCCCTCTTTCAAATATTGTAATGACTCGTGGTGACACCTCTAAAAATACTTGTTAAGTCTTTAAAGGGAAAGACCCTTTAGAAAATAAATGTCTTCATTTCAAGCGTTGTAATGGTTATTAGTATATACGTATAAAATCTCGTAAACTCTTTATAAGGGATGAGCAGTCGCGGATTGTTGGGCTGCCTCACTGGTAAAGCTATGTTCGTAACAAATCATCTAGGACTGCTCCTATGGCCAGATGATGGCGTGTTTTGGTCTATTTATAATTAATTTCATATTAATAAAATATTTTTCTCTTTTATGACTCAGTGATTGTATATATTGCATTCGGTATGCTCTCTGATTTTGATGCGGGTTCCCTTAGTTTGATTTATTGCTATTATTGATGTAATAAGATATAACCGAATATTAGCTAACTTGCGTGAAAACGTTCACTCAAGTGCCACTTGAATTATCGTATATTTAAGTGAAGGAGCGTGGTTCATGACATAAAGGGTCTCAGTCCAACGAGAACTTTTTTTACCTTAAATTTTCACATTGTTTTCTACATGTACCCAAAAAAAAAAGTGTTTTCTACTTTTTGAAATGTACCATTATATTATTTGGATTATGTAGTTATGCCCATAGTATATGTAAGCAATACTACTACATACTTGTCTGCAACCCAGTATCGAACGCCTTTAATCATACTTAATATTTATAGGCGTTGCAAACTGATAAATGGAGACTAAATTCTGCTATCTAATGTATACCAAAGTAATGAGAGAACCAACAAATTTGTTGTGAGGGATCGATCCAGCGGGCCCATGATTACGAGCATTCTGAGACGTCATGTATCATTGACATTTATTGTTGCCTCCAATTTTAACAAGTTCCAAGAAAATGTAAAACAAGTCCATCTGAGGAGAAATCGGCATGCCAGAATTCAGGATGACAATTCTAATCAATAATACATGAAAGAATACGTCACACATGACCTCAGTTTGAGACCAAAGGATTGGAATTTGACAAAAGAAAGCTCCTTGAAGATTATCTTGGCTTTTACTATTCTAGACTTGGAGGCCAAGTTGGAAAAACAAACTTCACAGAAGATGTCCCCACCAATGGCCATTTCCTGGGAGTCACATACTCATCCATCAGCCCCCACCCATGTTTTTCATCACGAGGACAATAAGTCGACTTGTATGTACATGCATGCATGTGCTTTTCTTTAAAAAAATATTATTTTAATAAATTTTGGATCCTTAAATATGATTTTATTTATTTGGAAAAAATAAAAGCCATCCTTGCATACGTAAATGTATCGTTCCAGTTCGATATTTGTCGAGTCAAATGATTTGACAGACATCGTAAATAGTATGAAGGATCCTTTGCAGATGGTGGAATGATTGATTGTATTGATATCAGATTTCAAAGCTTCCGCGTCCTTTCTATAATTATTTTATTATAGTTTAGGACGAAAATTAACAAAAGGCTTATATAATATTAAGGGTTAACTTTTCTTATGTTAAATATTTAATCCATAAGTAAAATATTAAATAATTTAATAGAATAATGAAAATTTTTACACAAGTTTAAGTTGAATACAAAGATGTCATATTTGTGATGTTGTAACATATGTTCATTTTTTGCACAAGTTTAAATTAGAAATATACAAAATTGATACACTAAATCATGAAATTTCAAATAATTTAAATATAAGAAAATTACCTGTAAAAAATAAACTAAAATAAACTCTAATGAAAATTTGAAATAAGATTAAAGATTACTTAATTAAATATATTTTTAAAAAAATTTTAGCTCAACAATTGAAAAAGTAAGTAATTCTTTTTCATATTGTTATTAAAATGAGTATCTAAGTATTTGGTTCATTCATTATTACATAACCCTTACCCAATAATAAAATTCAAATTTCTCTTCTCTCTATTAAAAAAAATATTATTATTAAAATGGGTTAACTTAAATTATTTAATAGGACAAATTAATTATACATGCAGTTGATTCAAAAACTAAAAAAATAATATTTAATATAATTAAAAAAATTTATTGATCATTTACCTATTAATGAATGAATGAGAATTATGCAACTTTAACTTTTTTAAGCTAATTATATATATAATATCAATATAAAAAATTATATTTAACTTAGAGAGGAAGATTATAGTTTTTGATTGGTAAAATTAAATCACAATATAAGTATCAAAAAAATTTTAAGAAATTGGGGGAGAGGGCGACCACGCCATCTCACCCCTTGTATATTATGAAATTTTATGAAATTAAGAACGTTGATGTTCAAAGTATTATTATATTTAAATATTTGATTTAATAATAAATTATTATTCAATCACAGGAAAACACAAACGTTTAACAACTACCTAGAAAATGAGAAAGACAAAGAGTATCAAACTTTACTTGTCAAGTAGGTTTACCATGTGACGTGACAATCTACCGTTTGATTAAGCTGCTACGGTTCTACTCAATGAGCCAAACAATAAAAACAAAAGAAAAAGCATTTACATGCAGAAACAAATAGTCACCATCTTCGAGAATGGGTATCAGAATTTGTCACACTGGATGAAGTGGATATTTCAGACCTGCTGTGAAATACGACATGCATCTTGTGAAGAATACTACTGACCAAAGTGAGACTTTGTTAACATTTCTAACATCAAACGGTACGTATTAATCTATACCACTCTTACCACGTACCCGATATTGATGGAATCTATAGATGGACGTAGATGGTTACATTGTTTGTCTTTACCCTTTTCAATCTTCGTTAAATCCTGACCACTAAACGCAATGCTTATTTGAATCATGGATTGAAGTATTATTTCTTGACAATTTCTTTTAGAGTTAATTCTTTGGCAATAACAAAGAAAATTTGTTATAAAAGAGTCAAAGTCTTATAACAATTTTATATATCATCATTAATTTAAATGTGACTTTAAAACAAAAAGAATGACAGATTTAAACATTATCTTTTAAATACATGATCATGCCTTAATCATTGAAGTAAATACTTTCAAATGTGATCTTTAAATGCTTAACTTTTCGTGTATTTTACGTATCAAAACACGAAGAAAGCTACCTCTCGCATTAAGTAACCCGAGATCACACTAACTGGTTGTTTGTCAAGCAAGAATTATTGTTCCACAAGTCTAAGAATCCATGTGGTGACATGTTGAATGATGAAGTTAGATAGTCTTGACAGAACTAGTTTGTCCAATACTAACTACCGCATTCTTTTGTGTATGGTGCACATGTCATTATCATACTCTTAATCTATGTGGCTAAGGATGCACATGATGCACCAAAGCATTAAAAAAAGAGGGATAATGTGATATCAATTGGGTAACAACCTACTCCTTCAACCGTTATCAACGCACACAAGTTATATAGGCATGTCTACACAACCCGGTTAGCCTTCCAAGCATTTTCATTTTATCAATATATTCTTTTCGTTATGTCCTCCTTACTATCCAAATTGATTTCATCAAACTTCAACATATTTTTGTCATCAGTATTACACAACAAAATAATGATAGCTAAATTCTCCACCACACATAAAATTTCATAATAAAATTTACTAAGTACTTATACATCTTATTTAAATAATATAACTCCAAGTTAGTATCATAACCTCGGCCCAAAATAGTTTAAATTCATCACTTCAAATAAATGTAAAAATGACTCGACGATTGAACAACGGAGTGATACAAAAGAAATATAAGAGATGCCATTTACTTACACAACTGTAGAAAGTATCCTCGTCAATGATGTCTCCAACTGTTTATTTGTCTGCACAATAATATACGTTCGTGAGTCTCACAAACTTAATGATCATCGACTCAGTAAGCAAGCTCAGGTCAAGAAATCCTACTCAGACTTTCTTTGCAAGAAGGGAAACAAGCATAAATATGGAATATTTATAAATCCAAGAATAAGCGATGAAAATATAATCAATTAAATTGAGAGATTTTTATGCCTTGTGAGTCTTAGAAAATAATAATTCTAAGTAAACACATATGGTAATGGGTATAATAGCGTGTTGGAAAGTCTTTCAACTTCAATATCTTTTCAACAGTAAATCCAATGGCAAGTGTAAAATAAGTAATCTCAAACATAAAAATGCAGAATAATCAATCACCAATGAATATGTAAATCTCACTTGTCATGTGAAAACAGATTTCAAGTATTAATGCCATGTCATGTTTAATAAAAGTCAAGAAGTGAGCACAAACCTTGAGTAAGTCTAGTATTGCCTTTAAGCTTACTCTCTCAATTCAATAAAATCATCACCTACTCGTGGGAACTCCCTATGCCACCAAATATAAATTGAGGCTTTAAGTGTCCCTTTGCCGACTCATGGAAACTCTTCATGCCACCAAATATAAACCGAGGCTTTAGGTTCCCCTTTACCTACTCATAAAAACTCCTTATGCCACCAAATATAGACCTGTCAATATGGGTCGGCTCGGTCCTTGTGGGCTGAAAAAATATGGGTTGGGTCGAGCTAGCCCATATTTTATATGGGCTATTAAATCTATAGCCCAACCCTTGCTAGCCCATGGGTCGGGTTGGGCCAGCCCATATTTTTCAATTTTGTTGGAAAATAAATGTTGCCGATTCTGATGGCCAGATGTTGGACGTCGGATGTTGGAGGTCAATTGCTGGATGGGAGAAATGAAGCCGACAAGGAAGAAGGCGAGATGGCAGATCGCGGATGCCGGATGCTGGATAGGAGGAAGAATGCCGAATGGTCGGATGGGAGTGGGATGATGGTCGGTAGAGTGCTAGAAGCCGGATGCAGAGATGCAGAGAGTCGGGACTCGGGTGGTCCGGTGTTAGGCTTAGGCTTAGGCAGGCCGCAGGCTAAGGCGGACAAGCGATTAGAAACTTAGAACTTGCAAGATGTCGGATGGTCGGTCGGGTGCTGGAAACCGAATGCAGAGAGTCGAGATTCGGGTAGTCGGGTGTTAGGGGCTTAAGCAGGTGGACTGGCGGAGGCAGTTAGAAACTTAGAAGAAGAACCTAGAAGGATCAGTGGATCACTTAGGAAAAAGGTTTTTTTTTTAGCCCGGCTGGTTGGCCCGCCCCAACCCGGGTCAGCCCCTAAGCAACCGGGCTAGCCCATATAGGCATGGGTTTAATATAGGCCGAAATTTTACCAACCCAACCCATCTCATATTTAATAAAAAATGGGCTGACCCAATGGGCCAGACCCATTTTGACAAGTCTAACCAAATATAAGTCAAAGCTTCAAATCCCCTTTTACTTATTTCTGGAAACTCTCCACACCACCAAATATAAGTTGGAGCTTCAAGTCTCCCTTTATCATCAATAATCATTATTTTGTGCATAAAAACTACACTAATCTGATGTGGTAATAGGTCTTACCCCTGAATGTCTCTATTTTTTTTTAAAAAAAATCAATATAATTTCAATACATTCACGAAATGTGATAAAGCAGTATGTAGTATAATCATAAACCAAATGTTTATGCACAAATTTATTTTGAGACATGGCATATTAACCAAGCAACATGCATTGATGAAAATAGCAAGTAAAACCGTCACTTTCAATGAGTCAAATATTGACTATTGGCCAAAGCATCACACAAAGCTTGCAAGGCAAGTTTTGAAGTGAAAAAGCTTATCAAAGGTTTGTTTCCCTATCTTTAAAACATGTAATTATATACATATATATAATACAGAGAAAACAGATTTAAAATCCTTATCCCTATCATACACAACTTTAGGCTTTCTACCAACTCATGCTTTCCACAATTTCATTCAACCATCGAATATAACATATATGCATAATATATCCCTCGAAATATAGTTTTAAAATTTAGTGCTCACTCACCTCAATTAGTAAAATTTCTCACCAATATTACTGATCATCCCTTTGTAATTTTATTTAGTTCCACCAAATGATTTTCAACAAACCAATAAACATCACCCAAGCATTCAAGAGCTGGTGTGTGTCTCAGTTCTAGCCTTGAATGCATTAATTTAGGCAACTCCTAACAATTCACATTGTACCATTTCTTAATTACATCTCCACCACCATAATTCACGTACATTCGGTTAACAGAATATTAATACTTAAAAATTCATTTAGAACTGACCGTACTCACCTTGTTAAATCAATTGCCAACTTGAGTAATGCTAAGCAAGGCCTGGGCTGGGACCAATTCTTTTCTAGCAATCAATTTATCATTTCAATAACCCCTAACAACTCCCATCATGCATTCACTTAGTACAAACTCAAAACTAAGTATCAAGTATATACAGCAGCAGAGTATTTATATTCAATACTCAATTTAAATTAATTTCTCTCACTTTGATAAGGGCTCATTTGCCAACTTAGTTGTTGTTTGACTCAAGTCTCCGTTGCAGCCTCCTAGAGGTCCATCTAGCTCAATTATATAACACAATTTCAAAGTCACTAGCTAGGTACATTTGGTCAACCAGAAATCTATCAAACAGACCTCAACTTCATCCACATTCTTAGCTCTTTAATCTTTTGTTATTCAGCTCAATCAACACTCAATTCTTTTTATGCCTCGGGTTGGGTAGATTTTCAGCAATCTCTTTTCCTTTAACCCCTTGCAATAAAGCACATTGAATTAATTACACAAGCTCAGCAGTCCTTTTCAACCCATAACTAATGATGATACATAGCCAAGCAAAAAATCCTCTTCAACTTACCTCGTGGGCAGCTTAATTCATCCAAGGCATAGTTCTAACACTTCATTAGCCCAAGGCATCAAATCTGTCACAATAAGTTTAAGCACTATTAATTCTCTTGAACTTAAATTCTTTGAGGCTCAAATGAAGAATTCCTTACCCAACATGAAATTTTCAGCCTTAAGGTTTTGGTTTGGAAAGCCTTAAATTCTCAAAAGAAAACTGTTTATAGGCTCAGGTTGGT
The DNA here is from genome assembly GCF_053813885.1 of Theobroma cacao. Taxonomy (NCBI): domain Eukaryota; kingdom Viridiplantae; phylum Streptophyta; class Magnoliopsida; order Malvales; family Malvaceae; genus Theobroma; species Theobroma cacao. The sequence continues at coordinate 36,543,402 of NC_142639.1, read as the reverse complement.
GCACAAATTAACCATGCAAAGCTTTTCTTCTCTTAGCCAAGAGCTAAGCTTCCAACTCCTTCACCTGATTCCTTTTTCTTCTTCCTTCAAGTCTCCAGCTTCAATTATGAAAATTTGAAAGTCTAATGCTCATGAAAGACTAGGAATGCTCGGGTTTAGAAGAAAATATGATAGCCCTCTTGGTGTTGCAAATGGGCAAATTGCCCTTAAGCTAACATTCCATTTCAATTTTTTTTCTTACTTTTTGGCATACTCCTTTTGTATACTTTACTTCATGTGAACGGATTTCCCTCTGTGGAATGCATTTTCAACTTTATTTAATATTATTTTAGTTTTCACATCACCTCTTTCACTTTCATGTATCCTTAATTTATCAACACTCATAATTCATCTTAGTTGGTAAAATATCTACATTAAATTAACATATCAGGTATGGATGGGATGTTACAAATTATGACATTCTAACACTTAAGAATTGGATTGAAGAAACTTATATCAAAACCTAATTGATGTTGATAAATGGTAGGCAATTATCATTTTCAATCAATGCATTGTCTTGACAGGATGTATTAGAATAATATTTCCGATTCCTTTTTTTTAATAAATAATATATTAAATAATTAAATTGTAAATTTATATTTGTTGGATTGACATAATATAAATTATACACACTATATATTAATGAATAATAAACTGTCACATATCATTATTATGTAAATACAAAAGTTAAGAAATCTTTATTAATAATATTTATTTATTTTATTTGTTAGCTTAAGCAAAAAGGGGAATCTCTTTCTTTTATTTTTTTTAATAAAAACTTAATAACTGAGCATTTCTTTAAATTTCCAAGACCTTTTTCCTGAACTCTTGAATGCTATGTTTTCATTTTTTATCGAGAATTAGAAAAAGTAAGAATCGGAAGTAATAATAAGGAAAAAGGCTTTCTGTCTTTGATTCGAAATCCAAAGCCGGGAAGTTCTCCCAACACTGTGACGCAAGTGAAGTTGTCAACCATAATCCACACTCCAACCACCATGAACGCAGTAAGCAGCAAGACGCCTTGCGCCTGTGTCCCATCCTGCCCTCCCAGCAGCAGGAGCCTTCCATGACTACGAAATTATCCCCATCACTTAACGGGCAACAAACACGAGCAATATCTTCGATTGGTGTTGTAGGCTTCATCTTCACATTTAACCCATCATCTCCTTCCCTCCCACTTTAGCCTTTTCAATTTTTTTTTCTCTTTTCTCTACTTTTTAAACGGAGAATAAGAAAGAACGACCATTAGTAAAAATTTTAAGCCAATATTTTTAGTCAGTAGTTTTTTTTAATAAAAAATATATATTTATTTTAAATTACTATAATGATGAGGTAATAACTTATTATTCATTGATAGTGTATAAATTATTTATATATCATCGATACGTTAAATATAAACTTTTAATTATAGCATATTTTTTGTCGCATACTAACATGTGAAATTTAAAAGTTGACCATGATGTCATCCTGTTATGTTCGTTTTATATATGTTAGTAAAACTTAAAACCCAATACAAAATCTGTTACTACTTTATAAACATTAAATTTTTCGCTATGTGATTAAGTTTTTCTATAAGTAGTGTTTAATTTCTAATACAGAAAATATTTGAAGAGTTTAGAACATTGATGAAATGCATTTGACCATTATACAAACTTTACATCCATTCACAAAATTCTAACTTGAGAATTAAAATGTGAAGTAGGAACAGTATTAATCATTACAATGGCTTTTGGAAGCTCTCACTTTCTTAATATTATTAATGTAAAAGTTGTTGTTGTACTTTGAGTTTGAGAAATCATGTGACCCATGCCTGAAGGAGCTCAAGCCTATACGATGAAGACAACTAAATTTAAGTAGAATAAAAGTACTTAGAAGAGGTTATATGAGGCCAATCTAGAGGCTTTCGTCTTTCTAAAAGCAATTCAAGCAAATGTTTAACAAAGATACTTAAAAATACTACCAGACAAGCAAAAGATTCTGGAACGGTGAGGACATAATTGACTGGCATGTTTGAAAGAAAAAGTGATCCCTACAGCACCAGGACAATTAGGAAATGCTTAATTAAATCTAAACTGTAATCTATTTAATTGTTCCATATGAACAAAGACCAAGGTCGATGTAAGCAAGCGAACCACGCTTCCAAAATTTGTGAAGAAATCTCCTATCCGATTTGGTCACGGAAAATGGTTTCTAACTTGTGGTGATTACTTTTTTTGTTGGTCAATGCTTCGATTTCCCAAATAGTTGAACTATCATCATTAAAAGGCATCATGCCAATTTGATCTGATTAAGCTTTTTAGATTTAGTGTTTAATTATCATTGATTAACCCAATTCAATTTTCATTCCATGCCTCAAACATTATTAAAGCTGTGCCGCAGGTGATTAAGATTAACCATTGTGCTGGCCAAAAAAAGAGAGGAGAGGAGGGTGCCGAACCAGCTACAGATTAGTTAAGGCATATTTTAATTTTGGTAGGTCCTGGGATGCCTAACAGGCTACAGCAATAGTCATAGACTCCGACGTATCATGAATGTCCTACCAAAAGCAATCGTCAACAGCTCTCTTACGGCCTAGGGGCCCCCCTCCCGGCCTTCTGTAAAAAACATCATCTCAGTTTTACATCTGAACTGCCCTTTCCCGGAATAATACCAAGAAATTAGATTAGTACTAGTTGTGCTGCACTGGATTCTGCCATGGGATGTCCGGGCTTTCCTGCCAAATGGCGTTACATCTCTCACCCCACCCAACTTATCGCCAAACGAGTGGCTCATTTGAATTTTGTTTTTTTTTTTTTTTTGGGAACTGGTCTATACGAAATTGGAATAATTTTTCTGTTTTTTTTTTGGAGAATCAAATAATGTTGCCAGGTTGTGTAGACCGACGGTAGTCGTACACTCACAATTAATTATATAGCTGGTCAGCTCCTAGGTCCTGGCCGAGCCCTTAGTACAAAACGTAGTTTTAGTGGGCCTCGTCCTTGCGTATGCAACCCTGGGCTGGGGTAAGGGTTTGTTCCTTTCCCAGACTTGGCACCTGGTGTGGGGATCCGCTGCTGGTTTTTGCAAATAGGACTATCTAGACAGGTCCTTTTTCATCTAGAAACTAGGAGTGAGCATTAGTCGATTTCGATTTCGAGGAGACTAAAATCGACCAAATCGATTTTTCTTAATAACTGACCGAAACTGATTGAGGAAGATTGAAAACTAGTTAAATCGAAACCGACCACGGTTCGGTCAGTTTTGATCAGTTATTAAGTTTAAATTACTTGGGCTTAAATGACCCAAGCTGAAAAAAACCACTCAACCCATATTTTAATTTTTATAAGGGCTTGCACCGTAATTTTTGTAAGGGTTTGCATTTAATTGGACCAATTATCACAACATTAATCGATATCCATTACATATTCGAGCATTAATGGTTAATTATCACATCAACCATTAATACCCATTACAACCGATTGGCATTAATCCTCATTCACAAAGTCATCATAAAGTCACAGACAACAATAGCATTAATACTATAACACCCCCGACTATGATATGAAATATGTGTGATGTTGGCTAAGTTATTTAATGAGTTGAGTTAAACCTTGATGTATATGCTTGAACACTTATGAATATGTATATGTTTATAGAGTATGACTTTAAATCTTGGCATGCTTGAGGACATTTGATGAACGTGGTGTATATGCTAAGTTTATGAAGTAGGAACTATGATACTTAGGGAAAATATTGAAATGTGATTAATAAATTGTATGGTTTGGAGTTTGATTGAAGCTTTGAGTTATGTTCTGAACATATACATTGAAAAGTGTGGAACATATGGTTAAATTTAATGTATGGTTTGGAGTTTGATTGAAGCTTTGAGTTATGTTCTGAACATATACATTGAAAAGTGTGGAATATATGGTTAAATTTAAGGTATTGTTTAAGCAGAAAGTGGTTGGAGAGTTTGAATTTAAATTTAGAAAGCTAAAAGTGTTGAAAGGTTGCATTCTAGTGAAAATGTCTCGATACATTCACAAATGTATCGATACATTCTGAACAAGAAGAATAAGAAAGCATTTTGTAAAATTTTTATCGATACATAGAAGAATGTATTGATAGATTTAAGTTAAGAAATATTTTGTAAAATTTTTATCGATACATTTAACAAATGTATCGATAGATTTGTGAAATGGGACATTTTGTAAAATTTGCATCGATATATTTCCTCAATTTATCGATACATTTGATGCATAAAGCATTCTATTAAATTTGTATCGATACATTGACATATATATTGATAAATTTGAGAGAAATTCGTGAAAATATATCAATACATCACTATAGGTTAGCAAAAATAAAAAGGGTTTTGGGCATTCCTCCCATTTAGAAAACAAAAGAAAGAAACTCTCCTCCGCTGCCATTAAAATCCCATGTCCCCCATGGATTGAAGGAAGCCTATTTGAGGTAGATAGGAGATTAGAAAAACCACTCATGAGGTAAAGTTTAGCTCACTAAAGACTTAAACTTTCTTTTAAACGGTTTATAATTTGAAATTTGTGATGCTCCAATCTAGTTGCCATTCTTTCTTGAATTTGTTGGAGATTTGGACTTTAAGTTGAGTTGATTTAGCACTCAAGCTAAGGGCTTGAAGTATTTTAATCCTAGAACTAGAAACTAGGATTGTAACCGATGAATGGTTGAAAGTTGAACTAGTTCAGAAATGCTGGAAATTAGTTGGAAGCTAAGAGTTTAGCTCTTGAATTCTATTTAGGAGAAGTTTAAGGTTTAGGAATTCATGTTGATTTGGCATCCAACAAGAGTTAAGGACTTTAAGCTATTGGTGGGCTACAAGTTTGGTGAATTTCAGGTGAGTGAGCCAATTTACCTAGATATTAAAGATTGCTATATACATATTACCATAAATGTATGTGTGTGTGCTGCCTTGGGGTATTTGTCGTTGATAGAATGCTTAGATAAATTTTTTTGCCTAGGTCGATGGTTTAATATGAGGTATAATATAGCTATGTTTAATAATAATAATAATAAATTATGTTGATACTGAATGAGCCACATAGTGGTGATTGTGCTTGGCTGAATTTGTTTTGAGGCTAAGGTCTATTGATTGTGCCATTGTGCTTGCTCAAGCTATGCCTTGAAATCTTGTACGGTGATTGCATATGAGCATTGCTAATTTTACGAAATGAATATTACTTGTTAACTATGGAAATGAACTGTGAGAGCTTATCAAACTGCATATAATGGTTATGCATGTATGATGTTAAATGGCCACGAAAATTATTACTGCATGTGTGATGGCAACAAATGTTGGAGTTGATATGTTTCCATCTAATAAATGTATTCCAAATGATGATATGGGCTAGTTAGAAGGTGTCGCGATTTCGGTGGTCTGGTTTACCATCAGTGGCCTCAGTCCTAGATGTGTCTTACTACCCGGGAGGACCCTTCTCTCGTTACCATCTTAAGGATAGCTTATGTTTACTAGAAAGTACTGGTAATACACCACACACTCTTGTGTACTTTAAGGAGTCTTGATGAATGTGGTAAGTATGAGAAATTACTGGATTATGCTTAGCAGAGGGTACGCAGGTTAAATGTGCACTTATGTACTCTAAGAAGTCTTGATTAAATCTTGTACTTATGCATATTTATATTGGCATATCTTGTATTATTGGATTTGAACAATATACCTCTATTGTGCTTGTTTATTTTCCAACCACTCATTAAGTTTGTAAAAGACTCACCCCAATGTTAGTTGCCATGTGTGGATAAATAGTTTGTGGGGATTCTTGTACAAAGAAGCAAGTGGTTTGCGTTTTTTGGATAAATCAACACTTTTTGGCATTTGATAAGAAACTTTTATCTACGAATCCATTTCGCTGGTTTTGGTACAAATGTTGGTTGTTTAGTTGATGGCATTTATATCGCCTCTGTGATGTATAAAGTATAGTTTATCTTATATGGGCTTAGACCCACCATAATAATCAGTGTATGGCCCTTGTAAATAGTACATGGTTGTACTTTTGTTGGTTGAAATGCTATGGGTAGTATGTTATGGATATATTTGGACTTATATTATAAAATGTACTGTTTAGGCTTCATGAATTATTGGTATTGTCTACTTGGTTGTCCAATCTATATGAGGCTTGCTTGGGAATCATGGATTTTCTCTATGTGACTTGTGCACGGGTCACAGCCCTTGGGTTTGGGCTGTGACAAACACCCCAACAATAATACTCTTTTATAGGAACTCAGTCAAAGTCAAATACCCATTGCATAAATGATGATAAATGCTCATTTTTTGCCTTGCAAAGAAATGGGTTAGGAAGGTTAAAATTGAGGCACGACGATCGCAAAGTAACGATGGGGGCGACAGTGAAGTGAAAGGCTTTTAAGGTTTAGAAGTGTTTTGAAAATTTTGTGAAGTGAAGAGTATACCAATCAGGGGAGGGGATGGAAGAAAAAGGGGAAATTAATGAAGGTTGAAAGGGTAATTCCCTCCCCCAAATATTAAAAATAAAAAAATAATTTCCATTTTTTGGTCGATTCAAAAAGGTTGGGGAAAACTCTCCTCCGATGACCGAACCAATCAATTGAGAAAACCGACCGTCGGTACTTATGTTGCAACCGACACGTCTAGGGTCAAAATTGATGGTTTTGGTCAAATGTGTGGTTACAACTAAATGGTGCTGAATCCTTTTAGAAAGTACAACTCTAACAATGGGCCTAAAAGGGGTTAAAGACTTGCTTGTTGCTCAATTTTGTAGAATAGTACCTAAGCATCTGCCAACGAGGTCATAGTAATATGGATTTAAGGCCCAATGTTCTCATTCACCTATCCGTCCAGCTTAGTTAAAAAAGTCATCCCCAATGACAATCTTCCATAAGAACCACGGGCCCAAGTGGTTGAGCTTAGTTTCACTAGTGGGCCAATGAACTGGTCATAGAGTTGAATAAAGAATGCCCATTTTGATGATCATCGTTTTGAACCGTCCGATCACATTCGTTCAAATATCAAGAAACCAAACGGCGCTGATACGAATAATGATAATAGAACTTTCCACACAATAGCATTTAAAAATCTAAAAAAGAAAGTACTAGATGGAAAAGCCCCTCGATTTACCCACACTATAAAAACCAGAGGGCAAAGCCTGTCCGTTTGCAGTTTACTTATTGGTACTCGTTGGCTGGCCCTAGGGTTTTACATTTTGTAGTTCCTCTCCTCTATACTTTCTCCTAACAATGAGGTAAGCTTAACAACCTTTCCGTTTCTCTTTGTTTCTTTAGATTTCAACTTTTCCTGTCGATTTCGAATCTTTGCTTCCCTGCTAATTGATTTGATTGATATTACGCTTTTGCCACTTTTGTCCTTGTTCTTTGTCTGTTTCAACATGTGCTTTTGATCTGTTCTTTGAGTAACTCTGTGTAATAATGATCGTTGTTTAATTTTTTTTGTTTTAGTACTTCTTTGTCTTATAATATGTTTTAAAGGAAGGAAATGGAACTTTATGGGTGTGTGAATAATTTTTTAATAAAAATGTTTTGAAGTCGTTAATCAGTTAATTTACTATTGATAAAAATGTATATACTGTAGTGGGGTTTTGATAAGGATGCCTATCTGGGATTGTTGCATTCGTAGTTGTTTCTTGTTGGGTATATTTTGTTTTGAATTATGTCATGTTAAATATGGTTAAAATTCTTAATTCTTTTTTTCAGTCGTCATCCCGAGGTGAAGTGGGCTCAAAGAAGTGACAAGGTTTTCATTACGGTGCTATTACCCGATTCTAAGAATGCAAAGGTCAATCTTGAACCAGAGGGAGTGTTTACTTTCTCTGCTAATGCTGGAGCTGACAATAACCTATATGAGTTGAAGTTGGAACTTCATGATAAGGTCAATGTGGAGGTAAGATACTTCTCTTGTAATTACTGGAATTCAACAGAACATTTGTCTCATTTTTAAATGGATATCGGGAAGTCTAGGGTGTCAATGATAATAATCAGCGGACGATAGTATTATGCTGCTAATTGGTTGCAGTTGAATGAATTCTGAATATTAGCTAGCTTGCCACTAGCCGTCAATGTCATGTTTCAGGGCTTGCTTCTCTCCAAAACTGCTAATTTTGTAAACTTAATCTTCAGGTGTATACTCTCTATTAGACTATATAGGTTCCAACGATCTTTACATTTTTCATGCGCTTTCATGGTTGTTGCTTCTAACTATATATTCTTCCAGTGGCTTTTCAGAGTGTTGCCTATTCATATTTGGTGTTTACCATGGAATTTATGCTTGTGTTAGGATAAACATACTACGTTCCTAGCACTGGTTAATTTTGACATTGATTTCGCAAATTATCTTCTGAAATTTTTTCTTACAGTGTGTTAACACTTTCTTTTTTTTTTTTGGAAAAAAGGAAAGCAAAATTAATGTAGGGGTTAGGAGCATATTCTGCATCTTGGAGAAGGCTGAGAAAGTGTGGTGGAATAAATTATTGCGTGGTGATGGCAAGACCCCCCATTATGTCAAAGTGGACTGGGACAAATGGGTGGATGAAGATGAAGAGAATGGTTAGTATTGCGATTACTGATGTTTTTCTGTTCAAATTGAATTGATGTAAAGGCTGATACATTTTAAACTGGAAATTTATTAAATTTTCACTTCTATTTTTGATTAGGTACTGGTGATCTCGACTTGGGAGGAATGGACTTCTCGGTATGGTTATAGTATCTTATCTACAATTTTCATTTTCAGTATTAACCTATAAACATTTCCTTTCTGACCAAACAATTATGGTGTTATGCAGAACTTTGGTAATATGGGAGGCATGGGTGATGGTGGCATGGGTGACTTTGAAGACAGTGATGATGAAGGTAAGAATGCTGTGAGGCTTTCTGAGCAATATTATGCTTGTGATTACCTATTCTTTCCTTTGATTCATTGGTTTGGTAATTTTGGTTTGTGGGTAAACTGATTTTCACCCATTGTAGAGCAAGAAGTGACAAAGCCAGAAGGAGATGCAAAGCCAGAGGAGCTAGTTGCTGGAACTTCAGAAAAAAAAGAAGCTGCACCAAGCACATGATATCATGTTAGCTGAAGATATCAAATTGTGTTAACTTAATAGTTGTACGTTATATTTTAGGTCTCTTTGATGGGATCAAAGCGTGCTGGTTTCCTAACTGCGTGAGATTAAAGTTTGGGTAATCCGGGAAGATATATGTATCTGTCTACTGGACAGGCAATTATCTCTTTGACTCGAGTTATGATGTTGGACTTGTACCTTTAAATCATTTGTTGTTTGATGGAGATAATTAGAAATGAGAATTTGGATTTCATCATTGATTGGGTCTAGTATTTGTTATCTTCTACAATCTCATTGTTCCTGTTATTTACTTCGTGGGGGTAAGGAATACCAATTTTTAGTACCAAGGTGTAGCAGTATAATCCTACGGTAGCTGTTGGCTGGTCCTCGATGGCATTTACCTATTTCATTTTGGTGTTTAAATTATAGTTGGAATTTGGAGCTAGGTTCACTTCCAAATTTAGGTGTTAATAACACAATAAATTTGTTAAGTCTGCGAAAATGTTAAAAATCCTCGCAGGAATTTATAAATTCCATGGTGGGAGGATATTTACCAGGTTATATAACAAGTCATAGATCACCGAAACAAAAGGTTTTATCGAGTAATACGAATTACTTCACTGCTTCTAGTACGTATAGTGCTACAATTTCCTCCGGGATATTAAAAAGAGTAAATTACATAAAAGCTCCTTGAGATTTAGAGTAGAACCTATTTAGCTCTTGATGTTTAAAACGTGACAGTTTTTTCCGTTACTCTACCAGTTAACACCGTCAACTAAATTTTGTCTTGTCGGCTAACCAAGGAATTAGTGAACCCAAATAAACAATCACAGAAAATGAAAGTATAGAGAGGAGTGCAGGCGCAGCAATGAGAGGCCAAGTCATGCTAGGACGCGGTCAATAATGGCCATAAGCGTAGGAGGAAGAGGGAGTCGATGATGAAGCGTTTGCATTGCAGCAGGTTTTGAGAGTGGAGAAAGAAAGAAAAATGAAAATGAAAAAGAAAAATATGAAAGTCCACGTGGAAAATAAGCTATCTTTGCGCATTTGATAATTGGTAGTGCTTGGTTTTAATTTAGTGGTTCCTGCAGAAGTTTCTTACTAACAAAAATGGAGGTGGCAAAATATGATTGGTTGATAAAGCAAGTTAAACTGAACCTCACCGTTTGGAATCGACCCTCCAAAACCCTGAATTCGTTGTGCCTATGCGCCCCTCCCCTGCTTTGCCTTGGGTTTTTTCAATTGCAAAGGCTCAAAGCAGCGCAAACATTGAAGCTTCGGAGATGGAGGAAGCTTCGGAGATGGAAGTAGAGGAACAGAAACAACCTGTTCAGAATAATCAAAGCTCAACCAAGAGATTCGGTCTCAAAAACTCGATTCAAACCAACTTCGGCGACGACTACGTTTTCCAAATCGTCCCCAAGTACGCTTTCTCTCAGAAAAGCAATTCTAATTATTGAAAAATGGAAAATTTTTAAGTTTTCTGTCTAAAGTTATAGCTGATAAGTTATTTTTTTGTCTGCGTGATAAAAAAAAATTGAAAGGGATGATTGGGCGTCCATGGCGGTGTCATTGTCATCTAACGCAGTGAAACTTTACTCGCCAATGACGGGTCAGTACTTTGGAGAGTGTAAAGGACACACTTCTACTATCAATCATATCTCTTTCTCTGGTCCTTCCACTCCTTATATTTTGCACTCTTGCTCCTCTGATGGAACCATCAGGGCCTGGGATACCAGAACTTTTCACCAGGTAATTCATAGACCAGCCCGTAATTTTTTGTCTTTTTATTCTTATATACCAATTTTAGAGTGAACCCCATTTTTGATGTTATTTGTTTGATGATTTATGTTATAGGTTTCGTGTATAACTGCTGGTTCTTCTCAAGAGGTCTTTAGCTTCTCGTTTGGAGGGTCAGATGACAACCTTTTGGCTGCAGGATGTCAATCACAGGTTTGTTGATCTATCTATAGTGCTTTTATCAGATTTTGTGTTATAAAATTGTTGATTTCCCAGTTTAGATTGGTATCTGCTAGTTTTGGTCTGGTTTTGACTTAAGACAGGAGATGTTCCTGCATTACTATAGTCAATATGCTTATCCTTTGCGGGAAAAGTCGTTGGGTACTACTGTTTCTGACAATATCTCAATTGTTCATGATGGTTTCTTCTTGCTTGTTGGTTATTTCAACAACACAGATATTTTTCTGGGACTGGAGGAACAAGAAGCAAGTCGCATGCTTGGAGGAATCCCATGTGGAGGATGTTACCCAGGTAAGTCTTGGTTCCAGTCCGATGTGTCTGCCCAATTTGAAGTCAACAAATTTCTATGATTTTTATTACATACCAATTTCTATTGCATGCTTGGCTGACTGAAATTTAATGTAGGCTAAACAACTATATTTTACTAGCTTCAGTGATAAACTAGTAAAGCTTGGGATTTTATTGGTTCAGTTATGGCTGTTGTCATTGTTGGTGTGACAGGTTCATTTCATCACTGGCCATCAAAACAAACTAGCTTCTGCTTCTGCTGATGGATTGATATGCACATTTGATACCAATGGAGATATTAATGATGATGATCATCTTGAGTCTGTAAGTGCAGGGATACGGTTTTTATTTTATTCTGTTCAATGACTGGTCTACACACTAGTGGATATCTCTCCCTCATCCTATAAGAACAGTGAAGGTAGGTTTCTTCTTAGGTCCTTGTTCCAACCATGAAAAACGCTTAGCAGCTAAGCTAGATGGTAATTTTATCGATGTATTCTTATCAATAAATAATTGAAGCTTTTTGCTTGGTGGAGTTGTAGAAGAGTAATGTAAAATTGCAAAGTCATCCTGTATTTCAGCGCAGAAAGGGTGGACTATTATTGCATACAGTTGATTCGACCATTAAGCAGTCGTTGTAGTGTTATAATACTTCTTTTAGATGATTTCCTAGTTACTACCTCTTCTGTTCCCTTTCAAACTAATCTCTTTTACATCTCTGGTTGCTTTTTTACCAAAAGAAAAATCTAGCCCTGGTGCATATAATCTTAGAATTTTAAAATTTTTAGCTTGACTTATTAGTTTAGAGAATGCGTAGTTTCGTGGCACTGGTTTGGCAAACTTCTTATCAGAATCTAATTTAATTTTTATCACATTATTTCAGGTGATCAATGTAGGAACTTCAATTGGGAAAGTTGGGTTTTTTGGTGAGTCTTATGAGAAGCTCTGGTGTTTGACCAACATTGAGACCTTAAGGTATCTTCATACTTGATTCATTAATGATGGGGATTTGTTTTCTGAAATTTGCAAAATATTGGGAGATGGAATCTCCTCTGTTCTCTTTGGTTACAATGGGTGAATTATGACCCACTTTTACTTCCGTAGAATACATGAAACAAATAATTGAGAATCCACCCTCAAAATGACATCACATGCAGACAGATATTAGCAGATTGTCCTCACTTACATTCCATCCAAATCTACTGTGCATTTACTAGTTAAAGCTTTGACAACCCAACTCAAAAATGTATTACATTAACAAATTTTATCCTGGACTAGTGCTTAAACTCTATCCTACTACCCCTTGCAGTGTATGGAATTGGAAGGATGGATCAAATGAAGCTAACTTTGAGGATGCTCGTTCACTAGCATCAGACAGTTGGACATTGGATCATGTAAGTTCAAAACATAATTGAATTCTTTTACCAGCTTCTGTTACAACACATTTTAGAAGTTCAAATTGGAGCTTTTGCTCTTAGCCCCAAGAAACTCATTTCCAAAGGTTAGTAAAGCTAAAAGCTTCCCCCCGATCTAGAGTAAAGCCACTGTGGAAATTGGATAAAACAGGCATTAAGTTCTGTTCTAGATCTTGTACCAAAAGTCCCATTGGAAAGTTTCCTTTCCTGTTTTTGCAGGTTGATTACTTTGTTGATTGTCACTGCTTTGGAGGAGAAAATTTGTGGGTGATTGGTGGCACTAATGCTGGCTCTTTAGGTTATTTCCCAGTAATTTATAAAGGAGCGGCCGCGATAGGACCCCCAGAAGCGGTTCTTGGGGGTGGCCATATGGGTGTTGTTAGGAGTATATTGCCTATGTCAAGCATGAGGAGTGGGCCTGCTCAAAGCCAAGGCATTTTTGGTTGGACTGGTGGTGAGGATGGTCGCTTGTGTTGTTGGATGGCTGATGATTCCTCAGAGATCAATCGATCCTGGATCTCGAGTGGTTTGGTCATGAAGTCACCACGAAATCGCGAAAAAAATAGGCATAATCCCTACTAAATATCCACTGTTCAGCTCATGCTTTGTCATCTGATAGCTTTCTCGTAACTTTTCCATCAAAATTTTCCCAGTTAGCAACAAGTTTGCAGTTATCGGTACTGTTATATTACAAAGTACTCGAAAATTAAAAGCTTCTACTGTTTAAGGAAATCGTTACATTCGTTTTTGAGCAGATTAGCTTCTGTGACGGGGAACTTACCACCCTTTGCGACATACTCTTTTCCCAATTCCCATCTCTCTCTTCCCCTCGTGTGAGGAGGAACATGGAACATGTGTGCTATCACAGATTTGGAGCTCTATAAATAACTTGACTAACTATAAGACAATTAAATAACTTCATTCCACTAATAGGTAGGTAAGTCTGAAGGAGGTACCCAACACAAAAGGCAGAGAGATAATCATTTAACTTGAACGCATGAACTTAACAGAGAAATTGTCTTACAAACTACAACCTCAATACACGAAAAGGGCAATAAGATAAAATGATAAACCAAAATACAAGATCCTGAACTGAATTCTGCAATGCTACCTATATTTGGCACTTTTAAGACAAATCACTGATAGAATCAACCCAACAGAAGAACCAAACTTGAGTCATTTGGATGCAACATGCTTCTAAAAATAGCAAAGTCACCCCACAACAAAGCAGCATCACATCAACCTCGACCTCGGCCACCACCTGTTGCCGGAAGGAAAAGGGCAGTCTATTAGTATGAATGTGCCAAATATTATGCCAGATATGACAGATAATTCAATAATATGCCGAGCTACAAATCCATTTTGCACAAACACACACACACACACTTGTGCAGCTGTTTTTTCAGCATTTTACCTCTATTTCCACTGGTCTTTCCACCTGCACCACCCCTGCCTCGGCCTCCACCTGCACCCTTAGCACCGTCATCTAGCCCACGGCCAACTCCCTTTGGTTGCCTTCCACCAGGACCATCTTCTCTACCTCTACCTCTGCCACGGCCTACACCAGGAGGCTTCCTATCTGCAAAGTCAGCAAAACCAAACAGTTTAGAGCTCCAGTTTTCAAATGCATAAATCTCAAATGTAATTAACATTATCATCTTCAAGAGAAAAGTTTTGATTTGCACATACAGTCACAGTTGGTACCAAATTCTAAGTGCAGTTTTCTAGATGTACAGGATACACAAAATAAAAGAAGACAAAGGAAAAAGCAGGAAGAAGATTTCTATGAAGCAGACAAAAACAACAAATATGGAAACACAATGGACTATGAATATAGGAAATTACATTACTTTCAGCATACAATTTGCCAAACACAATTCAACTGCAACATACACTATAGAACATGTAGTATATATTGTTGCAATGCAACTCTTCAGAGAAATATACTATTTGTACCCAAATGTTTCTATTTAATTTGAATACTACGATGATTATCCATCCCTATTAATAGTTAGCAAGAGAATTGAATCATACCTGCACGACTCTTTGTTTCTTCCTGAACTTTATCAATTACCTGACATTCAATGGTAAAGTCACTAAAAATGGTAAGAACACAGCACATGAAAACTATAATAAAAACCAAGCAACAATATTTGAAAGTGCATTAAGACCTAAAATTTCGGCAAGTGGAACCCAAAGCTGATTAAGTAAGATCTAGAATTTGTCCTTTAGAGATGACAGATATTTTCATAAATAACCAACCCAGTTAACTCCAGATAAAAGGATACTCCTTTTAACACCAAAAAGGCAAAGAAAGCTAAAAATCCAATCTATGCTTTCATGCTGAAGACAACTAAGCATGAAGCATTTATAAAATACAACAGGGTGGATGAAGTTAAAAATTTGATGAATACTCCTACATTTGCGAAGTAAAGAAACATCACAATAGCATATAGGAGTAAAGAGTACCTCATCAGGAACTCGAAGATACTTGATAGTATTTCCACGGATATAGCATTCAGGCATTCGCCAAAACCGGTCTCCATCCTACATTATATTTTCAATTAAACCCCAAACATAATCTTAAAAAAAAAAAAGAAAACAAGACAGCATTCTTACTTTTATTTATTTATTTATTTTGCTAAGCATTTTACTTTTATTCCTAGAAAGAAAAATAAAATAAGAAACATTTAAATGAATTCATATTTGTACCTTAGAAGTACAGATAACTTCACGAAGATGGATGTTCATCCAAGTATCGCAATTGACCAAATGCCCATTATAGGTCTCCCCATTTTTCAGTTCTACCAGCTGTTAGTGAATAGGAAAAACACAAGTTGTTTCAAAATTAATAACTAGAGCAAACTTTCTGCACGGTAATTTGGGAAGAGCATGCAAGGGAAAATAATGCGCTTACCATAGGATGCCCCTGTGCAGTTTTTAGAAGAGAAAGAGGAAGCTGCCCAAGATTCACATATAGAAATTGGGTTAGCCAACGAAAGACGATATAATAGTCAAAAACACCGTAAACGGAAACCAAAATTAACCCCAAAACACTTTGACAGCATTTAAAAAGATGTTCTTTTTTTAATTTTTCGATTTCTCCCAGTTTTCCTGGGGTTTCTAAGCAACCAAACAGACAAATAAGGTAAGTTAAAAAGAGAGTAACATACCATCTTCTGTTTTCTGAATGAAGTAGAAACCTAGAGAATCAAGAAAAAGAAATCTGCAAGAAAAAGGAAATAAAAAAAAGTCAAGAACAATGTTAAAAAGGGTAAGAGAGAGCAAAGGATTTACGTGAGAACAATTTTACGCTTTAGTCTAGAACCCTAGCCTGTGCTAATTTGAAATATACAAATCGGAGATGCAGAATTACAAGTATTTAAAGCTTTTGCTACAATACAAAAAAAGAGGGAAAAAGGTTATCGGCTTACAACCCTAACAAAAAAGGGCAAAAGAAATCGAAAATACCACAAGAGAAGAAGAGGGCTGAGGAGAGAGATGCACAACTAGGCTTGTATTCGATCTTACTGTTTTTTCTTTCGGTTTTGGGTTAATTCGATGTCGATCTCACTGTTTTAATATAGAGTACGCTTCGAGTGTCCAGGCGGGCTTCGGCCAATGCTTTTTCTTGTATATTTGACTGCTTTCATTTTTTATTTTTTTAACCTATGTGATGTGAGTGAGCCAGCTCCAGAGCTTCTTTTTCTTTTTTTTTTTAATTTTTATTAAACTGGTAATGTTATAAAATCAAATTAATTGATATTTTAATTAAAAATTTTCAAATCAAATCACTATAAATAGTAAAATTCTCAAACTTCTACCAAACTTTTACAATAACTTTTCATTAACTCAGTCACAACCTTTAGTAATAATTTTTTTCGAGATCAACCAAAATCAAATCTAACTTTTCCTATCTTGAATTAAAACCTATAAAACCAATCAAGCTAACTTAACCTTGATTAATCCTCTAGAGTGACTTGCATATTTATTAATGGGGTTTAATTTCAAAATTGGTCTCTAAAACAATTAGAAGCAAAAGCTAAGAAATGGGCTATTTGAGGCAACATACCTTTAATAGCCCTAAGCAACTGCTCCTTTTCTTGTTCTCTTTGAAATCCAGCCACCAACGGCGAAACAAGTAACCATTCTTCCCTCCCTTTCTCTTTCCTTTTTTCCTGTGTGTAAATAAGGATGAGGCAACTAAAGTTTCATGAGAAGAAGCTGTTGAAGAAAGTAATTTTTTTGGAATGGAAAAAAGAAGGTGGCCACCGAGAGAATCTTGTTATGCACCGTTATCATGTAACTGGTCGTGACGATTACAAGAAGTGAGTTATTTTTCAACTTATTTCTCTTGATTCTTGAATCGAGGTTTGTTTTAGCTTTTGGGTATTATTTGGTTTTTCTTTTTTATTAATTATGGTGGGTTAAATTGAAAATAGATATTTGAGTTTGTACCGATGGTGCAGAAGTTGGTCAACATATTGAAGTAGATGGACCCCAGAGACCCTTTTCGTATCAAGATGACTGATTTGCTTTTAGAGAAGTTGTGAGTTTCTTCGCTGATGATATATGATTAAATCATAGTAATTCAGGTTTAAGCTAGTAATGGGTAGTTTTTGTTGGGTCGCTCTTTCTTCAAATAATTTGTTTTAGGTAACAAAGAAAGCTCTCCACTGCTATTGGAGAGGAATTATATTGTAGATGTTCTCAAAGATTATTGATGTTCTCAAAGATTATTGTACGTTTTAATTAGAAATACAGAAAAGAACATGTGAAATGGGCTTATTAAATGGTAGTGTTTGTTAATGTTTTTCATTTGTTGCATGCTTTTCTGATAAGGATACCTAAAGTGTGAGTTGTTGTAAT
Organism: Theobroma cacao; assembly: GCF_053813885.1. Classification (NCBI taxonomy): domain Eukaryota; kingdom Viridiplantae; phylum Streptophyta; class Magnoliopsida; order Malvales; family Malvaceae; genus Theobroma; species Theobroma cacao. The sequence continues at coordinate 36,525,728 of NC_142639.1, read as the reverse complement.
CCTAGTTTTAATTAACAAGATTTTCTAGAATTAGTCTTCAACATATGAAAAAAATCCTATTAATGCCCTAAATCTATGATGCCTCTTCTCTTCTTTGGCCAAAAAATAAAAATAAAATCTTTACTATGGTCACAATTCAGATCTTTGGGCTTTGTTATCATTATTACCTGAAGACTGATGCTATTTATTGATAGATATTACTACTTGAGTTCTATATTCATGTTTGTAATGAAATCATTCGAGGGAAGAGATCAAGAAGTGAGATTTCAAAATATTTGACCTGAGATTTTCTTTAAATGCGTAAGTTTGCTTATCTTAAACAAAAGACTAGAGTCATCTGTTGTTTCTCTATCACTGGCAAATACAATATAGGCGTAATCCCAACCAAGAAAAGCTTGGCTCTGTGTGATCGGTTATCAGTATCGTCCTTTCGTAGGTAAATGAATGCTTCAACCATTGAATAATTATTGACTTAGACTGAAATGTTGCTCATAATGAATGCACATAATAGCTGAGAAAAACTATAATGTTTAGTGGCTTTTGTTTGACCAGAAATTTCTTCTATTGAAAGAATTGTAGTTGAGGTTCTTTTTCTTTCATCTAGTAACCTTTTGTGTTTTTTTTTTGTTTACAGACATAGGCTTTCAATTATCTTGGTGCATTTAAAGTTTGCAAGATCAATACCAACCCCAACCCATAAACCCATCGATTTGCACTCTTACCTGGCTTGGCACCATCTCACCTTTCCCATTCCCTTTCCTATTGTTGCCACAAGCCCTCTCCCAACCCTAACTATTTCAAACGTTGCACAATAATAATCCCTCTCACCTTATGCAACAAACACTGCTTTCTATCATAGCTTTTGTGGATTAAAAAAAATGAGTTAAGCAAAACCAACTCATTTCTCATATGAGCTATTAAAACCTTAATCCAACCCATCAGTCTATTTCTTTATTTTACAAGAAAAAAAAATTATAATTTTACTTAATAAATTTTTTATTAATAAAATTATTTTATGATTTAATTTATACATTAAAATTATTAATTTGATAAGTACAGATTAAACATATTAAAATACATAAAGTAAATAATATTATTAGTAACTAAATTATTAATTTTATATAATTAATTATATAAAATTATTAAATTAATTAAAATTATTAATTTTTTTAACCTATAAAACTGACCCGTCACAGCCCATTAATTTGGTGAGTTGACACATCTAGACTTGATTTTAATATGAATCTAAATTTTCAAATCCAATCCACCTCATATTCAATAAAAATTAAATCAGCTCAATGGGCCAAGCCCATTTTAACAAGTATAATCATATTATATGAATAAAGCCGAAGTTCCGAGAAAATTTTTAAATGCATTGAAGAACTCCTTCCCCCAACCACAGAATCAACATATAACACAACAAAACCCTCAATCACCTTCTGAGTCACAACTGAGAATATAGAAAACAAAATGAAAAGTAGAAACCTATATCATATTAGGATCTCAAAAGTCTCTCACTTCACGGCACCATGGAATCCAACTTCATCAAGTATTCCATCACTCACACCTTTTATCAGTGTACATCTTTGCGAAGAATGCCAATGAAATAAGTTATATAAGTTAAACTCAGGTGTATTTTTTCAGTTCATTGCATCATAATCATCTAACTTCTCATTATATTCCAGCACCTTCCTCCGTATCTTAGATGTGTCTACCCACGTAATGAAGTCTTCCATGTTCCTTGTTACAAGGAATGCTGGGTTCGTCATGGTCTCTGGACCCACTCGAATATGGCCCTGCTCAATATATGTGACTGCTTCTTTTAAGTGCTCTGCAAACTTTAGGTGCACCAAGACAGTTGAAAGCCTACGTCTGTAAGCAAAAAAATAACACAAAGGGTTACTAGATGAAAGAAGAAGAACCTCAACTACAATTCTTGCAGCAAAAGAAATTTCTGGTCAAACAAAAGCCACTGAACATCATGGTTTTTCTCAACTGTTATGTGCATTCATTATGAGCAACATTCCAGTCTAGATCAATAATTATTCAATGGTTGAAGCATTCACTTACCTACAAAAGGACGATACTGATAACCGATCACACAGAGCCAAGCTTTTCCTGGTTGGGATTACGCCCATATTGTATCTGCCAATGATAGGAAACAACAGATGACTCTAGTCTTTTGTTTAAGATAAGCAAACTCATGCATTTAAAGAAAATCTCAAGTCAAATATTTTGAAATCCCACTTCTTGATCTCTTCCCTCTAATGATTTCATGACAAACATGAAATATAAAACTCAAGTAGTAATATCTATCAATGAATAGTATCAGTCTTCAGATAATAATGACAACATAGCCCAAAGATCTGAATTGTGACCATAATAAAGATTTTCTTTTTATTTTTTGACCAAAGAAGAGAAGAGGCATCATAGATTTAGGACATTAATAGGATTTTTTCATATGTCGAGGACTAATTCTAGAAAATCCTGTTAATTAAAACTAGGATTACAACAACTCAAACTTTAGGTATCCCTATCAGAAAAGCATGCAGCAAATGAAAAACATTGACAAACACTACCTTATAATGAGCCCATTCTGCATGTTCTTTTATGTATTTCTAGTAAGAATATAAAATAATCTTTGAGAACATCTACAATATAATTCCTTTTCGAATACTTAATTAATCTGCATAGGTAAACAAACACCATGGACTATAATTTACATTCATTCTTGTCTCCCTTGCAATCATTACAATCCAAGATTTGTATGTTAGAATAAGCTATAATTTACTTCACTTTCATCATCAATTTTTAAATTAATTCCACTTATATATGATCTTCTTAATCTCATGTTCAATAATCAATGCATATTTCCTTGTATTTCATCCTTCGGAAAAGCATTTCATTGTGGGACTAACAGGAACAGAATGCAGCAAACATCTAGTACACTGTATATGTATCAGAAAACAGTGAGATAAAGAAACCTAGCAAAGTGGCTTTGGAGGGGGTTGGGGGGGGGGCGCTCATTGCCCAAGCCAGATATGGATTGAAAGCTTTGTGGGGAGCGTACCACTGACCTCAAAAAGAAATAGAGACTAAAATGGTCCACATCACTCACTTTTGAGTTTTATGGTCCAGATTTGTAAGGAGAAAGATCAGTCTTCAAATGCAAATCCTTGCTTTTGGGGATTTCCATTTTGTTAAAAACCCTGCCCTCTCCATGCTTTCTTACGTGAAAAAGGGAGACATTCCCAGAACTGTGAGGATGCAATGTTCCCTTTCTAACAAAACTAAGAACACTATAGATGTTATGCTTTTTTTTTTTTTATAATTGGAAAAAGGGGATTAAAATTCCTCTCCAATAGCAGTGGGGAGCTTTCCTTTGTTACCTAAAACAAATTATTTGAAGAAAGAAAAATAAAACACGAGCGACACAGCAAAAACTACCCACTACTAGCTTAAACCTGAACTACTATGATTTAATCAAACATCATCAGCGAAGAAACTCACAGCTTCTCTAAGAGCAAATCAGTCATCTCGATACGAAAAGGGTCTCTGGGGTCCATCTGCTTCAATATGTTGACCAACTTCTGCACCATCCGGCACAAACTCGAATATCTGTTTTCAATTTAACCCACCATAATTAATAAAAAAGAAAAACCAAATAATACCCAAAAGCTAAAACAAACCCCGATTCAAGAATCAAGAGAAGGAAGTTGAAAAATTACTCACTTCTTGTAATCGTCACGACCAGTGACATGATAACGGTGCATAACGAGATTCTCTCGGTGGCCACCTTCTCTTTTCCATTCCAAAAAATTTACTTTCTTCAACAGCTTCTTCTCATGAAACTTTAGCCGCCTCATCCTTGTTTACACACAGGAAAAAAGGGAAGAGAAAGGGAGGGAAGAACGGTGACCTGTGCCGCCGTTGGTGGCTGGATTTCAAAGAGAAGAAGAAAAGGAGCAGTTGCTTAGGGCTATTAAAGGTAGGTTGCCTCAAATAGCCCGTGTCTTAGCTTTTGCTTCTAATTGTTTTAGAGACCAATTTTGAAGCCCATTTAGCCCATTAATAAATGTATATTTACAAGATTAATAAAATAATGTGAATAGTATGTTTGATTGCCTTTCATTTTTTATTTTTAACCAATGTGATGTGAGTATTAGCTCCGAAGGTTTTTGCAAAAAAATTTTATTAAAATGGTAGTGTTTAATAGTTGTACCAGATTTTAAATATCTTTTTTTTGGGCCCAAAATAATATATAAAGGATATTTGTTAATGTCTTTCTTTTGATTACTCAAAATAACTACGCCTTTGTTGAGGGTTAATGTGACAAGATAAAACTGAAGAAAAGAGCAGAAGAAAAGCCAATAAGAGAGAGATTTGGAATCCAATGTTCCCAATCCGGGTGAGATATGATCTGAAGTGTTGTCCGTTAAGAGGCAGGCAAATCTGCATTGCAATTGCAAAATAGCTCACCTCGTTGATGAGTACTTTCCCAGTAGGCAGCAAGTCAAGAAAATCTTTTGTTAACACGCGTCGATTTTTGTCATCTTGATGCTTAGACGCTAGTTTTGAGTAATTTCAACCCTCAAGATCAGACTTTAGTCTTGTGTTCATCTCTGGCTGTGTTGCGTAGTATGTACATTACTTTAACAAAATGAAAACAATCAAAATATACAAGGAACCCAACAAACCGCCATTCCTGCTATGCAGTATGTACGTTCCAGCGCTTCTCACCACTCACTAGCGGACATCTAAAGTTGACACAAAATACCAGAACCAAGAAGAGGAATAAATTGAAACTGTATACAGAATAAGTTAAGAGAAAACCATGCAGGAGAACCACATGGAAGGTCAATCAAGACCTTGTCTCATTTACATCTGCTCCTTTGCTTAAGGCTGTCAGGTCTACCAAATGTCGCATCGTTGGCCGGCCATGCGGACAATTCCAAGGAGACTTCAGGTCTGCCAAACGCTCAATTATCTGAAGAAATCACGTAAAACTTGTAACCTTGTAACTAAACCAAGGAATTTTCAACAAACATAGATCATTTGAGAACCTTGACATCAGAATATTTGTAATAGGCTTCAACAATAGAGAAGTTGCTGACAAATAATCAAGGCCCATCCCTAGTTCTAGAAATTGGCTAAAACACCGAGTGCAAACACACCCAACACGTGTATTTAAAACCCTATATATGCTAGGTAACAGCATATATGCATTTATAAAATACCATGCTTCACCATGAGAAAAGTCCAGGTCAATGCAGGCTAAGATGGTTATTACCTTCTGCATTTCATTTCGTCCAAGTGGATCTCCAATCATAACAGACGATCTGCAAGCACGAGATGCCAACATTGCACGAACTCTAGTTGGGCAAACAGAATCAGATGTGTCCATTTTGTAACTACTGATTATTGAGCATTCTCCTTGACTATCAGCAAGAGTAGAAATCAAATCCTTGACATCTGTTTACATAGATATCAAATAATCAATATGTTGTGCAGACAATCTCTAAACTTCAACATGCCTTTACTTTTGAGAAATACATCATTACATTGCATGGAACAACAATAGTCTGTCAGCAAATATTATTCAGGTGCATATGCTAATGACAAGTCAAATTTCGGAACATGTCTATAAAAGGACAATAATTTTTTTCAGAACTTATCCAAGAAAATTAGTGCCCCTATACTGCATGCCTTTCTTTTTCAGATGCACAGGTTTTTTTCATGTGTCTGTGTGTGGTGAGCTCCAAAAATTGCGATACTTAGTCATATGTTTATTATTCTGTTTCCGACCATCTTGATATCCATTTTCCTTAAATTTGCCAAGTTCACATTTACATCTTATATCATGTCTGTTTCCAAATAAATTAGTGGCAAGTCAAATACTGTGAATAATAAATTCTAATCTCATATATGAAGTACTTAAAACTGTATACTGTAAAGTAGTAAATTTGCTTGAATAAAGATCATTGATCACTTAAAGACATAAGAACACTGCAAACAAGGACTACCTTCAACTCCAAAAGTAATGTTTTTACTGAAGGGAACAGCTCTGAGCTTAAAACGATGCCCTGGTGAGGCATGCGGATCCTCTTCCAAAAGAAACCCATTTTTCCTAAAAATATGAGATAAAAAATTAATAAAGCACCATCAGTAGATTTTCATCAAAGCTGCTTTACTTCAGAGATGTCATTTGTAAACTGAAGTTCCAAAGGATTCAGAAAGAATAGAACATACAAATGATAAATGACTAGAGACAGCACAAACAATAGAAGATTGAACCTGATTATGTCCATATGCATTGAAGCAACTACTTCTTCTTCAGGAGATAGCTCCAATCTCAGTGGCCTGTATACAATTGGAAGTCAAGTTCAGAATACAACTCCTATTGGAAATAAAAATGATCTTCATAAGCAGAAAAACATCAGGAAAATAAATGGAAACAGATAAGCTGCAAGTCTTGGACTACCAATCCGAAACAACATATGTTATATGGTTGAACACCTTGCTACTTTTGCATTCTGTTACTTCCTAATCACTTAAATCTACTAGTCTAAACGATGCTTCAGAGCAATAAAAAGAATATTATCATAGTCATTCCAGTTCCCAGCCCTTAATGAAAAACTTGAAAGCTGAAAATATTCAAATTTCTAGCAGATGATGAACATTATCATTGTATTATTATACAATTGTTATACCTATAAACACCAAAATAACACCATTATACCATGTGCCAGATGTTTTGCTAAAGATGTAGAAGGAGATGCTCATGACAAGGGCATAGTACACTTTTCTTTTCTTTGACATCACTTTTCCACGACTAAGCAAAAGTATACCAAGCATCTCAAATTTGAGAAAACCATCATTTCAATAAGTAATTAAATAAAGATTATTAATTCCTCACCGAAGCAAAGGCTGCTGGTTCAAGATGGTCGATTGAGCCAGACGCTCAAAATTGTATTTCTCATCAGCAGCATGCTGAAAATACAGAGATCTTAATTTTTTTCTATTTACTTATTAACAAAAAGGAAAAGGAAAGAAATACTTCCATATGAAAGTGGAAATCAGGCAAGCATGAGAAAACACAGTCAGCTCAGATATTACCTGATCCACCATAAATAAATCTTGGTCTAACTTGCCAATAATGAATCCAAGATTAAATTGCCCAATCACCTATGAAGAAGAAACTATTAGTCATTACAAATTAATATGATAGTAGCTCATGCATGCCGAAATTCAGCCACCATGTCCACAGTTTCAGATTTGCACAGCTTCTGATAGGTCAGAAAAAAAAAGCAGCCTAGTAATCAATGTTATTAACAATTCACAAGAGCCATTAAGTTGAGTTCATGTTTTTCATAATTGCAGCCTAAAACCAACTCAGTAGCATCAAGTAAAGCACACTCCCATATATTCAATCCAATCAACTGGACCAAACTTGTATGAATTTAGCTTTCAAGAAATTCATGCATGCCTGCAAAAAGCATAAGCTAGGCAGCTGAGTGTTTTCCACAAGAATCTAGAGCCACCAGAACAAAAGAAAAAAATTGATTAAAAAAATGGTGTGATAAGAAAAGGTTTTTATAGCATAAAAACCTTCATTCTGCCAAAGTCTTCTTTCTTGAAAAGTTTTTCCAACTCTTTAGTAGCTGCAGCTAAAGCTTGTATCTTTAGCTCCTCGTTCTCTGGCTGAGAGAGCTCAAGTGTCGCAGCAGTATAACACCTATTGGCAATAATGAAAAATCAAATCGGTTGAAAAAGATCTGGATAACTACTTTTGCAACATGGATATGAAGCTTTTATTTCATAGACCTTTTCTTCTTCATGTTCTGAAATCTGGAACCACTGTACAGTCTTGACATCCTCTGCTGCCTTTTTGTCAATAGGTCTTGAAAACTAAACTGCAAGGTGGAACATATCTTTTGACCAGATGAAGGTATGGAAACATCTACAACCAAAGCAGAAGATGAAGATTTTGACGTTTTAACTATGGATGCTTTTTCAGGCATATCCTCAGGATCCTTGCGAAATGAATCAATTAATTCTATATCAGCAGAAGGCACTGCTTTTTCTTGATCCTCTAATTCCTGTAAAAGAACTAGCCGAAATCAGAAGATAGAAAGATTGACAACAATTAGACTTTTGGGGACAATCTTCATGATTATGAAGGATTTCACCCTAACAAGGATTTCTACCAAGGTTGCTCGAACAAAGGCAGAGGCGTTGCAGATACCTATGTCTGATACAGATTTTTTGTATCGTTATAATCAAATACTCATCTTTTTTTGAGGCATCTGATATATGTTTGACATGGTTATGATAGGAAAATAGAAGAGTCAGAGAGCATAGATTAAAGAATTTGTTTTGAAAGGAAAAAGCCACCTTCTCTACTATGGTTTTACAGATTTTTCCTAAATTTAGTTGCACTGACTTTCATTCTCAGTAACTAATGTATTGAGCTTTACGTTTTCTCTGTTTGTTTCTTGACTGGTGAAGCAGACAGACCAAGTTAAGAACAGATAATAGATCCATGTACCTTTCCAGGTTTTCCATCATTAGTGTTGCCTCTAGTAGAGCAAGGATTTTCAATTTCATCCAAGATGCTATCTGCTCTGAGAAACTTGCCTGGCTCATTCTCATTCACCTCTGAAGAATCATCAACTTGATCTCTTGGGCCTGAAGCATGCATTTCCGAATGGCTGCTCTTTAATTGGCAATGAAGAACTTGATTTCTTAAGACAGGAACTTCAGATAATACAGTACTAATGCTTTCATGCTTCCTCTTACTTACAGTTACAAATTTGCTCAGTGATGATTGAACACTGCCTGAACAACTACTATAATATTTACTTACGGCAATTCCTTTCCCAATTGCAGTTGAAGGGGATGAAGAATCCTTGTCAGGTATATTTTTCATTTGAGTTGTCAATCCTTCATCATTAGACTCTGTAAGACCATCGACCTTATTAGTTCCATGTACCCTTAAAGTGAAGTCCTTCCTCAATGAATTCTCACAATGGCTATGGACTGTTCCTCCTGATAAATCTTTGCTAGCTGCACCATCCATATCAGTTGTCAATTGCCCACCATTAAACTCTACAATACCATCAACCTTCTTTGTTCCCTGTACTCTTAAAGTGAAGTCCTTCCTTAATGAGTTCTCTTCATCACTAGCAATTGATCCTTCCGATAAAGGCAAACTCTGAGTGCTTATTTTAACTGTTCTAAGAGAGGTGTTGTCCTCTGCAGAATGCTCCCTCATGGAAACTTTTGAATTGATTCCAACTGGAGATAACCGTTCTGGAAGGATATTAGATTTTTCCAGTATAGACTCGGGGAAATGAGCTTCCTTAGAGCTCTCCTCAACTTTATTAACAAAGAAATTGGCATTGCTTGAGGAATATACCTGCTGCAAACCCTCTCTCAAAGATTGCAAAATCAAGCTTTCATCAGAAAAAAATACTTTTCTTTTATCAGGAGTCACGTTGACATCACATGCTCCAGTTGGTACGGTAAAATTCATTATGGCTATGGGATACTGCCGAGAGTTTGCGCCTTTATATAACTCATTCACAAGCTTGCTGACTTTAGGCATATCTACTGGTCGACCATTTACAAAGAAGTACTGTCTGTCTCCCAGATTGCGGCCACTACCCTGTCCAGACTTGGAAAGAAACCCTTCAACTTTGCAGCCATCTGATATACATATAGACACAGGCTCTAAGCAGCTAAACATGTTCGTGCCAAACACTTGTATGATGTTATCTTTCAGGGAACCACTTCCTTGTGTTTTAATTACCAGAGATTTTGCATTCTTTCCAGTTGTGTTGCTGCAGACTAACCGAACTCCTTTTGCTGTAAGTGCATAGGCCTGCACATACACAACAGGAGAATAATATCCTTTTATGCACAAAATTTAAAAAGAAATGAAAAGATAAGTGATAAGCAACTTGGTGAAGACATACAAAGTAGCTATGTTTAAGGGGTTCCTAACTCTTAATAAAGACAGGAGATGAATAGTCACCACAGTTAAAGACATTACACTCTTCATAACTCAATATTCTACAGCATCATTACGCATCTAAGTACGGTGAGGATGACACCATAAATCATGTGCAAGAGACTACAAGGAATGCAAACAACATCTGAACAATAAGCAATACAAAGTCTCCAATCATAAGCATTATTTTTTAAACGCTTTGCCAAGAATGAATGAAACTGAATTACAAGTCTTAAGATAAACAGGTTCACAGATGAGCAGTCCATTTAAATCAATGACAAAGCACATGAACATATAAAATCCACAAATTCAACGGACTTTGTCTTAACACAGGTATAGCATTTCAGATTAACACATTATTTAAAACCAAATACACAATCTCCAATAGGCATAACAAAGCGAGCATGATCCAACGTTGTTTAGTCCATGCATAAAAAATGAACCTAGATAACAAGTAATAAACAAATTTTTTAAACCTTTTGACATGCATGGATACACTCACATTCATCAAGGAAATAAGTTTGCCATACTCCTTGCGTATGTTGCGACGAAATTCCTTGCTTCGCACTGGTAGATTCGAGAACAGCTTCTTCACAGTGACAGTAGTACCAATTTGTCGAGCTGTTTTCTTCTCAGCTATCAACAAACCTGAATGATCAAAAGTCAAATGCGTTGCAACGGATTCGTTTGCCGTTCTCGTTTCAACAGTCAGATTGCCCAATGCGCAAAGCGAACTCAACGCCTCCCCTCTAAATCCAAACGTAGTCAAAGACTGAAGATCTGAAAAATCTGCAAGCTTAGATGTATGATGCTTAATCGCCACGACCTAAAAAATACAATAAATAAACAATTTAAAATTATCAAGATGAAGCCAAAGAAATGGTGACAAATTTGTGTTGCTAACGTATATTATTTACCTTAAAATTATTGGGTGAAATACCGCAGCCATTATCGATGACCTGAAACGATTCTTCTCCGTACTCTTTGAGAGCGACTTCGATGCCGGTGGCACCGGCGTCGAGGCTGTTCTCGACGAGTTCCTTGACGGCGGAGGAGAGGTCTAGGATGACTTGACCGGCGCAGATTCTGTGGACGACGCCTTTGTGTATGGGCTTAATTACAGGGGAATTAGACGGTGCCGGTCCTTCCATGGAAGGAGAGTTAATAATTCAATGAATCGAGCATCTAAGAGCAACTCTAACGACAAAACCCTGGAAACGGAATGACGGGAGTGGTTAATTACGTAATACGAGGGGAACGTTAGGGTTTAGGGTTTAGCGCCCAGAGAGAGAAGGAGAAAGACTAAACCCTTTTTCGCTAAAATTTTGCCGCCAAAACGGAAGGGATGCAAAGAGCTAGTTACTAGGCGCCGGTAAAAATTAACAAAATCTCCCACATAAAAAATTTTATGCTTTAATTGTAATAAAATGAATATCCGGTTAGAGTTAAATATATCTTTTTTAGAAAATTCGGCATACGGACCAGCTTTTTTCTTTCTTGTCTATGCGCATTTTTGCTTTTGTTTGCAACGTCAAACTTAGTGGACGTTTTTTGTCCATGATTCCCTAATTAGAGGAGTTTTTTGGTTTAAGTTTTAAAACAAATCTTCTTTACTTTTTCTAGTTGATGTCATTTTCAAGTTACAATCTTCTTCTAATCTAAATGTTCAAACAACAATTTTCTGTCGGCATACAAAAGGGTAATTTGGATCAAAACAAAAAAAAAAAAAAAAACTAAGGATCCGTGAAATCAAGGAGAGGATCAAGAAAACTAGGGATGAGAAGAAGGCAAAGAAAGCAGAACTGATGGCCAGAACACAGAAGACACAGGGCAAGGTTGCTGCTCCAAAGGGCCCCAAATCGGGTAAGGTGAAGGTAGAAAGTTGTATTACTGAAGGCTTTGTTTTGTTCTGATTATTTTGTTCCTAAATTTTGAAGTGAATGGAGCTGTTTCAGTTGTTTCATGGTTTTAAGTTGGTTTTGTTTCATGGATTTAAAGAATTGTTTGCTTCATTTGCAAAAAAGAAAAAAACCATTGCAGCAAGCAATTCATGATCGCTCCACCACCATCAACGACTTCTCAGTTTAACAACCCTTTATTACCTAACTGAATGAGATACCAAATACATCCCATTACAATTTGAACTTATCCGAGCTGAAAATTTAAAAGGATTTTGGAATGGAACAGTAAATTTCCTCTTCCATTACACTAGTAGTAGCAGCATTACAAATAAGTGCAGCATGATATGCCAGACCCTGGATATAAATCTTCAACCATATTTTGAAATTCAAAATTGGACGTGTAAATTTACAATGGTAAGGAAAAACATTGATAAAAAAAAATCAGAATGGACCATAATGATCTTGGTTTCGAGAAAGTGAAATCTGCAACTTGAGCAACTCATCCCAATAGCAATAGCCGCTACAACTTCTTAATGGAAATGGTCCAAAGGAGATCAGAATCAGATTGCACCGTCACTTTCTCTCCTGTAACTATATTTGATGTGCTTATTAAACCACCAAATCTCATTTCTGTTTCATCTGGAATGAGAAAAAAATAATAACAATAAGCCACAGCCATCTCTAAGAGCATAGGGGAGATCCACGGACAACAGGAAATGTGAAGTAGACACAGAGTTAGGACACTAATGCAATAGTAATTGAAGATTTTCTCTCTACCTCATGTGGGTTCTTATCAGGCTTTTCATTAATATAGGGGACATGCATGTGTGCGTTCTGCTCATATTAGCTGTCAAAAGGTGTCTGAATAGATAGATAGATAGATAGATAGATAGGAGAGATGAGAAAGACAAAAACAGTAACTGGAAAGGTGAAGCTGTTTTAAGTAAAATTCAATATCCCTCTCCCTTAAAAAAGACAATCAATTTCTCTTTAGCAGTTTGGATCATACTGACATGACACAAAAAAGATAAGATGATTCTACACTACAATAAGATTTAGCCATGTTTTACTTTTTCATGCAAAGGACAAGTTCGTTAAATCATATAGAATCAATTAGTTCCCTTTCTCTACATATACCTCGATTGCTCAAGAGCTACAAAAAGTATGCTAGAAGAACTTTTATCTTATATACTCTTCAGGAGTTCTGACTCTGTATATACCCTTCAGGCTCCTGACAATGTTTGCTATCTAAACAAGTGTAATCTTCAAGTGAAGTGCAAAGCAAAGCAGCATAGCAAGGCATGATAAACAGATGGCATGATATCATGAAATTATGTCCATTGAGTTCAGTAGCCTAGTGAACTGAAAGCAAGCACCAGAACAATGTAAATGTAATCATATACTTACTCAGATCCCACTGAAGCCCAGTTGTAGTACTACTACTTGATGGCATCCCAATGGGTATGAGTCCACAGTGCGGGCCCTCAATAGAAGATAGAATATGTATCTCATGATGGTGAGTCCTTGGAAGAAGATGGATGAGACTATCATCAGATAAAAGGACTATTCGAAGGGATGAGAATCGACATAAGACATTTAAATTTCCCATCTCATGGTCAAATCGCCCACCGAGTGCTCCAGCAACAAGAATGCAAAGCTGTCGTTAAATCAGGAAAGAAAAATGATAAAATACCAATCGAAGCACACACTACATGTAAAATTTATAGTATCTGGTGCAGATTCTTCTCCCTAACTTGTAAGTAATACCTGCTTCCAAACCAATATTCAAGTACTAATGCCATTCAACATAAAATAAAAGAAAAATGAAAGTTGCACAAAGTGTAACTATTACAACAACATTTAAGTTTAACTTACATTAGACTTATCCAAATCTGGAGCAAAGTCACGAATGTATGTTACACATTTATGTAAATCTGTGGTGTCTTGATCATGAGATTTATCAATAATCTCTGTTCCCTACAACAAAGAAGCAAGTGAAAACAACTCAGCAATAAAAATATATGAACCAGAGAGATGTAACACCTCAAATACAAGGAAGAAGAAACTAATGCTCATAAAAACAGAGCAGCAGAGGCCACAAACATAGGACACGACATTGGCAAGACAAGAATGGATGGGAAACACGCTTTAGAACCTTAAGCATAAAAATCATTGATATTATCGGTTAAATGGTTCTAACCAAAAAAAAAAAATCGCAAACTTACTAGGGTCGTATAAAAATCAAGCACTTCTGTTCGTATTGAATCCATATCTCCTTTAATTACATCCGGCTTGTATCTGCTATGAATCAAAGCGCCCTATGTTATGACATAGCTTAAAAAGAACAACAAACAAATCATTTCGTCCCATCACTTAGAACAACGACATCAATTAAAAAAAAAATCAACAAAACGATTCTCAAAACTACGATGCGGCGGAGAAGCTATGTTCTGTAACGATTCCACAATTTTTGGACCGGATTTTGACCAAATTCGTATAGTTTTAACTAATAAAAATTCAAACCACATGAGGAAGAAAAAGAGGGGGGAAAGGCGAAGAAACCTGCGTCGAACATCGGAGGCATCTTCCTGGGGAAACAACCGAGGCATTTCATCGTACACTCGGTTGGCGCCACCGTCAGCACAGAGGCGAAGCTGAGCTGCTCTAAACAAAAACACGCAACGATTAGTCCTCAGAGAGACAAAAATAGTCAGCAATAAAATAAGTGAGGATGCAGGAAAAACACCGTGCTTCCAGAGCAGAGGAGTAAATCTCGGGAGGTTTTGGTTAAGAACGACTAGAGCATACGTTAGAGAAGGGCGGTGGTCTGAGGGAATCGTCGGCAGAAGAAAAGTCGAAGAATGGTGCATCAGGTCCATCGCTAACGGGCGTCTCGGAAAAAACTAAAGCCGAAGAGAAAGGAAAGAGAAGAGATCGTAATTTTCCTTTTTCTTTGCGATGGTAGCATCATTCATCAGTGAAAGCCTGACTTAAATAAATGGGTGATTGAAGAAGAAAGAGCGCTCGTCAAGTAATTGACTTTTTTCGCCCTTTATGTTATTTTTTCATTCTTTCTACTTAATATTAAATATATGCCGGATTCTGCGTAACAACGGTTCATAGCGTTCAAGGAGGGCCCAGAATTTGTTGGCGTCAACGAAGAATCGTGTGTGGGTTCAGATACTAACTACTCCCCCGTGTAACCTGAAACCTATTCGAACCTGATAATAAAATATCCGAGCTCAGATTATCAAATACTCTACCTCAGTGGTGAAATTAAAATTTTAAACTTAAAAGGTTAAAAATAAAAAATTTAATATTTAGGAGTCAAATAATAAAATTGGTTAAAAAATAAATATAAAATTTTAAATATTTATTTAACAAGGGAAGGGGAATGAATAGTTCATGGTTGGTTACCGGCTCATGCAACATACTCTTCCATCAAAAAAGGCGTAAGTGCAAAAGTCAACGTCTGTCTCCTTTGATGCACTTGACAGACAGACAGACAGACAGACAGACACAGAGAGTAAATGGGAAATGAAAGCGAAGCACATTTTAAACGTGGCCTGTGATGGTCCGCACAAATTGCATCCAGTTGTCCAATCACACAACGGATTCCCCAACTTCGCGCCATCAAATCTTAGGAAAGTCATATCCGCAACCTCCATCGATATTTGATTCCAATATTAGATGATGATGATGATACTGCATTCCTTTACCTTTTTCCCTTACAAATACTACTACTTCTATTTGTCAATAATGGACCCTTCTTCGTTGTTGTAATTAGTTAATTGCAAATTGATAATAATAAAAAGAAATATATATATATATATATATATCTATCTTGTAATTATCAACAGAATCACCTCTCAATCCCAACGCATCCACGCGTGCATAGTCAAGATGACAATCTCAAGGATCAAAGGCGAGGAAGAATAATACACGACACAAGAGGATAATGTGATGTCTCATTTTGCAAGCTACTATGACAACAGTTAACGAGCATTCCTTACAAACCTCCTTATCCCCATCCCATTCCATCCCCCAATGGAAAATAAATTTTATGATGGTGAAGAAAATTTACAATGTATGTACAGGCAAAGAGGAAATAGGCAAGGAATGAGGGGGCAAGAAGATGCTTTTAATAAAGTTAACCTGCTTGATAAATATTTGTAAAATTTTGCTAACAGAGGTTATGAAAATTTTGAAAACCTATATACTATAATACAAGGAAGCCGGGACCTGTAATGGAATTCCACAAACAGGTCTCTCAACTTGGCCACCTTTTATGGTGACAACCAAGAATGAAATTAAAAAGGAACGCTATACACAAAGATGCCTCCTCTACATGAAGTAGCTTAGAGGTTTTTTCTTTCTTGATCCACCTTCTCCATATAACTCATTCCATTGATGAAGCTCGCTCATATTTGTAGACTCTGATGACACACTTGCACAAACCTGCATTACAACCATCCAAATATAATAAAAATCAAAAATCAATGGATAATCAAAAATCAAAAGCTCTAAATATACAATGACTGGGACCAAGTGTGGTACCTGCTCATGTGCATATTTAAAATCATCCATCTTCAGAGA
Source organism: Theobroma cacao (assembly GCF_053813885.1). Classification (NCBI taxonomy): domain Eukaryota; kingdom Viridiplantae; phylum Streptophyta; class Magnoliopsida; order Malvales; family Malvaceae; genus Theobroma; species Theobroma cacao. The sequence continues at coordinate 36,509,219 of NC_142639.1, read as the reverse complement.
ACGAATGTCTGCACTGCTATACAAGGAAGGTAACGGTCTATTCTCGGTCACAGCTGCAGCTCTCTCCTGAAATTGCATGATATATCAGTGTGTACTCTCGTACAAATAGTAAACTTTCATGTTGAAAAGCATGCAGTAGATCATAGAAGGGGTACTACATTTATCCATCCAAAACCCACCAAAGATTTATTTATTTAAATCCTTCCAAATCATGAGGATATAAATAGGGGTAAGATTCCTCATTTAATATTTCTCGTATCAATATTGTATGATATAACTGAGTTCATTTCATTCCCTTACCATCCCTTAAGCAACAAAGTTGGTTACAAGGTAGTCAAGCACCCATTACACACAATTGCATAGAACAAGACTGGTCAAAATATGTAACCTCTAGTCACAATCAATACTGTGCTCATAGAGCATCTACATGAACTTTCTAAAAGAAAAAAAAGCATCTACATGATGGATTCACTATTTTTTAGCAACATTTGCAAAACCAACATGGTTTATATGCTGCTAACTTGTCATAGAACATTTAAATTTAAAATATCTAACTGACCTTCTTTTCCTTCTCCAAAATTTCTCGTATGGGACAATGTGCAGCACTCACACAAAGGTTCTGCAATCATATAAACTTTATTAGGGAACCCATTAAAAAGATTCAATTTAGCGTTAAATAAAATTTACAAGATAACTCAGTTAAAAAAAATAGAGAAGCCTTGCTAATAAACTTTGATGAGTAAAACTTTTTTATAGAGAAAAAAAAAATTCACTAGTTTATGGAAAAATTAGTGCCACTCTTGTACAGAACTACACATAAAAAATCGTTAAGAATCAGTATTTAGACTACAACAGAAAATGACCAAGTCAATTTAGTATTAGCATGTGATTCGCAGTTAACCTACTTCTATCATCTTTGGTTCACGAACACCCCTTCACATTTTCAAACAAGACAACTAAATCAAGTAAAAAGGTGGAAAAATCAACCTTCAGGTCACTTCCAGAATACCCATCAGTCATATTTGCAATAGCTTCCAAATCAACATCAGGTGACAATTCCTCTTTGGCTAATATAACTCTTAGAATCTTTTCTCTATTTGGAGCATCTGGCAAATTAACCATCAATCTGCACAACATTCAACAGAAAAGTCAATATGCTTATCATAGGTCAGATTACAGCAATTCAAAGACATGACAAACGAAAGTTACCTTCGAGGGAGCCTCCGGATGACTGCCTCATCAAGATCAAATGGCCGGTTTGTAGCAGCAAGAACCAACACCCGTTCTTTATCCTTCGTACGAAGACCATCCCAATTTACCATGAATTCATTCTTCATTTTACGCATAGCCTCATGTTCACCTGGATTCTCCCGTCTTCCTAACATGCTATCAACCTATAATAACAACACAAGTCAAGTCAATACAACTACATATCCTATTTAAGAAACAGGAGGAAGAACATGAATACAATGAGGGAAAGACTGTGAAATACCAGCAATCATCTTCAGCAAGAACAGAAAAAACACAAAAAAAATTGAAAAAAAAGGAGAAATTTACATATAAGTTAAACAAACCTCATCAACAAAAACAACACTAGGTGCAATTTTACTGGCCAGAGAGAAAACAGCTTTAACATACTTTTCTCCTTCACCAAACCACTGCAAGCCATACAAATATGTCATATACATATATCAAAAGGAAAATCTAACAAAAAAGGTACATAGCCACAGTTTCCATGCACTTAAAAAATACCTTTGAAGTAATGCTGGACATTGATATGTTAATAAAGTTTGCACCAGCTTCAGTTGCAACAGCCTTGGCAAGCATTGTTTTTCCAGTACCAGGAGGCCCAAACAGCAATATTCCTTTACAGGGCTGCAAAAGCAATAACAAAGAAAAGAAGAAAACAACAGGATTTACTTTGAAAATTCAACATTCCAAGTAAAATATGATAGAGCAAAACTACATTTTGAGAAATATGTACAATTGAGTCAACCTTTGTCAACTGTCCCTTGCAAAACAATTCAGGCCTTTGAAGGGGAAGCATCACCAATTCCTTCAAGGTGTCCTTGACATTCTCAAGGGCTCCAATATCATCAAAACTAACCCCAATATCACTTGGTGGAATAACATCCGCAAGAAGTTTCTTCTCAAATTCATTCTCAGTGACCACATCCTAAAAATAAGTAAAACTACATGTAATTTCAATAGCATAATAAAATTTCTAAGTAGATAGATCATGGACAACTGTAGAGGCGATATGCCTAGACATAAAACCAATAAACAAGACAACTGTACCTTAAGTGATTTCTTCAAGCTTTTGCTTTCACTTTGAATGCCTTGCAAAATGTTCAGCCCATATTTGATGCTGCAACAGAAAAGTCACTGAAAAATTACCACAAGAGTAAAATGGAGAAACATTTCATTCATATGTTACTGCATTCCCCTTTAACATTTCGGAGTTGTAGATTAAAATTTTACAGTAAGTGAAGGGAATATAAAACCTTTCAGTTGAAACTACAAGTTTAGCATCGTTCACCAAAGCTTCTGAAGAATGCATGAAGTGGTGACTAAGTGCCCAGCCTACCACTTTCTCCACACCTATAATAATAGAAAAGGTACAAAATTAGTAATATTAAAGTAAAAAATACTATAATATTTACTACTACCTCCATCTTAAGCATATAATTCTGCTTTTGAATTTTAGAGGGAAGAGTTTTTCATATTTGACAACCTTTGACATAAATATTCAATTAAATTTTCAAAAAAAAAAATAGTCCAGAAAATCTTTTTATATATGAGATGGTAAAAATGTTAAACATTAAGAAAAAGGAATATAGGAATATACACGTGGACGGAATGAGTATATACGAAGGAGCTCAAGAATACTAACTCTCATTTGTAAGGGTTTGATCTTTAATACAAAGAGTTTCCAGATCAGGGCAATCCAAGCCATTTCGATTGAGAACCTGAGAGCATAAAACTGTTATAAATCTCCAAAACAAACTTGTATCTCAAATTTTCAAATAAATTGCCCATTGATTAATTTCTAAATATAACAAGGACACAAAAGGCAACTTCTGTCAGCTTGAGAGAGAAAGTACAGGTTAGGAGGAGAGGTGTAGGTTTATCATAACCTTCTTCAGCTTTCTTGTAGTTTCTCATCATACTAGGTTAGTTTATCCTATACTTAAAGGAGGTTTTACCACGGACAGGAAGGAGGCCAAATCTCCAAAACAAACTTGTATCTCAAATTTTCAAATAAATTGCCCATTGATTAATTTCTAAATATAACAAGGACACAAAAGGCAACTTCTGTCAGCTTGAGAGAGGAAGTACAGGTTAGGAGGAGAGGTGTAGGTTTATCATAACCTTCTTCAGCTTTCTTGTAGTTTCTCATCATACTAGGTTAGTTTATCCTATACTTAAAGGAGGTTTTACCACGGACAGGAAGGAGGCCACTCTCAGGCAATGTATTTATCGACAGAAGCTCCTACTGGCATGCAGAAAGAGAAAACTGGAAGACAACAAAGCAAGATTATAGCTGTACTCACTGATCGAATGCTAACAATGTTTGACTGTGCTTTAAGTGTTTCAATGTCTCGTTCCAACTGCTGCTTCCAGTCCAAAAGTAAAGCTTCATCCTGCCATGATTCAGGAATATTAATTTAAATATTTCAGTATTCGTAATTTGTAACAGGACTGATGCAGAAACTAATTGAAACACACCTGAGGTAACTGGATTGTCACTTTGTTAGGGAAAAGCCTAGTAACTTGTTTCATTGTTTTAGGTGTTTCTTTGCTCCTGTCATGAAGTCTGCCAAAATTATCCTGCACAAGGAATGATACTCACATCAGGTGTGTTATCGAAATGAGAAAGTGAGGAAGAGAGAAAAAAAAGGAGAATAATAGATTACTAATCAACCATTCAAAGGCTAATACAATAAGGATGTTATTGCAACATATGCGAGGACACTCTAGGAACATAGTCAATTAAGAGAAGTAATACAACTGGAAATGCTACCCAAAAAAACCGCTAAGAATGCATCCCACACGTTAAATTCAGGTGAGGGGCGTATCTAAACATTTTTAGATGGTAATCACGTCTCAATTCCAGAAAAGATCAAAGCATTCCATTTCAAGCAATATACCTTGAAACATTAGCATAAAATCACACATGCTCCCTCAAAAGGTCAACACAAGTAGACTTAGAAAGCACTAAAACGGTCAAGTATATAAATAAATTTAGACAGTGGTCGTACAAAAATATGAGAGCAGTTACTCCAAAATATTTCAAGTAAAAGAAAAAGGGCGATGCTTGACATACTGGAAAAGCGAGATCAAGTAAAGCAGTCTGGTTGGCTCCAAACTTTGTGAACAAAAGGCCACCAGGATGAGACTGCAGAAGTGCAAAGTTTCCAACACCAAACAGTTAAACATACATCATACAGCATAAAAGAAAGAAACAAAAATAAACCAAAAAAAAGTAAGTTGCTTACTTTCTCCTTGCGATTATCCATCTGGGTATGAGAACCAATTACAACAACATTTGCTGGCAACTTCTCAACCTTACACTTCAAGGCACTATACACATCTGTATTTCCAGCCATAGACTTCTCTATGTCTTTCACAAACAATATCAAGGGACTGCCTTTGCTTTCATTCAATGCAACCTATAAAAGTGAGACAATTCAGAGCTAAATACTTCAAAACAAGAACATGGTAAAGCAATACGTCTAATGTATTAATCAATCAATGTACCTCAAAAAGTTCATTAACAGCAAGCTTGTCAACATCATCACCTCCAGAACTATCCAAGCGAAGTGAGCTTGCTGTAGAGTGAAATAGAAATTGTAAGTGAAGTGAGCTAGACATAGAATGAAAACATAATGGGTAAGATTGGATAACAGTCCACAATAAATCATAAAAGACACATAAGTCAATGCAAGAAATGGGATGAAAATTCACCAGCACAGAAAAAACCATGATCTTCTTCACAAAGCCCCCCAAGATCGTTGCCCTCTGGGATAGATCTGTCAAACCTGACCCCAATTTTTGAGGAACCATTTTCTTCAAAAGCAAGGACTACTTTTCCCCGAAAACCAATTGTGGGCCCCCTGCAGAACACAAAAATTAGTCGACCTATTGCAAAACATAATGAACACAGTAATAAGATTTGTCCCATAATAAATTTACATATTCTAACCACCATGCCAACACTAGCAGCAAACTTTTGAAAGAAAAACACATACAAACATCTCAAATGGGTATGGTATCAAGGACTGCAGTTAAATCAGGACAACAATCCATGGCATGTAATCATAGCATCACATGCTTGCAAGGACAGCGCCAGTAAAAGATAACGTCTAAATTAAAATTTGAAGTAAAGAGAAAACAGACCAATGGTTAATCCAAGAATATAAAACATAATGCAAGAAAGTACCTTAAAGCAGGTTGTAGAGAGGAAAGTCCAGAAGGTGCTGTGGCACCTACAAACTTAACCCTATCACCTGAAAGTTTTAAAATAACTTAATTCAGGTAGAAGTTGATAATGGTTCATCAACAAGTTAACTGTTTAGAAAGCCACAGCACTACTAAACAACAAAGCCAACTCTCTTATGTTATTGCAAAGAACTGATATACCTTTCTTAAATGTATAGTTTTTAGATGTTGCAGTGGATACTTCCTGCTTTGGCAAAGCTTGGGAGCTCAGTGAAGAACCACCTGTTATATCAGCTTCGACACTAGAAGTTGGTCTCTTCTGCTGCAAAGCAGCAGCAGCAGAAGCCTGTGCAGCTCTTTTGGCATATATAGATGCCCTTTCAGCTCTTGAAGTTTCTTTCACACCATCAGCTTCTTTTGATGTTGATCCCTGAACATATTTGAAAGGAAAAAATAGAAGATAAGATGCCACCAAAACATCCAGACAATTAGAAACACAGACGGCAAACAATACAGAACTTTGTGCAACCACAACATCTAGCTTACGAAACAGTTAAAACACAATTTTCATAGGGAACTTCCAACCAGAGTTCAGACACATTTTTGTTTCAAATTAAAAAGAACTCTAGTCATTTACATGCTTGGTAAGCCAGAATTATAACCGACAACAAGAACAATAACCACAGACTACCAACAAATTTCCCCTGATCTTGTAGAAGATCAAACAATAACCGTCTAGAAACGAAGGAGGAAGCACACAAACTGCAATTTCAACCCAATCTTGATTTCATAAAATGCAATTGGCAAAGAATCAAAACAAAATGAGAAGTGAAAGAAGCATACTCCAGGCAAGAGAAGAGAGTCAACAATTAGCAATCTAGCACCAAAATGTTTCGCAAGTGCCTTTGCTAAAGTCTCCTGATATATTTCTGAACCTATACAAATCAAAAGACAATTAAGAATTCTCAGCAGGCATCAAAAAGAGCAAAAAGAAAGAAATAAGCATAGTTCACATGGCAAATTAACAGAAAACATCAGTCATACCTGCAGGACCAGATAATAATATACGAGGACTCATTGTAGGAAGATCTGAGGCATACTTCGCAAATTTATTACACTTCAAATGCACATAGGTTGAGGCTATCAATACATTCTTTGTCGTATCACTGTCATAATGGAAATTTTCACATAAATTAACCCAAATTTCCCAATGCTCCAAATCTGAGAAACAGTAACAAAAACAAAAGACACCAAAAGGAATTTCTATTGTCCATCACATGCCATATTGGGTGGTTGGCAGCCACCGCATAAATACTGTACGGACATGCAAATATGCAGAAAAGGGGATATGCAAAATACGTAAAAGCATGACCAAATTTGGTTTCCCCGATAATACAGAAGTGCAAGACCCAAACAAGTGCAGTAAGCACACAATTTACCTCAAGTAATATGGGAAATTTTCAAATGAGACATCTATATTGTCCGGATTGAGAATGCCTTCCTGTAAACTGTCTTTAAATGCTTGCCGCTTAGTTGATATCAAAACCATAGGAGGGTCAAATTCCTTGAGCATCTCTCTAAATTCTCTTTGCTCATCAAGAATTTTGGCAATGCTGCCACTCAAATCAAAGTCAGTAGAAGATGTACCAGCAAGTATACGCAATAATGGCCTTAAAGGGTAACCTGCCCCTGGGACCTTTGAATTGTCAGCATCCATAGTATCATCCAATCCAAGTCTATCAAGATTCGGGTTTTCATTGGCAGCTTCAGGCGGGGGAGCAACAGTTTTCTCCCTTGAAGAAACAGTTGCTGGATCATTATTACTAGCACTGTCCTTCATATCCACTTCTGGAACACGGTCATCTGACACATCACAACCAGAAGGTAGAGTGGACATATCCGAATTTTCTTTTGTTGACAAAGACGCCAATATTGTTGCTGCCCCAGCAACAGCCGACGGGTCCCCTGATCGTGCCTCAATAATACCTTTTATAGGAGCGGCCTGGGCTTCTAAAATGCTTACAGAAGAAGGTATTCCTGGAGCAGCTAAGTTATCATTTGTGAGCTGCTGAAAAATCTAAGTTTCCATTAAGGAATTAAAACAGTAATAAGATGCAACAAATATCATAATAACATCAAAGTTGAAAAACAAAGCATGCAGGCAGACGATACCACACAGATTTTTATTTGGGAGGGGCAGAAATATGAATATTTGTTTAAGAACAGGACATATTAAATAAAAAGGATACATAAGCATGGTTTCCAGTACTAGTGAAAATCAATTCATCGCCTGCATTTAGAATTAAACTATTACTTTTACGATAAATCCTCCCATTAACCTGGACAGAGCCTTTTCCTCCTGAAATTTCTAGTAAGGCAATAGAAGTGCCATCACTCTACATTTAAAAAAAAAAAGATCAGCACTTTCATAGACACACAATAAAAACAAAAATTACAAGAAAAAGCTTTTCGAATAAGTACTGCAAAGATCAATACCTCTATGTGCTTCACTTTGCACAAAACAGTGCTAACATTGGGATCTTTAAGGCATAGGTTACACTGACGGCTTTGGCCGACAGTGAATAGCGTGCCACACATGACCAAGTGAGGATTCTGGGATGAATTGAACATTAATAAGAATCAGAAACAATCAGTAGTTTAGCATGAAAACGACCATAAAGCATCAAAATCCATCTAAAGAGGCCAATCAGTTTGTGACTAGGTGGTACATCCTTCATTAAGGAAGTTTGGAGTTGAGGGTTGGCGTCTAAGCATTGGAGCAAAATGAGTAAAGAGATGAAAAAGGATTACCTCCCTATAACTAAGCCAGCCAATGGATTAAAATAATAGTAATAGCAAGCTGACAAGATTCACCTTTGGAAGATACCAAAAAGCGAAGAAAAATTCTAAACAAAAAAAAAAAAAAACATTTTCCTTAAGTCTTTTGGCTAGAAAAAGGAGAGGAAACAAAACTACCTAGTTCATCCACACCATAGTTGAGAAGGAAATGACCAATCAACGAGATTAAACCTCACTAAGACAAAACAAAACTGACTTAACAAGACAGCCTACAAGTAATTTTCCTGCGAATTTGCTAAGTGCATAAATGGCATTTTTAACATGTGTCTTTCTAGTCATGAAAGAGAGGGATTCCGCCAACAACTCATGCTTAAGTAATATCTTCCAACCAGGTACAAATAATAAAGTTTCCTAACCTAACAATAAAAACCTACTCTACAAATTCCCAATCTTTTCTCTGAAGAAAACTTCCGTGGCATTCAGTAAGACTAAATTAATGGAATTTCCAATGGAATTAGTAGACCTAGAGGAAACGAACTGCGAGGTTAAACTGTTTGTCTTCAGGACCCAAGCATATCATTGCCAAAACGACAGATTGTTTTGTAACATTTTAAGATATCTAGAATTGACATCTACAAATTCTAAACATCAAGAGTGGCGTTTGCCAAATAGACCAACAAGGGAGCACTAATAAACCCCATTCACACTAAATAATTCGAGATCATTTCTCTAATGGAAAACTTCCAGTGCATTCAAGTTCAAGTCCCTAACTTAAAATAGGATTTCCAATTCACATATACGATTATGAATTCCAAGTTTCCAGTCAATGATTGGAACTAAAGCATATCATTGCTCTAATCGCAAATTATGTAGTAAGATTTCATTGACATCCAAAATTCAAAGTCTACAAATTTTCAAAACAAGTCCGCCATTAACAGTTTTAGGATAAAAAAAAAAACCTTCTTTTCACGTTTCACCATTTTGCTAAAAGACCAAGAATTCCGATATAAATTTTTAACACTTACCCAATTAACCCTAGAGATCAGAAACCAAAATCCAGCCCAAAACTAAAAAAAGAAGGAAATTTCAGAAAACATACCTGGGAGTGCTGGGAAAGAAGCTTTCCCCACGGGACTTTAGAACCTGATTTCGCTGGTTTCGTTGGTCTCTTCTTAACCCGACCGGTAAACCCTGCTCCAACCGCCTTCGCTTTCTCCACATCCATGGCAGCTTCACCTACTTAACCAAAAAAACCCCCCAAGTCAAAAGCCCATAAACAAACCCAAACCAACCCCATTAAAAGAAAGAAACCAACATTTAGAACCCCAAACCCAAATGACAAATCAATCGAGGATCGCACCTAAGGACCCCGGAGACACCAAAGTACCATTCTCCACATCAGCATCAGCAGACTTATCGGTGACAGACGCATCAACGGCCTTAGCCGAATCAGATACGCGCAGATCAGAAGAACGGAGCTCCGTTACCCGTGAGTCCGACCCGGATTCTTTAGGCGGGCCTAGGGCTTCGTTAAGCGGCCCAGAAACCACAGCTCCATTGGTTGAAGACGACGCCGGCTCAGATGCCTAAAGAAAAAAATATCAGTCTCAGATTCAAATCTAATGGAGAAATAGAAAAGATTTTGACACGCATGCAAATTAAAAACCCTAAAGGGAAAAAAAAAGATTGGATTGTTGGAATGAAAAGCAAAGAAATGGAGTAAAGACAAGACCTTGGATCGTTTACTAGAAGTAGGAGGGGACGTAACTGGAGAGGAAAGGGAGCGTTTGGAAGAGGAAGAGCTCCGTCGCGTTTCGACCATCTTCTTGTTGAAGAGGGAGGGTTTGGAGGGGGAGAGGTTTCGGTCTGGGTTTTCTCTGATCCGAAAAAAGAACGAACTTTGGGTCTTGGGAAGAAAAAGACGAGAAAGAGAGAATCAGAAAGAGAGCAGGGGAGGGGGAAAGGAAAAGAGAAAAGGGGTGAATGATTGCGGGGAGATCAGTTATCAAGGTTCCTGTGCGCCTATTATTTATAAAATATATAAAATATTAAAAATATGGAATAAATAGGGGGTTTATTTATTTTATTTTACTAGTACGATTATGGTAGGTTTATTTTGTTTTATTTGGATTTAAGTTTTGGAGGTTATGATTCTTAGGAAGCGGTGAAATGGGTTGTTTGGTTTTCAGGGTGTTCTGGCAGTGTTAATAAAAAGGCACATGGGTTAATTTGTTTGGAGGATGTTTCATTACTGGACATTTATTGCGGTTTTGGTTTATGACTTTTGGTTGGGTTTTCTTCACTGTACTGTCCGGAAATGAGTATGAATCAAGGTTTTCTCAGATTTTGTCAACCCACTTAGTATTTCTAGCCGAAATAAGAAAAAGATTTGTTGAATCTTTTGGCTGACCACAGCTTGATAAGAAAAGGGAATTTTTAGAGGATTATGTCTCTCATGCTTTTGTTTCAATTCAATATACATGAACCAAATGTTGAATGGGTTGTCGTGAAAGTTACATTCCTTTTGTATTTCATCAAATGGTCATAATTTCACACCTATCTAAATAATATAAATCACTTTTATTTTTAATTCCCTTCGTCTTCAATAATACAGTAAACTTCAAACAATCAAATAAATTAATTATTGCAGTGTTAATGGTTATTGTTATAAACATGAAATACGAGTTGACATGATCTTTGTTTTAAATCCTTTATTAAAGTATTTAAGTATGGCTCTTATCGGCTCTTTTATTTTTTCATTTTTTCAATGAATACTCATATAATAGAATTAATAAATTACAATCATCATTATAAATGATAACGGCTACGAAATACACTGACGATAATAAATGAAATGTGATCTAAACATACCAATTTAATTTTTTTGATTTTTTAAATATTTTTCTTGAGACAATTTTGACATTTGATTTTATCAATAAAGAGTTGATTATCTTCATTTTATAAATTTCACTTATAATCTATCTTAAGTTTCCACCAAAACCTCAAAAATAAAAATTTAAATTTTAAAATGTGAGGTATCGGTATTCCCTAAATGTTAAAATCAAGTACTAAGCTTTTTGTGATATGATTTATTTTATTATTATTATTTTGAGGACTGAGCTTGTCTGGATTTTTTTTACTCGAAAATTGATTAATTATTTAAAAATGCATTATTAGCATTTAAAAAGGGTAACAAAAGTAGAAGAAAAAAAGAAAACAGACAAACGAGTTGTTTGATTTGATTTAATAATGCTAAAATCGTGGTGATTTACAGTTATTATCATATGCATGACAAATGAAACCACCAATGTAATTAATTTAAGTGATTTGTAATTTATTTGGCAGCCAACCATGGGAGTGCAGAAATATCCAGCTATGTTTCATACGAAGTGGAAATTAGGCTGATAGGATGGGGAGCAGAGCTTCGAATAATGTGGCCCGTCACTGGAAATTAAAGACCCAAACTAGAAACAAGTCAAATTCAAGTTGCGAGCTGCAGTCCTCCACAGTTTGCCACAGCTTTCCAACAATTAATTCTCCCTAACCAATTGCATAAACATGCCAATTGATAACAACGGCCTCGCCCCTTCTCACCCAGCATACGTAGCTATCCCAATCGAATCATCACTTTCACTTCCGTGCAACATTCATCTCAACCTACCACTCATTATTTTATATTTTATTTTATTTTCCAAGTTTTCATTAAAAAAACCATACAACATGTGCTTTTGTTCTGATTTCGACCATTCAATTCATGGGCAGAAAAGTACTTTGTTAAGTTTTCTTATAAATTTAAAGTGTGTACTTATATTATTTATTTTTGTATTTTATCAAAATCAGTTTAAGTTAATTTGATTTTAATAAAAATACAATACATATTATACTTCATAATATGATTTAATAAAATAGTTTAAACTCCAATGTTAAATGTAGGCTTAAAACTATAAGTTTGTGCATAAAACCTTAAATCATATGATGAGTGAAATTAGGAATTCATTATATAAAAATACAGTTAGGTCTCTCTTTTGTGTATACGAGATATCAACATCTCATATATTAGAGGGTTATTATAACATGAGGAAAAAGATCTTACTACACTCAATCCTAGTAATTATTAGTTTATAATCAATATTATTTCTGCAGTCAAATTATGTATAAAGAATTGGACAAGTTTTTGTGCTCTAAATTTATTCTATGATAGATATTAGATTAATATAAATTAATTATTCATAAAGTTAAACATAAACAACTTATCATCTTAGATTTAAGAGTGTATAAAAAAATTAAGTAATAAAAAAGTATATAAACGAAAAGTGCAATGTTAACAAGGATTCAAAAATTTCGAAGCGAAATTATTTTTTAACACAAAATTAGTATCGTGCCAAGTGTTATGACGTATATCTGTACATTTGCAAGTTGCACGTTTGCAGCCAAGAAAATAAAAGAATAAAAAGAAAGAAAGAAAGAAAGCAGGAGAGAGTTTGCTTCTGAACCAAGCGTTGCAGAGTGCAACAGTAGTTCAAAAAAAAGAAGGTTGGACTGGAAAAGTCGGACTTTTGTTTGTGACCATAGAAAACAGAGACATATTAGTTTTATTTATTGCAAATAAAAAATAAATATAGGGAGCAACTTGGAAGTCGAAACTCCCAAGTTGTGAAAGTTCTGGGAAGCTCATAATGAGTTGGTGTTGTGTACATTCTCGTTTGGCAGCTTTGATTTGGGAGATGCTTCGCAGTAACGCAAAGGTATTTAACCCAAATCAGCTTATTCCTAGCAGAGTATTATTTTAGACTGTGGTGAAAACTCTACACTAATAATATAGTATTTGTCATTAGCTTATTATGTGAGTCCAGTAGTAGCCTACCAGCCGGGAACGTCGTGGATTAGGGAATGGATAATTTAAGCTTATGTTTTTGTTTTTAGTTTTCTATATAATTCTGGGTTTATTAAGTGTGAAAAGGAGGGGGGTGATCACATGGACCCTGGAAAGTGGAGTGAAGGAATCAGTCACGCGGGCTTAATCATGCATGGATTGATTAGCGTTTAATCATTGGCATGTTTACGTGGATCTAACATTCTGCAAAAAGGAAATAAAAACCAAAACTCAGTAGAAATTAAACTAACACTGATTAAACAGAAGTCAAATCTCTGACCAGATGGGTTTTAACCCTGCAAAAATGACAGATGGAATTTGAAAACCATGCTTGGGCTTAACTTGCTTTCCGTGTCAGCATGTGCTGGCAAAATGATTTCAAGGTTATTTTAAAAAGGAGATTTAAAAGGGGCTCAATTGAAACTTAGGCAAAGATATTTTTGCTACCCAGATTCTAAACCATGGGATGGCACTGAAACAATAGAAATGGTTCAAGTGTTTGAATGCTCCAGACAGGAGTTGGGTTTGTTAACTGTCGATGAGATGAAAGATTACTACTTGCCAGATGGGGATAAAACAATACTGATCTGTCAACTTTTAATATATGGACGTGAGGCTCAAAAATCGATAGCTTTGCATTGGTTAGACTTTACTTAGACAGACAGCCGCAAATCAAGTGTACCCTGCATTTGAGATTAAGCAAAATTGAATCCCAGCAACGATTTGGGCTGTGGGCTGTGGTCCCAATGTAAGTTGCAATTATCGGGGAATTAACTTGGAAGAAAATTGAATTCACATCTTTTCTCACTTTGTTCATTCAACTTTAAATTTTCTTCATTGCTCCATTAAAGAAGTTTCATGCAAGCACTATTCTCTTGGCAGATTTTCAACCATGAGTCTCCTACATGTTATCGCATTACTCATTTATCTGTTTTTAAATTAAATTTAATTAAAAAATATCTCATTTAAAAAGTTTAAAATACTGAATAAACTCTTAAATTATTTCAAATTTCTCATAAAATTATTTCAAATTTCTCATAAAATTATATCCTTTGATTGTACCCCAAGGAGCTCATATTATGTAATTTTTGCTTTGACTCGAATAAATCAATATGTTGATGAAAATATGTTATCTGACCATTAGTATCCCAATCATCGTTAAATTCAAAGTTATTTGGTAAAATAAAAATTATCAATATATTCTGCATGATTTTTCTAACGTGATAAAAATGACTAATTAAAAAGATTATTTCTTAGGACACAAAATTTTCATTAAAAAAATCACTTTAACATTTACATGATAAAAATTATATATATTTGTAAAAAAAAAAAACTTATTTTGATACAAATTATAAAATTGAAACTTATTTAAATATATAATAAAAATAAAAAAATATTTAAATTAAAGAATTTAAGAGATTATTTTGTATTTAACCGATTTTTTTATTAAAAAAAGGTACGGAAAATTAAAGTGTCCACAACGGAGTCCATATCTCCATCTCATGTGACCATTTATATACTAAACCCAAAAATGCAAATCCAAAAAGGAAGAAATGAAACCACTTCAACAAAATATCATCAATCCCAAAAACCCTACCCCCAATTTCACTGCGTCGGAGTTGAGTCCCCATTATTCGAAGCGGCGAGCCGTGTTCCGCGCTCCTCGAAAACCTTTGCGATTTTATCAATCGGAATCAACGGCAGATACGACGCCATCGCATACCCTTTCTCCCCAGAGTAATAAACCACCTGATTGTACTTCCCCGACCAGTAAGCAGCCACGGGGACCACGATATGAGCCACTTGAGGGAAAAGCGGGAGGCAGTTAAGCGTCCGCCAAGCTGAAACAGCATACTGTTCTACTACCGGCTCGTACTTGCAGTACAGCTCCTTAATTGTCGGTCCATACTTGGTGTAAACGGTCCTGGTGATGATCTTAGCCGTGTCTACAACGCCGGCTCGTTGGACCTCCGAAGCCATGGCTTGAGCCTGGCTTGAAGCCTGCTTTACAAAAGACGGCATGCGGCTGTCCAACTCACTGAAGGACTCGTCCACCT
The DNA here is from genome assembly GCF_053813885.1 of Theobroma cacao. Classification (NCBI taxonomy): domain Eukaryota; kingdom Viridiplantae; phylum Streptophyta; class Magnoliopsida; order Malvales; family Malvaceae; genus Theobroma; species Theobroma cacao. The sequence goes on along the minus strand of NC_142639.1, from coordinate 36,494,048 downwards.
GCATACAACATGAACACCAAGAATCTCATCAAATTGCTATGTCTCCTAAGAAATCAAAGAATTTGATTGCTTAACAGAAAGGGCCAAAAAAGTCCAATTCTGATGATTTTTATCTTTAAATAAGTTCAATAAAGTTAAAAAAGAGAGGGAAAAATTAAAAATTTTTTAGGGTGCTGACCTTGCGATCAACAAACTTTAGGATTTCGAACAGAACATCGTGAAACTTGTCGTAAACGGGGCCAATAACGGTCTTTACAGTTCCTTCGACCGTTTGGACCCCCGGTTTAAGTGGACCGGAGTTTTCCTTGGCATACTCGTAGATGCTTAATAAGCATACAACTGCATAGATCACCGCCACATGAACAAAATCTAGATACTTAAGTTTCTTCTCATTTTCTTCATTCTTCGTCAAAAAAAAAATCAAATGAAATGTAGAATCAATTCGTTATCCATCAAAAAAAAAAAAAGAAAATCAATCTCTTCGATCTAATATTAAGAATCATAAAATAACAATTAGCATAGTACTAACTCATAGATGAACGGCTTACTGTCTCTATGGGCTGATTGGGATCAGATTCGGCCATTAATTTCACCGTTCTGAGACTCCCGCTTGAAAAAAGTTAGAAAGAGAGACGAGATAAATGCAGACGAGCTTCTTCGACTATAACGGAAGGGACGAAAGAGAGCGTTGCAACAACTCCCGTTTTATAGCAAGTCCCCTACCTCACCCGCTGATCCCCACTAACGAATCTACGGCATTGATATATCACTTTGCCACGTGGCGCGTGATAAAAATGGTCATTCTAGTCAAATCGGAGAAAACTAAAAGACTTGACAATTTGGAGGCTGTATTTTACTTCAATAATATAGTTCAACTGGGCAAGGCAAAGGGGATTATACACCTGACGGCCCATTAAGAAGGTTGAGAATTTTTACCCGCGGCGTTGTACTCGAGACGTGCGTGTTGTGGCCTAATGGGATAGGATTCTTACGTGTCAAGATAACATTTTCCACATGGGCACCGATGGCTATGCTCTTGATTGGCACAAACATCAAGGAGATGCAACGTATTGACCCTTTTCATCTTTATTACAAGGGATCATTTGCAACAACGAAGATGGTAGGAAAATTAACTTGTTAGTCTATGTAATTCCAATGTTGTAATTTGAAATGATTTTTTTTAATATTGTGCTTAGTGTTTTAATTAGTAATACGTGTTTTACATGACAAATACGTGTAAATTATGTGTAAAAAAAACCCTATTTAAGGTTTTTTTTTTTAATTTCATCTCCCTTTCTCTCTTCCGTTTGCTAAGAGTCGGTCCACAGGCAAGAGAGGGCCGAATTTGGCTCAGTCGACACTGCAACAGTTCGGTCAGATCTAGCTTTTTATCGTCTTTGACTGGTCCCTAGTATGTAGGGAAAAGAAAGGGAACAAAAATGAAAAAAAGAGTTATAAAGAAAAAAATGGACATTTTTTATTTTTTAAATATATCAATAAATAGATCTATATTTTTCTGCTTTATAATAAATACTTTTTATTTTTAAAATTACAAATCTAAGACAATTTCAAAGATATCAGTAATACAATATACATATAAGCTTACACATGTCTATAGTCACTCTTCACACAAACTTACAAGACATTATCCATTTTGGCACTTTGGTTGATTGGGTCTCACAATTTTATTTTCTAAAAAGTATTTGAAATCACTCTGATTGTAAAGTATTGTCTATTCTAATTTATTGAGTTTTATGATTTTATACATCATTTTGACTCAGTGGATCTCATGGTTTTGCTTCACATACAAGACCTCGAATCATTTTGGCTCAATGGACATCAATGTTTTACTTCACAAAAAAGATCTCATAAGTTGAAAATGATGTAAACACTTGAGCCCTATTTGGTAATGTATATGTTTACTATTTTTTTAATTTTTGTTTGTAGAATTACAAAAATACTAATAAAAAACGTTTTGGTAATCTTGTTTTTGTTTTTTTTTTTTTCGAAATCAGTTTTGAAATTGATGGAAAAAACACAAACACAAAAAATTTTTTTTTTTTATTTTTGTTTTCAAAACAAAAAAAAAAAACATGCTGAACCATCTCATCCCCAATTAGACCAACACCAAATCACCTCTCTCTCATTTTTTTTCCTTGTGTCTCTCTCTTTTCCAACTACCACACCTTAAATCTTTTTTTTTCTGTGTAATTCATTTGCTTTTTCATCCAAGTTTCTTCATATCTAATCCACTTCATACTAGTGTCTTTTTTCTTTTCTTTTTGTCTCTTTTTTCTTTTTGATTTATTGTTTCTGGACACTTTGAGCATCTAGATAAAATAATGTTTTTTTTTTTTCATGTTATTTTCTCTGTGAGTTATGATAGCTATATTAATGTTTCCATGTTAGGTCTAAGCATTTAAGACAAAGATGAAACTGAAAATTTCTTAAATAATTTCATATTTTTATTTTTTAAAGTTTCTTATAACAGAAATATTACTAAACTTGTTTTATTTTTGTTTTTTAAGAAAAAAAATGAAAACAATATTTATGTTTTTACTTAAAAAAAAAACAAATTAAGTTACCAAACGTCATCTTAAATATCCAATATCACTTTATTACATAACTAACATAAACTTCATGACTCTCTAGTGGGAGCATGATATTTTACTTCATTTCAACAAGGGTCCATTATCTGAAGTGATACATTGTTAGCACTTTATAGTTTATGATACCAACTATCACGGTCTATACTAACGTGTAAAGTTGGTCAATTGAGCTAATTTTGTCCCACAAAAGTGCTTTATAAGTTAAAAATAGTGTAAATACTTAATCTCACTCTCTTACATAATCGATATAATTCTTTTTTGGGACCATGACATCTATCACGTGTTTGACACATGTTGCAATTAACACTTAAAATTAAATTTATTGAAATATTGATAGAAAGATTATTTCAATACAAACTTGGAAGCTTAAAATTTAAAAAAAAAAACTTTTTAAACTATACAAACCAAATTATATTTGATTCCAAATTTTAGTAATTACAATTATAGTTTACTCAAAATTTTGTTATTATCTTTATTATTATGAAACATTGTCACTCCCATTTTGTTTTATTTCACGATGTAAGACCAAATGAATGTTGATAACAATTCATTGTAGTCGACGTTCTAAATTGATTTCTTGGTTCTTATTGCCCATTTTGATGATTGAAATTTCATGTTTGTTGTTGATAAATAGATAGAGTTGTATCTTTAAGGGAACTGCCAAATGAGTGGGTTTTAGTTATATTTTTACTTTGTATGTCTAATGTCCTAAAATAAAACCTTCTGTAAGGTATAAGAGATAATAGAGGGAGGATTGCCACCAAATTTTTTAACCGGGATATACTGGCATGGTTTTTAGATGACATTGCTAAGATCATAAAATTATGGTTATGCTAAGATAATTAATTCTCAAGAAAAAGAGGATCAAAGGATTGGAATTCTATGTCCATGGAAATTTACCAATTATAAGATTATATAATTGGGTCAGGTTAATGATCACTTATCAATATTTATTAAGGTTTGTCAAATTTATAATTAAAAATTTATTTAATATAGTTTTTCTCATTTTAAGAAGAAATAATACGTTAATTTTAACACTAATTAACATTTTCCAATACAAATATAGAAAACTTTTGCCTTCTTGACTTTGTGAGGGCTTCTCCTTGTAATCTGGGCCTGTTTTCGTTTTTTTGCTATGGCCCAATGTTAATGTTTCCAACGTCAATATGGGTAGCGGACGCAAATAAAGCCCATAAGAGCTATCAAGGACGGCCACGAAGCTCGGTTGTCGACGACGATGTTGAAGATGGAGAATCACTGTGAACTTTTGAGGGAAGTATTCGGTGAATCATCAGACAGCGAAGACGATGATCCACAACATAAGCAAATCGGAGACCCAATTCCTTCATGGGAACAGATCAAGGAAATTAACGGATTATGGCTATGCAGAGACTTCCTTTCTCCTCAACACCAATCTTCTCTGATCTCCGCTGTGTTAAACGGTGCGTTTCTTTCTCCCTCCCCCCTGTTTTTTTTTTTTTGTACATTTCTTGACCAATAAACAGAAACTTATTGAAAATGTATGACGGGTTTTGTTGCAGAAGGATGGTTCACTGAAGATTCTCACAATCAGGTCCTTGGTCGTTTTCTATATAAAGAAAACCTTTTATTCAGCAGCTAGCATGTATTTTTTCTTGGAATCTAATGTCTGAATTTTTAGCACCTTTCGGCGTTAGAATTTGAAGTTACCGCCGTTGAATATTCAACTAATTCATGACTTTTGGTTTTCGGGGCGGTAATTACATGATCAGTCTGCAGAATTTGGTGGATTCCAGGATGGTCATTGATTCAGTATTGAAATAGATAATTTGAAAAAATTTCTCTTACTAGGAGATTTGTCTTTGTATCAAATGTGTTAAACTATTTTGACTGGTTTATCTTAGTCCAATGCCTGGCGTGCTAAATCTTCAAACATTGTGCTTTTACCTTTGCCTTCCGAATTTATGTTTTAATTATGTTTTCTTCAGGCCATGAGGTTTGGAGATCTCCCAGCATGGGCGACTGAACTTTCTAACTCTATACGTGAAGCAGTGCTTCTTGGTCATCATGTCTCTAAATCTACAGACTTGGCTACCTCTAATGGGGCCACGGGAGACTGTCTATTACCATTAAATTTATTGTGGAGAGAACCTCTATTTGATCAACTAATTGTAAATGTATACCACCCAGGTGAGGTGCGACTTCGCATTTTGGAGTTGCTTATGTTGTTCCAGAATCAAGGAATATCATCTACATGAGATTTTGGACTGTTTGATGTGTAGGGAATCTGTGCACATGTTGACCTCATGCGTTTTGAAGATGGAATTGCCATTGTCTCCTTGGAGTCATCATGTGTCATGCATTTCACCCGAGTTGAAGCAGGTTCAAACATTGTTGAGCAAGGTGAATTGCATCTACGTGTAGGAAAGATTCCTGTTCACTTGACTCCAGGATCTCTAGTTCTGATGTCAGGAGAAGCTCGCTACCTTTGGAAACATGAGATAAACCGCAACCCAGGGTTTCAGATGTGGGGAGGGCAGGAATTAATTCAGGAGAAGAGAATCTCTATAACCTTGAGAAAGCTGCGCCAGGTGGAGTAGCTTGCCGTAACATGTTTTCTTGGATAGTCAATTTGCTTTTCCAATTTGCCAATACATTAGGGGCTGTAGCATTCATTTGTTTCTCATTTTTTTTTTTGCACTATTTGCCAACTTTGAATGTGGGACAATGGGAGGTAATATGCACAGTATTAAATGTTGTCGCCTCGTGGCAATTGCACTTAGTAACCCGGGTTTCAAGAGCTTGACTCCTATCATTAAATTTTCTATTTAGATGTCGTGCAATTATTTTAGATATAGACACCCTCAGGGTTATTGCCTGCTTGGGCTAAGCAAATATGGGAACTTTTAGTTGTCAGCTGGGGCTCTCTGTCTCTGTTATTGTCTAGTGGTGATGTTGATAAGCACTTAATCAGTCGGTAAGAGAGGAAGCAAGAAATATTATTTATCAAGGTGTCTCAGTAAATTGCTTTGGTAAGAGTAAATAATGAACAGCATTAGAAGAGTTGCTCCTTAGGCTCTCCAGATCAGTATGAAAGGAATTTCTTATGGTAAACTTCTCTTGCCAAGCACTTTGGCGACTGTACTGGCTCCGGGTGCCAGTATTTTATTCGAACAATACTGGACATACAGGTGTGCACCGGAGGGGAAAAAAAGAGCCTTACAAAGTAAAATTAAGAAAGAAGAACCAAGTTTCTACTAGGACCGTTGTCATACTCTCTGAATCACCTCTCAGCCATGTTTCTATGACTCATGAGTTGCAACGAAAGCCGTCTCCCACATTATGGGTTGTCAAGCCCGACGCTCCAAATGGCTGCTGCCTGGATGGCTATAAGCCCAACCTTGGAGAATAACCCACTGAGTCAGTCATGTTTGCGTGTTTTTTGGGTGAACAGAAGGGCTCAGATAGAAAGTCTCTAGGCCGAGGCTCAAATTTTGGACGGACAGAAAGAAACGGCACCGAATAAATTGGACTCTTTAATTGGGTGAACAATCTAAGACGCATCATTTTTAGCATTTGATTAATAGAAACTTTAACGATTGATTATTGGTGTACAATCATGGCTTGCATCTTTTTAATTATGAATTCTATAGTGTGCAAACAAAGGGGGGTTCACGTGTAAAACACACATTATGCTCAAGTTAGATCATTAGTTATTAATTTAGTATATTCTCCCATAATTAAATAAAAAATGTTTAAAGTTTTGGTCCAATGATTAATTTTGTCTTCAATATTACACTTTTGCACAAGAGGAGGAGTTCGGTAGGATGAATGGGTGAAATTGTTCAGGTTCATGAAAAGATTTTAGTTTTATTAAATACCGAAACATTAATGTTAATAACGTAAAAAAAAGTAAAACAAACCATATTTCAGCTGGTTATTTTTTCGGCCAAAAAAAAAAGCAAGTAAGCGATATGCTATTCACAATGAAAGGATGAGATATTGCTTTTTTTTCGGTTTTTTGCCTCTGAAAAATAAAACAATGTTTATTTATTATAAGTATGTGTAACCGTTTATTACATGCTTTTAGCGACGACCATTTTGGATTAGGAAATGTGAAAACTACATTTTGAAAATCACGGGGGTTGTAAAAAAACATAAGAAGACAAGGAACCCTCCCCGACACGTCTCATCCCACAGTTTTTCAATTCATCGCGGCGGGTCCAGGCATCTTCCTTCCAACAGCTGTCTTCAAATTTCGTGTCGGAAAACAAATCACGCCCTTAGCTTAAACTTAAGCTCTGTAATATGCTTTGGATCACAGAAAAACGCGCTTTTCGTCCTTGAAAAAAACCTCTGAACCCCTCTCAAAACCTTCCAAATCCAAATCCCAGAGTTCTCAATTCTCCGATTCGGCATTGTTTTGGGTTGAACCGAGAGCGAATCGGGCTCAGAACCGGAAAATGATAGACAAGTGTTTGGGAGCTCAAAGATCTAGAAAGATCCAGAGAGCTCTCCGTCACTGCAAGGTCACCATCATCTGCCTCGTCCTCACTCTTGTCGTCCTACGTGGCACTATCGGCGCTGGTAAATTCGGAACTCCAGAGCAAGACTTCATCGAGATCCGCGACCACTTCTATTCACGGAAACGAGCCGAGCCGCATCGCGTCCTTGAAGAAGTCCAAACGACGTCTTCGAATAACCACGCCGCCACCGACACCGACGCCGGCACCAATAATTACAACGAATTCGACATAAATAAGATCTTGGTCGACGAGGAATCCGACGACTCGAAACTCGACCGCAACAGGCCCTATTCTCTGGGTCCCAAAATCTCCGATTGGGACAAACAACGATCTGAATGGCTGAAAGAAAACCCTGATTACCCTAATTTCATCGGTCCAAACAAACCAAGGGTTCTCTTAGTCACTGGTTCATCTCCTAAACCGTGTGAGAACCCGGTCGGTGATCATTACTTATTGAAATCGATCAAGAACAAGATCGATTACTGTAGATTACACGGGATCGAGATATTTTATAACATGGCGCTTTTAGATGCGGAAATGGCAGGGTTTTGGGCCAAATTACCGTTGATTCGAAAGCTTTTGCTTTCGCATCCAGAGGTGGAGTTTCTTTGGTGGATGGATAGTGACGCAATGTTTACCGATATGGCATTTGAGGTTCCTTGGGAAAGGTATAAAGACTCGAACTTGGTTATGCACGGTTGGAATGAGATGGTTTATGATCAAAAGAATTGGATTGGGTTAAATACTGGGAGTTTTTTGTTGAGGAATGGGCAATGGGCACTTGATATTCTTGATGCTTGGGCTCCTATGGGTCCTAAAGGGAAGATTAGGGAAGAAGCCGGGAAGGTTTTGACTCGGGAACTTAAGGATCGGCCGGTTTTCGAAGCGGATGATCAGTCTGCTATGGTTTACTTGTTGGCTACTCAAAGGGAGAAGTGGGGTGATAAGGTTTATTTAGAGAGTGCTTATTATTTGCATGGTTATTGGGGAATTTTGGTTGATAGGTATGAGGAAATGATTGAGAATTATCATCCAGGTTTAGGTGATCATCGTTGGCCATTGGTGACTCACTTTGTGGGATGTAAGCCTTGTGGGAAGTTCGGGGATTACCCAGTTGAGAGGTGCTTGAAGCAGATGGATAGAGCATTCAATTTTGGGGATAATCAGATTCTTCAGATTTATGGGTTTACTCATAAGTCTTTGGCTAGTAGAAGGGTTAAGAGAGTTCGAAACGAGACTGGTCATCCGCTTGAGGTGAAAGATGAACTTGGACTGCTTCATCCAGCATTTAAAGCGGCTAAGGTATCCTCTTCTTGATGATATAGGCTGTCTATGAGATCTTATGCTGCTAAATGATAAGTTACAATGTTCAAATGTTGTGTATGCAGTGGGAATTTTATGGTTTAGGTCTGGAGAAATAGTATTCTTTTGTTCCTTATATGTGTTTAAATTATATGTTCTTAATGCTTTCCAAAGGAAAACAGAGCCCATTATTTTGTCTGCATCTATTCAGTTTTGTAGTATATGAGCAAATCGGTTCTGTCAATATTTTAACCTGGTGATACATTATCGCTTGATTTGTCAGCCATAAAGTTGCTGCATTGTAATTCAATCAATTAGATAAATACTAATACTATTATAATAGTGATGCATCATGGATCAGTGATGTTTATTGTTGTCAGTAGCTGGAATAGTTATTTATTGATAGGGTATTTAAGTGGAAAATGGTGGCTCCTGATATTCTTTAGAACCAGCTGGATGAATAGTTTGGTTTAAATTTAAACTTTTCTGATTAATTGCCTGTTTACCTGGTTCCTAAGAAAGAAACATTCACTGAATTATGTATCGTAACCAATATCATTAGTCTCTCTCTCTCTCTCTCTCTCTCTCTCTCTGTAGTCTTTCTCGGTTTTGGACTACTTAGATCCCGGTGGAGGAAAATGAGATTAAGAATGAAGAAGAAAAAAGGATGGAAGATGATGATGAGTCCTGCAAGAATTAAGCTGAGGGGAGCTGCTGGGGTACTGCAATTCCCCACTTTTATCTTTTTGACCGCTGATACTCAAGGACTGCATAATTATAGTAAGAATATAAAGGAGGGTAGTTCATAAGTATTGACAATTAAAAAGATAGAAGATGGGGAACTGCAGTCGGTAAGCATCTGTACTCATCTTGTTACTCAATGGACTATCACCATTTTTTTGTTCCTCGTTCTCATGTCCTCTTTCTTAAGGATCTTAACCTTAACATGATCATAACAGCACTAGCCCCTCTGGACATGTCCCTTGCAATGTTTTTATCTGCCTCCCTTGTTCTCATTCAATTCATCAATCCATTTATATTGAGCAAGCTCCTTTATAATCAAAAGTTAATATACCATGTCATGTGCTTGCTTTGTAGTAATTTTCTGCTAGATATCATGCATTTGGAACTCAATCAAAACCCAAAAGGTGCCAGACAAGACAGTTCAATTCCAGTCCAAGTTTTCTTCAGATTTGTGGAACCAACGAGATAGAGAAAAATAGTCGCGAAATCCTTTTATTGGTCGAGCCTAGTAGTTGCAACATCCTTCAAAGACATGGTTGATAATGGAGAAAATTGCGGCAGGGAACATTTCCCTGCTCAGGGAAGATTATGTTAAAACATAGTAGGCAGTCTCCATGGATGACAAGCCCAACCTTGTTGCATTAATGTTATTGATGATACTTAAGAAAACAGTTAGAACGAAGAAAAAGCTACAGGAGCTGGAAACAATGAAAAAGCAAAAAGTTCAACTACAAAGCATGTCATTGGAGACCTGGTAAAATTCTCAAAATATATCAAAAGCATTAACTTGGAAGGAGTAACAGAACAATCATCTGGATATGTTTATTATTTTGGCCAATCTACAAAACAAATGACAAACTTGATAATAATAAAATAAAAAAACCCCAAAATCCTAATTTTCGCAGGGTGTAAAACACTAGTACTAGACAACAGCAAAAATGGTGCTATGCTTCAAAGGAAAACAAGCTTTAGATTTACGATGGCCAAGAACGCAGCCCATGCCAAACAAGGCTTAACCAAGTCACCAGCAATCGGATTCACCTCTCTAAAGTCCCGAGAACACCCAACCAGAGCCCCAAACACCGCCAACCGCACAACCAAACCGACCCAACTAGCTCCCACCCAAAACACAATCGGAAGCCAAGCCAAGCTCAACCCTAGCTGAGCCATGAAAAGAGACAAAGCCGTTGGTCTGGCGTGGAACCCACCTTCAGCCCAAACAAGCCAAGCCGAAAGACCCATCAAGAAGCTCGAAGCCATGCACGTTATATGTATAAGCCACAAGGGGGGGAACCAGAACGGTTTTGGCAGAGCGCCATAACCATGACCTGAACCAAACAAGTAGATGTTTAATAGGGTGAGAGACAGAGGGAGCGAAACTGCTACGGCTAGCGATCTTAGCCCGCGTTTGGCCATACCCATCCTCTTTTCTCGCCTGCTTGTTCTATTTTTTTCGTTTTTGTTGTTGTCCTTGTCATTGGTGGTGGTGGTAATGCGAGGATCATCATCTCTAAAACGTTGTTTGAGGGTTTGGGATTCCATGAGATAGAGGTAAGTTAAAAAAAAAAAAGCTTAATTTACGACAACGGAGGAATTTCAGGTGAGGCTTTATATAGAGGAGAGCGTGTTTCGGAGCTAAATAAATTTGGGAGGTAGGAAAAGGCGTGACAGGTGGACGGAGGAAGTGGCGAGGTGTGGACATTGGACAGGGAGTGTCACACGTGGATGTGAAAGGTGGCTTTCTGAGGCGGCCTTGTTCTCAATCTGCGCATTCTAGTGCTTTCAAGGAGAGACCAGATTTGATCATTTAACATTTTGTAACTGGATAATATCTGTTTTAACGCAAGTATTAAAAAACCTGGATAACTAACTTCGGCAGTTTTGGACTTTGGTTTGGTCTGGAAAGCTCCTACGTGTGTTATGCAACACTAGTTCAACTGTATAAGTTATTTTATTTTGATAGTGTTATGTGTTACCTTATTGTTGATTTTTGTTTGTTTGCTACATATAGATATTTGATTTTGGATAATACTTATTCTTTAAAGAATTATTTTATAACATAATATTGTACAAAGAATAATAAGAACAACAATTACAAGTGAAACACTATTGCACGTAAAACAACTAAAACAAGTGAAATACTACTTTACATAAAATAACTAAATAAGTGAAGCACTATTTCACTTAGAACTAGAGCAAGTGAAGTACTACTTCACGTGGATAGTAGTAGAAGCAACCTGGAATAAGTGGTAGGATTCACGGATTACTTTCATCTTGGGATATTCTAGAGAGTTTGGTTTGGTCGCTCAGGTATGGAGATAGTTAGGAGGTCTTCCTTTTAACTTTTTCTTGAAGTATAAGTGTTTCACCATTCTACCTTGTTCTTGTCTACCAGTTCACATACCCCTTCTTTTCTTGTACCTATTCACATACTGCTTCTTCTCTTGTACCTATTCACATGCAACTTTTTCTCTTGTATCTTTCACGTATACCTCTTCTCTATTACCTTATTCTCGAGGACAAGTTTTATTACACCCAATTACTTCAATGGCCACTCACATTATGTCATAAAATCACCACCTTAATATCCATATAATGTGTTATAGTAATAGTTACTCACATTAAAACTCTTCATAATAATCTTATTCATTTAGTGCATTAAAACCTATTCTTAAGTAACCGTTACTTTTAACACTATATACAAAGCCTCACAATTTATTTAGAAGGGATTCTCTCCCTCTTAGCTAACACATTTACTTCTAAAGCTTCTCTCTCTAATTCTCTTCTACTCCTTAATTCTTTTCTTATTTTATTCCACTTTCTACGACGCTCAGTACTTTAGGAATTGCTTTGATCTTCCTTTTTGTCGCTTTCGACATATCCTTTTACTTGTTTGCAACACTTCTTCTCCTTATCACAAGAAACCTTTTACATTTTGATGACTCCACTAGAGAGGAGTGATTGTAGGTAAAAGCTTACTAGAAAGAAAAAAAACCTTTGTCTTACCAGAAGAGATGGACAATTCCACTATCACTTTTTGAATATAGTGGTTTACGTAGAATATTCCATAAGAAGACACAAGCAGGAGAATTACTAATTAAGAACACTATTGTTCAAAACAACCTACTTCTTGCTCATGTATGATATTTTCATGACTTTGACTCTACATTGTTTTATGAATTGGAATTTGACATTTGAAAAAAAAAATTATATTCAGCAGCTAGCTTTATCGCTTATATTTTGACTGTAATTATATTATACTATTGGTTGCAAGCTTTATCGCCCATTCTTTGACCATAGTTCATCACTCTTACTTCAGCCGCAAGCTTTACCGCTCATATTTTAGTTGTAAGGATATTTTCTATTGGTCGCAAGCTTTATTGTTCATTCTTTAACCATAATTTATCATTCATATTTTAGCCGCTAGCTTTATCTCTTATAATTTAGCTATAATGATGTAATGTTATTGGTCACAAACTTTATCGCTCATTTCTTGGCCATAGCCTATAACTCCCAAATTAATCGCAGCTCTTATGCTTACTTATTTTAAAGGTTGAATTAATCTCCTTCATGTCAGGTTAGAGTTAATCTCCTTGATGTAAAGTTGAGAGTTCTTTTTTGGCCACATAAAATAATGTGAAATGTGAATAAGTATGCAATACGTGTATGATATTATTATTATTCTTGCAAAAGAAAAAGAGATACGATGTATCAATAGCAAAGTACTTGCTTAAGCGAGTTTTCAAAAAAGTAAAGAAGAAGCAAAAGCCTAGCCAACTACATACTCCATAGAGAAGAGTTATTATTCTTAATATTGACAATGACATCTAATTGTTCTTGCACTTCAGCTTCACTCTTTCTCAATGAAGCTATCTTTGTTGCAATATCTTTTAACTCTTTTTCCAAGGAAGACTTGTTGAGAAACGCTTTGGCTTTAGATCTATAATCACCGAGGCATTCAAGTTTGAATCCAATGTTACAGGTATCATTGAAATCCTGTAACATCAGTTGTAATGTTTTTGTTAAAGTTTTCATTAATGGAGCATGGGAAATCATTAAAGCTTTACCCAACATCTCCATCATTAAACAAATGACATCTACATTCTTAAAAAATGTGGTACTCCAAAATTCTTTCTTTATATTGAAAATATGCTCTAAGTATTCTATGTACTTTGATGAAATTTGAAAAATATGGAAGTTGACTTTCCTACCACTTTGTTCATTACATGCTACTTGAGTGTTAAAAACACTATTGGCATCTTTGTGTTTTGGCATTAGGGAGGAAGAAGCACGAGAATTAATCGGAGTAACTCTAGCATCATCAGTAACAACTTCAACATCATGAACAACCTCAATATTCGGAGTTGTTCCGACATTATCGATGACAACATTAGGAATTGCTTTAATCTTTCTTTTCGTTGCCTCTGATGCACGCTTTAACTTATTTACAACACTTCTTCTCCTTATTACAAGAATCTCGTTTACATTTTGGAGAGCTATAATTAAATAATCTGTGAGCTCCCAAAATAAAAAAGCTTACAGAATACTACAAGCTTCAATATTAGGAAAAGCATCAATTAAAAAAAAAATCATCAAAGCTCTAGTGTTGAGAAACTTTAATGTATGTTTCTCTTCTCTGATGAATTAAAAGGCTCTCATCAAAAGATGCTAAGTTTCCTTTATTTTTCTCTTCTCTTACGTATTAAAAGGCTCCCACCAAAAGATATACATACAAATGCTTTTCTTAATAGCTTTTATTTGATAGATACTACTTTTTGGATTTAGAATATCCTTGAGACAAATATAAACAAAAAATTAAATAGTGCAACACAATTAAGATTTATACAAAATTCTTGATCTAAAGCCATACTATATATCTAAAATCAAACAATTTGTTTGTTTGAAAATCTCTTTCAATCAAAAAGCCTCATCTCATGCGTGGAAAATTTCTTTTCTCACATTTTAATTTTTAAAAAAATATTTCATGCAGGGGGCAAAAAGTAAGAGAAATTCAATTTTTTTAAAAGTAAGAAAAGAAAACAAGAAATTACAAGAAGAAGTAGAACTTACTTGCTTAAAAAAAAGTTCGCAAAAGATACAACCTTACTTTGTAATTTGTTTTGCTTTACTTTGAATCTGAATGAAGAAAATCATTCATAGTAGCTTCATAGTTATAGGCCACATAGAATCGACGTTTTTATGAAAATGATTAGCTTTCCTTTTATAATTTGTATATTGAAAATCTTATTTTATGAAAATATATTGTTATATAATCAATCAAATATTATACTAGACAGTAATATGTTATTATCTAATGCATTACTGCTTAAGATGTTACTATTTAAGGTGGTACTACCCGAGGTGTTACTGTCTGAGGTGTTACAATACAATACGTTATAGTACAAAATAAATTTTTTTTCTAAATTAATGCATAATAATTATTTTTACGTAAGAATTCTTCTACAAGAGGCAAAATGTAGATATTTGATTTTGGTTAATACCTATTCTCTAAATAATTATTTTACCACATAATATTATACAAAGAACAATGAGAACAACCATTATAAGTGAAACACTATTGCACGTAGAACAACTAAAATAAGTGAAGTACTACTTCACGCAAAACAACTAAAAAAATTGAAGCACTATTTTACTTAGAATAACTAGAGCAAGTGAAGCATTACTTCACATGGATAATAGTAGAAGAAACTTGGAATAAGTGGCAGGATTCACGGATTACTTTAATCTTGGGATGTTCTGGAGAGTTTGGTTTAGTGGCTCAGATATGTAGGTAGTCAAGAAGTCTTCCTTCTAACTTTTTCCTGAAGTACAAGTGTTTCACCCTTTTGCCTTGTTCTCGTATACCTATTTACATACACTTTATTCTCTTATACTTATTCACGTACAACTTCTTTTCTTGTACCTATTTATGTATCGTTTTTTTTCTTGTAACTTTTCACGTATACTTTTTCTTTATTACCTTTTACTCAAGAATAAGGCTTATTACACCCAATTACTTCAATGGTCACTCACATTATATGTCATAAATCACCACCTTAATATCCACATAATGTGTCACAATAACGGTTACTCACATTAAAGTTTTTCATAATAATGTCATTCATTAGGCGCATTAAAGCTTATTCTTGAGTAACTGCCACTTTTGAGACTATATATAGAGTTTCACAATTTGTTTAGAGGGGTTTCTCTCCCTCCTAGAGCTAACACATTTTCCTCTAAAGCTTCTATCTCTAATTCTCTTATACTCCCTAATTGTCTTCTTATTCTCTTTCACTTGTTATGACATTCAGTATTTTAGGAATTGCCACGATCTTTCTCTCCGTAGCCTCCAATGCATCCTTTTACTTGTTTGCAATACTTCCTCCTTATTACAAGAACTCCCTTTACACTACACAATTCTCAAATTGTGGGCAAATTGTTACACCATGAAATATAATTTTTTTAAGAAAGGGATTTGAACCCATATTCTTTAAGCAGAGAGATCATGAATTAATCAATTAATGGGCCAAATACTCGAATGCATGAAATATAACATTAATCATTATCTAATTAAGACATAATATTGACAAGATTCAAAACATTTAAATTGACCATGAAGGCCTCATATCACAACTTTAAAGAGTTAAGGAATTTATTAAAGTTCTGAGTTTGAACATGGCTATATAAACATAAAACTTAAGAGTTCTCAACACAATAAAGTTGTAACTGGAATTAAACAAGCTCAAACACTTATCATACTATATGGCCTATATAATTAGATCATATATATATATATATATATATATATATATATACATACTTTATATAAGATTTTTATTAATTTACAACAAAACAAGTTGTTACAGTTGAAGTTATATCTCAGAGCAGCATTATAAATCCAAATTGAGTTCTGTGTCCACACAAAAACATTTCCATCAAAATCTTCTCAGAGAACCCTTATTTCTAGAGTCTTACTTTTGGAAAAAATGAACAATTTAATAAGTCACAAAATTCGATAAGTAATTTAACCATATGTAAGGAAAAAACATCCAAATGAGTTTGGATTAATGGATTGAAAATCAAATTTTGGGTATTCTTGACATCTTAGTACTTGTATGTTCAAAGGGTTCTCAACAAGTCATATTAGATTATTTTCAGAATGTATGTCGAAATAATGGTTCAGATACTCATAATGCATTGAACAAATGATGGTTTTAAAATTCACTTTAAAAGCTTATTCAAAATTCAAAACTTATATCATTCATGTTTATATAACATAAATGAGTACTTTCAAAACTTATTCAAATATAATTCATAATTCAAATACTTCATTTGATGAGCTAGTAATTCAAATAAATTAAAAATTCATCATCAATTTCTATTCAAAACAACTCAGTGAAGTTAAAACTCTCGTTGATGCACTTAAATGGGTCAATCTCCCATAATAAAACACTTTTAACTTTCCAGAGGTCTATATAACATATTCTCCACTTGTGCAATGGATGGGTCTAACCTTCTGCTGATGAATCGAGCATTTCAAACTCCCATTGGTCAAATTCAATGGTAAGAAACCTTAAACATATGATTTACTCTATAGAAACTTCACATGATGTAAGTAGACAAGTTTAAATAGTGAACATAAATTAGAACAAATTCTCATTATTAGATGATCAAAACATGCTAAAATGATAAAATTGATGTACTATACTGTTTTGTATAATTGAAGACAAATATTTAAGGATGGAATGACAAATTTAATGTTCGATCGGTAGCTATTTTATAAGATATATGTGGATCAATTTTTATAAAATGTAAGTAACTCAAACTATTGTCGTGACTTGCGGGTTCGAGAACCCGACCGCTAGACATGGGCAAAAATTAAATATTTTGGGAGTCGCCACCAATCTTTTTTTTCTAGGTGTGATTGGCCACCCTATTTTGTCCTACTCAACGAAATCCTAAATTAATTTTAGGTCTGTCGAAAGAACGATAAACTGGTCTACATATCTTTTAGATTTGGGTTCGGGAGTACAGTTACGCACGAGGAAGGATTAACACCCCCGTGACGCCTGTTCCACGAACGGTACCATTTAATCATATATTATCCTAACCTATTAGTTTTATTCTTATGTTTTCTTAATTGTTATTTATTTGTTTCACCTTTTATTAGAATATTTTATTTCATTTTTTACGGGTTTAACATGCACATGATGCAATTATGAAATGCGTGGCATAAAATCGGGATAATGCCAAACGAAAATCCTTTATTGAGTGTACTTTTCGAATCCGCCCATCGTACTGGTGAGATCCGGAAGTATTCTCTCACCTAGGGAAATATCTTATCAACTCACCTTCGTAAGTTTACTTGGTAAATCCCATCATCAGGATAGTCGTTTGTGAGTAAAAAACAATGCTTTCATGAATGCAAATCCTAATACGGGTAAAAGCCTTTTATTAAAGATATTTCTTCGGACCCTCCCATCGTACTGGTGGAGTTCGGAGGTATCTTTTCACCTAGGGAGTTTACCGATGAAACTTGCCTTCGCAAGTTTTCTCGAAAAGTCCCATCATCGGGGTTTAGACCCGTATACAGAATATATCTGTATGCCATGACATTTAACAATACGACCATGATATGTGATGCACTCGTAGGTTCTATGTTCGTTTCTTATTTTTCACGAAATTTACTACTTTTTCTTCGTGTGCGTGTTTATTATAAACAAATAATTTTCATTTATTGATTGTTTTTGTATAACCACTTTTATGTCGATATATATTTTACTATGTAAGTACTTATTTATTTTACGAAACTCCAAAATCAAATTTTTAGACTAAGTATTTTTTTATTATCCGTAATTATTGTTATTTATGTATATGTGTTTTCTACTTTTGTATTATTGTGATTAACAAATTTATTGTTATCATTAATTTCTTATTTATCTTGTTTTGTATATTTTGATTAATTGGTGATTGAATATATAATTTTTATTTCATTTAAAATTAGGAACATTGGAATTTCAAATTAAGACCCTCCCATCGTACTGGTAGAGTCTTAATCAAAAACCCTAACCTAGGGAAGTTTACTCAAAATTACGACTTCTCGCACTCTGAATGGACATCCCATCATCAGTATTGATTTCAAATCAAATATTATATTTTCTTACTTAATAATTTCAAACTAAGTCTTATTATTTTTTCTATTTTCTATTTTATTTTATTTTTATTTATTTATTGATTATTTTTTTAGACCAAACCTCGAATCTTTCCCAACTATAAATATTTATCCAAAATATATACTTTATTATTATTTTTGTCATTCCCCTACGCATGTTATTATTATATATATATATTTTTAAAAAATGAACTAAACTTTCCTTTATAAAAAATATTTTATTATTATTATTTTTATTTATCTAAATTTATGTTCTTTATAACTATGCATTTTTGCTATTTTTTATTATTATAATTACTTTTTGATTGATTTTTTTGTTTGTTTTGATTTTTTTTTAACACTAAAATAGACATTCATATTTTATATATATTCCTTTCCTAAAAAAATAAATGCTTTTTAATTAAGTAAGATGGGTTAGATCTAATATCAACTAAAACAAACCCGAGCAAAAGAGAAGAGTTATACCTTATTGGGTTGAGATTGGCCCAATTCGGAGACCCACAAAAAGCCCAAGTCTGCTGCACTGGATCTGACTTCCAAGGTCCACTAAACTGAGCCCAAAATGCACCGTTTGGAGTGTTTGTTTGGCAGGTTGTAATCCTCCAAAACGGCGTCGTGTTGAAGACCTTAAACCTAAGTATTTAAGCTTTCTTTTTTTCTTCTCTTCTCATTTTTTGCCCTCTTTTCTCTCTCTAGTCGCAACCCTCTATACCTTCTCTCTAAAATTTTCCCTCTCTCTCTTTTTCTCTTATGACCGACAGAAGCTTTTCTCCTTCTCTTCCTGTCGCCCGACGTCTCTCTTTCCCCTCTCTTTTCTTTTTTTTTTTCTTCTTGCTTTCTTCCTTTTGGCTTCTCCCCTTTCTCTCTTCGTCGGCCTCTCACCGCCGACCAGATCTGGCCGAGCGGATCTCCCCTTTTTATTTTTTTGCTCTTTTTTTTTTGTGTTGTGGTTTTGTGGATCAGGCTGCTAGAAAACTTAGAATTTTTTTTTATTTTTGATTTGTAGGTTTTGGTTGTTTGAAGAAAAATGAGATTTTTTTTTGTTGTTGTTGGATCTGACTTTTTTTGTTTTTTTGAAAGGTTCAGTCCTTTTTTTTTATCTGGTTTTTTTTGTTCCTACCCCCAAATTGTTTTCCCCCTCATTCTTTTTAAGAACTGGATTGTCCAAAAATTTGGATAATCCAGAAGTGAAATCATGCTCTTATGAGCATGATTTCACATGTCTCTGGCAACCAGGAAGGGTTGGTAGTCGGAGGTGACCAATCTTCCTCAAATTCGGCTACCTTTCAGGGGCATTAATACCCTGTAATGATGGACTGAAGAAGGGGCTGAGCACACGCTCAGTCCCTTCCTGTTCACCATCATTCATTTTTTTTTTTATTTTTTGGTTTTTTTAATTATTTATTTTTATTATTATTATTTTTTTAAAAAAACAACTGTCTACAGTTGCCCTTCTTTGTACATTCTTGAAAATCAAGAAAAGTGCAAAGACGTAGACACCGTATTCAATTCATCTTGGGCAAGTTTGATTCTAGCAATTTGATTTAGGCTTGACCTATCTCAAAACAAGTTTGATTAAAAACATGTTCCTAGGCTTGACCTGGGTTCGTAAAAGAATGAAATTTTTAGGTTTGATTCAAGCACGACCCATCTCAAAATAGGTTCATTTTAAAAACGAAAATTTTTAGACTCGATCTAGGCTCGACTTATCTTAGAACAAGTTCGATTTTGAAAATTAATATTCCTAGACTTGATCTAGGTTCGACCTATCTTAAAACAGGTTTGATTTTAAAAATTGAAATTTCTAGACTTAATCTAGGCCCGACCTATCTCACAACAAGTTCAATTTTAAAAATTAAAATTTTTAAATTTAATTTAGGCTCGACCTATCTCACAATAGGTTTGATTTGATTGAAATTTCTAAACTTGATTTAGGCTCGACCTATCTCCAAAACAAGTTTGATTCTAAAGGTTGAATTTCCTAAACTTGATATAGGCTCGACCTATATTAAAATAGGTTTAATTTGAAAAATTGAAGTTCCTCAACTTGATCTAGGCTCGACTTATCTTAAAATAGGTTCGATTTGAAAAATTGAAGTTCTTAAACTTGATCTAGGCTCGACCTATCTCAAAACAGGTTCAATTTAATTCACCGATGCCAACTTAATTGGATTAACATCACAACGAGAGACTCAAATCCTTCCATCAAAGTTTTACAACCTTACCACTTTAGGTCAGGTGGATTCCTACTTTCGAAGTTTGGGACATGAGTTAATTTTGATTCTTGTTTTGAAAATGATCATGTGTATGGCTTGGCATGTATGCATGATATAATGCTTTCATGTTTATGATTCATTAAGGTTCCAAGACCCTTCTCTTGCTTCATCTAATTTTTCACTGTAACTTTTGATCTTCTTTGCTTGTTTACTTTCCTTCTAGAGACTTTTAGGTAACTCCAGATTTTCCCTAAGCACCTTCTCTTTTGACATTTGACTTTGCCCCAAGCTTAAGGCTCTGCCATTCTTTTTCCTTATCATTAAGTCTTTTGCTGAACAATGAGTGTAATTTCTTGCTTAATTAGTTTATTTCTTTTATTAGTCATCATTCATTTTTATGACAATCATTATGTGAATCATGGGATGGTAAATAACGAAAGGGTTAAAATAAAAAGGCGAAGGAAAATTTCATATATGAGAAGTCAAATAATTCAAGGCAAAGAGAATTTACAGAGCAAACATTAGATCTTTAAGTAACGGACACTCAGACCATTCAGAGAAAATAATATGATATTCGACTTCAAGAATTGTCCTTGATTGATGCTTTGAGCAAATCTATAGGTTGTAGACTCCCTAACTTCCCATGTTGTGCGAAATTGTGGAGCTTCATTCATAATGTATTTCTACCTCAATCTTGTGTTCCATTTGGGCTGACATCTTTAAGTTTCATTCTAACTTCCTGCTTTTCGGCCTCAAGCCGCTCTTTTCGAGTTTTCAGCATGAGCCTCATCCTTTAGGTACGAGCTGCCCTTTTCGGGTTTTCAGCCATGAATCCCCTTTGCGTTTTTTTTTAAGTATAGTATTTCTTCATCGCATCTGCGTTTATCGGGTTAGGCAAATCCTCCCAATCCATGTCAGCCAAAATCAAAGCTCCTCCTCAAAAAGCCTTCTTTACCACATATGGTCCTTTCCAATTTGGCATCCACTTTCCCCAGAAATCGATCTGATTAGGGAGTATTCTTTTGAGAACCAACTCTCCTTCTTGAAACTGTCTGGGACAAACTTTTTTCTCATATGCTTGCATCATTCTTCGTTGGTACATCTGGCTGTGACAAAGAGCCTCGAGCCTTTTCTCTTCAATCAAATTCAATTGCTCGTAGCGGGAGCAGACCCACTCAGCATCTTTTAATTCTGTTTCCATTAACACCCTCAATGATGGGATTTCTACTTCAACAGGTAGAACTGCTTCTGTACCATATACTAATGAGTACGGAGTTACCCTGGTGGAGGTACGCACAGAAGTTCGATATGCATGCAAGGCAAAAGGAAGTTTCTCATGCTAGTCTTTATAAACTTCAATCATCTTTTCGACAATCTTTTTGATATTTTTGTTGGCTGCCTCTACCGCTCCGTTCATCTTTAGACGGTAAGTTGTTGAATTATGATGCTTGATCTTGAATTTAACGCAAACCTCATTCACCATCGCACTATTCAAATTGCTTACATTATTAGTAATGATCCTTTTCGGCAGCCCATACCGACATATGATCTCCCTTTGGATGAACCTGCACACCGCATTTTGTCTCACATTGAAATAAGAAACTGCTTCTACCCATTTTGTGAAATAATCAATGGCCACCAATATGAATCCATGTCCATTAGAGGCTTTTGGCGTAATAAGCCTAATCACATCCATTCCCTACATTGAAAATGGCCAAGGTGCTTTGAAAACGTGCAATGGGACTGGTGGAGCATGGATTTTATCTATATAAACTTAACACTTGTGGTATTTTCGAGCAAAGTTTATGCAGTCTGATTCCAACGTCAACCAATAATAACCAGCTCTCATAATTTGTCTAGCCAACATATGTCCATTAGCATGAGCTTCACAAGTTCCTTCGTGGGCTTCTTTCATTATTTTGTTGGCTTCTGTAACATCCACACATCTCAAAAGTACTTGATCTCGACTTCTTTTGTAGAGCACTTCTCCGCTAAGGAAGAAACCCATTGCTAATCTTCTAAGAGTTCGCTTGTCATTGTCCGTGGCATTCTCAAGATATGCCTGGTGCTTGATGTATTGCATGATATCATGATACCATGGCTTACCATCAACCTCTTCCTCTACATTCAAGCAGTGTGCGGAGACTTCACGGACTTTTAAATCAAAAGGGCGTACATCAGCTGCTTCTTTTATTTTGAACATTGCTGCGAGAGTGGCCAAAGCATCAGCAATCTGATTTTTTTCTCGAGGCAAATGGTTGAAGCTGATTTCCTTGAACTGTTTGCTTAATTCTGTAATCAGCTTTTTATATGGAACTAGTTTAGAATCTATAGTTTTCCATTCACCTCTTATTTGACATATCACCAAAGTCGAATCTCCTTAAACCTCTATCGCGTTAACCTTCATCTCAATTG
Organism: Theobroma cacao; assembly: GCF_053813885.1. Taxonomy (NCBI): domain Eukaryota; kingdom Viridiplantae; phylum Streptophyta; class Magnoliopsida; order Malvales; family Malvaceae; genus Theobroma; species Theobroma cacao. The sequence continues at coordinate 36,471,085 of NC_142639.1, read as the reverse complement.
CTGCTTGTAATCCTATTACCAACGCCTCATACTCTGTTATGTTATTAGTACAATTGAAATTCAATCTCGCAGTGGCTGGATAGTACTTTTCATTTGGAGAAATCAACACTGCCTCAATTCCGTGCCCCAAAGCATTGGATGCTCCATCAAAATACATCTTCCATGGATTAAGTTCATTTGAGATTGTCCTTTTCTATATGCAAGATGGCCATCAAATCTTCATCTGAAAAATCGAAACTTACAGATTCATAATCCTCATTAGCTCGATCTGCGAGAAAATTAACGATGGCGCTCCCTTTGATTGATTTTTCGGACACATACACAATATCATACTCAGACAATAGCACTTGCCATCGAGCTATTCTCCCAGACAAGAAGGGTTTTTCAAAAATATACTTGATGGGATCTAATTTCACCATCAACCATGTTGTATGATACAACATATATGGTCGGAGCCTTTGAGAGGTTCATGCTAGCGCACAACACATCTTTTTGAAGGTAGAGTATTTGGACTCATACTCCATGAATTTCTTACTCAAGTAATATATAGCCTGTTCTTTCTTCCCAATTTCATCATGTTGTCCAAGTACACATCCCATAGAATTCTTGTTCACAGTTAAATACAAAATAAGAGGTTTTTCAGCCGTCGGTGGCACCAACATCAGTGGATTTGTGAGATATTCTTTGATTTTATCAAAGACTATTTGACATTCTTCATTCCACTCTCCTGGGTCTTGTTTTCGAAGCAGCTTGAAGATTGGATCACATTTGCAGGTGAGCTGGGATATAAATCGAGCAACGTAATTCAACCTCCCTAAAAATCCTCTCACCTATTTTTGCATTTTGGGAGGTGGCAGTTCTTGAATAGCTCGTATCTTAACTGGGTCTACTTTAATTCCCTTTTCACTTGCTATGAACCCCAACAATTTCTCAGAAGTTACACTAAAAGTACATTTTGCAGGATTCAACTTGAGCTGAAACTTTCGCAATCTCTTAAACAGCTTCTTGAGATTGACAGTATGATCCCCTTTCTGTATGATATTTTGCAATCATGTCATCCACATATACCTCTATCTCTTTATGCATCATATCATGAAACAAAGCTACCATTGCCCTTTGGTAGGTGCAACCTGCATTCTTCAATCCAAATGGCATTACTTTGTAACAAAAAGTTCCCCACATGGTTACGAATGTTATTTTTTCCATATCTTCGGGTGCCATCTTAATCTAATTGGAACCAGAAAAACCATCCATAAATGAGAATAAAGCATGCTTTGCTGTGTTGTCCACAAAAGTATCAATATGTGGCAAAAAGAAGCTATCCTTGGGACTCGCTCTGTTTAAATCCCTGTAATCGACGCACATTCGAACTTTTCCATCCTTCTTACAAACTGAAACTATATTAGCCACCCATTCAGGATACTTAGCCACCTCTAAGAATCCAACATCAAATTGTTTCTTTACTTCTTTTTTAATCTTCAGCAACATTTCCGGCTTCATCATTCTCAACTTCTGTTTAATAGGCTGCAATCCGGTCTTAAAGGTAACTTGTGGACAACAATGTTAGTATTAAGACCTGACATGTCTTGATATGACCAAGCAAACACATCCACATATTCATGGAGTAGTTTTTCTAGCTTCTGCCGTTCATTAGATGACAGCGAGGTGTCATTCTTAACCTCTTTCTTTTCTTCCTCGTTTCCAAGGTTAATCATTTCTGTGAGTTCCTGATGAGGTAAGATCTCCCTTTCCTTCTGTTCCAACATTCTCAACAAATCAGGGGGTAAGCCATAGTCATCCACCTCCTCTTCATTTTTCAATTCATCAATGTTTAGAATTATCTCAAAATCGAAATTCAAATTGTTCTCCAGATTGTCTTCGTGTTCATTATTTAAAGACCTACAAATAGGTAAAATTGAACATGTGTATGGGCAAGTATTTATTGGCTAAAAGAATAGATGAAAGGAAATATGCAAAAAGGTTGATGAATTATGAAACACATTATGCATTGTCATTTATTTAAATGATGAAGGTAACAGAAAGCCTTACTTAAACAAGAAATTACTCTTAACACCCTTCGGCATAGGCATTTAGATAAAATTGTTCATTACATTTCCAAAGACTTAAAGATGATGGGCAATTCTGTAGTTCTCCAATTGGTTAGCTCCTCTCTTGGCATTACTGGATACACCACAAGGATCTTCTCGTTAGGTTCTTCATCTTTGATAATATGGATTGATAGCTCACCAAACATCCGTAGAACTTGATTGACCTCCTCCGATACCTTGGTTGAATGCACCTCGCGGTTCAAAAGGTTTCATACAAGAAGGGAATTATCTTTTTCCCAAATTTTCCTCCTTCCCCTCAAGCTGAACCATCCTCTTAACCTTCTTTTGGGCTGCCAATTTCCTTCTCTCATTTTTGGTAGGTTTGTACCCCAAACCAAACCTTTCTTCATTCTTGATTGGAGTCAAAGGATGACTAATTCCTTGTAAATTCTTTTCTAACCCAAAACCGGCACGACATCCTTTACTCACTGTCTGTTTAACCCCCATTTTAGTTGCTACTGACAAACGGAGAGTCGGTATTACTTTTTTTTCCCCCACATAAGTAGCATTAACAAATTCAAAAGATCTGAAAAAATATTCTGGGACTTCTTCTGCCGCCTCTACATAGGGAGCAGATGATGGTTGAATAGCCAGTATGTCTTCCTCTGTAGATACACTTATCAGTTGACCCTCAGCTATGAATTTAACTTTTTGATGAAGGAAAGATGGTATAGCTCCCGCCATATGAATCCATGGACGCCTTAATAAGCAATTATAAGATGAGGCAATGTCCATGACTTGAAATTGGATCTAAAAAATTCAAGGGCCAATTTTTATCGGTAGTTCAATGTCCCCTACCACCTCCCTTGTGGTCCAGTCGAAGGCCCTTACAACCATGTGGCTGGTTCTCATATAAGATACATCTATTGGCAACTTAGTTAAGGTAGAGCGAGGCATGACATTTAAAGCTGAGCCATTGTCTACCAAGACCCTAGGTACGGTGTGGTCCTTGCATTTGATGGTAATGTGCAAAGCTTTATTACTTCCCTGACCACCCGATGGAATTTCTTCATCGTTAAAGGCAATAAAGTTCTCCATTGTAATGTTCCCCACGATATGGTCTAACTTTTCCACTGATATATCTTGTGCCACATAAGCTTGATTCAAGACTTTAAGTAGCGCATTCCTGTGTGCTTCCAAATTCAAAAGCAAGGACAATAGTGAGATACGAGCAGGCATTATGGTTAATTGTTCTACCACACTATACTCACTGTGTTTGATAAACTTGAGAAATTCACCCACTTCTTTCTCGGTAACAGGTCTTTTGTCCTCATTGTTCGGAGCAACTACAGATTCAACAACTTGGTCCTTGAAAAAGGTATCTGCTTCCTTCAGGCCTACCTCTCCTTGTGCAGGTTTCCCTTTTTCAACTCTTTCTGCTATCTCAGGGGAATAACATCGCCCACTTCGTGTTATACCCCCCACACCAGTTAGATCTTCAAAAGACGCTTGGGGGACGGATGAAGTTGTGCCCAAAATATTACATTCATAATTCCATGGGATAGCCTTATCACTTTTGTAAGGGAACAGGCTGGAGACTTCGATGGTGATATCACTTCCGACAACAGTAAGGGGGATGTATCATTCGTTGGACTTCTGTTTTCTTCATAAAAAATGGTGAGAGGTTTAGGTTTATTCATCCCAGATGAACTTGATGCTACTTTAGTTAGGGTATCTTCATTTATGGTTCTAACCAAATCCTCGTCGCCTTCTTCATAAAATTCAATTACCAATGAATCCATCAATTCTTGCAACTTACAACGAAAACTATCACAGTTTTTAATGGAATGCCCAATTGCCCCCATATGAAATTTGCAAGAATGAGTGAGATCATGCCCCAATTCCTTTGTGTCTATGGGTTCTGGAGTGATGGCATTTATTTTAGACAACGCTTCAAATACTCTATCCATTGGCGTTTGAATCTCGTCGACATTCTTTTTCACCCTTCGAATCATCTCTTCAGGTATTGCATTCACTGTCGGACCTCCATGGTTAGGCAAGGGATTCCCATCAACATTTGAATTGTCCTTTTTAGCAAAATTTAAAAGTTTTACCTTAATGAGCGCTTGGACCTTATGTTTTAATGCAGTACAATTCTCCGTGGAGTGTCCTTGAATTTCAAAATGGTAATCACAATGCGCATTCGGGTCATACCATTTTGAAAAAGGAGGTCGGAGTGGTTTTAAAGGGGTTCGAGCAAGGAGTTGATTTTCTATGAGTTGTGGCAACAATGTAGTGTAAGGGACCGGGATAGGGTCAAACTTGGGTTTTTTTAGGGTGGTTTTAGGTCCTCTTTGACCATTACCAGAATTATTGGTTGAAGTTACCGATCTTGGTGGTGGAGCTTGTGGGAGAACATTAGTTTGAAACGTTAGTTGTGGGGCAAGTTGGTACACATATGGGTTTTGTGCGATATTGCCTATGTTCGGATAGAAGGGTTGGTATGGGGGGTATAGGTGATATGGGTTAAAGTTGTGGGCTTGTTGGCTATCGTGAGCGACTGCTTGCACATCCCTTTTTTTTTTCTTGGGCGTACTCTCTTTCTTTGAGCTGGTAACTTCTTGCCCTTCAATTTTCTCACTTTTGATAGCTCATTCTATTATTTCTCCAAATAAGACCAAATCCGTAAAGTTTTTTGTGACATTGCCGATCAAGCTCTCATAGAATGGAGCTCGGAGTGTGTTTATGAACAACATAGTCATTTCCTTATCAGTGAAAGGTGGCTGAACTTGTGTTGCTGTATCCCTCCACCTTTGGGCATATTCCTTGAAGCTCTCACTTTGCTTCTTTTTTATAGTCTGCAATGACAACCGATCAAGGGCTAATTCAGCCACGTGCTTGTATTGAGCTATGAAGGCTCTTGCTAGGTCTTTCCAAGTCTTAGTAAGATTTTGATCTAGCTGTACGTACCAACGAGCAGTTGACCCAGTCAAGCTGTCTTGGAAAAAATGGATCAGTATCTTGTCATCATGAGACTGTGCAACCATCTTCTGACAATACATGGTAATATGTGCCATGGGACACTTTGTTCCGTCATATTTTTTAAATTCCGAAACCTTGAACTTGGCAAAGATCAATACATCCGACACTAAGCATAGTTCGACTGCGTCCATGGTACCGAACCTATCAACTCCTTCGATAGCACGAAGGCGCTCTTCCAACATATCGTACTTTTTCTAGTTTTTGTCATTTTTTCCTGTTTGTGATGAGCTCTTTCTTAATTTTTCTTGCTTTTTTGGATTGTCTAAATCCGAAACGTGTATTGGTTCAGCAGGATTTGTTCCAGAATTTGACCCAAATTGTCCATGAGTCGATTGACGGCCTATTGGGGGTGATACATTGTAATAAGCAGGTGGTATCACTTGAGGATGGACCCTTTGAAAAGTTTGAGCATGGGGTGGAGTGAACCCTAGGGGATAAGGTGGATCATCCCTTGGGTTTCCAGTGTCTTGTGCTGATGGATTTTCTGATGGAGCTGTCTCTTCGACCACTCTTTTTCCTTTACTCAAACTCATAATCAATTCCATCATCTTTGATAACTGCTCTCTCATATCTTCTTGGATTTTTTCCTTTTTATCCATCCGTTCCCTTTGTTATTCTTCCATGATTCTTGCTCGTTGACGAGTATTATAAACACGCTGATCACCGATATTAGTTTGTTGAGCTATCTTGGAACCTTTATTTTTTTAAACCATAAACATGAATTAGATGCGTTTTTATTTTATGAATGTGATGATGAGAAGAAAATACTTATTTATTATTATTATTTTTTTAATTTTTTTGAAAGAATTGATTGTGATAAGAGTTAAGTTGTTGTGCTCTTTATGGAATGAATCATGCATATGTGATGCAAAAGAAAAATATTGGCCATCCAACAATAATTACCGTGGAAAATCTTGATTTATAAAAGTTAAGCATTCGATTACATCATTGCTTAGATCATTTACATCATTGGCTTCAAAATAAATGGCCAACACGATCATACTGATCTTGTACTAGCTTGAGGTGGCTTATGAGGCGCTCATTAAGCTCATATTTTAGGAGAATCTCTCTCCTGAGTTCTTCGGTCTTGTTTTCCATCTCCTTTGCTTTGTAGGCTACCCCCTCATTTGTATCAATATCCATTCCATCTCAAACTGTTTCCTTTGGAGGTCTCGCTCGTACGAGTTTCCCACTTCTCGCATTTGGAAGTATTCTTGCCTGCTGGCTTCATATTGCTCTCTATAGCCTTCCATGGCTACTTCCATTAAATTGCAATCACTCCTAAGTTCTTGTATGACCCATTCTTGCAGTTGTATCTTGTTTTGCAAAGTATTAGTAGTGCTTTGCATTCCTTGAATTCTAGCGACCAAAGCTGAACATGTTGCATTTAAACTTTCGAACTTGTTTTTCCATTCGTCTCGTTCATCAAAAGCCTTTTGAACTTTCCTCGAGGCGTTTTTCTTTACTTCTTCAAGTCCTGCTTCATGTCTACGCTTCATATTCATCATTTCTGTCTCCAGCTTCTTTCTAGCTAGTTCATTCTCTAAGAGAATATCTTGAGGTTCTGGACCAACAGGAAATTTGGATGCACTTTTTGAAGGACATACAACATATTTTATTCGCTGGTCATGCCAAGCTGAGTATCTAGTGGTGACCTCATCAGTGAACCGTCCTTGATCCACCTAACTTGTTTTCTTCCATGCCTGAACAATATCTTGGATTTTTTTAAGGGTTCCTGGCTCTTTGTATGTGAACTCTAGTTAGTTAAGTTGTGTGTCATTGGTACAAACTGTTCTGACCGAATTGCCTCCGCACCATTATCAGGGCATAACTAATTGCTCCCCACTGTCCCATTAGTGGCACCCACGGTTCATCCCCACATTTGTACAATACTTACACCCTAGGCATCCAATGAGCCCTCCAAGTCACCTCCACACTTATAAGCCTCCGAAGTCTGGCGATCCATTCTTCTTTTCTCTTGCAAATTGGCCATTCGCTTTCCCAAAATTCGCGAATGGGACAACTTGGTCGATGAAACTTGCACTCAAAGTGGCTCTTTATCGATATGGTGAGAAGTTGAGCACATCCGATGAAACGCTTTTCACCCTTCCGACGACAATGATTTAGTGATCTTAACGTCTCGGCTATGATGGTTAGCGCTAGGTTGATGTCCCTTGTTACTTGGTCGAAAAAATTGATGATTGAGACTTCAATGTGCCCTAGGATTTTTGGGAAAATTACCAACTCGTATATTGCTAGGGCAACGGCAAAAAGACCATGTTCACATTCTTTGTGTTTCTTAATGTAATTATTCAGGAAACTCCATGATAGGCATTCAGTGTCTCCCTTTTTCTTCAAGTTCTGATCGACTTTTTCAGTGGTGATATTTAACATTTTGGCTAGTTTTCGTCGATGCCCGGTCTTTTGAGCTCTCCAATACACCTTGTCGCGTTGTATTTAATCTATGTGGAGCAATGATGAATATTCCTCTATTTTCGGTGTCATATCTACCTTATTGATCACGAAACACCTATAAAAAGGATCCAAAATTGAGTGATTGCCCTAAGTAGTTGATCGTCTACATGCACATAAAGGAGCCATGCGATGTGCCCATATTTGGTGCAGAAATTGTCTCGACTGTTACGCCTCCATTGCTCCCAAATACCTGTCATCTCTGAAAGGTCGTTCTGTTTGAGATCAAGATGAACTTTCTCGGGGAGAGTCGGGATATGCCCTTTAGCCAAACAATCCCCCTCGGTTTGCTGAGCTTGTCTCATTTGTAGTTTGATCTCATAGTCATTCTTGTATTTATTGAGTGGGCTAGCTGACGACGATGCCATAAGCGTAATCAAGATTCCTTCAGTCAATCAGTTGTTGTATAGCCAATATTTCCTTATATGCAATGATGCAGATGGATGCATGACAAATGAAAGAATACTCAAGTTAGTACGGTAGGTTACATTAACTTGCATAAAAAGTAAATAAATAAAGAAATAGTAACCAGTGTCGTGGATATTTGTCACGACGTTGGACGTAGCCTACTCCACGACTTTTATTATTTTTTAAGAGAAATTTAAAGCAAAGGATGTAAGAGGAGTTCCTTCATGTGTGCCTAATTCAAGGTCATACTCTTTAACTCATGGGTAAAGCTCTAGCTAGGGAAAGGGTACTTACGGCACTCTATATGCTGGGTTTGGTTTTGAATTCGGCTAAAGGTTCCTAAATTGTTCCTCACTATCGTCCACTCAGACTAGCAAGGCACCCTGGTCTTCACTCATTACAAGCTTCAAACGGACTAGGTTCAATTTGAGTGGGGGTGTTCACTAGCCCATGCGGAGGTGATAACCCTGGTCTTCGTGTGCGTGTTTATTATAAACAAATAATTTTCATTTATTGATTGTTTTGTATAACCATTTCTATGTCGATATATATTTTACTATGTAAGTACTTATTTATTATATGAAACTCCAAAATCAAATTTTTAGACTAAGTATTTTTTTATCATCCGTAATTATTGTTTTTTATGCATATGTGTTTTCTACTTTTGTATTATTGTGATTAACAAATTTATTGTTATTATTAATTTCTTATTTATCTTGTTTTGTATATTTTGATTAATTGGTGATTGAATATATAATTTTTATTTCATTTAAAATTAGGAACATTGGAATTCTAAATTAAGACCCTCCCATCGTACTGGTGGAGTCTTAATCAAAAACCCTAACCTAGGAAAGTTTACTCGGAATTACGACTTCTCGGGCTCCGAATGGACATCCCATCATCAGTATTGATTCCAAATCAAACATTATATTTTCCTACTTAATAATTTCAAACTAAGTCTTATTATTTTTTCTATTTTATATTATATTATATTATATTATATTTTTATTTATTTATTGATTTTTTTTAGACCAAACCTTGAATCTTTCCCAACTATAAATATTGATAAAAAATATATACTTTATTATTATTTTTGTCATTCCCCTACATATGTTATTATTATATATATATTTTTAAAAAATTAACTAATCTTTCCTATATAAAAAATATTTTTTTATTATTATTTTTATTTATCTAAATTTATGTTCTTTATAACTATGCATTTTTGCTATTTTTTATTATTACAATTACTTTTTGATTGATTTTTTTTAACACTAAAATAGACATTCATATTTTATATATATTCCTTTCCTAAAAAAATAAATGCATTTTAATTAAGTAAAATGGGTTAGACCCAATATCAACTAAAACAAACCCAAGCAAAAGAGAAGAGTTATACCTTATTGGGTTGAGATTGGCCCAATTCGGAGACCCACAAAAAGCCCAAGTCTGCTGCACTGGATCTGACTTCCAAGGTCCATTAAACTGAGCCCAAAACGCACCGTTTGGAGTGTTTGTTTGGCAGCTTGTAATTCTTCAAAATGGCGTCGTTTTGAAGACCTTAAACTTAAGTATTTAAGCTTTCTTTTTTTCTTCTCTTCTCATTTTTTGCCCTCTTTTTCTCTCTCTAGCCGCAACCCTTTCTGCCTTCTCTATAAAATTTTCCCTCTCTCTTTCTCTCTTTCTCTTGCGGTCGACAGAAGCTTTTCTCCTTCTCTTCCTGCCGCCAGCGACTCTCCTTCCCCTCTCTTTTCTTTTGTTTTTTTTTTCTTCTTGCTCTCTTCCTTTTGGCTTCTCGCCCTTCTCTCTTCGTCGGCCTCTCATTGCCGACTAGATCTCACACAACCAGATCTGGCCTAGCGGATCTCCCATTTTTATTTTTTTGCTCTTTTTTTTTTTGTGTTGTGGTTTTGTGGATCAGGCTGCTAGAAAACTTAGAATTTTTTTTTATTTTTGATTCGTAGGTTTCGGTTGTTTGAAGAAAAATGAGATTTTTTTGTTGTTGTTGTTGGATTTGACTTTTTTTGTTTTTTTGAAAGGTTCAGTCCTTTTTTTTGATCTGGTTTTTTTTGTTCCTGCCCCCAAATTGTTTTCCCCCTCCTCTTTTTTATGAACTGGATTGTCCAAAAATTTGGACAATCTAGAAGTGAAATCATGCTCTTATGAGCATGATTTCACATGTCTCTAGCAAACAGGAAGGGTTGGTAGTTGGAGGTGACCAATCCTCCCCAAATCCGGTTACCTTTCAAGGGCATTAATACCCTGTAATGATGGACTGAAGAAAGGGCTGAGCACATGCTCAGACCCTTCCTATTCATCATCATTCATTTTTTTATTTTTTGGTTTTTTTTAATTAATTATTTTTATTATTATTATTTTTTAAAAAAAACACGTGTCTACAACTAAAAAAGATAAGCAGCTCAATTTTTATAAGATGAAAGCAACTCAATTTCTTTAAGAGATAAGGAACTCACTTCAATAAGATGCAAACAGCTTAATTTTTATAAGATGTACGTCTAGTGTAAAATTTAGGTTATCACCTCTTCTCCATTTCAGAAAACTTGGTTCTTCAAATTTGATCATTGTAGTATAAAAAAAATGTCTCATTTCACTTTCAAGTTCCTAAGTGACCTTTTCAATTGAATGACTAATAAGCTAACAAGTTTATAGATAAAGGTAAAAAACTAGTGATACAAGGGAGCGAATTTGCTTAAGATAAAGAAGATGTCTTAGTTTCCAGTTCTATTATCAAGGTACACTTTCCATTGCTAACCATGATGCCTTAGTTCTTTTTTATTCTGGTTCCTGTCATTCATTTGTGTTAGTACATTTTGCATACCATTCGAAAATTGAGCATGAATCCCTTGGATATCTTTTTGTTGTGAGTACTCTTATGAAAGTTTACTTTTCTTTTATTTTTTGCTTAGTCAAAATAAAATTTCATTAGAAACACTGAAACTATAGTGTGTGTTGGCCTAAAACCTTTCTAGTACAAGCATTTGCAAGCAACAATTATCCACAACCTATTGCACAAAATATAAACATAAAGGATGGCCGTAAACAATATGAACTAAGGACAGGCCTACTTGAGAGAAAAAAGCAAAAGCAGTAACTTGATAACATGGAGAATACACAAACAAAGAACATTTAAAAAATAGCTGTAGCATTGGAGCAAAAGTCGTAATAGCAACTAAGGGAAAAAGATACATAAATTAGAAGGAGCATTCAGCATACCATGATTTCACGAGAAAAGAGATGCTACCTTAACACCATACCTGGTCAAGAAGTTTGAAAATGAGTTGGCTTCTCTAAATATGTGAGTGAGGGATACATTGCTTAACAATGACAACAGTGAGTCAATCTCGTTAAAGATATGCCATTTATCTCAAGGTCTTCGATCAACACAATTAATCCGTAAGAGAGTAATCTGTGAATCAAATTCAATAGACAAAGGGGATGAAACATAAGTGGAGGCAGAAAAGAGGCACAAGGTGTGCAAAATGGCCATCAATTCTATGTAGTTGGAGTCACGTATGCCAAGTGGAATTAAAAACAAGCCTACATCAAAACCATCCGAGTTGTGTAAGACACCACTGCATCTTGTTGATCCTGATTTCCTTTGATTGAACCATCAATGTTAAATTTGAAACTCACCAAAAGAAGGAGGAACCCATGACACACTAAGCTGATGGTGAAGAGGCGCTTATTTAATCAGACAGTTGCGCGGCTTTGGCAACCAGCCTATGTCATCAATCACTTCATTGCCTTCAGAGGCTTGGATCCAGAACATAGAGCATAGCTTAATGTTTCTTAATTGCTGATGTAGTGTACAAGTCTTGTTTGATGAAAATTAGAGAAGGAGAATTGATGGCAAATTTGATTCCATTTTGATTTTGATGTGATTCTGAGTATGGATTGATTATCTATGTATCATGCTAATGTTGATTGTTATTAGAAAAATTGTTACTTTCTCTATTCTAGATCAATTGGTATTTTATTTTGAAGGTGACAAGAAAATTCCTTTTCCAACATGAATATATGCTATTCATGCTAGTGAGCTTTTTCCTAAAAAGCACAAAGTTTATCTTGCTTATGTTCTCGAGAATGAGAAGGAACAATCATGCTTGAATAATATTCTTACTGTTAGAAAATTTATGGATGTGTTTGCCATTGACTTAATATTGAGAACTAGACCAATTTCTAAGCCTCTCTACTGTATGAATCTTATGAATTGGAAGAACTTAAAAATAGTTGCAAGACTTATTAGACAAAGGATTTATTCGAACTAATGTATCCTTATGAGGTAATTCAATATTATTTGTGAAAAAAAAAAATGAGACTGTGCATCGATTATAAACAACTAAATCAAGTGATTATGTAAAACAAATATCCATTTATAAGAATTAATGATTTGTTTGGTCAATTTCAACGAGCATAAATATTTTTAAAGATTGACCTTCATTTTGAATATCATCAATTAAAAATTAAAAGTGTGATAAATGAATTAGAGATTCACAGTTTTCAGCTTGCTATTGCTTAGGAAAAAAATGGACTTTCTTTTCTTCGTGTGACAATATTTGTGACTTTCAACCTAAATTAAGATTGAGATTGTGCATCAAGGATTTGGGCGGATAGTATTTAAAAAATTGATTTTGAATTTTTTTTCTAAATAAAAAATCATGAAATTGTTTTTTTTTTTTATTTATGAAAGGAGAAATTTGAAGCAGGAGAATTGCATGCACTTGAACAAAATATGGAAGTACCTAATCACAATAAAATATTATGTAAAAATTTACACTTATACATGTGAGCTTCATATAATATTTTCATAAATTTTATACAATCCATACTTATAATTTGTTAATTATAATACAATAATTAAGAGCTATGCTTTCATCAAATACTTGGGCGCTTAAATTTGAATTAGGTTAAATACCTAAATAAATCCCTGAACTCTATCATAAAAATCAATTAAATTCTTATCTTTTTGTTGCGTTTAAAAAAATCCTTGAACTTTTATTTTGAACTAAATAAGCCTCTGTTACTAATTGTTGATTAACTTTTGTTAATCAATGGTACAATTGGTAATTTTATGTCATATCATCTGTCACATAGTATGTTGATGTGTTATTTTATTTTATCTATGCAAATTTATATTAATTTCTATATTAAAGAGAAACAATAATCCTTCTCAAAGTTGAATTGTTCCTTGTATTCCTTTTAAATTCCCAACACCCCTTTTCATTATCTTCTGTAGCTAATCTGTCAAAACTCTTCTTCTAAAACTCTTCATTATCTCTTGCCTCAATAAATAATCGCCAGGGATTAAGAGCAAGAATATCAACGCTTAAAGAAAGCCCTTCTCTTTCCGATCAATCCATTCCCTTCCCTTTTTATAGTTGATCATAGTATTGCTTAACAATTGAAAACTCGTTCATGTAATGGTAAGAATAAGAATTCGAAGCCTGGTATTGATGATCGGCTTATCCTATATATTGAAGAAAAATATTCTTCCAAAATCAAAGTTGAACCTCTCGATCTTGAACGAAGCACTCTTTGTAATCCCCATCATAAGGCAATAAAGATAAAATTTAACCTTCCTTTTGAAACTCGTTATGTTGAGAAATAGATACAAGTTGAAAATGAGTCTCCTAGGCCTAAAGCAGATATTCATCATGAATGTGTTATGATCATGAAAAAGGGTTTACAACAAAAGATCTTCAAAACCTATTCCATGTTAAGAACGATAATAACTAGCATTTAGTTTGAAGCAATTAGTTTTAAATTTCTTTTCAAATCTTAAATCTAATTATTTTTGGACATGTGGACGGGTAAAAAGAGAACACCCAATTCCTAGTCAATAAGTTTTAATACACGTCATCTGCTATGTGGTAGAAAATATTCCAATTATACAGTTGACTAACAAAGTTAATTAATAGTTCAAGAATTTATTTCACTTAAAATAAAAATTTAAGAACTTATTTAAATATAATAAAAAAAGCTTAATTAAATTTTTTATATAGTTCAGGAGCTTATTTGGTTATTTAGCTTTTGAACTAATCTATGTATAAATAGAATATTTCCAATTAAAAACATTTGTTAATCGAAGAAAAAAGGAAAAAAAGAAAGAAGCAGATAGGATTTGGGCCTGTTCTTTGGGTCTTTTTATTTAGCCTAGGCAACCCGACCATGAAACAAGGAAGCTTCCCCTCGATCGATCAAAAGGGACCAATCCGTAGCCCACTCCTAACTCATTACACATTACACACCACATCCACACCAATCAAACGGCCACAATCAAACCAACTTTGTTCGAAAACAGTTTCTTGACCGTTCATTTCCTGCGCTTGTTTCCTGAAACTCCAATAGTCCAATATCTTTCTCCTCGATCAACAACGAAGAATAAAAAAGGCAAACACAAATTCAACCCAAAATTAAGAAAAAAAAATCCATGGCAGTGAAAAACTCAGCTTCTGCTCATGCCAAACGCTCTCGAAGAAAAGATGCTGGTGCTTTTTCTTTGATCCCAAAACTTCTCAAAAACCCAAAAACCGCAATGGCTTTGGCTTTGCTTTTCATTGACGCCCTCCTCATCTCCTTCATCATCGCCTACGTCCCTTGTAAGGTCCCAAAAATCCCGCTCTTCCACTCTTTTCTCTTACCTGAAACTCTTTGGTGACTTTTCACACTTTTAATTTTCAGATACGAAGATAGATTGGGACGCTTACATGTCTCAGGTGTGGTAATTTTGTACTAATCAAGCAAATTCCTTTCTCTCGGTTGGTTCAGTTTTTTTTTTTTTAATAACGGGATAATGTGGAATTAGTGTTTAATGACAGGTAAGTGGGTTTCTCGGAGGAGAAAGGGATTACAAGAACTTGAAAGGAGACACTGGGCCGCTTGTCTACCCAGCTGGCTTCCTTTATGTTTATTCCGCTATTCAGTATGTTACAGGAGGACAGGTTTTTCCAGCTCAGGTGATCATAGTACTATGCAAGCTGAATTTTCTTGTCTCTGATTTGTGGTTATGTAAAACAGTACCTTATGCTTTTTTTTTTTTTTGTTTTGTTGATTGCAGATTTTGTTTGGGATTTTATACATCATAAACCTGGGAATCGTCTTATTAATCTATGTAAAGACTGATGTGGTATGAAATTTACTTGTGTTTTATTAGTTCAGGCGCTAATATGTACCCTATAATTTATAATATCACCATCATTTTTTGTTTCTGGTGTAGTTAGATGTCTTTTTATGTAAAATTACGTAGAGTTTTTCACAATCTACTTTACATGCGGATAAAGGAGAGAATACTGTTAAAAGTTCTAAAATACATGTCTTTACTTTAAATGCTGGAAACTTGTGTATTTGAGATGTCTGCGTCTCAATTATCACTTGCACCATTCCTCAAGCACTGGTAAAATCTGTATATTCATTCTGCAGAAGCCATCCAATCTGTGGAAAACAAAATTGTTCTTCGCTGTTAATGTTTCTGACCTCTCTGTTACAATGCTTGTTTATTTGTCTTGGCTTTTGATATTAGCATTTGTTGTTCCTATAATGTCTTGCAGCTTCCATGGTGGGCTCTGAGCTTGGTTTCTCTTTCAAAGAGAGTTCACTCAATATTTGTGCTTCGTCTGTTTAATGACTGTTTTGCAATGACACTTCTCCATGCTGCAATGGCATCCATTCTTTACCAACGGTGGCATTTGGGATTGATTATATTTAGGTAGCTTGCTCACTTAATTAGTACTTTGTTTTTTCTTTTAAAAAGAAAAGAAAAGAAAAGTTGATTCAACTTTCCCTCTTTCTATGTGTAGTGCTGCAGTTTCAATAAAGATGAATGTCCTCCTTTATGCTCCACCTCTTTTAATACTCATGCTACAGGTGCGTTAACTTCTGCTGCATTATATTTTTCTAGTAAATAGCAATTGGGTCAGTTATTATGTTCAAACAGTTGCATCTTTTTTTGGAATCACTGCTTCTACAGGCTATGAATATCAGTGGGATAATATCAGCTTTAGCTGGTGCGGCGCTGGTGCAGGTGTGTGAGCTATTCCTTGTTGGCCTTTGAGGACTCATTATCAGCATTGAAAATTGCCTGATAATTGAGATATCTATTTCTAATTCTTTTCCTTGCTTTACAGATTATATTCTTTTTCTTTCTTAACATGGGAAGTTAATATTAATCTCCATGCATCTTAACTTACTTTCAATGTGGTTAGGTGAGTTGGACTACTGCATTTAATGTTGTGGCAGGAGGCATTCTCTGCCAATACGTCAATTCATTTCTACATACTCTGTAAATGGTTCTGCAGATTGTGCTGGGGCTGCCCTTTCTAGTATCATATCCAATCGAATATATATCGCAAGCCTTTAATCTTGGACGTGTCTTCATCCACTTCTGGTAATTCTATAGTATTGAAAATGCTCTCCCTTCCCTTAGTTGCCAGCTAGTAACAAATGGACATGGTTAATTAGTAGCATCTTTACTGGATGGTGGTAAATGAAAATATTGTTTAGGTAATTTTTCTTGGATTATTGATATTTCATGGAGTATTAGCTTGGTATGGTGCAGCGACTAGATTACAGATTGGATTGCTTGATCAAAATCTGATTTGAAAGAATTCTCAATTTGAGAAAAGTTTCTTTTTTGCCTTTTGTAAAGCCTTTTGATATGAAATTATTTCTTTGATCTCCTTTGGGGAGTTGTGTGTCCTTCTGCTAAGTCAATGAGCTTAAATTTAAGATCGCTCGTGTAAAAGTTCTTATGTTATAATATTCATGTTGTTACCTGCCTTTGAGGGTATTAAGTATTTATTTTGAGTAGTTTAAAATTTTTATGGTTCATAAACTTGTCTCTAAAAAATATTGCGTGGCATAAGATATACTTGAGCTCGTATTGAGTTTCTGTTTGGTAAATCAGTGTAGATTTTAGGGTTACTGGAAACTATTCTTCAATAATTCTTTGAACTTCTTTTGAAGGGATAAAGGTCCACACTGATATTTTTTAAGAGGTTGTACCCATTTGCTTGCTTATCATTTTGTATGCTGGGGTGGTTTTTTGGGAATAGCGCTATACTTCATTGTTTTTCAGACTATAATTTTCTGTAATTTACTTGCATGATAATGGGTTTTGTTGAGGTGTAACTTTGATTTTTATTCTTTTGCCAGGTCTGTCAACTTCAAGTTCATTCCTGAACCAATTTTTGTATCAAAGGAATTTGCTGTCTCTTTGCTGATTGCTCACCTTGTATTACTCGCATTTTTTGCTCATTATAAATGGTGCAAGTAAGTGAAATGGCTTGTGTCTCTTGGTGTTAAGTAATAGCATGCAGTCTCAGGAATTTTTTTTTGGGAAAAATATAATTTGTCTCACTAATATAAGCCTTGACAGATATAGTTGCCTGCCTTGTGTTAGATAAAACCTGATATTATGACACAAACCCCGATGCATAATCCATTTAGAGAATGTTCATTGATGGATGGTTTGTGTTGCTCTTGATGTTTGTGCTACTTATGCAAAAATGTCTAGTTTTAGCCTTTTAGGCAATATTCTTGCCATGTAACTGATGATGATCATGTTAATTGCACATTTATCTGCTATTTTGCAGGCATGAAGGTGGGCTTCTTAATTTTTTGTGTTCGAGGATTAGATCTTATTTCTCAACATCTAGCAGTTCATTGCCAAAAGCCCTCAAGAAAGAATGTAAGTTGTGATCATTCCATGAATTTCATGAGAGAATCCCTTATTCCCTCTTTCATTGGAATACTAAATTTAGTGGAAATGAATTCAGATATCACGACAACCATGTTTGTTGGAAACTTCATTGGCATTGTATGTGCCCGCTCATTGCATTATCAATTCTATTCATGGTGAGTGTCATGCTATTACAAATGCCCTGTTATTCATATTAGGTTGTCTAACCTCCTAAATTGTATATGTAAAAATCTTGACTATGATGCCTGCTATGATACTATAAATTATGGATTATCTAGATGCTTTTCTGGTTTGAGAATATCTTATTCCTGCTGTACAAAACTTTTAGATGGAATCAGATCATTTCAGATCTCTCTCTTGTTTATAATTTATCTTTAGTGAGAAAAATGTTAAGAGTTTCATCTGAGCCTGACTATCGTCTCTGGGTGCAGGTATTTCTATAGCTTGCCTTACCTGTTGTGGAGAACACCTTTCCCTACATTGCTTCGGTAACTTCTTTACTCCTGCTCTTGAATAAACTTGGAGCAGTCACCTCCTTGAAATATTCACGATATTTCCACTTCTGTTTTCTTTGTACAGTGTTTTTTTGTTCCTAGGAGTGGAGCTGTGCTGGAATGTGTATCCATCAAACTCTTGTTCATCTGTTCTACTCCTTTGTCTTCACCTAGTTATATTGTGGGGTTTATGGTCTTCCTCACCCGAAAATCCCTGTGTGAGTGATAAATCGCTTAGTAGAAAGGACAAATGAAGTGCCAAGTATTTTCTTTGGCTGGTGAAATTTTTGTACTCATCTTATAAATATAAACCCATTACACCTCATATCAAGTTCTGTAGTTATTTACGCACAGGGAGACTCCCGCCAACTCTTTTTTTTTTTATATATATATATATATATATATATATATATAATTGTTTATTTTGACTTGCTCTTGAGATATAGATCAATGAGCTTAGTTGCATGTTGCTATTATTCTTGTTCTTTTATCTTGGCAATTCTATTAGCCCATTGCAATGCTAACTATGAACTTAATTTCTGGATTTTACCAATTGGTTTGTGACTGCAATTCTGAAAACCTACTTGTCAATCTAAGAAAACCCTGAAATAACTTGGTCCATGTACTCGTATATACAACCTTTTCAAAAAGATAGAAATGGGTAGGTTATTATAAATTTTGTGCAATCTACATTAGTGGGATTTCCCCTTAAGAAGAGGGTCTAAGCTTCCTATCTTGCAAAAAGAGCGGTCACCGAATTAAAGAACCTCCAACACATTAAGGAATTTATCATGTATGCAATAATTTGATGTACATTCTTTAGGATTTTATTATGTATGTGTGTGTATGTTTGGATACAAAGAATTGGATATCAATCCCTTTCCACCTAAAATCGAAGGAGAGGTTCTCTTGTTATCTTCCTTTCATTTTAAGTTATTTCATGAAAGGATTATGTTACGAGACAAGTCAGAATGCACAATGCAAAAACCCGACACTTGTCTTGCATCCGCCCCGTTAATCCTTGATCAGAATTACAAAAGCAGATTAGATTTACGCGGATCATGAACTACTTGGTAAAGCCGTAGAGACCCACAGTTGTAAAATGAGGCCCAAACTATTTGAATTTTGAATGCGGTGGCGCTCCCTCGCTCTTGCCTCTTCGTCTTGTCCCAATTCGTATTGGGCTTGGAACTTGGGTATAAATGCTCAATGACAAAAATGCCATCACCGTAACTCTCAATAAATAGTCACTTTAGATTTTTCCATATTCTTTTGACATGATGAAACGTAACGTCGAAACAGTAGTATTTACGTTTTAAATTCATTTTCTGGAGATATATAATAAAGTGTGAAAAAGAAAACAAAGGCTAAAAAATGTTGAAGACGAGTGGCATATGGGTAAATTAGAGGCTTAAGCCGGGATGAAAATGGAATGCGATTATACGCCTTTAAAGTAAGTAGCGATCATTTCTGATTTCCCTCAAGCTTCCAAGTTTCGAATTTTAGGCAACTGAGGTGAGGAGTGAGGAGCAGCGCGAACAACCAGAGATCCACTGCCAAAGAATGGTATACTTTACTTCATTTCTTCTTTCTGTAAATTTTAAAGCTGATAATCTTCCTCGCTATCATTTTCTCCTTTTCTTTTAATTGCCCAGAAACGTACGATCTATAGTCGTACCATGGATGTTAAAGGTCTTGATCTAAATAGTTTCATTTTCGACATGTTTTAGATCTGTATTCTCTAAACAATCTTGAATCTTTGTGGGTTTTAACAATTATGCTTTTCTGGTTTATATCTCGTTTGATTTTTATTATTTTTTAAATTTTAGTAGTATTTTTTGGATTAAAATTGGTTGTGCTTGCAATGCTGGTATTAAAGTTTTACTTTCTAGGCTTTATTATGAATGTTAGTGTAGGTTTTATGACGTTATTTAGGGTTTTACTTCTCTTAAGACCCAAACCTTTTAGTCAATGGCATACAATTCCTTTGTCTTCTTCAGATTTTTAGCAAGTCAGAAGCAATTTCCGCTCTGAGTTCTTTTTCTTGTTAAAAGTTTTGGTTAGAGGATTATAGTTTTCTAGGTATTTGAGGATGTGATCAATTGCATTCTTAGTGTTAAACAATCTGAAGTAGGGGTTAATTGTGTATTACTCATTTGCTAATGCTGTGTGGTATGGGCTGACTAATGTACATTTTTTGCAGGATGGACATAATTCGGAAGACTCAAAGCAAAGCACTGCTGATATGACTGTTTTTGTGAGTTCTTCACCCTTTTTCATACCATGAATGATAACTGCTTTTAATTTATCACGAGGGCATAACTACTGCTAATTTTGATTTAGTCTCAACTCTGAGGTTGCAAAGTTGTGCAAGGACTATAGTTTCTGATGGATATATTTCGGCAATTATTTGCTGTGGTTGTTGACGTGCTTTTCTACTAAGTCCTTAGTAATGATCTTTTTGATTGATTTTTACAGGTGCAAAATCTTCTTCAACAAATGGTGAGTTATAATTAGACCCTCTGTTGTTGGAATAATGTGTTTCTGTTATTGACAACAATTTTGTTTGCAGCAATCTAGGTTTCAAACAATGTCTGATTCCATTATTACAAAGAATATCCTTTTCATATGTTCTTAAATTTTACTGAAACATGTTTTTCCGTAGGATAGCAATGTTGTCAAAAAGAACAAGATATGGAATGTGGCTGAGTTGCTTCATTGGTGAAGTAAATGGCTTGTCCTAAACGATATGTTTGGCAGAGAAGTTTGTCTATATTTCTTTGTTGAGCTTTTTAATTTTATTGTTACATAAATAGGTTGAATGTTTTAGAGTAACCTATACTTAAGTTTTACTTTTGTCAACTTATAAGGTATTCTTGAAATAAGGCTAAGAAGCTTGGTGGGACAGTGATTTTGGACCAGTATCTGATAACTGTTTGCTGGACGGATTTGAACAAGTTTGAAACTTTGTTATGTTTTTGCGGTGTCATAGCATTACTTTAAATGGAAATAGTTAGTTAGTTACTTTAGTATTATTATGAAGTGTGGGACTTCTACTGTTTGCTTAACTCCAAAGCACTTGATGAAATGGGAAGCCGTATAAACGAGCTGGAGCAGAGCATCAATGACCTAAAAGCAGAGATGGGAGTGGAAGGCTCTCCATCTCCTTTAGCTCCATCAAAGCAGAAGTCTGATGAAGCAAAGCAAGAGGAAGGTTCAGCATGAAAATTAGCCAAAGAGCGTTTTTAGCAGTGGTTGATGATTGTAATTTGGTGGTATCTTATTTTATATGCAAACATAATTGGCGAGAGATCAGAGACATTACTGAGTGTCCACCTTTTCCTTTTCTTTTTTCTGTTTTTATTGTACTCATTATATCTTCTGTGAACTGGGAGTAACAATTATCTGCTTTTAATGCCAGTCTGGCAAATTATAGAGCGAGTTAATGAATATGAGGTGATTTGTTGTTAACATTCGTGCTCTTTCTCTGTGCAATGGCAAATACATAATTATTTAGGTTTGGTCATTAAACTTGTCATGTTGAGCATTGCTTCATTGGCCAGCCTTCTGGATGAGCAGCTGTTAACGCTAATCCTTAATCTTTGTAGGCAATCCCAAGTGTATCAGCTTTAGCGCTTGGAAGTGCTTTAGCTTTAGCTGATAATTGAAGTTGTCCTTCTGAATATAATTTGTCTTAGCTCACATTTTATCTCTAATGACCTTCAGTTGAGGTATGCGAAGTAGTTGACAATATGTTGTCAGAATACATTTTGAATGCAATAGATGGTACTTCCAAATTATTTTGAATTATTGGAAGAGTGAATGACATTTCAAAACAAGTGGTATCAAAGATGGCTATGATTGTACTTGTTAGAAGAGTACGAGTTCAATTAATGTTCCCCTTTCCATTAATTGGTATATAATCATTCTGATTGGCCTACCATCATAGTACTTGCTATGGATTTTAGTTCTAGCTGACGTATTTTCATGCCTGGTTCATAATTTGCCATTGCGTGTTGGAGTTAACAAACAGGGTTGACCAGGATCTTCTCCCAGATGGTAAACCAAAAACGTCTGATCAATCTGTCTCCTAGTATAAATGAAGCGAAACTGATTGAAACTTGAAGGTAATTAAGATTCGAAAGCAGCAAATTAAAAGGGCAAAGAGACACACAAGATTACATGATAACATATCAGGGAATTTCTTCAACAACATAGAATCTCCATCTCACCAGAGAGGAGCTTGATATTCTGACTAAATCAACTTTATTGGTATATTTTTATCTTACAAATGACAAACAAAATGAGACAGGAAAAAAAACAGCGGGGGTGGGGGAGTTGCGGAATAACCTTAACTACGGCAACGGGTAATGGCACTGCATCCTCGGCTGTAGGGGTTAGCTTGTGCACCTGGCTGACAGTTATAGTAGGATGCACCCCTGAGAGAGCATGGCACGGTGTTCCTCTGCAGAGCTCCGTAGCTTATGTACTGCGTGGTTGCCAATATGCGCCTGTTTATCTCGGAGTCCATATCAAACTCATCGTTAGTTATGCACTCAGCCATGGAGCCCTGGCAGCCAGCCTTGGTCGGAACCCAGTTGATCAAGTGGTGGTCACCACCTGCTTCGACGGTCGACAAGGAGATGATCAGAGTTGTGAGGACTAAGGAAACGGCCAGGATAAAACCAGAGGGATTAGACATGCTGTTTGTTTGTTTTGGCTGTCGTATATTTTTCTATGCTGCAGTTGCTTAAGTCGGGACAAGAAGAGAAGGGGTGTGGCGACTTGTTTTTAAAGCTACTAATAAAAGAGTTGGAAGAATGACATTGACTAACTCCTTATTTATCCAAAATGCCACTTGACTTGGCACCAGCATTAGGTTTTTTTCCCTTGTCAAATTTCTATTTCTCGTTCCAAAATTTATTGTTCTTGCCTTTCTTTCTCGAAGAAGCGGAACTCAAATGTGTATGATGAAACCATATTCAACATTTAAATGACACAGCAATAATTCTGCATAGGACAACGGTACGTAAACCTGTTCTTCAAAATATTGTAACTTGGTAAATTTCTAATTCTGAAGATGATAATGAACAAGCTCAAATTGAGGATTATATTTTTGTTATTGGCCCACACTATTATGAATATATCATTTCGTTCATAGAATATTAATAAAAAATAAATATAAAAGCATTGGACAAAGTACATGAATCCTTGGTAGTTTTGTAAATATGGAGATAATGATGGTTCAACGTCTAAGCACACCAAGAAGGCAATTGGTTGACTGATGGGGGAGGCATATATTACAGGATTGGTTTAAATCCTAGTTCGTCCAACAACCTTCCAATAGTTTGCCTGTCCTAATCCCATGACTATTAACAATAATAATGACAAAGAATAATCAGAATAATAATAAAAGCACAACCTAACCCGACAATGGAAGAAAAAAGAAATGTTTTTAGTGACATGGGGGTACTCGGTTGATTCTTTGATAAAGTTCATTAGTTCAATGACTCTTGTACAAGTTCAAACAACGCCTGGATAGCTATTTAGAAAGTTTGGGGAGTCCTTGAAAATGTATGACTTGTTCAAAACCTAATACAAGAAAATGACAGAACTGGCGATGTGAACACCCCAAAACCAGAGTTTTAAAACAATAGATAATCCCTTGAAATTGCTGGCGTGTGACCTTTATTCATGGGGGTAGATCGATTTTCTATGTTATTCTAACCTTTCTTTGTCGATTTCAGTTGTGGATTCCAGATAGTAGGTGAGATTTATGTATAGTTCAGAGCCACTCAAGTGGCCTGTAAAAATATGCAACAATGGGTTGTCAAAGTAAAATTCTAGAATTTGAGCACCGCATTATGGAACCACAAATTTTCTTCTGCAAAGTGTTGTTTTCCAAATGAGCTGACAGGTGGCTTATTCAGGTGTTTGGTCTGAGGTTTTCAGAGGCTAACAGGGTTCAAAGTTTGGGTGAGGATACTTCCTCTTGCATAGGAAAAATACATTAAGAAAGATCATATAATCAAGATAGGCATAAAAAGGTACATTGACTCGGGTTAAAGGCGTAAGCAAATCTGAAATAATTAGTTTAATCTTATCAGATTCTTAGAAGCAAGCACAACACATGTGGCTCAAGATCCCAACCTTACCCACCCCATGGACCGACCTTGGCTCTTTCAATTCTCTATATCTCGCTCCTTTCTATGTCGATGCAACTTCCATACCATATTCGATACTTTTATATTTTGTCTAACTAACGTTTAAAAGTTGGCCATACTCAAATTTAAACTTTGATTATAATAGGTGTGTTGAAGAAGGTGAGGTTTTCTGGGAAAATAACCAGCTGTGGCACAGGGAAGAAAGGACAGTCGAGAGCCAAGAGAGAAAAAACAGAAGAAAAATGGTAACACGCCACGATGACAACACGTTTTATTTAATCAACCAACGGATATATATACACTGCTGGATGAGAGAAAAAAAGGCAGAAATAATAAACAAACAACCAGCACCAACATCTGGCGTTACCAATACCAAGGAAATAAAGCACATGGATCTGGGCAAACCATTTGCAGCTCATACACCCAACAATCTAAACGGTGTAGTATAAAGGAGAGAAAAAAGTAACTCGGTAAAGTCAAACCGGAAGGTAACGTTTGGTAGACGGTAAGTGAAGGACATTCTTGTAATTAACTTGTGGAGAAGCATATGACAGTGTTTGATTGACGCTTTGGGGATGAAAAAGTAATTTTATGACAATGTGATTGCAATGAGAGAGAGAAAGTTATTTTTCCTCTGCAAATGAAAAGTAAACAAATTTTTATTCTCCAACTTAACTTTCGGATTCTTTTTTTTCTCTTCCATGGCTTCTTCTCCTTCATCTTTCTTGACTTCTTTCTCACTTTGCTCTCTTCTCTTTTTTTTTAATAGTCCGCAGGAAAGGTAGCACGTCATTAGCACATTTGAGTTAAGTTTCATCATCAAGTCCAAAAATTAAAGAGATTGAGATTTTGAATTTTATGAAATTTTAATTTAAATTTTTAAAAAATTTTAAAAGTGTTTTACAAAAAATATATTTTTTGTAACAAAAATTGAAAAAAGAAAACATTTAAACGGTTTAAAATATAAAAAATTTATTAAGAAATTCAGAAAATTTGAGAGAGAAAAGAGTTTGGGTGTCACGCTTATAAAAAAAAGAAAACTTTAGACAAATTTAAAATAATAAATTTATATAAATGTTTTAAATGTAATATTCTTAGTAATATATCAAACTCAATCTAAATGTAAACAACAACGTAACTAACTACGTAAAGAAAAGTACTAAACGGCAGCCTAAATACTCAGGTGACTGAGCTTCCTTTCTTCTTCGATCTTTAAACTATCTTTGCTTCCCGCGCATTCTCCATCGATTCTCTGCTGTAAATACTAAGTAGCAAGGCAAATACCACAATCACTCAATAAGTCATTTGGCTATCCGAAGCCAAGAAGATGGTAACCATGAATCTCGAGGGGAAGTTGCTACATTTTATGTTACCATAAATTTGAGCTCAAAAAGGTCGAAAACAAAACATATGCTGAAACTGTTGAAAGTATTCCTGGCGCCCTGAAAACCTTGGAACAACATTTGACTGCGAATTGGGGTATGAAGGATAGGTTCAATGTTTCAACTGTCTAACACAAATGGAAGTTAATTAATTGAAAACTATAATATGATCATTCATCCAATAACGTGAAGGGAGCGCTCGCTTACCCCAATAAGACTGATAATCCCCCATTAAAACGCTAGTATTAAGGGTGGAAAAAAGAAGCAGCGTGCTGGCTTGTGCAATTATTGCACACACAAAAAAAAAATAAAACAAAGCCAATAAAGTCCACCAGAAAGGCTGCCTCCCCCCTCCGAAAAGGAAAGAAAAAGAAATGAGAGATAAAAGGATACAGGTCAACCATTGTTAAAACTTAAAAATAGTGAAATAACAGATGACCAGAATTAATTTCTTTATTTTGTCCCAAAGTTTGCATGTTCAATTTTACGAAGCAATAATACAATGCTTAAAGTATGGATGTAGAATCTCCTGCTGTGTAAAAGGACCATGGAAGAAAAACATGTTTTTCTAATGCATCACTAATCAGCAACAGGAAAGATCCCCATCAGCCACACAATCTGTTCTGTCTTCGTTCAAAGCATACTCAAGTAAGAGTTGCTGACAGAGATCCTATCTTTCTAGTTTGCTTAGCAATGCTTCCATTGGTGGTAGCTCCTGCACTATTTGTGGCCAATCAGGCATTCCCTGCGAACATGAAAATTTACCATGATAAAGAGGAGAAAAGTTCCAATTTTTCGTCATTGGTTATTGTAAACCTAAGATGGAGAATATAGAGCTTAGTGCGCAACTGACCCACATCACCACATGGTAGTTAAGTATAAGGAAATATTAAGATGTCCTCAAGTGCAGAACTTTTACTACTTTGGGGTCTATAGTCATTAATTCAGGTCATCCCAATCAGTGACAACTGATAACTAAGGAGGTTTATAAGATTTATTTAATAGCCTTACAGGAAATGAAAACAGCAGCTGATATAAAACCAAGCAATGCTTTGAGTGTGTTCATAAATTTCAAAATTTTAAGCAACTAAAATCAGCCATCAGTTATAACTCTTCCTAAGTTACCGCCATGACACAATCTGATAATCAACGTATATGTTATTATCTCAGCCCAAGAAGAGGAACTGGCACAATTTTCCGATAAATGTTCTTACTTTTCCTGATCTTCGAACTCGACCATCTAGGCGCAAAATTATGTACACATCCTCACCAGGAGTAACTCCTTCAGACTTTTGTTGGTCCCTGATCCACCTGAAATGAGTAAAAATCTTTAGTTAAAAGATTAGAAGAGGAAAAAGAAGCTAACCAAAGAAAAGATGTCCATTCACAATTTGAGCCTATCACTGATAATTGAGTAGTAATCAATGGTTTGAAACAGTTTGTCAAGACACAGTCCTTTTCTGACCTCAAGAGATGCTTTACAGCACAACTTTTTTTATCTAATTTCTAAAACAGGGATAAAACAATAACGTAAAAGTATGGAGTAGCAGGTTGCCTTTCCCATTCTTCAGGTGATACAACCTCCGCCCTAAATCGAATTTCAGCTTTCAACTTTGATTTTGCAGTTATAGATTGAGCTCGTTTCTCAAAGTCTTCCTGCCATGACACCAAGACATAAAGTGTCAAGAAAGCAACAAATGTTTCAATCAAAAACCATATTTGGTGCATGCATTTAATTTTTCACAACTTAAAAGTCCATGTAAAATTGATTGCTATAAGCAGCAAGCCTATGCATCTATGACATTCCAGCACAAATACACCTAAGCATAAAGATGCAGTCACATGTACGGCACAAAGTACACTTCTAAGAAGTCTTAGTAACTATACAAATGACGATAAAGTAATAAGTGAAGAAGAACTATATCCTCGTATGGCCACTAATCTACTATAGGTTAGCAACTTGTATTTTACCCCAATAGAAGGAAGAGCAACTGCTGCCTTTGGAGAAGCCCCAAAACCCTTCTTCTCCACTTGTGGTGTTCTACCTTCACCCCAAATGACAGGAACTACAAGAACACCTCGCCTGAGGAGCTCAGTTCGAAATCTCTCAGCCTTTTGTACGGCCAACGAAACTGTTTCCTTTTTCCCCGCTAAAATAACCTGAATCCAACCTTCAATCAGAATGTAATGACAAAAACCATATAGATAAAGGGCGAGCGTATAAAATGCGTCAGCATGTAAGTTAGAAAAAAACACAACTTAAAGTTAAACTTGACATATATTTAGATCACCAAGTAGGAAATGACAGTGCATTAAGATGCATCTACACTCAATGAGGGTAGTAGATATCAATGTAATCTTCTATAGTAAGTCTAGAAGACTTTTGATCTAATAGTAAGTCTCATTTTTTTCCTTATATCCTCCCTTTTTTGTCTCCATCCCCACTCCAAGCAGTGGCATTCACTACAAAAAATGTAGAAACAGAAAACAAAACAGATAATTTTTATGGCCACAGCATTCTGGTTGCTCTCGTCACAGGGGTGTCCACAAGGCATATAACAACAATTAAAGAAACACATAGAGCTATTACAGGTAGCTGTCCTGCTTCATTTATTAATTATTAGCCTAAATTTTAATACTTTGATTACTTTGGAAATGTGTCAAGTATATTTGCTAAAATCAGTACAAGAAATGTATTATCCGGTGATGAAATGAGATGAAGGTTTCAGTTCTTAATTGCTTATGGTTGGCAACATTATCTTTGAAGACTATACTTTTACAGTGACCATGCAGGCATAAAATTTGTAATGATCTATCTAAAGTTTGCAGTCATGAAGCAGCAAGAACTTGCAAGCAAAATTCAAACAATAAATAAAATGAAAATTTTAATACTAACTGGCCTAACAGTGTCTCGTAACTGCATGAGTTCAACAACCCGATTGGTGGAAAGGAGCAAAGGCAACCTAGAGAGAGTTTCATCTCGGGATATTTGTGCAAGTTGCTCTTCCTCCTTCTTGTTGTCCCAGAAGAATAATGCCACAAGAACAATGATACCTGCAGATAGCTGATTCAAAAACTTAGTCATTTTACAAAAGCCAGTTACAAATTATTAGCTTGAGGGTCACGCCAACACATTCAAACGAAAAACCAGAGATTAACTCATCAATTGACACACATAACACGTGCACACACTTAGCATAACTGATCTCCTTGTTTACCTCCAATATTTACGGCAGCATTGCCTGCAGTTTCCCATAGATCAGGAGCACCATCATCACCTTTAATAGCACTAACTAGCCTGGGTAGAGTGAAGAACAGTGAAATTCCAGCGGCTGCAGAGAATGCCACATAAAAAAATCTCCTAACCCCACGAAATGGGGCCTGGACTTCACTGATAAGTTTGAGATCTCTTCGAAAACTGTAGCCTATATCTTCTCCGCCCAGCCTGGCCTGGAAAGATAACAAATAATTATGAAGAAAACCAACTTTCAGTAATTTGATCCTCATGGGGATGAATTACTTTCATTTGATTCCATCGCTTTTGCATTTAGGATACTTGGTGGGTATTGGGAAAGGGGAGTGGCAGGAAGAAAACTTATGCAACAAACCTCTTCTTGCAATTCCTTGAACTCAGGCGATGCTCTGAAGGAGGCCAAATCAGGATCATTTAAAATTGTACCAAATTTGAGGTTGTAGTCTCTCAAAGCTGTCCGCAGACAATCAGCAGCTTTCTTTCCTTCCCCTCTTCCTCAAAAAAAAAAAATGAAAGATTGTTAGTTAGTGCAGCCCTTTTTAGTAATAAATTATTAGTTGAGATTAATGCACAGGAGTTTCATAACACGAACTAATATGTTACTTCAAACCAGATTCCCAGAACCTTCTATTGGATACTCATGTATGGGGGAATTTCAAAAAAGAAGAGTCCAGCAAAGTTGGCAGACAGATAGAGTATCCATTCATGTAATAAGAGTATGTATTTTTGAATACTATAGATAAGCTACTTTCCAGGTGCAGCTGGGAGAGTATAATGGTAGCATTATGTTTGGCAAATTACCTCTTTCCTAAAGTACATGTCAATTTCTAGAATCCTTCATGATAATTTGAAGTTCTAACTATTAACAAAAGAAGGAAAAAACATTAGAAATCCTTACCTGTAGGCATGACAGCATGCTTTGTTATAGAGAGCAGCTTGAGCTTCCTCAGGGTTTGGATCTAAAGTAAGGGCTGTTTCAAACTGGACTAAAGCATCTTTAACCTGAAATATCCATTTAACTTAAAGGCACTGTTTTACAAAAATATGATTTGAATTTACAAATAGAAAATATGGGTTCCATAGGTAGTTTTTGCCAGTGATGCAGAACAATGTGCTATCTGAGACTATCTACTTCTGAAAAATGTGATCAATAACTTCATAAGAGCAATTTGAAGCAGCATTATCATGGAAATCATTAATCCAGAAATCAGTCTCAGTTGTCATAGATAGGAGTTTGCTCTTTGCTGAGCAAGGGTTGATTTGCATCAGAATAATAAAACAAGCACGATTTCGCTCCTTGGATTACAAAATAATGTTAGAATGGCACGATACTCTACGATTTAACATACGGTAAAGTTAAGGTCTTTAATATACCGGACCACAAGAGCAATATGCTGCAACCTTAAACAGGATATTATAGAATACTTGTTCAATGTGGAAACCTGTCCAATATATCAATAGCATAGAGAAAAGCAAAAATTTTAAAAAAAGAGTATACTTTCAAGTTAGCATCATAGCGTAGCCAATTTCATACTGACATTGACTAAATGAGTATATACTATCTAAAGTAGCATCCAATCATTAAGAACAGAAAAACAAAAGAACTAAAAGCTTTGGCTCTAATTGCAAAAGAATCTCTCAAATTGAAGACACCCACATTGCAAAACTAAAGCATGAAAGGAATAATACGTACGCGTCCTTTGGAGAAGAGGGAGAGGCCCAGATTGACACAAGACTCTGCAGACTGAGTGTTGGCCTCTGGGGACTGGGAAGTCGAAGAGGAAGAGCAAGAAACTATAAAGATATGAGCCTTGTGAGAATTCACAAGCGTTTCTTTTTTGGGAAACCATGGCCTTGATATTGCTCTTGTCCTTGAATTTGAGAAGCAGAGGAGTTGCTGGTTCAGTGCCAGAGCAGACACAGCCATTCAGATATAGCGTGTCCCGACTTCGGACCAAACTAGACAGTTTATCTAACTGGATTTTAGTAGAATTTCTTTTTAAAGTTTCAATTTTCTCGTGGCAAATTAAGTACCACACGTAGTCGCTGGCGCTGCTGACTTATGCTTGCGACGTTGTCGTTTTACGCACACTTATATCATAGGAGTAAGTAGTTCAAGTCAACTCGGGAGGGAGTCGTTACTCGTTACAATTTACAATAGCCCTCAATGGATAAAAGCGACTGTAAAGCAGTTTTTTGTCCGAAATTAGTAAATTAAAGAAATTTCTTAAAGATTAATCATGTTGACGTGGGAACTTGAACACATCAAGTTAATTATATTAATTATAAAATAATTTATTTATTTATTAATTATCTTAAAGACGTATAGTTATACTAATTAAAATTCACTATTTTTATCTCTTAAATTAATTCTCCCAACCTACAAGTCCAAAAGTTCAAATTAAGTCTTCCAAACTACAACACAAATTCAAAAGAAGATGAAGATTTCGAAGACTCACAGTTCCTCGCTCCTCCAAGTGTTTCATTCAACCTTTGAAGAAGTGAAGAAATTTCGAAGAATGCTGATATTAGGCTTCAAGAGTTTTCAAGAAATTCCTTTTTGATCTTCTTTTAGTCTAAGGAAAGGGACTAATTTGTTTGTGTTAGAATATTGAACTAGAAGATACTAAAAAGGCTTCAACGCATGTATAAATATCATTGTCCTTAAGTTAAGGTTTTATTCGTCTTTATTTATAGTGTGCAAAAGAGTTATCAGCCTATACACCTCAAAGACACAATAAAACCCAGTGATTGAAAATGTTTTACACTGACAAAATCAATCTATTGAGCACTCACCGGAGTATGACAATATTATCAAACTTTTATAAGATTTTTCTGCAAAAAAATGATGTAGAAGAAAACTTGGAGAATGTTGAGAAAGGAATGAGAGTTGTTGTTATTGCTTTCTATTGTACGTTCTGTTATTTAAAGGAGGGTCCTTTTTATAGGCGTAAGTGCTTATTCATAACAGACACAGTTGTGTCTGTTTCAAACAGACACAGTTGTGTCTATTTCAAACAGTCACAACTATTGATCTTTTTCAACATATGTGATTTTTTTTATTTTTTTATTTTCAATAGACATGACTTTTTCTTTATTTTTAATTTTCAATAGACATAACTTTTTCTTTTATTGCAACATGGGATTGTGTCCCATATTTATTTGAAAAAGGTTCAGCAATCCTTCACAATTTTCAAATTAATCCACATTTTTTATAATCTTGGAAATCGATTGCATAAATGAAAGTGTCTTCTGATTTAACCTTCATTTAGTGAAAAACATGTTAAAGTTAATCAAAATTACATGGTAGACTATGCTTTGAACCATATATTCCATTTGATTAGCCAAACACATCTCACATGATGATTTCAATACCAATGATTGCATAGTATCCGATGACGCTTTTAACCATCTATCTGCATCTTCTTTTCGTCAGTGCCGTTAGAGCCAAGCTCTTGACCTCTTAGAAGTAGCCACATTTCATACTCACATAGGTAGATTCCATCAAGAATGCCCCTGTAATTAAAACGTTCTAACAAATTTATGTTATGGTGTATTAAGAGTATACAACCTATCATTTCCTTACCATTATGGGTACTTAGTACTTTACTTGGGATGAAATATAATATATCATATTATAGTGCTAGCAACCACATATAGATGATGTACTTTGTTTCATTGAACTCAAGACTTGACGTTAAACCAAGCGTTGAGTTGAGTTTCCACCATGGGTGACTTTCAATTTATGAACTTGAGCCCTATCCCCTTTTAAGTCTCATTTACATTATCTTTAGCAATACTTTTTATTAAAAGATCTGTCAAGTTTTCACTAGATCTTAAAAAAGTTATAGTGATCACTCCATTGAAAATTAATTGTTGGACATAGATATATCTTAATCCAATATGTCTAGACTCTTTATTATACACTTGATTATTTGTTTTTGTTAGAGTTGCTTCACTATCACAATAGACAAAAGTTGGAGAAATTGGTTTAGACCATAAAGGCACACCACAAAGTAAATTTCTTAGCCATTTGACTTCTTTGGCTAATGTAATAAATTCGGCTGCTGTGTAGAATTTGTTATACATGTTTGTTTCTTGGACCCCTAAGAAATAGCACCCTTACCAAGCATAAAGATCCATGTGCTTGTGGAAGCATGATCTTCTAAACTTATAATCCAGCTAACATCTGAATACCCTTCTAGTACTGATGGATATTCATTATAGCAAAGTCCATAATTGATTCTTTTCTTTATGTACCTTAGTATTCTATTTATGGCTTGTCAATGCGAAATACTTGGATTACTTGTGTACATGTCATTGCATACATTAAGCAACTAATCATTCTTGTATATTGTAATTGATTAGCAATCCTACCAGTATTAGGTAATAATTTAATTTGAGGATCCATGAGTATAGATGCTGAAATTCAATTACTAAGATCAAACTTTTTAAACACTATTTCAATGTAGTGCGATTGTGATAAAATTATGTTATTTTCATCTTAGAATATATTAATACCTAATATGACATTCGCTACATCCATATTTTTCATTACAAAGTTATTTAACAAAAACTTCTTTGTCTTTTTGACTTGTTCCAAATCCATACAAAAAATAAGTATATCATCTGCATATAAACAAATTATAACACCTTTGTCATTTTGAAATTTGCTATATATGCACTTGTCATATTCATTTCTGTTGTAGCCATTAGCTAAAATGACTTCATCAAATTTTTGATGCTATTATTTTGGTTCTTGTTTAGGTCTATACAACGATTTGAAAAGCTTATAAACTCTATGCTCTTGTCTTGAAACAACAAACTTTTCTGGTTATTCCATTTAGACTTCTTTTTCTAATTCACCATTTAAAACTGTTGTTTTGACATCCATTTAGTGAAATACCAACTTATAAATTAATGTAAGGGAGATTGGAATTCTAATTGTAGCAATTCTTGCTATTAGAGCATAAGTATCAAAGTAGTCAATCGTTTACTGTTGCGTAAAGCTTTTAGCTACTAATCTTGCTTTATACTTGTCTATGGTTCCATTCACTTTCAGTATCTTTTTCTTCAAATAACTAAGGCTTAATCTCTTTTTCTTCCATTGCTCATATGGGGTTATCTTAGTTTCCTTTTTAGAAACTTTATTTAATATGTGACAAGATGTTAATAAAGCTTTTCCCTAAAAACCTTTTCCAAGACTTGCGTATGATAACATAACATTTACCATTTCAATCAAAACACTATTTTTCCTTTCTGCCACACCATTATGTTGTGATGTGTAAGGTGTTGAAATATGATGGATTATCCCAATAGAGGCAAAATAACTTGGACTATAATATTCTCCATCTCTATCTAATCTTAAACTCTTGATGAAAGATTCACATTGTAATTCAACTTTTGTTTTATGACCTTAAATTTATCAAGCACTTCATCTTTAGAACGCAACAAATATACGTAACAATAACTAAAGAAATCATCAATGAATTTGACAAAATATTTCTTTCCAACTAATGTAGGTGTACTATGCATATCACCCACATTACTATGTATTAGTTCAAGTAATTTAGTATTTCTTTTAACTTTTGGAAAAAGGACTTCTAGTTATTTTTGTTAGCATGCATGTATTGCATTTATCAATATTTTGATTAAATTCTAGAATTAAGTCCATTTTATACATAGCATCTTATCTTTTATAATTTAAATGTCTTAATCCATAATGCCATAAATAAAAAGATTCAACCATATAAGCAAAAATAATTGTTTTATTCCTATTATTATTAATAATATTTAATTTGAACATTCCGTTATACATGTAACCTTTCTCACCAAACATTCCCCTTTTGGATAGAGTGAATTTATATGCCTCAAGTACAAGCTTGAAACCAAACTTATTTAATAGACTTCTAGACATTAAATATTTCTTAAGTTTTGGGACATAGTATACATATTTCAAAATTTAAAGTTTTTCCAAAAGTGAACTCAAATTCAATAGTCATTTTGCCTTTAATTACTGATGTAGAAGAATTTTTCATGTATAAGAAATTTTCACACTCACTTGTTGCGAAATTCTTGAAAAGGCTCTTGTCATTGCATACATGCTTTGCTACTCCTGAATCAGACATCATTTTCTTTAAGCACATTGATTTCAAAAATCATGGCTACAAAATTTTTAGAAGCATTTCTTCTTGAATAATCATTTTTCTTTTTCAATAATCGACATTCTTTATCGAAATGTCTTGATTTTTCACAATAGAAGCATGCGTTTTTTTTTTGTCTTTAGAAATCAGGCCATTGGCAATTTGTTTGAACTTCTTTTTGATAGATTTAATGGTCTCTCCTTCCTTCACAATGTGCACTTTGGCTTCACTAGAAACAACAACTTGTTCTTGTTTCTTGTATTCCTTTTCAATTTGAAGATGATTTACCAAAGCCTCAAGAGTTATTCTTCTTTCTTGTGTTTCAGATTTCTTTTAAAGTCTTTCCATGATGGAGGAAGTTTGTCTATAATAAAGGATACAAGTATAGTTTCATCCATGTTCATGTTATATAGTTTAAATTGATTAAGTATTCTTTCAATTTCTCGCAGTTATTCTATAATAAAATGTCCATTAGCCATTTGATAATTAATAAAGCGACTGACAAAAAATTTCTTACTTATTGCATCTTCTGTCATGTACTTAACTTTCAGTTTGTCTCACAATTCTTTTATAGTAGCCTCATTCTAGTATGTGTCAAATAATTCATTAGCCAGACCATTCAAGATGTGACCCTTGCACAGATAATTGACATTGTCCCATTTTTGCCTTTCTCTAGTTGCAACAACACTCATTTTCACCCTTTTTAGTCTAGGTGTAGTCAAGACATAGACAACCTTCAATGTTGACAATAGCAAATGCATCTTTTTCTGTCATCTTAAAAAGTTACCACCATCAAACCTACCCAATTTCATAAAAGTCAGTATCATAATGTGTGGGTCAGGGAACTCGACCACTTGATGTGAAATTTTGGGAATCACCATCAATATTTTTTATGAGATGTGATTAGACTCATATTAAATTCGTTCTATTTGATGAGGTCCTAAATTGATTTTAAGTTTATTTAAAGAACAAAAACTTGATCTACAAATTTTAGAGTTAAGTTTGGGAGCACGATTACGTACGAGGAAGGTATTAGCATTTCCACAACATTCGTTCAAAGAACGATACCGATTAATCATGTGTTATCCTTGTTCAACCTTAATTCTTGATTTTTATCCTATTTCCCTTAATTATAATTTATTATTCTATTTTTTTATTTATTTGTGACCTAAAGTTTATTATTTGGTTTTACGGGTGTGCCGTGTACATGATGCAAATTATGGAATGTATGGCATAAATCTTGATAAATGTCAAATGAAAACCTTTTATTGAGAATATTTCTTGAATTCGCTTATCATATTAGTGAGATTCAAGGATACTCTCTCACTTAGGAGATTACTCAAGAAAATTTACCTTTGCAAGCTTATCAAGTAAATCCCATCATTGGAATAATCATTTGTGAATAAAGACAATATTTTCATGTAATTTGAACCTTAATATAAGTAAAAGTTTTTCATTAAGAACATTTTTTTAGCCCTTCCATCATACTGATAAGACCCAAAGATATCATTTCATTTAGGAAATTTGACAAGTGAACTCACATTCGCAAGCTTTCTCAAAAAGTCCCATTATTGGAGACTTGACTTGTATACAAAATATACCAAGATGCTATGACATTTACATAATGCAATGATGGTGTGTGGCATGCTATAATTTTCAATATTAATTGTTATTCATACCCTATGTTCATCTTTATTATTATTTTCCCTTTTTATTTCATTTTTATTTTATGCTTTTTCTATTTTATTAAAGTTCCTTTTTTTTATCATATTTTAAAAAAAATATTTATTTGGATTAGAATATTGGGACTTAACATTAAAACTCTCCCATCATACTAGAGGAGTTTAAATCAAATCCCTCACCTAAAAAAGTTAACTCAAGAGTGCTACTTCTCATATCTCGAGTACATATTATAACATCGACATAATCCAAGCAACCATCTTATATTATATTTTATTTTCCTAATCATTCATTCTATATGTTCACCTTTTAAACTACTAGAATTCTATTTTATTTTTTTATTTTTGTCATGCATATACATATACATATATATTTGTCATCCTCCTACTTATTATATTTTTTTTAAAAATCAATTAAACTAAAAAGGCTAATGCATATTTTGTGAATATGAAGACTTAATATCAATTAAACTATAAAGTATATGGCCCAACAGCATAGAGTAAATAGCATAGCCCAAATAAAGTCTAAACCACAAAAACATAATATAGCCCAAACTACAAAGTCCAAGGTCCATACCTGGCTTTGGGTTAGAATAGCTCAAGATTGTTGGATAATGATATGCGGGCCCATTTGAAACTCCTTCAAGCCACTTTTTTTCTCCTTTCTTATAGTTTAGAATGCACCATTTGGTGCTCAATAGTAATCAACATCAGCTTCAAACAACTTTTTCCCTACTTCTTCTTTTTCTTTCTTTTTCTTGAAACACAACCTCTTTTCTCTTTTTTTTTCTAACAGAGACACTCTTATCTTTTTTTTAGCCTAGGTTTTTTTTCTTTTTCCTCAACAACAAGAAAGCACTCTTTTCTCTCTCTTTCTTTTTTTTTTTCAATAGCCAAGAAAAAAACCTCCTCTATTGTTGCATTTTTTAGGGTATTTATAGGCATTTTCTTAGAATTTTCCATTTAATTGCAAATCCCTTCAAATTAGTTTGATTTGATTTGATTTGATTTTGTTGGGATCAATTTCAAGGATTTTATGGAGAAATTTTAGAAATTTGGTACAATGAGGAAAGGTTGACTGCCATGACAGCCAACTTTTTCTTTTTTTTTTAATTAATTAATTTATTTTATATATTTTTTGTGAAAATTAGGCTTGTAGCCCAGTTAATAAATTGAGTCATAGACCCATTAAATCTTGAAGCCCCACTAAAAATGAATAAGCATATACATAAAGAAACAAAAATAAAATGAAAGTAAAAGAATAAAAATAATAAAATAAGATAAAATAAAAGAAATCAAGCCCGGACAAAATGAAGTGTTTACAGTTGCCCATCTTTGCGCGCTTTCTAAGTATTAGGAATTATGCAAACACATAGACAATGATTTTGTTTGGATAGACGATCAAAATCTTGTTGTGATCAAGACTCATCTCAAAATGAGTTTGTTCTAACACTTTTTGATGTAATCAAGATTTGACTTATCTCATAATAGGTTTGATTAATGCGAATCCAACCTATCTCAAAACAAGTTTAATTTGACAATTTTTGAAACTCCTAAATTTAATCTAGGCTTGACATATCTCACAATAAATTCAACTTTAATAATTCTTATATTTAATTTAGGCTCAACCTATCTTAAAATAGGTTTGATTTATGATTCTTAAGTTTCTAAACTTGATCTAGGTTTGGCCTATCTTAAAACAGGTTTGATTTATAAATTCTTGAAACTCTTAGACTTAACCTAAGCTTAACCTATCTCAAAATAGGTTTGATTAAAAAAATTAGAATTCTTAGACTTAATATAAGCTCAACATATCTCAAAATGGGTTTAACTTAAAAAATTAAAATTCTTAGACTTAATCTAGACTTGACCTACCTCAAAATAGGTTCAATCAAATCAAAATGGGTTTTTTTTAGCCTAGGTTTTTTTTCTTTTTCCTCAACAACAAGAAAGCACTCTTTTCTCTCTCTCTCTTTTTTTTTCCAATAGCCAAGAAAAAAACCTCCTCTATTGTTGCATTTTTTAGGATATTTATAGGCATTTTCTTAGAATTTTCCATTTAATTGCAAATCCCTTCAAATTAGTTTGATTTGATTTGATTTGATTTTGTTGGGATCAATTTCAAGGATTTTATGGAGAAATTTTAGAAATTTGGTACAATGAGGAAAGGTTGACTGCCATGACAGCCAACTTTTCCTTTTTTTTTAATTAATTAATTTATTTTATATATTTTTTGTGAAAATTAGGCTTGTAGCCCAGTTAATAAATTGAGTCATAGACCCATTAAATCTTGAAGCCCCACTAAAAATGAATAAGCATATACATAAAGAAACAAAAATAAAATGAAAGTAAAAGAATAAAAATAATAAAATAAAAGAAATCAAGCCCGGACAAAATGAAGTGTTTACAGTTGCCCATCTTTGCGCGCTTTCTAAGTATTAGGAATTATGTAAACACATAGACAATGATTTTGTTTGGATAGACGATCAAAATCTTGTTGTGATCAAGACTCATCTCAAAATGAGTTTGTTCTAACACTTTTTGATGTAATCAAGATTTGACTTATCTCATAATAGGTTTGATTAATGCGAATCCAACCTATCTCAAAACAAGTTTAATTTGACAATTTTTGAAACTCCTAAATTTAATCTAGGCTTGACATATCTCACAATAGATTCAACTTTAATAATTCTTATATTTAATTTAGGCTCAACCTATCTTAAAATAGGTTTGATTTATGATTCTTAAGTTTCTAAACTTGATCTAGGTTTGGCCTATCTTAAAACAGGTTTGATTTATAAATTCTTGAAATTCTTAGACTTAACCTAAGCTTAACCTATCTCAAAATAGGTTTGATTAAAAAAATTAGAATTCTTAGACTTAATATAAGCTCAACATATCTCAAAATGGGTTTAACTTAAAAAATTAAAATTCTTAGACTTAATCTAGACTTGACCTACCTCAAAATAGGTTCAATTTAAAAATTTGAAATTCTTAGATTTAATCTAGGCTCAACCTATCTTAAACCATGTTTGATTTAAAAATTTAAAATTTCTAGACTTAATCTAGGCTCAACCCATCTCAAAATGAATTCGATTTTAAAATTTCATGAGTGTTTGTATGATGCTCTCTAAATGTCCAGCATGGTAATGTAATGAATATGAAATGCTTTCATGTTCATGGTTCACTAAGGTTTCTTGACCTTTCCTTTGTTTATTCCTCATTCAATCCTTTGGTAGCTCATCTTCCACCTCATTACCCATTTTTAAACTCGTTTAGCTGAATCTGGAAGTCTTTCATTTTGCATTTGATTATTTTCTCATATTGGGGATCTCCTTTTATTTCACCTTTAAGTATTTTGTTGAACAATGAACATAGTCTCTTATTTAATTAACCCATTTTGTACCAATCATCATTTATATTGATGACAATCACGATACGAAATTGTATAAAGTGAGAAACAAGAATTTGAAAAAGAAAGGAATGAGAATTTCATGTTAAAAAATGCAAATAACTCGAGAAAAGGTGGTTTACAGACTAATCACTATATTAGTAATATTAGCTCAATAATGATGAGAAAAATATCCAAGATGGGGGATGAATTGGGTTTTCTTTTAAAAAATTTTCTACCAAGTCGAATTTTGAAGCTTGATGACAAGTTTTTCAAATTTTGTTTTCTTTTTGAAACTAACCAAAAGAAATGAACAAACAAGTTAAAAATAGATTCTTAAAACTCTTCAAAGTGAAGTGTGTAAATAAAAAATATAAAGTAACTTGAAGAGTAAATCAAAGAATAAAACAAGGTAAGCGCAGATTTTCAAAACTCTTCAAACCAAAGTAAAAAGCATAAGTATTTCAAAGTGAGTCAAAAGTGATTTGAAGATTGAGTTGAAGAAAAAGCAAGTTCAAAAACAAATGTTCAAATTTCTTCACAATCAAGCAAAATGCACAAATAAGAAGCAGTGAAGAGTGAAGGGAAAATGCACAAGTTCAAGAGTAAAAAGAAAGACACAAATCATTTATAGAGGTTCGACCCTCTCCATAGGTGCCTACATCCTCTCTCTTGGCTCATTAAGGAGTTTGCAGTCTACTATAAAAATTACCTTTTAAAAGTTCAAGCATAACCTTTATACATTGCCTTTTCGAGATGATCAAGCGTAATCTCACATACTGCCTTTTTATTGGAGCAAGCATAACCCATTACTTTTTGAAGGGTCAAGGATAACGTCACTACATTTTAAAGGCTTAACTATAACCTCTCTACCTTTCAAGGGTTAAGCATAACTTTTTATTTTTTAAAGGATCAAGCATAACCTTACTACTTTTTAAAGGCTTAAGCATAACCTTTTTGCCTTTTAAAGATTAAACATAACTTCAGCCTTTTCAAGGATTAGGTAGAACCTTTATAACACTGCTTTTCAAAAGTTAAGGCATAACCTTTCTTTATTACAAGCTTAAAGCAAATGATACCTTTAAAAGGTGGATTTTGCTTAGCAAGTACATGGAGGAAGAGTTTGGTAGAGCTAAAGAATGATTACAAAAGATGTGAGTGAAAGCACAAAGAATTTGAAGCACAAGGTAGCTCACAAGCTTTTTGAAAAAATATGAATGGCTTGCCCTAGCTTGGTTTTTCTCTCTTTTTCCTTTACTTCTTCATCTCATTTGATTCTTGATCAAATGATCTTTTTCTCAACTCCTTTCTCACCTAAAATGTGTTGGAGAAGTCTATTTTATACTTGGAAAAAGTTTATAGCTATTGGGAATGACTTGGTGGAGAAATTAGTCATTTTTCTTATCTTTTTTGTGTCTAACAGTTACTTTTTGGAGTCTGAGAATCGATTTTTCATTTCTAAGGTGTTGATTCTTCTTACCTAACTTAGAGTTTAGAGCTTTCCATTTTCTAAGAATTGACATCTTTTTCACTAAGTGTCAATTCTTTTTGTTATCCTTCAAGTTTGTAACTTTCTGTCTTTTCTCAAAATCCACATGTTAATTTCTTGGTGCTGATTTTTTGTGAATATTTGGGTGTTAAATTGAAAATTCAAATTTGATCTTGGATGTTCCATTATTATCCATTTTCCTCCAACTTTTTTTCTTTTCCAAGTTTCTGACTTTTTTCTTTGAAGCTTTCAGAATTGACATGTTGTCTTCCAAGTGTCGATTATTGATCTGTCCAGTAAGCTTCCAAAATCGACATGTTGTCTTCCAAGTGTTGATTATTGATTTGTCTAGTAGGTTATCTAAGTATTCCATATTGCAAGAATCGGTGTTTCCTTTTTCAATAGTTGATTCCTTTTGCTTGAACTTGAGATTCAAAGTGTATAAAAGATTTTTTCTTTCACAAAACAACCTCAAACACAAGTTCAAATGTCAATCAAGTAAGAAAACATAAAAGCACATCAAAAGCATTCAAGAATTATTTTGATAAGAAATTTTGATCATTTTTGTCATGTTAAAAGTCTAATCAATTTCAAGCTCATAGAGCAAACAATTGTTTCTGAGATCAAAAGCTTACCATTTTAACCAAAAGCTATGGATGATGGTAGAGGTGCAACTTAATTCTTTTAACTAGTAGTGCAGAGCCCAACGTTAAGTGGCTGGCAAGCGTGAGAAGTTGTGCCATTAAGGCGTTATGGGTTGACTTGTCACAGTTATTTTTGGTCACCCATACAATCGATCGAATCAAAGGGTGATTACTGGTCCCATACCTAACAATCTCCCCCTTGGAACAACCTTGGGATTCGAACCTGTGACCTTGCTTCGATACCAGTTTCTAGCATTAAACATTTACCATTTTAATCAAAAGCTATAGTTAATGGTAGAGGCACAACTTAATTCTTTTAACTAGTAGTGCAGAGTCGAATGTTAATTGGCCAGTGAGCATAAGGAGTTACGCCATTATAGTGCCGTAGGTCGGCTTGTCATAGCTACTTTCGTTCGCACATACAACCTATCAAATCAAAGGGTGATTGCTAGTTTCATACCCAACACATTAAATCTTCTAAATAATGAACACTCAGACCATTTAGAGTAGTCAGTCTTTTTTTTTTTTTAAATTCAAAGATCATCTTTTATTGAAGCCTTGAGCAAATCCAAAGGTTAGGGATTCCATGATCTCTCCTCATTTTGTGAGATTAATGGACTCCATTTTTAGTGCATTCTTTCCACTTTTTCTATATCCTATTTTGACTAATTATTCCAAACCTTCATCTTAGATTTCCCTTTCTTGTTCTCAAGTTGCCCTTAGTGGGTTTTCAAAATGAACCACCTTCTATGGGTTCGAGTTTCCCTTTCAGGTTTTCAACACGATTCGTTTCCCTT
Organism: Theobroma cacao; assembly: GCF_053813885.1. Lineage (NCBI taxonomy): Eukaryota > Viridiplantae > Streptophyta > Magnoliopsida > Malvales > Malvaceae > Theobroma > Theobroma cacao. Next base: position 36,427,961 of record NC_142639.1, on the reverse strand, counting down.
TTTTAAGCATAGTACTTTTTTATCGCATCCACATTTATCCTATTAAGTAAATCTCCTCCAACCATGTTAACTAAAATTAAAGCTTTTCCTGAAAAAGCCTTCTTCACCACATATGGACCTTCATAATTTGGCGTCCATTTTTCAAAAAATCATTTTGGTTAAGAAGTATCTTTTGAAGAGTGCCTAGGATGAACTTTTTTCTCATATGCTCACATCATTTTTGCTAGTACATTTGGCCATGTTTGAATGCCACGGGTCCTTTTTCCTCAATCAAATTTAACTATTCATGATGAGAGCAAATCCATTCAGCTTCTTCCACTTTCATCTCCATTAACACCTTTAATGATGGGATTTCCACTTTGAGGGGTAATACTGCTTCCACACCATATACTAGTGAATATGGTGTTGCCTCCATGGAGGTACGCACAGAAGTTCAATATGCATGCAAAACAAAAGGAAGTTTTCATGCTAGTCCTTATAAACTTTAGTCATCTTTTTGACAATCTTTTTGATATTCTTGTTGGCTGCCTCTACCGCTTTGTTCATTTCGGGTGATAAGATGTTGAGTTATGATGCTTAATCTTGAATTTAACACAAACTTCCTTTACCATTGTACAATTCAAATTGCTTGCATTATCAATAATGATTCTTTCTAGAAGTCTATATCGACATATTATCTCTTTCTTGATGAACTTGCATACTACATTTTGCCTCACATTGGCATAAAGAGCTACTTCGACCTATTTTATGAAGTAATCAAGCGTCACATTTGGACCTCATCGACGCTCCTTTTCACTCTCTACATCATTCCCTTGTGTATAACATTTATTGTTGGCCTTGCATGATCAGGTAAGGGGTTTCTAGTGACATTCAAATTTTCCTTTTTAGTGAAATTTATGAGTTTTACCTTGATGAGTGCTTGGACCTTATGTTTCAAAGTGATATAATGCTTCATGGTATCGAACCTATCAACTGTTTCAATAGCGCAAATGTGCTCTTTCAACAAATTGTACTTCTTATCAACTTTCTCATTTTCCCCTATTTTTGATGAAATCTTTTTTCATTTTTCTTGTTATGTTGAATTGGCTAAATCTAGGACGTGCATTGGCTCAGGGGGATTTATTCCCAAGTTCGATTTGAATTACCCATGAATCAATTGAGGACCCATTGAAAGTGGTACATAAACATAAGGGAAATTGTCGACAGGTGATGTCACGTGAGGGTGAACCCTTCAAAAAGTTTAGGCATAAGGTGGAATGAGCCCTAAGGGTTGAGCTGGATCATTCCTCAAGTAATCGATGACTTGTGAGTTTTCTAGTAGAGCTGACTCTTCAACCACTGATAACTCTTTAATATAGAGTTATTTGGGCTTAATTTTGATAATAATTTAGCTTAGTTCTTATAGTAATGTATAGAAATTAATAGGTTTTATTCAATTATTTTAAATTAGTTAATTTAGGTAAGTCAATCTAATCTTAGTTAGTTTTTTGCCTAATTTGGTGTTAATGTGGTTAAGATAGGTTGTTATTGATTTATTTGTGCTTTTGTAGGTGTTTGACTTGCACTGCACATGTTTTGGTTTTTTAGCCATAACTCTCTCTACAGAGCTCCAAATAAGATGATTCTTGAACCATTGGAAACATAAGAGAAAAAGCTACAACTTTTATGTTTGCCACTTCACCTAGTTCAACTTGGTGGTCAAAAATCTTGTTGAAGATGAAGCACTATAGTAGTCTTAGAGTAATTACAATTTTTATTAATTAAATGGGCAAGGTTACGGTCTACATAGTCTGATGAGGAAATCTCAACTGAAATTGACTTCTTTCTTCACCCAACTTAGCCTAACTTTAAAGCCTTATAAAAAAACCTTTCGGAGGAGAACAAAACACCAGATTGACAACTAAGATTCAAGTCGTAAAATCATTGAAAATGAGAAGAATTTAAAGGATTCAAGGAGATTTAAAGATCAATAATATAATCCTTTATTTTTTCTATCTTTTTGTTATTCTCTTATTTTCTTGTTTTTGTTTTTACTGTTTAAACTTTATTCAATGATGACGTGTGACTTGATGGGGAACTAAATTATTTATCTAAGATTATGATTAAACTCAATACGTAATCTGCTTATCTCTCTTTTGCTTATGTTTTATGAATTTAAATTGTTTATTTTATTCTATTATTAATGCTTCTAGTTGCTTGGCCACCAATTAGATTGAATTGGAAATCTAAGTTAAACCTTGATGAAAGAAATTTAGGTAGACCTTCAATAGAATAGTGTATGATCGAATGTATTTAGTTGATTAAGTGGTTTGATTTGCATATAGGGTAGACATACACCTATAAGCCATATGTAGCCTAAATTAAAGCACGAACCTAATGAATATTTCTTCAATTTAATTTGCATAGACATATAGTAAATTAATTGAGAGAGGTATTTTATGAGAAACTCGACAGAGGTTTGTAAATAATTTAGGACTCTAGGTTAACAACTTGATCCACTAAACTGAGTTAAGAGAGAGAGATAGTAATCAGATGAAGTATTGAGGGATATCATAATCTTAGGTCTGGTAATCACTAGAAGTTAATAAAATAATTTTGTTGATACATTTTAGATTAGTTTTAGTTATTAGTTTATTAATTTTAATTATTTAGATAAAATTAAGGTGTGTTAATTTTAATAGTTAATAGTAAAAATTAATTCAATTTTCTGTGGGATCGACACTCTACTCATCATTGTAGTATTTTGCGATACGTATACTTGTGTGGATAGAAAATTGTACAACAACCACACCGTTTCCTTTAGTTAAACCCATCAACATTTCCATCATTTTTGCTACTTTTTCTTTCATTTTTTCTGAAGCTTTTTCCATTATATCCATTTGGTCCTTTTGCTCTTCTTCCATGATCTTTACTCGTCGACGAGTATTATGAACATGCTGGTCACAAGGTTTAAATGGTCTAGCTATTTTGAAAACCTTTGTAACCATAAACATGACTTAGATACATTGCTATTGCATGAATGTTATGAAAAGTATAAAATTCCTATTATTATCTAAAAATTAGGAGCTGATAAGGTTAATTTATACAAATGTCATGCTAGTGCAAGTGAAAAAATGTTGGCCATCTAACAATAATTTCCATAAGAAATCCTAATCCATAAAGGTTAAACATCCAATTACATTTATTCTTACATAAAGAAATGACCAACTCAATCGTATTGGTTCCGTACTATCTTGTGGTGATCCATTAAATGCTTACTAAGCTCATTTTTTGGAAGAATTTCTTATTTGAGCGCTTCAGTCTTGTCAACCATCTCGTTTGCTTTGAAAGCCATTTCCCTTGTTTGCATCAGTATCCATTTGATTTGACTTGCTTCCTTTGGAGGTTTTGCTTATGCAATTCTCCCATTTCTTACATTCAAAGATATTCTTGTTTAAAGATCTCATATTGTTCTTTATAACCTTTTGTGGTTGCCTCAATTTGTCTATAATTGCCTTTGAGCACTTGTATGACTTGTTCCAGCAATTGTACTTTGTTTTGCAAGGTATCATTAGAGATTTGGAACGTTTGTATCTCACAACGCATATTTTCTCTTTCTTCTTGCATTTCTTGAATTTTACCAACCAAGGATGAACATGTAGCATTTGAATTTTCAAACTTATTTTTTCGTTCATTTCATTTATTAAAAGTTTTTTGAACCTTCCTTGTCTCCTCCTTCTTAATCTCTTTCATTTTTTTTTCTAAATATCGTCATATTGACATCTCATTTTTATCATTTTTGTCTTAAGCTTCTTTCTGGCCAACTCACTCACTAAGAGGACATCTTGAGGCTTTAGACTAAAGGAGAATTTGGAAACAGTTTTTGAAGGACATACAATGTCTTTCACTCTTTGGGTATGCCATGCCATATATCCAATAGTGACCTCATCTGTGAATCTTCCTTGATCCACCCTACTTGTTTTCTTCCAAGCCTAGATTATCTCTTAGATCTTTATGAGGGTTTTAGGCTCTTCTTATGCAAACTCTAGTTGATTAAGTCTATAGGTCATTACTATAAATTGCTCTGATCTAAATTGTCTCTGTACCATTATTAGAGCGTAGTTGATCACTCCTCAAGGTCCCATCAGTGGTACTCTGTCCACACTTATACATTACTTGCATCCTAGGCATCTAGAGAGCTTTTCAAGATACCTTTACACTTATAAGCTTTCTCAGTCTTGCAATCCATTCATCTTTTTTCTTTCAAACTGGCCACCCATTTTCGCAGAATTCACGAATAGGAATACTTGATGGTAAAAAAGGCTTTAAAAATCTTTTAAATTTGCATTCAAAGTGACTATTGATCCATATAATGAGGAATGGGCACACTTAATGAAACATCTTTCATTCTTTGGACGTCAATAATTTAAAAATCTAAATGTTTCGGCTAAAATGGCGGGAACTGGATTAATGTTCCTTGCACTTGGTCGAAGAAATCTATGATTGAGACTTCCATGTACCTTAAGATCTTGGGGAAGACTACCAATCCATATATGGCTAGAGCTAAGGCATGTTGACTCTCTATTTATCCTTCTTGTGCTTCCTAATGTAATCATGTAGAAAACTCCACGGGAGGCATTCGGTATCTCCTTTCTTCTTTAAGATCTGATCAACTTTTTTAGTGGTGATATCCAACATCTTGGCTAGTTTTCTTCGATGCCTTGGTTTTTAAGCTCTCCAATATATTTTGTCAGGCTGCATTTAGTCTATATGAAGTAATGACGAATACTCCTCAATTGTTAGTGTCATATCTACTTCATTGAACATAAAACATCAGTAAGAAGGATCCTAGAACTAAGTGATAGCCCTATATAATTGATCATCCTCGTTTACATGAAGAAGCCATGCAATATGTCCATACTTTTTATAAAAACTGTCTCGTACGCCCAGCCATCCTTTCCCCAACCACCATGAGTAATGGGGCTCTAGCTACCAACTCTTTGGGTGCTAGAGCCCCATTACCGGGTTGTCCAAATTTGTGGACAACCCCATTTTTAAAGAAGAGGAGAGAGCAAACCAGAGGAGGGGAGCACCTGCAAAAAAGCCAAAAAAAACTGAAACAAAAAAAACCCAAGAATTAACCCAAAAAAAAAAGCAAGCAAAAGAAAAAAAAAGAAGAAGAAGAGAGAGAGAGGTGAGAGGTCGGCAAAGGAGAAAGAAAGAAAGAAGAAGCCAACGGGGAGAAGAAGGAGAAGGAAAGGAAGAAAGAAGAAAAAGAAAAAGAGAAGGGAGATCCGCAGGGAAAAAGGAGAGAAAAAGAAGGAGAAAGAAAGAAAGAAGAAGCCAACGGGGAGAAGAAGGAGAATGAGAAAGAAAGGAAGAAAGAAGAAAAAGAAAAAAGAGAAGGGGGACTCGCGGGGAGGGAGAAGAAAAGAAAGAGAAAAAGAAAAAAGAGAAAGAAAGGAAAGAAAGGAAAAAAAGAAAGAAAAGGAAAATAAAAAAGAAGACAAAGCAAGTTGACCAAGAAACAAGAGAAGAAAAAAAAGTTGTGGGCTCTTGAATTCATCTGGGTTTCGTCGAACTCAAAATTAGGTAAGTTTTGCATTTTTTGTTATTTGGGTTATTATATTATTAGTATTAATTTTATTAGCATTCAATATAGTTTTTACAAAAATTATAAATGTATTTATAAAATAATAAATAAGAAAAAATATATTTAAGAAATCAAATAAATAATTAAATAATAATAATAACGATAACAAGAGCAAGTAAATGCGAAGAATAAAATAAAAAAAGAGAAAGAAATAGTTATATTATAAATATATTTAGATAGTTGTAAATATAATATACATACAAAAATACATGATACGAATATAAAAATATATATATATATATATATATATATATATATATATATATATATATAAATGAATGAAAAAATGAAATGATTATTGGAAAAATTTCACTTAAGAAAGGCAAAGAGTTAACTTTTTTTAAGTGGATTTTTTTGGGGTGCAAAGTTCGAGACGGATTTTCACCGAAGCGTCGGGATAAATCCGAACTCTAAACTCCAATACCCGTTAAGTCAAATAGTTATTGTTAAAAAAATAATATATATAAAAAATTTATATAATGTTGCATTGGAATTTAAATTAATAATATTAGTTAATTAGCTTAAATAAATATTACTGAATAAAGTTAATTTAATCGTTTAAAAAAAATTAATTAATTGTTTATTCGACAAGTTATATAATCAAGTTAAATGTTAATCAACAATGTTAGTTAAAAGATACGGATCTAAATAAAAAATAAAAAAAACAAAAAAATAAAAAATAATAAAAAATAATAAATAATCCAAAATTTTTTAAACACATAATTGGGTGAATTATAAATCACCTAAATCAATAAACGCGTGTATGCAGATATCATCATTTTATCCTGTCATAGCATGCCATATTTACCTTGCAAATGGTGCGGGAGTCCCGATGATGGGATTTCCCCGAGGAGCTTGTAGAGACGAGTTCTTCCGGGGATATCTCTAGGTGAGGAGAATTTCGAGACTTCACCAAAGCGTTGGGATGGTCTTCGAATAATTTTTCAATAAAAGATTACCGACTCCATCATTTAAAATAAACAAGTCATAACATCATTTTACGCTTGCATTATGTGCATACGTAAAACCAAATAAAAAACTCAATCTGTCAATTTAATAAAAATTTAATTAATAAAGTAGGGATTAAATTAAAAAAAGGCTATATTAAGATAACTTAAGATTAAATGGTACCATTCGTGGAACGGGCGCCACGGAGGTGCTAACCCTTCTCCGTGCGTAACCGCACTCCCGAACCCATCTCTGAAAACGTGGACCAATTTTCGTTCTGTCGACGAATCTAAAATCAATTTAGAACTTCGTCGATAGAATTGGATTAATAGGTGACCAATCACACCTTAGATAAAAAAGATTGGTGGCGACTCCTAACCGATTTTAATTTTCGCCCGCGTCTGGCGGACGGGTTCCTAGACCCGCACGTTACGACACTCGTCAATTACGCCTCTATTGGTCTCAAATACATATCATCTCTGAAAAGTCATTTTGTCTAAGATCGAGGTGAACCTTCTCTGGAAGGGTCGAGACATGCCCCTTGGCCAAATAATCCCCTTCATTTTGTTGAGCTTGTTTCATTTGTAATTCTATCTCATAGTCATTCATATCCATGTTTAGTGAACTTGTCGATGACGATGCCATGGATGTAATCAGGATTCCTTCAGTCAATAACTATTGCACATTTAATATTTCCTTTGTATGTAACATGATTGATATAAATGCATAACGATGAAAATAAATTCAAGTTAGCAAAACTAAAGAAAATTAACTTGTATTCTAAGACAAAGATAGTAATTAATATCATGGGTATCTTTCACATCGTGGGACATTATCTACTCCACAATTTTATTATTATTTTTTTGGTGAGAAATTTAAAGTAAAGGGTGTAAGAAAAGTTCCTTCACTTGTGCCTAATTCAAAGTTATACTCTTTAAACGTGTGGGTGAAGTTTTACTTAGGTGAAGGCTACTCACGACATTTTATATGCTGAGTTTGGTTTTAAATGAAGCTAAAGGTTCCTAAATTGTTCCTCACTGTCGTCCATTCAAACTAGTAAGGCATCTTGATCCTCACCTATTAGATGTTTCAAATAGACTAGGTTCAATTTGAGTAGGAGCGTTTAGCTAGCTCATGTAGATCACTTCACGAGAGTGTAGCTACTTAACCCCCTGTTAATAAGAACAGAGCTCAGGTAGAAGGCTCATGCATGAATGCAACGTGTTGTGTGTGTGTGAAGGAATGTACCAACCTTTGACCATTAATCTCACGTCCTTCTTGCCTAGATTCCTAACAATTATTAAAAGAACTAAATAACAATAACAAAACAATAAATGCACAAAACAATAATGCTCAAAAGTAAAGGAAACATTAAATTGTTTAAGGCTTCAGATAACCTATAATTAATTATTGACTCGACTTTTGAAGTCCCTGATGGAGTCGTCAAACTATCATAATGTGTGGGTCTGAGAACCAGATTGCTCAACTTGAAAATTATGGGAGTCATCACCAATCTTTTAATAAAGTGCAATTGGCCACTTATTAAACTCGTTTTATTCAACGATATCCTAAATTGAATGGGGTTCGTCTAAAGAAGAAAAACCTGATTTATGAATTTTAGAGTTGGGTTCAGGAGTATGGTTACACACGGGGAAGGTATTAGCACTCTCACAATGCTCGTTGAAAGAACGATACCAATTAATCATGTGGTATCCTTACTTAGCCTTAAATCTTGATTTTTATCCTATTTCCCTTAATTATGATTTATTATTCTATTTTTTTTATTTTATTTGTGACCTAAAGTTTATCATTCGGTTGTACGGGTGTGACATGCACATGATGCAATTATGAAATGCATAGCATAAATCTCGATAAATGTCAAATGAAAATCTTTTATTGAAAATATTTCTCGAATCTGTCCATCATATTGGTGGGATCTAGTGATCCTCTCTCACCTAGGGAATTACTTAGGAAAACTCACCTTTGCAAGCTTATGAAGCAAATCCCATCATCGAGATAATCCTTCGTGAATAAAGACAATAATTCATGTAATGTAAACCCTAATACAAGTAAAGGCTTTTTATCAAGAACATTTTTTAAGACCTTCCATTAAACTGGTGGGATCCAAGGATATCCTTTCATCTAAAAAATTTTCGAAAGAAACTCGCATTCGCAAGTTTTCTCTAAAAATCCCATTATTTGAGCCTTGACTTATATACAAAATATATTGAGATACTATGACATTTACATAACGCAATGATAGTGTGCAACAAGCTATAAATTTCAATATTAATCATTATTCATATCTTATGTTCATTATTATTATTATTTTCTACTTTATTATTTTTCTTTTTTATTTCATTTTTATTTTATGCTTTTTCTATTTATTAATGCTCATTTTTTATTAATATTTTAAAGAAATATTTATTTGGATTAAAATATTGAGACTTAAGATTAAAACCCTTCCATTGTACTGGTAGAGTTTAAATTAAATCCCCCAGCTAAGAAAGTTAACTCGGGATTACGATTTCTCATGTCTCGAGTAAACATTCTATTATCGACATAATCCAAGCAACCATCTTATATAATATTTTATTTTCCTAATCATTCATTTTATATTTTCACCCTTTAAAATACTAGCATTCTATTTTATTTTTTTTATTTTTGTCATGTATATACATACATATATATATATATATATATCATTCTCCTACTTATATATATATATATTAAAAAAATCAATTAAACTAAAAAAAATAATGCATATTGTGTGAATGTAAAAACTTAATACCAACTAAATTATAGAGTAAATAACATAGCCCAAATAAAGTCTAAACCACAAAAACATGATGTAGCCCAAATTACAAAGTCCAAGGTCCATACCTAGCTTAGGCTTAAAATGGCCCAAGGTTGTTGGATAATGATATGCGGACCCGTTTGAAACTCTTTCAAGCTCATTTTTTCTCCTTTCTTATGGTTTGGAATGCACCGTTTGGTGCTGACTTCAAACAACTTCCTTGCTTCTTCTTCTTATTTCTTTTTCTTAAAACACAAACTCTCTTTTTTGTTTCAAACAGAGAAACTCTTCTTCATTTTTTAGCTTTGGTTTTTTTCCTTTTCCCCAGTAGTTAGAAAACACTCTTTTCTCTTTTTTTTTTTTTCAGCAGCTGTAAAAAAACCCTTCCTCTATTGCTGCGCTTTTTAAGGTGTTTATAGGCATTTTCTTGAAATTTTCCATTTAATTGCAAATCCCTTCAAATTATTTTTATTTGATTTGATTTTATTTTGTTGGGAATCAATTTCAAAAATTTTTTGAAGAAATTTTAGAAATTTGGCAGAGGGAGGAAAGGTTGATTGTCATGACCTTTCTTTTCTCTTTTTTTTTTAATTAATTAATTAATTTTCTTTTGTGAAAATTGGGCTTGTTGCCCAATTGATAAATTGAGTCATAGACCTAGTAAATCTTTAAGCCCCACTAAAAATGAATAAACATATACATAAAGAAACAAAAATAAAATGAAAATAAAAGACATATAGCTAATTACTTCAATAGTCATATCATGGGTTTCTAATTGTTACTTAATATTAACTCTTAGTAACGGTTGCTCAACATTAAAACTCTTCTTAATAATGACATTTATTACGTGTATTAAAACCTTTTCTTATAATCACCATCTTGGCATTATGTATAGAGCCTTTATAATTCATTCGACCTTCTCCTCCCCCTTCAAAGCTAACATGTCTAATTCTTTAATTTTTAACATTGTCTTCCACCTGCCATGATACTCAGTACTTAAAGAATTACTCCGATTTTCGTCTTCGTCGTATCCAACGCATCTTTTACTTGTTTGCAATATTTTCTCTCCCTATTATAAGAATTCCCTTTACACAACTCAATCAAAGAAGAGTCTGTCTATCAGTTTGGATTTGTGCCTTATGACCTTCATAAAAGTTTAAGATGAAGTTGACACTTAGGTAAGTAGTGGATTCCACGAACACTGAGAAGCTAAAGCGAAGGCCATTTAAATTGGACAGCAGGAGTATCTGTCTCACCATATCACAGAGCGAACGCTTTCTCTCCTTATTACAAGAACTCCCTTTACACAACTCAGTCGAATAGGAGTCTGTCTATCAGTTTGGATTTGTGCTTCGTGACCCTTATAAAAGTTTAAGATGGAGTTGACAATTAGGTAAGTAGTGGATTCCACGAACACTGAGAAGCCAAAGCGTTACAGGCCATTTAAATTGGACAGCAGAAGTATCTGTCTCACCATATCACAGAGCAAAGTAAAAGGTAAATGAGTCACCTTTATCACTGAGCTAAAGTTTATGGAGGGATATATTTCATTCTCACATCATTTCCAAACTAAAAGCAACCTACCCTGTTCTAAAGATGGTTGTACATCTTATTAGGCACATTTCTTTTTTGCCAAAGTCTGGCTCAATAATATTGTTGGTTACAGTAACAGTAGTCATTCATGCATCCCCCATGGAAGCATTTCCTTTTGCCATCTTTGTCTTTGAGTGATAAAGTTCTTCAAGTTGATCTTTAAGCAGATTGCAACTGGGTCAAGAAATATAGGGGCTTCAGAACCAGGTGGAGCAATGAAAACCCTATCCATAAAGAACTGCTGCGATTTTATTTGGCAAATATAACGACTGGTTCCCCTTGCATTGGAAAAATCAGAAATAAACACAGTAAACTATTTATTGTGTTTCTCCAATTATTCTAATCCGTTAATCATATACTTATAAGTTTTATACTATTTGTCCCTGAGCTTCTTCCCTAATTTACTTATAACCATTTACTTCAAGATTTCTTTCAACATCTTTATTTTTTATTTTTTGTCACTCTTGTTGATCAAGTAAAGGTGGTGGAACATAGCATAATCTATTTGATCGTATTCAAGGGGCTGGATACCCAAACTATGTTTAGGATTACGAAAAGAAAATGTTTCAGAATCAGAAGTAAAGATGGTGATGCCCTATGTGCTACGGATGATGGGTCTGCTGAAATTATAGTTGTACAGACACAATTCCAAGTGGGTACCGGAGGAGATCATGATTTGAGTGATGCTATGCCATATGCTCTATTAGATTGTAATTGGAAACAATGCCTTGTCAAGTTTCTTTCTTCTGTACCTTTCCAAGTTACCCAGATATGGAAAAAAAGGTTAACACCGCGACAGCACCAGTGTTCTGCAAACTTTTCATGTGTGTAAGGAAAGAGCCATTATTGGGTCTGTTAGCACTACTTCAGCATACGTGTCTCTCACCAGTCGGAAAACTGACGCGGCAGACGCAATATTGCTGAATATGTTTTAAAGATGTTGATTAACGCATGTTACGGGTTGATTTCCATTTCGAGGATATTTCCTTGCGGCAATCCCCTCGAGCATCTCAAATCTGATTGAATGGTCGGGATTGGTTCGTATTTTCCTTAGGGGCTTTCGATCAAATTCCATCGTTGAGGACAAGGCTGGAATTTCATGCAGTTCGTTTCCAAGTCAATTATATTGTATCCAAGAATAACTTTTTGTTAATGGGGGTTGTCCTCCCTTTTGATACCTGCAACTAGACTCTTGTTTCGACTGATTTTTCTGCGACGGCTTGTTAATGACTAGATTTATATTAAAGTGGTATAAAATTTTTTTTACATCATTTAAATTAAAATGATTTATATTGGATGCACTTACCGTGTTTATCAACTCACTAACACTGTCCCTTTAATAAAACTCAAAATCTTTAAAAATTAAAAATTAAAAATTATTAATTTTTTAAAAAAATACATAAAAAATAAAAAAGTTCTTTCACCATAGTACATAGTGTTACCTTACCTTTGCTGTGGTAGGAACTCCAAGTTCTTATGGCAAAGCATGAGGAGATTTATCATCAATATGATGATGAAGGGAATCACCACAAGAAAATAGAGTTTTTCCGATGGAAAAAATTTCGTTGGAAATTTTCAACGAAATTTCAACAAAAATTTTGTAAATTTTTTCGATAGATTGTCAATGGATATATACCTACGAAATATTTCCGTTGAAAATTTGTTGGAGATTTTGTTAGCGCCAAAAAAAAATTTTTCCCACCAAAATTTCTGACAGAATTTTCAACGAATTTCTGTTGAAATTTTCGAACAGAAAATTATCTGTTGGAAATCTGTCTGAAAGTTTAAGGATTCAAAAAAATTTAAAGCCTGATAAAGTTTTCAACGGAATTTTTTGTTGGAAAAAGCTATTACCAACGGAAATTTTTCAACGGAACATTCCATTGGAAAATTCTATTGGTAATACTATTTTAAAAATTTTTTTACTTAAAATATTTTAAAATTTTTTATAAATTTTATTAATCTTTTATAAAAAATAGATATTAATAAAAGCAAATATATACACACTGAAGTTTATAATATTTTAAAATTTAAATATGTTTTCCTTTGCTTATTTTTTTACATTTTTGAAAACTTTATTGAATCATAAATTACAAATTAATAGTTTCAAATTCATTAATTTTATAACATTAAATAATTGATAAAAAGAACATAATAAATTTTTTAATTTTATACAAATACATGATAAGATCTAATAATAAATTAAACAAAAAATAATAATACTTTATGAACGTATAATTATATATGTATTAGTTAAATATAATATACATATATCTAATTTTATATAAACATTAATATAACTTATAATAAATTTTATTTATATGATTACATTTAATAATTTTACAATAAAGTTATAACTTTTGTTTTTATAACATATATATTGTTTGCAATTAGTTATTAATTATACAAAATTTGTAATTATATATAACATTATAACGTTATGCTTTACATTGATCATATATTCTTATTGGGTAATTCTAATACTACTTTGAGTATGTCATCCTTTACGATTAATTTCATATTATAATTTTAATAATTGAAATCATGAGTATTTATAAATATATAACTATATTTATAAGTTGTACAAAAATAATAATATTTGATGTACTAATATTAGTTAACATAAATTATTAAGAAGAATGATAGTAAACTAATTAATTAATAATATACTTAAAATATATTAATTAATTTGTTATATGTACATATACAAATCACAATCATAGCAATTTAAATTTAACTATATATATTTATAAACCTATATTAATATGAAATTACAGGTGATATATATTTTAAATGATATAACTTAAAGTTAATATTAATATATGATAGCAAATATCTTACGTATTAATATTTATAATTATTAAAGTTATATATAGTAATGTTTAGGGTTAAACTTATAATATACATATATTTAATTTATAAATAAGCATTACTTGACTTATAATAAACTTCAAGTTAAATAATTACAGTTAATATTTAATTTTATTAATTATCACCTTAATTTTTATCACATAGTAGTTTTAATTAGTTATTATTTAGACAAACTGTGTAAAATATAACATTCTATCTTGGAAGCTTGATTGGGACTGGGATAGCGCTACAGCGTTGTGCTTCCCGGGCTGCAGCGCACAAGCTTCTGCCTTGGAAGCTTGATTGGGACCTGGACAACGCTGCAGCGCCCAAGCTTCTGCTTGGGAGCTTGCTGGGACTGGGACAATGCTGCAGCACTAAAAGCATAGCGCTGCAGCGCACAAGCTTCTGCCTTGGAAGCTTGATTGGGACTTGGACAGTGCTGCAGCGCTGTGCTTCCAAGGCAGAAGATATGTGAACTTACTTTTGAGGATATGTAATTTAATTATAAGTAAGTACAAATTCATAAGTTATTAATATGTTGTATCTTTCTGCCTTGTTTTTAATTTTGTGTTGCAAAATTATACGGAATAATTATTAATATGTTATGGAATTGGAATGATACTTAACACTAGGTAATTGTATGAAATCATTTTTACTATCTTGACATGTTATTATTTTTTTAATTTATATTTAAAATGTTTAACTTAGTTTTAAAATATAAAATGTTATAATTATATTTACAATTTTTATTATAAATAAGAATGGAAATTGCTCTTGACTGTTATATTCTATGACACTTAGGATTACAAAATGACAAGAGATCGATCTTGGATGTACCGCCACTTAACATCTGAGTCTGCGTGTGACTCTGTCAACTCAAACACTACTAGTCTTAGGGTTGTGTAAACGGGTAGTTCGGTTAATTCGGTTACTGGATATCCAGTAACCGAACTAATCGAACTTCTATAAAAAACTAACCAAAATCGAACCGAAGTAAATAACTAATTGAACTAACCGAAACCGAGCTAACTTGGTTAGCTTGGTTCGGTTACCAAAAATCAAACTTAATAATTTTTTTTATTCAAAAATTGGACAAGTGAAATTGCACTATACAATTGTACTTCAACAGAGTGTTAAGAGGCTGATTTAAAATTTCTTTCCTCCATAAAGCTGACTTCAAAATTTTCTTTTCCATGTTACTAGGTTTTTCTTTTTTGAAAGGAAATAAAAATTCCATTTCATTTCCTTTCATTAGTAACTTGTACATTTGTAAGAGAAGGCAAAACAAAATAATTGCCCGTACAGAAGGAAGGGCAGCATAACCTCCCCAATCCAATACACCAAAAGTTCCTACAACTCCCCTGTACATATTCAAGAAACAAAGTAAGAAATATCCCACAGCAGCACAACCATCAGTTTATCACCAAAAATCAGGGAAAGATGCTACACTTTTACAACAATTCAGATATGCAAAAAGAAAAAAGGACCTGCATCATTCTGATCCTTATAATTTCAACATCATAGAAAAGGAAAAGATCCAACAGCAGTAAAAACATCCAACAACTAACAAAATCCATAAATTATATTTCGAAGTGGACAAATTCGGCTAGATAAAAACAATTAAACAACAACAATTCAACAAATAGTCTTCAACAACAACAAAGAGGGGTTCAGATTGAAGGAAAGATGCAGGAGACAAGGGTGGTGCAACAAAGGGAAGTGCAATGGCAAGTGCTTGGGTTGGATTTTCAGTAGCAACCTAAAATATAAAATTCAAGAATAAAGACTATCAATAAAGACTATCAATAAAGGCTAAACTTTTTAAAGAATAAGATAATATAAAATTGTTAATTTGATAAATATTTAGGAATATATTTATCAAGTACTAAACCTTACTTGACTACCTTAAAGATTATTAAGTACATTGTCCACTGCAATCTTTGACAACTCTACAATACATAAACAAGAAAGTAAGAAATAAAGCAATAACATATTAACAATTGAAACAGAAAAAATGAAATGATGATATAAATAAAAAACTTACCTTCATCAACTTTCTCAAGCTCTGCCAAATCATTCTCAGTGTCATGAAGATAATAGGAAGGTCCACGTAGCCAATCTTGAGCACAAATAAGAGCTTGCACCATCTTAGGCATTAAAGAACTCCTATATGCATCAAGCACACGACCACCGATGCTAAAAGCTGATTCTGAAGTAACTATGGATGGAGGAATCGTTAATACATCATAAGCTAGTAGGGCAAAAGTAGGATACCTATGACTATTGAGTTTCCACTAAATGAGAACATCAAAGTCATCACTATTGGTTGTATCGGGCTTATTTAAACTCAAATACTTCTCTAATTTCGATTTATCCTCTTCCTTACCAATTGCAATCTTATATCTCTTAAATTCATTCTGAAGAGCAACACTAGCACTAGAGTCAACATCATCATCAAATTCAGAAATTTGGCTCACTTGGGATTGGCTACTGTCACCAACTTTCTCAAAAGGAGGTTGTACATTTTTTTGGTATTCAACAAGCAACTTTTCCATTGTGTTCTTCAAACTCACAAAACTCGATGAAGCCTGCTCATTCGAATACATTTTTCTCAAACAAAACTCCACAAATACAAGTTTCTTCCTTGGATCAAGAACAAAGGCAACATAAAGCAGCTTATTCATTTTTTCTATATTTTCCCAATACTTATCAAATTTCTTTTTCATTTTCTTTGCCATTGTTTGCAACTCAACATCAGGATGCCTTTGTCTATCTCTCAAAATGCAATAAATACCACAAATATCATCAAGAAAAGTATTAATAATGGCATAAGAAGTGCTTGACACTTTTACTGTGAGTGTGTAAAAATGTTTCAAGAAAATATTCAACCTCCTAACATTTTCCCAATCCTCGTGTTCAGGTATCCCGTCTCCCATCAACAAATAAGTTCTATGTTGAGAATCAGCTTCCTCAAGTAAATTAAAAGCTTCTTTAAACTTTTGAGCCGTTTCTAGCATCAAGTAAGTGGAGTTCCATTGAGTACTAACATCCAAACATAATAAATTTTTTGATTGAATATTTGCAGAATCAACACATTCTTTGAACTTTACTAGCCTAGCAGGTGATTGTCTCATGTATCTAACTGCCCCTCTGATACAAGCAATCGAATTATTCATTTCCTTCAATCCATCAGTGACAATAAGATTAATGATATGTGCAATGCATCTCATATGTAGGAATTTGCTTTCTAAAAAGCTATTTCCTAATAAGTTCAATTTTTTCTTCAAATATGCTATTGCAACATCATTGGAACTAGCATTATCAACAGTAATAGTGAAAACCTTACTAATCCCTCAATCACGCAAACATTTGTCAATCATTTTCCCAATGGCCTTACCTTTGTGACTATAAATGGGACAAAAGTTTAAAATTCTTTTGTTTAATTTCCAATCATTGTCTATAAAGTGAGCCGTAAGACACAAATAATTCTCTCTTTGAATTGATGTCCATGTGTCTATGGTCAGAGAAACTCTAAAAGAAGATGTTCTCAATATATGCTTGAAATGGTTCTGTCCATCAACAAAAAGGTTAAAGCAATCTCTAGCAACAATCCATCGTGATGGCACAATAAATCTAGGACATGAAGTTGCCACGAATTCCTTAAATCCTTCCCCTTCTACAAACTTGAAAGGTAACTCATCTATAATGATCATCTTAGCTAGAGACTTTATAATGGCTTATTGACTAAATTTTCAAGTTCCTATTGACCCATCCCTCGATTGAAAAGCTAACTCAGTTTGAGTAGAATCATTAGCAGAATTAGGAAACTTTTTGCAAGAATTCATGTGATTTTTCAATGAAGTTGTGCCATTATATTTAGTATTAGCAGAAAGTACCCTATCACAATAATTACATCTAGCTTTTTGTTCACCTTGATCATTGACGAATCTAGTAAAGTATTTCCAAACTTCAGACCTAGGTAGAAGTGCTTTCCGTTTCTTAGAATTGACAACATCACTTTTATTAGTGGAGATTATAGTTTGCTGTGTAGTTGGTGTTGGTGACGCTGACGGCATGCCAATAGGAGTAGACTGCGTAGCAGCATCACTAGGAGTAGGAGCTGGAGTTGGATTATCGTTTTCACTTGCCATTGAAATCTTCGACCTGTCACTCAAAAAAATTAAGTAATTAGCAAATTTGTCATGATAACTTTCTGTTGGAAAAAATTAAATGCTAAAAAATTTGTAAAAGGAACAATGGGCTAAACTTAATCAATCAGCTTTACACCTTGAAACATAAGAAAAAGAAAATATCAGTCAAAGAACCTATAACTATGATTAAACTTGTTAATTCTTAATATAGGCATGAAATGCATAGACAGCTCGCAAACTTTCCTTTATAATTGCAATATTTAATTGTTGTCTCTTACTTTTAACGTATCTTTTTAGCTCATTTTTTTCCTAAAGAAAAAGAAATTTTCCTGATGTAGATGCTAATATATGTGAATTTTGTTATTTAAAGTGAAAGCAGCACAAAAGCCAAGTGTGAGGTGCCTTAGCCGAATATGTTTGAGCAGACAGTAGCAAGCAAACCAGCAATGTATACCAAACCAAGTAGTAGACCAGATAAAAGAAATCATAGGAAGACACAAGCACAGAAGAGTAAATCTTTACCTTGTAAATCAGCAGATACAAAGAAAGCAAGAAAGCCAATACAAGAACACCACGAAGTAATTCCATCTTCAGTAAAGTCAACAAATAAAACAAGTAAAATGGATGAAAAATCTTGGCTAAAAATCCGATATTTACTTGTGAAAGAGTCAAAACTTGCTGGCTAGAGTCTTGTTTTCGTACAATAAAAAATAAAGTAGATAAATCAGACCTCATTGAACCCTAAACCTAAATCAAGAAAACCCAGATTTGAAGAAGAGAAAGAAAAAAAAGAAGAACCCTAACCCAAATAAAAAAAAAAGTAAAAAATTAGATTTAAAGAAAAAGAGAAAGAAGAAAGACTAAGCAAAAAGTCTGAGATGAAAAAGAAAAATTCAGATTTGAATAATAGGGCTTACCGATTGATATGAAAGTTTAAGAGAGAAAGCCTTTGAAATTAGTGATCGCTGGGGTGTGTATGCGTGATAGTTTGAGAGAGAGCCTTCGAAATTGTGAGATAGGCAGATAGTGAGAAGAGAAAGCGAAGGCCAAATTCGCTTGAACCCAGAAGCTATAGTGTGGGAGAGTGGACTGGAGATGGACGGCTCACGGGGGGACGATAGAAACTAGAAAGGCTGAAAGGGAGAATTGAGATTTTCATATTTAGGTTTAGAAATTTTTTAGGTAAAATGTCCAAAATGCCCTAGAATTAGTTTGGTTAGTTTGGTTAGACATTTTCTTAACTGTCGTAACGTGCGGGTCCGGGAACCCGACCGCCAGACTCGTAAGTGAAAACTCACTAAAAATTAAACTAAGAGTCACCACCAATCTTTTTTACTAGGTGCGATTGGCCACCTAATGACTCGATTCTAATTGATGAAGTCTTAAATTAATTTTAAACCCACCGAAAAGAACCTTAAACTAGTCTACGATTTTTTAGATCTAGGCTCGGGAGTACGGTTACGCCCGGGGAAGGATTAGCACCCCCGAAACGCCATTTTCATGAACGGTACCATTTTTAGATTATCCTATTAGGCTTTAATTTTTAATTTCATTATACTTCCTTAGTTATTATTCAGTTATTTTTATCTCTTATTCCACCTAAAATGGAATGCAAATGTGAGGCAAGATGAAATGCATGGCATGAGATAAAAATGCCGGACGAATAACTTTTTATCGAGGATATTCTCCCGGATCCGCCCATCATGCTGGTGGGATTTGGAGTATTCTCTCATCTAGGGAATTATTTGAGAAATTCGCCTTCGCAAATTCGACAAATAATTCCCATCATCGGAGTCATCGTACATTTTCTTTTAAAATAATATTTCCGTGCATAATGAACCTAATTTGGTCAAAAGCCTTTTATTAAAGATATTTCTTGAGCCCTCCCATCATGCTGGTGGGATCCGAGGACATCTTTTCACCTAGAAAACTATCCGATAAATACCCACATTCGCAAGATCCTCGAAAGATCCCATCATTGGGGCTTAAACTCGAAAACAAAATTATTTATATGTAATGATATGCATGGTGCAATATATATATGCTATGTTAATGCAATCGTCTATTTTTTATTTATTATTATTTAGTTATTATTTTCATTTTATAACATTTTTTATTATTATATTTTCTATTTTATTCCTTATTATTTTATTATTTTTTTATATCTTATATTTTATCCTAAATTCCTCATATATTTTTCTTTTATAATTAGATAAATTATTTATGATTCCGCTTAATGCTTAATTTTAAATTAATTATTGTCTTATATTTTTATTATTATTTACTTATTTTTTTATTTTCCTATTTATTTAATGTCATATATATCGCATTTTCACAAATTTATTATATACATATTTTGAATTATTATTATTATTATTATTTCCTATTGTTATTTATTATTTATTTTTATTGAGTAAATTTTTGTTATATAGTCAAATTCTTTATTTATTTAAAATTTCAGGATCTTGAAATCGAGGCCCTCCCATCGTACTGGTGGAGCCTTGATTCGGATTCCGAACTTAGGAAATATGGGCCTGGGATTGCGACTTCTCGCGTCTCGACCAATCATCCCATCATCGGTATTATTTAAACGATTATTTTATCTATATTAAACAATTAATTATCTCATCCCACTTTCATTATCTCTATATTTTACATAAAACCATCTCTCTCGATTAGCTTGTCATTTATCCATTTTATTCATTACATTTTATTTACGTATATGTTTCATATACTTATTTTAACAATTAAGTGTATTTTTTCATTTCTCCATATATTTTATTTTGACCTACTTACATAACTAAATAATTATTTCTACCTAATTTTATTATTACTTATCATATATTTAAATATATTTATTCCTATATTTTCATATACTTTCATTTCTATATATTATAAATCACCCTATTTTTATTTTCACCTATTTCATTTTTTTGTTTTTGTATTTAACTAATCATCTTTAAAATGAGATTCTTATTATTCTAACCTTTGTATCTTTGCGCTTTTGCTCACACTAGTTTCCCAAATTACAGAATGCTATTTGAAGATTTTAAAGCATTATACTAAAATGATTAAATTTTGTTATACATCATCAATTACCACAATAAACCCACTCAATTCAAAACACAATAAATTATAAAAGAAATGTGATTTTTTTTTGTACCTCACTTAGAATTAGATGGTTGCCCAGGTGGGAGAATCACGACCCACTAAACCCTTTTACCACGCGCACCGTGGGTAGCTGAAGAAATGATTTTATCTCCTCTTGAACGGTGTCGTTTGGAGCCTTTTTTTTGCACCAAAGTTCAACCTCCCTCCTCCAAAACGGTATCGTTCTGAGCTCTTCTCCAGCTCCCACTCCTTATCAGCAAAACGGTATCGTTTTGCCCATTAACCTACCTATATAAACTGATTTTCTTTTCTCTCTCTTCACTTCCTCCCCTATTTTCTCTCTCTAGCGGTAGATGCTTTACCTTCTCTCTACCCGTTCAGTTTTTCTTCTTTCTCTCTACCGTCGGCCCACTAAAACTCTCTCCTCTCTTCCCTGCGTCGGTAACCGCAACCCAAAGGTCGGCTCTCTCTCCAACCGGCATCACTCCTCCAACGATCGGCTCTCCAACCGGTGGTTGTTGCTCCCTAACAGTCAGCTTTTCAAACGGTGGTTGCTACTCCCCAATCGGTCGACTCTCTCCAACCGACGTCGCTCAAGTCGGCTTTCCCCAACCAACGACAAACCCTCAGCCCGATCGGTTCTCTCTCTGGTCGGACCCTCTCACTTCACACGTTTCTTTCTTTTTTTGGTATTTTTTTGGGCATTGTTTTGTATATTTTTTTGATTTTTTTTTTGTGGACTCTTTCTAGCTGCTAGAGAACTAGGGTGTTTTTGATTTTTTAGGTTGCTTCGGGGTTTTTGTTTGCTCCCTCCTGATTGTCGATTTTTGGCTCTGCTTTATACTCATACTTTTTGGCTTTTACAGGGTGTCCTCCCACCACATTGCCAGACGCGAAAATCGCGTCTGGCACTGTAGTGGTTGTTTGGTGTTGGCAGAGGCGTCCTCCCACTATGTTGCCAGAAGCGATTCTCATGTCTGGCACTGTAGTGTTTGCTTGGTACTGGCAGGGGCATCCCTGCCAGCACTTTTTTTTTAAAATTAATGGTTTTATTATATATATCAGATCAATTATTTTTTGGTTTGTTGTTTATTTAAAGTTAAGTGTCTACAGCTGCCCCTCTTTGCACATTTCGATAATCCGAAATAGTGCAAAGACGTAGACACTGTATTTGATCTGATTCATCAATTCTCTTATCAAAGCTTTTTTTTTGTTTTTGTTTTTTTTTGTTTGTTTTTTTTTGTTTTGTTTTGTTTGTTTGTTTTTTTTTGTTTTTTTGTTTTTTTTAATCAACTCCTCAAAGCTGAAGCAATGAGACTTTGAAAAATGAATTCCTCAAAACCGAGGCAACGAGTCTTTTAAAAATGAACTCCTCAAAACTGAGGCAACGAGATTTTAAAAATGAACTCCTCAAATCTGAGGTACTGAGACTTTAAAAATGAACTCCTCAAAACTGAGGCACCGAGACTTTAAAATGAACTCCTCAAAACTGAGGCAATGAGACTTTAAAAATGAACTCCTCAAAACTGAGGCAACGAGACTTTTTTTAAAAAATGAGCTCCTCAAAGCTGAGACAACGTACCTTTAAAAATGAATTCATCAAAATTGAGGTAACGAAACCTTTTTCCTTTTTTGAGATGGTGAAAAATAATCAATTCCTCATCTGAAATTCTATGATTTTAAAGATGAATTTCTCTTTTTTTCAATTGTTTTAAAATTTTGAACATGACAATTCATCTTCATCAGTTTCCTTTTTTTGGGTGTTTTAGAGCCTTCTTTTTGATCAATGGGGGATGAATCGATCACGCTTCCGATCTCTCGTCTTCCCCAATTCATTGCTCATAACTGTTTTCTTCCTCTATCATATGCATGGTCCAATCATTCTTCACATTATTACTGTGCTCCATTCTATTGCTAATTCCATTTCTTTCTTTCTTTTCTTAGCCTTTTCTCTTTTCTTTTCTTACATTACTAGACTCCATTTCATTTCCTGTCAATTACGATCCTTTTTCAAAATATTGTAAACATTTCTTACTTTATCATGCTCTTTATTAAGTATCATTCCAATTTTATAACAAATGCAATGCAATGTACTCATATCTCCTCTCTTGGCAGAATGGAAATGATAACAATGTTAGGAGCAGAAAGACTATTTTTCATTAAAAGTTTTTACAATCAAGTATAATGACAAGGATCAGGGGAAAACCAATTAATACAAAAGGGATATAGTTCTTCCTTAATGACTGTTCTGATAGATATTAACAATAGTCTGGAGATTTTATCCTGAAACAGGCACATTTGTCAGCTCCCTTGTCTTTTGCATGAACATCTCGGATCATGATCTTCACCCTTTATGTGTTAAGCTTTTGTAGTACTTGGATCTCCTTCGTGTCTAGACTGCCCTTTCGGGTTTTCACCCTAAACACATCTCCCAGATTCAAGCCGCCTTTTCAGGTTTTCAACTTGAAAATTTTCTTTTTTTCTTCTTTTTTTTTTCTTTTTTTATGCAAAATATTTCTTGACAGCATCGGCATTCACCGGGTTGGAAAACTCCCTTCCGTCCATCTTCGCCAAATTAGTGCTCCTCTTGAAAAAGCTTTCTTCACCACAAATGGTTCTTCCCAATTCGGTGTCCATTTCTCGCAAGGATCATGCTGGTTCGAGAGAATTCTTTTCAATACTAATTCTCCTTCTCGGAACTGTCGAGGATGTGCCTTTTTTCCATATGCCCTCATCATCCTCTTTTGATATAATTGCCCATGGCAAAGTGCCGTCAACCTTTTTTCTTCTATGAGATTCAATTGCTCATAACGAGCATTAACCCATTCGGCTTCTTCCAACTGTGCTTCTTTAAAGACCCGAAGGGAAGGGATTTCTACTTCAATTGGCAAAACTGCTTCTATCCCATACACCAAAGAGAACGGTGTAGCTCCCGTGGAAGTTCGGACTGTTGTGCGATAAGCATGCAAAGCAAAAGGTAACTTCTCATGCCAATCTTTGTATACATTTGTCATCTTTTCAATTATCCTTTTGATGTTCTTGTTGGCTGCTTCTACCGCTCCATTCATCTTTGGGCGATAAGGCGTTGAATTGTGATGCTTGATCTTGAACTTGGCACAAACTTCTTTCATCATCGAACCATTGAGGTTACTAGCGTTATCCGTGATGATCCTTTTCGGGAGACCATAGCGGTATATTATTTCCTTTTGGATGAACTTGCATACCACTTTCTGGGTCATATTGGCATAAGATGTTGCTTCTACCCACTTAGTGAAGTAGTCAATTGCCACCAGAATAAACCGATGCCCATTTGATGCCTTCGGGGTTATCAACCCAATCACATCCATGCCCCACATTGAGAATGGCCATGGTGATGTCAGTACATGCAGTGAATTAGCAGGGGTGTGGATTCTGTCTGCATATATCTAACACTTGTGACACTTTCGAGCGAAATTTATACAATCCGTTTCCAACATGAGCTAGTAATACCCTGCTCTCATGACCTGTCTTGCCAACTTATGTCCACTTGCATGTGCTCCACAAATTCCTTCGTGAACTTCCTCGACTATTCTCCGAGCTTCGGCTGAATCCACGTATCTCAAAAGCGTTTGATCCCTACTTCTCTTGTATAAGATGTTCCCATCCAAGAAGAAATTCA
The DNA here is from genome assembly GCF_053813885.1 of Theobroma cacao. Taxonomy (NCBI): domain Eukaryota; kingdom Viridiplantae; phylum Streptophyta; class Magnoliopsida; order Malvales; family Malvaceae; genus Theobroma; species Theobroma cacao. The sequence goes on along the minus strand of NC_142639.1, from coordinate 36,403,218 downwards.
TTGCTAACCTTCTAATGGTTTTCTTATCATTTTCTGAGCTTTGATCCGGGTACTGCTGAAACTTGAGATAATGCACAATATCATGGTACCACGGTTTCCCATCTATTTCTTCTTTTACATTAGAGCAGTGTGCGGGGCCCTCTCGAAGATTAATCATGATGGGTTGAATCTTGACATCGATACCAACTTTGAACATTGTCGCCAGTGTGGCTAATGCATCGGCCATTTGGTTCTCCTCTCGGGGCAAATGGGTGAAGCAAATTTTATCAAAATTTTCAATCAGCTTTGAAACATACTTGTGATATCGAACTAACTTCGAGTCACGTGTCTCTTATTCTCCCCGCAACTGATAAATAACCAAAGCAGAGTCCCCATACACTTCCAAAACGTGAATTTTCTTCTCAATTGCTACCTGAAGACCCATGACATAAGCTTCATATTCAGCCACATTATTGGTGCAATAGAAGTTGAGTTTAGCTATGACGGGATAATGATCTCCTTCTGGTGACACTAACACGACCCCTATGCCATGCCCTAAGGCATTCGAAGCTCCGTCGAAAAACATCTTCCAATTCTCTTTCTCCGATTTCTCCCCACTTGTTTGGCATATTGACATCAAGTCCTCATCCGAAAACTCAAACTCCATTGGTTCATAATCCTCTTCCACCCTTTCTGCAAGAAAATCTGCGATTGCACTTCTTTTGATAGCTTTTTGGGACACATATACAATATCATATTCAGACAATAACACTTGCCATCTTGCCACTTTACCTGATAAGGAAGGTTTCTCGAAGATGTATTTAATAGGATCCAACTTCGCAATGAGCCAAGTGGTATGATATAGCATGTACTGCCTGAGTCGATGCGCAGTCCATGCTAAGGCACAACACATCTTTTCCAACAAAGAATACTTGGATTTGTATTCAGTGAACTTTTTACTCAAGTAGTAAACTGCCCTTTCTTTCTTACCAGTTTCATCATGTTGTCCTAACACACATTCCATGGATCCTTCATTTACCGTCAGGTATAAGAGGAGGGGTCTCCCAACCACAGGTGGTACCAATACTGGCAGACTCAACAGATATTCTTTAACCTTGTCAAAAGTAACTTGGCACTCCTCATTCCACGCCTCAAGATTATGTTTGCGAAGGAGTTTGAAGATCGGGTCACATTTGAGTGTGAGCTGTGATATGAACCGGGCTATATAATTTAATCTTCCCAAAAATCCTCTAACTTCTTTTTGCGTTTTGGGAGGAGGCAAATCACGAATTGCTTGAACCTTATCCGGGTCAACTTCTATTCCTCTTTCACTGACGATGAAACCCAATAGCTTTCTTGAAGTAACTCCAAAAGTGCACTTTACCGGATTTAATCTGAGCTGAAATTTTCGTAACCTCTTGAATAATCTTTCAAGATTGGTTGCATGGTCTTCTGTTTTGCGAGCTTTTACAATCATATCATCCACATACACCTCAACCTCTCTGTGTATCATATCATGGAAGAGAGTCACCATAGCCCGCTGATAAGTTACCCCGGCATTCTTCAAACCAAATGACATTACCTTATAATAAAAGGTCCCCCACATAGTTATGAAGGTAGTCTTCTCTCTATCCTCTGGTGCCATCTTAATTTGGTTATACCCTGAAAAGCCATCCATAAAGGAAAACACGGAATGGCGGGCAGTATTGTCAACAAGGGTGTCAATGTGGCGAAGAGGAAAATTATCTTTTGGGCTAGCTCTATTCAAGTCTCGATAATCCACACACATTCTCACTTTCCCGTCTTTCTTAGGTACTAGGACAATATTTGCAACCCATTCAGGGTACTTAGCTACTTCTAAGAATCCTGCATCGAACTGCTTTTTCACCTCTTCTTTAATTTTCAAGAGCATTTTAGGTTTCATTCTTCTCAACTTTTGCTTAATCGGTTTGCATTCGAGTTTCAAAGACAGTTTATGAGCTACAATGTCTATATTGAGTCCTGGCATATCTTTATAGGACCATGCAAATACATCTACATATTCATGGAGTAGCTTTATTAGTTTTTCTTTTTTCATTGACATCAACGCCATACCAATTCTAACTTCTTTCTTATTTTCTTCATTTCCCAAATTAATAGTTTCAAGTGTCTCTTGATATGGGACAATTTGTCTCCCCTCCTGTTCTACTACTCTTAACAAGTCCAGAGTTAAATCATAATCCTCCACGTTTTCTGTATCGTCAAGTTCACTGACACTTGCACCTTTTTCAAAATTAACTTCAAAACCACTGTCATTATCATCTTCGCATTCATTATTTAGAATCTTGGAAGGTAAAGGGAATTGAAATATGCAGAGCTATTGTATAGGTAAACAGTTAAAATAAAGGGATGAAATGACACGAATGGAAATGGTTAATCATGAGAAGAGATATGAGAAATGCACTACGCATGTTAATTTATTAAAACGATAAATGATAAAAAGCCCGATACATAAAATTCCAATGCTTTTGGGCATAAGCACGGATGTTTAGTTTGCATTACTTTGAAATTGAATCACAAGTGACTGGTAAACTCATGGTGGTCCAGCTGCTCAACTTTAGATTCGGTGGCCCGAGGTATGTAGTATGAATCTCATCCACATTTCCTGACTGTTCTTCACCTTCCTCTATTGCACATGTTGATAAATCAGAAAAGGCTTCCCCTAAAGCTGACACTAATTCTCGGCTCCCAACGGTGAGTGATTCAGGAAAAATGCAACCTCAAGATCGGAATGTCTCGTAGAGATGAGGATATGTCATTCCTTGGATTTTCAACTCATGCCCCTTAAAGCGAGCCAACCTTTCTTTTCTTCTTTCGGCTATCATTTCTTCTCTTTCCTTCTTAGTTGGCTTATACCCCAGGCCAAACTTTTCTTCATTTTTGGTAGCACGTATGGGTCTTCTAATGCCTTGTAGTTCTCTTCCCAATCCTACCCCCACTCGGTATCCTTTCCCTACTATCTGACTGACAGCCATCTTGGTGGTTTTGAAAAGCCTTGGAATAAGCAGTGTGGTTCCTTCTCCAACATATGTGGTGTTAACAAACTCGAAAAATCGGAAAAAACATTCAGGCACTTCTTTCGCCGCTTCCACGTAAGGAGTATCTGTTGGCTTACTCATGAGTAAGTCATCTTCCCCGTTAACACAGACAATATTCTTTTCCATAATGAACTTGACCTTCTGATGAAAAGATGAAGGTATGGCCCCAACCATATGGATCCAAGGTATTCCCAACAAATAATTGTATAAAGAAGCGATATCCATAACCTGAAATTCAATGGTAAAGGTACACGGGCCAATTTCTACCGGTATCTCAATGTCCCCTACTACTTCTCTCCTTGTTTCGTTGAAAGCTTTCACGATCATCTGACTCTTTCGTATGTAGGACAGTTGATGGGTAAACGGGCCAAGGTCCTCATGGGCATCACATTTAAGGACGATCCGTTGTCAAGCAGTACCTTTGCGACGGTACAGCCTTTACACTTGGTAGTGATATGCAAGGCTTTGTAATTTTCTCTACATCCAGAAGGGATTTCTTCATCGCTAAAGGATATTATGTTACCCACCGAAATGTTCCCAACGATGTAGTCCAAATTTTCAACTGAGATATCATGATCTACATATGCTTGGTTCAGAATCCTCATCAAAGAGTTCCTATGTGGTTCCGAGCTAAGGAGCAAAGATAGTAGTGAAATACGAGCGGGCAACTTGTTCAATTGCTAGACCACATTGTACTCACTATGTTTGATGAACTTGAGGAACTCGGTAGCTTCTTTTTTCGTCACAGGTCCTTTTGGGTCATCTGTCGATTCCCGAGGTTGCACCTTTTCTTCTCTATGACTTTGCTCTTTTTCCTTTCCCTTTTCATTCTTGAGATTCTCCAATGCTTTCGATGAATAGCAACGTCCGCTGTGGGTAATCCTTTCAACACCAGTTATATTTGTAGCATCATCTTGGGATTCAACTATCCATTTCTCTGCTTTTGAAACTTGTACACTGCAGTTGTAGTTCCATGGGACAACTTTGTCGTCTTTGTAAGGGAAGGGTTTAGGGACTTCGATGATCATCTTGGTATGGGTTCTGTCCTCCACAAACTCTCCTCTTGGTTCATAGAAAATGGTTAAAGGTTTTATCTTCATTGGGTGAGTGGACTCTTTGGATATCATGTTTACTGCTGACTCTGAAGCTTCCATATAAAACTCGATCCTTGATTCGTCCATCATTCTTTGCACTTCCTTCCGGAAAGAACTACAATCTTGGATTAAATGCCCCACACATCCTTTGTGATACAAGCAACATAGTCTTTGGTCATCTCCTTAGTCATTCACATTAGGACATTTCGGCCAAACCTCGAGCATATTGGCTTTTACCAAGGCTTCAAATACTTTCTCCATGGGAGTTTCCACTTCCTGAATGTTTCTTTTAACATACACCTCCCTTTCGATTGCATTTATCCCTACCCCAGCATGATTCGACAGTGGGTTGTTGTTAACATTCTGTTCTGACCTTTTTTCAAAGTTCAGGATTCCTGCCTTGATCAACCCTTGCACCTTATGCTTGAATGTCGTGCAATTCTCGATCGAGTGACCTTCGATTCCATAATGATAATCACAGTAGGCGGAAGTATCGTACCATCTTGGGAATGGAGGTTTTAATGGCTCTATGTATAAAAGTGCTACCAGATGGTTTGTGACTGAGTGAAGAGTTCAGCATATGTAATCGGGTTCGAGTCAAACTGCACCTTCTCTTGCTTGTTCCGCCATCCTCTTGATTCACCGGTAGTATGATTGTTTGAAGGTGTTGTTTGTTGTGTGGTTGAAGCTGTAACAGGTGTGGAAGTAGGTGGGTGAATATTTGTGGGGTAAGGTGTCCATTGGATGAGAGTATATGGGTACAAGTTAGGAAAGGCATTTGGCATGGGTGGGTATAGGTATGAGCTTTGTGAAGTGTTGTTCATAGCTGGGTAATAAGGGTATGGTGGGTATGGCTGATAAGGGTTGTATCTTCCTCCTTGGTGTTGTCCTGAAGTGATGGCTTGGGCTTCTCCCTCTTTCCTCTTGAAAGTTCCCCCTTTCCTCGTGTTTGCCGTATCACCTCCTTCTATCTTCCCTTGCTTAATGGCAGTTTCTATCATTTCTCCTGAAATCACCATATCAACAAAGTTCTTTATGGCACTACCAACCAATTATTCATAGTAAGGGGCTCGTAAGGTGTTAACAAACATTACAGTGGTCTCTTTTTCGATCAATGGTGGTTGAACTTGAGAGGCCACATTCCTCCATCTTTGAGCGTATTCTTTGAAGTTTTCAGTGGGTTTCTTCTCCATGTTTCGTAAAGAAAAGCGATCCGGAGCCATATCTGTGACATGCTTATACTGAGCTACAAACGCCCGAGCAAGGTCTTTCCACGTGTGGATTCGATTGCGGTCTAGCTGGACGTACCACTTTGCTGTAGCACCAGTAAGGCTATCTTGGAAGCAATGTATCAAGAGTTTGTCATCATGAGCATATGCGGCCATCCTTCTACAATACATGGTGATGTGTGTGACCGGGCACTTGGTTCCATCATACTTCTCAAAGTCTGAAACTTTGAATTTTAGGGGTATAACCACATCTGGAACAAGACAGAGCTCAATTGCATCCATAGAACAATACATTCACATTCCTTTTATCGTGCGCAGTCTTTCTTCAAAAAGGTCAAATTTTTTATGGGTATCGGGATTATCCTTCGATTCAACGGATCCACATTTGAGCTTCTCTTGTTCCTTTGGATCATCCAGATCAGGTACAGAGATGGGATCTGAAGGACTTGTCCCTCCAATTGGCCTTTGTTGAGCATAAGTCGGTGGTGGCCCTATTGGCATCCCAAAAAATGGATATTGACCCATTGATGGCATGGGAATAGACGCATTCCTTGCAGGTGGTGGTGTAAATCCTGGTGGATACACAGGGTCCGTATTGGTTTCTGTCTGTTGAACATCTTCTGGTGTACCAGAACTCCCTGCTGCTCTCTTTCCTTTATCTGTAGATATTAACTTCAAAATTTTTGATAACTGACCCATGATTTCTTCCTGCTTCTTCTCAATCTTATCCATCCTCTCTGAATGCTCGTCCCCCATGACCTTAGAATGGGCTCTTGTATTGTATCTGTGGAGAATTTATTTTTCTGGAATTTTGTTCTATTAGTTCAAGGAATAAGTTATAATTTTATGTTGAGTGCATTATTATTTATTACTTTTATTCAAATCATGCATTATGATGCAAATGAAATATATTGAAAAGAAAAAAATAAGAAAAATATTGGCCATCCAACATTTACCATAAGAAAATTCGCATCCATAAAACTTAAATATCCGATTACATCATTGTCTAAAACCATTACATAACTATCAAAAGGAAAAATTGACTTTGTCATATTGGTCCCTAACCATCCTGAGGTGATCGATCAACCGTTCACTTAATTCATCCTTGGGAAGAATCTCTCGCCTGAGTTCTTTGGTCTTATCTGCCATCACCCGAGCTCTAAATGCCACTTCTCTCATCTGTCTCAGTATCCATCGCATCTCAGCGTCTTTTCTTTGAAGGCTTTGTGTGCACGAGTCATTTCTTTCCCTCATTTGGAAATATTCTTGCCTTACTGCTTCGTACTGTGCCTTGTAGCCCTCCATGGTAGTTTCTAACAAGTCGCAGTCATTTTTCAACTCTTGGATGGTTTGTTCTTGTCTTTGTGCCTTGTGTTGCAAAGCATTGTTGGCACTTTAGAGTTCTTGCATTTTGGCTATCAGAGAAGAATTTGTCATGCTCACTTCCTCAAACTTGCTTTGCCACTCATCCCGTTCTTTTAAAGCCATCCGTACCTTTCTTGCCGTCTCTTTCTTCACTTTTTCTAGCTCATCCTCATGTCTCCGCTTCATATTCATCATCTCATTTTCAAGTCTCTTTCTTATCAACTCACTCTCCAACAGGATATCTTGAGGTTCTGGGTTTATGGGATGTTTTGATGGATTTTTCGGGGGGCATACGACATCTTTCACCCTTTGGTCGTGCCAAGTATGATACCCTATGGTGACTTCATCAGTAACCCTTCCCTGATCCACTCGGCAAGTTTTCTTCCAATCTTGTGCAACTTCCTCAATTTTCTTTAGCGTTTTCGGCTCTCCATATATAAACTCTAACTGATCGAGCTGGTGAGTCATGGGCACGAATTGTTCATATCCGAACTGTCTCCGTACCATTATCGGGGCATAGCTGATGGCTCCCCATGGTCCCATCAGTGGTACCCACGGTTTGTCCCCACATTTATACATTACTTGCATTCGTGGCATCCATGGAGCTCTCCAAGTCACTTCAATGCTTATTAACCTCCGAAGCCTTGCGACCTATTCTTCTTTCCTCTTACAGTCGGGCCATTCGCTTTCGCAGAACTCAAGGATAGGACAACTCGTAGACAAATAAAACTTTCAAAATTTGCTCTCTTTGCATTCAAAGTGGCTTTTGATCCAAATGGTTAGGAGTTGAGCACATCCGATGAATCATCCCTCGCCTTTGCATCGACAGAAAATCAAGGATCTGAAGGTTTCAGCTAAGATGGATGGGGCCAGGTTGATGCTCCTTGTCACCTGATCAAAGAAGTCTATGACTGACACCTCCACCTAACCTAGAACCTTCGGGAAGACCACTAAGCCATAGATCGCCATTGCGAAAGCTAGGAGACCTTGTTCATCCTCCATGTGTTTTTTAATATATCCATTCAAGAAACTCCACGGAAGGCATTCTGTGTTTCCTTTCTTCTTTAAATGCTGATCCACTTCTACCGTAGTCATTCCTAACAACTTGGCCAACTTCTGCCGGTGTCCCGTATTTTGGGCCCTCCAATAGATCTTATCAGGCTGCATGTGATCTATCAGGAGCAAAGAGGAGTACTCTTCTATGGTAAGGGTCATGTCCACCTTGTTAAAGACAAAGCAACGGTATGAGGGATCCTAAAACTGGACAATGGCTTGGAGCATCTGGTCATCAACAAGTACATATAGAAGCCATGCAATGTGTCCATACTTGTTCTGAAAATTATCTCGGTGAGCACGTCTCCACTGTTCCCAAATTCCTACCATCTCTGTGAAGTCATTCTGCTGAAGGTCCAAGTGAACTCTCTCGAGTAAAGTTGGGACATGTCCTTGGGTCAAACAGTCTCTTTTTTCTTGTTGGATCTGCCCCATATGTAACTCTATCTCATAGTCATTTCTGTATATGTTGAGTGGACCTGTCGATGACGATGCCATGGATATAACCGGGATCTCTTAGGTTGAATGTTGTGTAGCCAATATTTCTCCTATATGCAATTACAATGCATGGAAATGAACATGTAACATGCGCATGACAAGCAAAATAAACTTAAGTTAGTATGGTAAAAAAAAAGAATGGAATGTTGAAAAGAATAATAAGTAATATCATGGGTATTATTGTCTACTACACGATACTTTATTATCTCGTGGCATAATTTAAAATAGAGAGAGTGGAAGAAATTCCTTCATGTGTACCTATTTATAGGGTATATTCTCACGGGTATGGCCCTACCTAGGATTAAGCTACTCTCGACATTTTATATGCTGGGTTGGGATTGTAGACAAAGCTAAGGTTCCCAAATCGTTCCTCACTGTCATTCACGTGGACTAGTAAGGCACCCCAGTCCTCACCCATTACAAGCTTCAAACGAGCTAGGTTCGATTTGAGTGGGAGTCTTCACTAGCCCGTGCAGAGGTTATCACCTCACGAGAGCGTAGCTACTAAACTCCCTCCTAAATAGGACATAACCCGGGTGGAGGGTTTATGCATGAATGCAAAATGTGCTGTGTGTGTGAAGGACAACATCGAGTTCGGAGTAACATTCTTACATCCCTCTATCCTAAATCCCCACAATTATTAAAAGCAATAAAGTAACAAATGTGAAATAAATAAATAAACAAATGCACTAAACAAAATATGCAGAACAAATCATCGACACTAAGGAAACATCGAATTATTCAAAGCCTTGGATAATCTATTATTATTTAATGGTTCGACTCTCAGAAGTTCCCAGTGGAGTCGCCAGCTGTCGTAAAGTGCGAGTCCGAGAACTCGACTGCCAAACTCGTAAGTGAAAACTCACTAAAAATTAAACTAGGAGTCGCCACCAATCTTTTTTACTAGGTGCGATTGGCCACCTAATGACTCGATTCTAATTGATGAAGTCTTAAATTAATTTTAAGCCCACCGAAAAGAACCTTAAATTGGTTTACGATTTTCTAGATCTAGGCTCGGGAGTATGGTTACGCCCGGGGAAGGATTAGCACCCCCCAAACGCCCATTCCATGAACGATACCATTTTTAGATTATCCTATTAGGCTTTAATTTTTAATTTCATTATACTTTCTTAGTTATTATTCAGTTATTTTTATCTCTTATTCCACCTAAAATGGAATGTAAATGTGAGGCAAGATGAAATGCATGGCATGAGATAAAAATGCCGGACGAATAACTTTTTATCGAGGATATTCTCCCAGATCCGCCCATCATGCTGGTGGGATTCGGAGTATTCTTTCACCTAGGGAATTATCCAAGAAATTCACCTTCGTAAATTCGACAAATAATTCCCATCATCGGAGTCATCGTACGTTTTCTTTTAAAATAATATTTTCGTGCATAATGAACCTAATTCGGGCAGAAGCCTTTTATTAAAGATGTTTCTCGAGCCCTCCCATCATGTTGGTGGGACCCGAGGACATCTTTTCACCTAAGAAACTATCCGAGAAATACCCGCCTTCACAAAATCCTCGAAAGATCCCATCATCGGGGCTTAAACTCGAAAACAGAATTATTTATATGTGATGATATGCATGGTGCAATATCTATATATGCTATGTTAATGCAATCGTCTATTTTTTATTTATTATTATTTAGTTATTATTTTCATTTTATCACATTTTTTATTATTATATTTTCTATTTTATTCCTTATTATTTTATTATTTTTTTATATCTTATATTTTATCCTAAATTCCTCTTATATTTTCCTTTTATAATTAGATAAATTATTTATGATTCCGCTTAATGCTTAATTTTAAATTAATTATTGTCTTATATTTTTATTATTATTTACTTATTTTTTTATTTTCTTATTTATTTAATGTCATATATATCGCATTTTCACAAATTTATTATATACATATTTTGAATTATTATTATTATTATTTTTTCCTATTGTTATTTATTATTTATTTTTATTGAGTAAATTTTTGTTATATAGTCAAATTCTTTATTTATTTAAAATTTCAGGATCTTGAAATCGAGGCCCTCCCATCGTACTGGTGGAACCTTGATTCGGATTCCGAACCTAGGGAATATGGGCCCAGGATTGCGACTTCTCGCGTCTCGACCGATCATCCCATCCTCGGTATTATTTAAACGATTATTTTATCTATATTAAACAATTAATTATCTCATCCCACTTTCATTATCTCTATATTTTACATAAAACCATCTCTCTCGATTAGCTTGTCATTTATCCATTTTATTCATTACATTTTATTTACGTATATGTTTCATATATTTATTTTAACAATTAAGTGTATTTTTTCATTTCTCCATATATTTTAGTTTGGCCTACTTATATAACTAAATAATTATTTCTACCTAATTTTATTATTACTTATCATATATTTAAATATATTTATTCCTATATTTTCATCTACTTTCATTTCTATATATTATAAATCACTCTATTTTTATTTTCACCTATTTCATTTTTTTGTTTTTGTATTTAACTAATCATCTTTAAAATGAGATTTTTATTATTCTAACCTTTGCATCTTTGCGCTTTTGCTCACACTAATTTCCCAAATTACAGAATGCTATTTGAAGATTTTAAAGCATTATACTAAAATGATTAAATTTTGTTATACATCATCAATTACCACAATAAACCCACTCAATTCAAAACATAATAAATTATAAAAGAAATGTGATTGTTTTTTGTACCTCACTTAGAATTAGATGGCCGCTCGGGTGGGAGAATCACGACCCACTAAACCCTTTTACCACGTGCACCGTGGGTAGCTGAAGAAATGATTTTATCCCCTCTTGAATGGTGTCGTTTGGAGCCTTTTTCTGCACCAAAGTTCAGCCTCCCTCCTCCAAAACGGTATCGTTCTGAGCTCTTCTCCAGCTCCCACTCCTTATCAGTAAAACGATACCATTTTGCCCATTAACCAACCTATATAAATTGATTTTCTTTTCTCTTTCTTCACTTCCTCCCCTATTTTCTCTCTCTAGTGGTAGATGCTTTACCTTCTCTCTACCCGTTCCGTTCTTCTTCTTTCTCTCTACCGCCGGCCCACTAAAACTCTCTCTTCTCTTCCCTGCGTCGGTAACCGCAACCCAACGGTCGGCTCTTTCTCCAACCGGCGTCACTCCTCCAACGATCGGCTCTCCAACCGGCGGCTGCTGCTCCCTAACAGTCAATTTTTCAAACGGTGGTTGCTGCTCCCCAATCGGTCGGCTCTCTCCAATCGACGTCGCACAAGTCGGCTTTCCCCAACCGACGACAAACCCTCAGCCCGATCGGTTCTCTCTCTGGCCGAACCCTCTCACTTCACACATTTCTTTCTTTTTTTGGTATTTTTTTTTGGCATTGTTTTGTATATTTTTTTGATTTTTTTTGTGGACTCTTTCTAGCTGTTAGAGAACTAGGGTGCTTTTGATTTTTCAGGTTGCTTCGGGGTTTTTGTTTGCTCCCTCCTAATTGTCGATTTTTGGCTCTGCTTTATACTCATACTTTTTGGCTTTTATAGGGTGTCCTCCCACCACTTTGCCAGACGCGATTTTCGCGTCTGGCACTGTAGTGGTTGTTTGGTGTTGGCAAAGGCGTCCTCCCACTACGTTGCCAGACGTGATTTTCACGTCTGGCACTGTAGTGTTTGCTTGCCCCTGCCAGTACCTTTTTTAAAAAAAATTAATGGTTTTATTATATATATCAGATCAATTATTTTTTGGTTTGTTGTCTGTTTAAAGTTAAGTGTATACACTAACCGAAACCGAACCAAAGTAATTATACTAACCGAACTAATCGAACCGAAAAAATTGAACTCATTTCGATTCGATTCGATTGTTCGGTTCGATTTCTATTTGTTCACCCCTAACAAGTCTTACAATTGTATTAGAAGAAAAAATGAAAAATCTATCAAAAAACTCGAGTAAGATATGTGAGAAAATATGTGGTGAAATACGTGAAGAAATTAAGAATGCAATGACGGAAAGCATGAGTGAATTTATGGCACATATGAGAATAATGATCGTGACTAATACACTTTCAATACAAGGAAATACAGATATTTTAACCTCAAATCTTGACAAGTAAGAATGCAACATTGCATGATATGATGTCTCTTTTTCATTGTTAGACTTGGGTATTTTTTAGTATAGGTATTTAATAACATATTTAGTTCTATATTCATATGTGCTTGACATTTTTAGATATTGTGTGTTTATGACAATATTTAATTGTATGAACTTGACTTTGAATTTTAGTTTTTAATGTGAGTTTCTCTTATGTATTTTGAAAGTCAATTGTGGATGTCAATTGATAATTTATTATCGAAAATTTAATTGGTAATTTTTGTTGGAAAAGCATTACTAACAGAACATGTAATTGAAAATTAGTAAAAGAATTTCCATTGGAAATACATCACCAACGGAAAATTTCGTTGGAAATTTCCAACGGAATTATGTTGGAAATGGTTTTCGGACAAAAAAGTCTGTTGGAAATTTCCAACGAAATTTTTCGTGGGAAATGCTATTCCAGTGAAGAATTCTGTTGGAAATTTCCAACGGAATTCCATTTGAAAAGAATTTCCAACGGAATTAATATGGGATAGCCAAAGGATTATTTTTTTTCCAAAGAAATTTTCCAATCGAAAGTATTTCCGATGAGGCTTTTACCAACAGAATTTCCAATGAAAAATTTCGTCGAAAAAAGTTTATTTTTTGGTAGTGAATGGAAATCAGAAGGACATGTAAAAATCTGGAAATTTCTCAAGAATATGGAGGGACATATTTGGGAAATATTTCATTGTATTCTATATCTTGTAAAAATAAGAAAGACAACTATTTATAATGTTGGTAAGTTTGTAATATAGAAAATAAATTAAGGCTAAAAATGTAAAAGAACTAAACTAATTATTTACAATAGGAACATTAATAGATAAAGTAACTAAGGTAAAAACGACTATATTTAACTTATAAAAATAAATTTATGTTCTTCACTCCCCCTCAAGATAAATATTATGAGCACTCATCTCGTGCAAAAGTGAATGGAATGGACTCGGTTGTAACGCCTTGGTGAAGAAATCTGCAAGTTGTGATTTTGTTGGAATATATGATGGATAGATTAGACCAGTAGCTACCTTTTCTTGTATGAAGTGATAGTCCATTTTTATATGTATTATGCATTCATAAAATATAGGGTTTTGACAAATATGAAGTGTGTGGACTAATTGTCACAAAACAATTTTACTGCAACTGAATGTTCAACATTGAAATCCTTGAACAAATATAACAACCAAATCACTTTACAACAGGTTACTGCCATTACTCGATATTCAACTTCAGTGGAGCTCTTTGCTACTACACTTTGCTTTTTAGCTTTCCAAAATATCAATGAATTCCTAAACGGCACACTATAACCAGTCACTAATCTTCTAGTATTCGGGGCAATCGGCCCAATCAGTATGATTATATACTTGTAAACATATATCAGAATCAATGGAAAACAAAATACCTTGACCATGTGTTGTTTTAAGATATAGTAGGATTCTAAATGTTACTTGTAAATGAGCTTCACTTGGCTCGTCCATGTATTGAGAAAGTATGCAAACTGTATATGAAATATTTGGTTTTGAAAATGTAAGATGAAAGAGTTTTTCGACCAGCTGTCTACACACAGTACTGTCTTTTAATTGATCTTCATCTGTAGCTTTGGACATCTTATGATGGCATTCAATTGTTGTAGTTACTGGTTTAGACCTTAATAAACCATATTCTTCTTAAAGGTCAAGAGTATATTTTCTTTGACAAAGAAAAATACCCTTGCTTGATCCTATTTTCAATCCAAGAAAATACTTGAGTTTCCTTAAGCCTTTGAGATTGAAATTAGAACTTAAGTAATCTTTAACTTCATTAGTGAGTGCCACAAAGATGTTGCCATTCATAATATCATTTATATATAACAATAAAGCAATGAATCCTCCATTTTGAGTGTTCTTAGTAAATAAAGAGTAATCAGCTTTAGCTTGTTGAAAACCATATGCTAGTAAACAGTTAGTAAATTTCGAATTCCACTATCGTGACACTTGTTTAAGTTCATACAACGACTTATTCAACTTACACACCATTTTACCACTGGTAGAAGATTCCCCCTGAAATTGATATCCTTGTGGTAGCTCCGTAAAAATAGTCTCATTCAAATCCCCATTCAAGAAAGCATTATTTATGTCTAGTTGAGTAAGAAACCAACCTTTTATAACTGCCAATGCCAAAAATAATCGAAATGTAGAATGTTTCACCATGAGACCGAATGTTTCTTGATAATCAAAGTCTGGGCTTTGATGATAACCTTTGGCTACCACTTGTGCTTTATATATTTCAACAGTACCATTAGCATGTAACTTGACTTTCTAGGCCTATTTACATCCAATGGCATGATAATTAGGAGGTAAAAGCACCACTGTCCAAGTCCCATTTGCCTTTAAAGCATCTAATTCACTTTTCATGGCCTCTTTCCGTTGAGCATGTTGTTATGGCATGATGATAGTAGGTGGGTTCAGGTATTGAGATAAGGCTGCTGTAAAAGCTTTAAGAGTGGGTGAAAGTTGATTATTAGAAAAAAACTTGATGATGGGATGTTTGGTAACAAGATTGCCTTGTGTAGGAAGGGTACAATGATAAGCTTCAAGGTATTTTTATAGGTGTCTCTATCTAGTACTTTTTCTAAGGTGTGAAGGAGAATTAGAAATGTGTGGTTCAACAGTAGGTAAAATAGTAGGTGAACTTAAATTAGCCAAATCAATATTAGAAATAGACGTATCTTCTACAAAACAAGAATCTGGACTAGCATAATTATCATCAATAGGACTAATAGGATTATCAACAATAAGATTAACAAAATTATCAACAGAAACATGTGGTATAGTATGATCAACAGAAAATATATCTTGAATAATAAAAGGATGAACAGGTGAATGACCAACATGAGAAAAAGAAAAATCAAAATCAAAATGTGAGAATGATTTCTACTAGTGAAAAGGAAAAATTGATTCATGAAATATAACATTTCTAGAAATAAAGACACTATACATAACAAGATCATAAAGCTTTTAACCTTTAATACCTATTGGATATCCTAAAAAAAATACATTTTCTAACCCGAGGTTCAAATTTTTTTCTATTGTGTGATAAGGATGAAGCAAAACATAAAGAACCGAAAACTTTAAGATGTGAATATAAAGGGGGTTTATGAAAAAGCTTTTCAAATGGTGTTTGATTATTCAAAACTAGTGTGGGTACCTTATTTAGTACCTTATTTATGATATGAGCAGCGACTAAAATAGCATCACCCCAGAATTTTAAAAGAAGACTAGCTTGAAACAAAATGGATTTAGCTACACCTAAAAAATGTTGATATTTTCTTTCAACAATGTCGTTTTGTTAAGGAGTTTCAATACAAGAAAGTTGGTGAATAATACCCTTAGAACTAAAAAAAAATAAGATTAAACTCTGAACCATTATCTGACCTTATTTGTTTAATTATAGAAACATTGAATTGATTTAAAATCATTTATAAAATGTAGGCAAAATTATTGAAACTTCTAATTTATGTTTCATTAAAAAAATCCATGTAAATTTGGTATATTCATCAACAATAGTAAGAAAAAATCTATGTCCTGAAATTGGAGCAATTCATATGGCCCCAAAATATCAACATTTATTAGGTCAAAAGCAAATATATCACTAGGTACATGAATTGGAAAATGGAGCCTTTTCTGCTTTGCAAGTGGACATATATCACAAGGAAATTTTCTGTACATGAAACATCTAAAAAACCTTGATTAATTTGTTTTATTTTCTTGGGTGGAATGTGCCTTAATATAAAGTGCCACAAATCAAAAACATTTGACAAACTAGAACATGTATTTACAGAATGCAAAATTGCAACTAGTTGTGCTTACAATTCCTTTTGTAAGAGATATAAGCCTTCTCTCATTATAGCACCCCCAGTCACTTTCTAGGAAGTTAGGTTTTGTATGATGCAGTATGAATCAGAAAACAATAAATGTTGTTTTTGGCATTTTGCTAATTTGTTAATAGAAATCAAATTGAACCTAAGACTTGGTACACATAAAACAGTTTTTAAAAACAAATTTCCTATTTTTAACAATGCCTATATGAGATATCAAAACACTTGTTTTATTTGGTAATTGGATAAATTTATTTTGAACTTTCCTATAAGTAGTGAAATATTTTAGATTACAGGCTATATGATCAATAACACTAGTATCAAGTATCCAAATATCATTGTTTAGGAAAGAGCATACTAGAATAGTAGCGTTATTCACAAAAGGATATACTTGAATAGCAACATTCAAAGGATAATGAGAATGGTTAGAAAACTTACCTACCATAGTTAAATTCACCAAAGCAATCTTACTTTGCTAGCTTGATGTTGTAGGAGTGTCATGATCAGTGGTTGATGGTTGCTTATTGATAAGAGACATGAGTTTATGAATTTGATCCTTAGAGAGACTAATCTAAGACACTGGACTGTTGATAGCTTGATCCCCAACTTCATCATTTTGAACCAAAGAAATCATATTTTTAGTAGAATGATATTACCCTTTTCTAGCACTTGTAATAGATTTGTTCTTAGTGAACTTATAGTTTGTAAGAAAACCAATCAAACAATAACACTTTTCTTGTAAGTGCCCATTCTTTCCTCAATGTGAATATACAAAGTTAGACTTCTTTTTAGATTTTCCTTCAGTAACAATAGACATAGTGGTAGTCTTAGTCAATGGTTGAGCCATGATATGAAAATTCCTTTTATTCTCTTTGAGAACAATGTTATATGTCTCATCCAGTGATCGAAAAGACTTTATCATGATGATTTGTGATCTTTAAGTAAAATAAACTATCATTCAATCCTTTTAAAAAAAATGAAACATATTATCCTTGGAATTCTGATCAACAAAAGTCTGAAAACCTCCATAAATGCATTTAGGCAAAAGACGAAAATTACGAAGCTCTTCCCAAATAGAGTTCAGTGTAGTAAAGTATAGATCAACTGACCTATTTCCTTGAGTAACACCATTGAGAGTGTGCTGTAGATTGCAAATCCTAATATCATCTGGTAACGAAAACCTTTGTTTTAGGGTTTCCTAGATTTGAGCAACATACTCATATAAAAGGCAGTGGAAGCGATTGATAGAGTTAAAGACTTAAGGATACAAGCAACAATTAGATTATTGCATCTCATCCATGCCATATACAATTTATTAGTAACTTAAGGTTGAGGAATTGTACCATCAACAAACCTTAGCTTATTGCAAATGGAAAGGGTGAGATAAAAGGACCTGCTCCATGCTACATAATTGTTCAAAGTAAGCTTCAGTATGATAGAAATTGAGTGGTGATGATCTTAATGATGCACAAAATGGGCAGAATGTCGATTATCCAATGGTGAAATCACAGATGTTAGATCTATCGAGTTGGCCATTGAAAGAAGCACCAAAAAACAAATCTTGACAAAAATAAATCTCCAAACAAAATAATGATTAGAACAAAACAATTTCTACATATTTGTAAAGAAGACGAATCTGAAAAAAGAAACCCTAACATGATATATTCTACAATGGACAAGACAACAACAAGAAACACCCATGAAAAACCAAGAAAAATGAGAAATCAACCGACTAAAAAACTTAGATCTACAAAAGAAATAAAAAATCAGATCAATAACCTTAGATAAGTCTCCAGTACCATGCAAAAATCTGAAAATTTCTCAAGAATATGGAGGAACACGTTTGGGGAATATCTCATTGTATTTTATATCTTGTAAAAATAAGAAGAGCCAACTATTTATAGTGCTGGTAAGTTTGTAATACAAAAAACATATGAAGGCTATAAATGTAAAAGAACTAAACTAATTATTTACAATAGTAACATTAACAGGTAAAGTAACTAAGGTAAAAACGACAATATTTAACTTATAAAAATAAATTTATATTCAATTCATGACGATCATGGCCTTCGTAGTCCAAAATAATAAAACCATCAATAGTTGTATCAATGAATCAAATGGCCACAATGATGGAATCTGGGAAGGACAACTCGTAGTATCTCTCTAGATTTGGTAATAACGAAAAATCTTCTAACGCTTCATGAAGGGTAAAATGGGTATCATGTGATACCCACGTAAATTCATTAAAAAAAAGAAACAATGATTTATTGGTAAGAATTATGAAACTTGTCAAGTAAATCATTTGGAGATGAATTATCTATTTTTAAATTTAATAAATTTAATTAAACTGAATTAGAACAACACTTTTAAGGACTTTGGTGCATTATAGCTATGTAGAAAGAGAAAGGGGACAAATGCTAAACGAAAAGAGATTGAGCTTCTTGGCTTTTTACGTACCTTTACGGGAAAAGAAATGTGGAAAAGCTTCATTTACTGGACAATATAAGCTGTTAGAACCAGAACCGAATACTAACATTGTTGTAATGTCCATGTTATTTAGAATATACAATCCGTGTTTGAAATCTGTCACATTGTGAACAAGACAACATCATGATCAGTTGGTACAACATTTGAAGTTATGTACATTCTTTTCACTGTTTCATTTTTGACGGGATGATCTTTTTTTCTTTATCCACTTACCCTTAACATCTTTACTCAAAAAGGCTGCTGGGAAAACTAGAATCTTCTCTCTTGAATCATTGCGTTAAATAATGGGCTATTTAATTAAATCATTGTCTAATTTATTAAAAACATTTCCACTATATTGTTGGATGATCAAGTCATTGTTTTCTAATCAAGAAAAACAAGTGAGGGTCCACAGTACAGATGAAATCAGCACAATATCCTTCTGATCGGCCTGTAATGATGTACAGAGAAAATATGTCCATCATTCAACAGGAACATGACAAAACCAAACTTATTATATATAGACCTTCTAGCTTGCAAGTTGTGATCATAAGTATTGCTCTTCTTATGTTTTCTTTAAACTTCCTACTCACCGTTTTTTAATCATAGCATGGATGGGAAGAAGCTGGAGTATAAGGGTGAGGATGCCTTGAAGGAGATCGAAAAGTTAACGGCAGAGGCTGCTGAAGTTCAGGATGGCATCCTGAAAGAAATCATAAAGCAAAACGTGGAAACCGAGTATTTGAATAAGTATATGAAAGGATCTAAAGATGTTTCTGAGTTTAAACGTTGTGTCCCGGTTATTACCTACAAGAATATCTATCCCTATATCCAGAGAATTGCTAATGGTGAAGGCTCTTCCCTCATTACTGGTCAGCCCATAACTGAAATGCTGTGCAGGTTTCCTCTTTCTCACTGTCTCCATTCTTTGCACCATTATTGTTTGTTCTTAAATTTTAACTTTTGAAAATGTTTTCTGTCCTACGTCGAAAGTTAATTGAAGCATGTTCCTCAATTTGCAGCTCAGGGACTTCTGCTGGAGAGCCTAAATTAATGCCATCAATAGCAGAAGATCTTGACCGTCGAACCTTTCTTTATAATCTCATCATGCCAATTATGAACCAGTTAGCTTACAACTTTTTCCCTTTTAAAATTTTTTATATTGTTTTCCATTAATTGCAGCAATGTGTCTGTGGCTCTGTGTGCATGCTTTTGTGCATTTTGTGTTTGTTGACGTGTGTGGAGTGGATTGTGGAGCAATTTATCATCCTCTTGGAAGGGTGTCCTCAGCAATATTCTTTCTTGAAGTGACTTCTATCACTTTATTGTATGGAAGATGTTATCCCGTATTTTTTGTTTAGAAGTTCATTAAATCTTGCATATCGAGCATAAGATTTGGATTCTCCATTCTAAGCAAGTCTAACGATGAGATATGATGAGATGCAGAAAAAGCTGTATTATGTAGTGCTTGAAGGGTACACTTTACTATCCATTAAAGAGATTGTGAGAAGAATTTGCTGCGAACTCGGAACTTTTAGAAAATAACCTACTTAAGTTGAACATGAAGCCATCAAAATTGTTCAGGTTAAAGCAAAATACTACAGATGACTCATGTGGGAACTGTTGCATGAGAAAGCCTCTTAAAAGTGAAAGCACCTGGGTCTACCCACAATATCCGACTCATTGTGAGTCAGAAAATATAAGTATAATTTGTTTTAGTCCCTCATCTCACCGTTTCGACTCGATCTCTTGCTTTTGACAGAAAAAGAAAAGTGTGATAAGGATTTTGTACTTGCATGTGAAATCCGTTGGCTGTGTTGTTTTTGTTTTGGAGAGGAAAGAAGAGAGAGCGAGGGAGTGTCAAGAACTTTATCCTTTCACAAGTTTCTTACTCTTTAGAATTTAGCTCATGTTATCAGTGCAAGTTGGCGTGTAATGCATGAAAAGAACTTGCACCCATCTGCATTGAGACTTTTATGTAGTGAGACTGCACCTTTTGCATTCAGGTTAATGAAAGCACTAGTATATTGTCTCGTATATAATGATCATAAGAAAGATTCAGAACTAAAAAAAGAATTTCCAAGTAAGCGCACACTAAGGTCAATTTATCCAATAAAATGCAGATACTTTGGTTAAAATGATGCCTGTCTTGACATTTTTACTTTCAGGTACATTTGTGGTCTTGATGAGGGCAAGGCCATGTATCTCTACTTTGTCAAGGCTGAAATGTCTACACCCTGTGGCCTGCCATTTCGAACCGTGCTCACTAGCTACTACAAGAGCAAGCACTTCAAGTGCCGAACACGAGACCCATTTAACGATTTTACAAGCCCTGATCAAGCCATCTTGTGCAATGATAGCAGCCAAAGCATGTACTGCCAGTTGCTAGCTGGTCTAGTCCATCGACACCAGGTCATGAGGCTAGGGGCAGTATTTGCGTCTGCTCTTCTCCGGGCCATCTCTTTTCTTGAGCGTAAATGGGTTCAACTATGCAATGACATCCGCACTGGCCAGCTTGACCTTGCGATCGTAGACCCTGCATGCCGGTCATCAATGACAACCATACTAACATCACCTAACCCCCATCTAGCTGATGAGATTGAGGGCATTTGTAGCTGTCCATCTTGGAAGGGAATCCTGTGTCACCTTTGGCCTAGGGCCAAGTACATTGAGGCTGTAGTCACCGGCTCCATGGCACAGTATATACCAGCTCTTGAGTTTTACAGTGCAGGGAAGTTGCCCTTGGTCTGTACTATGTATGCTTCCTCTGAGTGTTACTTTGGAATCAACTTGAAGCCCTTGTGTGACCCTGCAGAAGTAGCATTTACCCTCTTGCCTAACATGGGTTACTTTGAATTTTTACCTTTGGGAGAAAATGGAACACTTTCCCTAGACGTAGGTGAAGAGGAGGAGGTTCCAAATGACAGGCTCGTGGATTTGGTGAATGTTAAAGTCGGCTTCTATTACGAATTGGTGGTTACTACTTTTTCTGGTAAGAATAAAAGATTCTTTAAAACCATTTGTTTCTTGTTAAGGCGATTAATTCACCCAAAAAAGTATCTCAATCATTCTATGTGCTTCAGTTTTCAAATTCAAGTTAATTCCAACAAGAAAACTCATGTTTCCTTTAGTTTGCTTGATAACAGACTTGCTTTTGTTAGTCGCAATTTAACAAGTCTTTTCTAGAACAGAAATACATGTCCCTGCATGTTGCTGTCGTAGTTGTCACAATCTGAACTACTTGAAGCTTATTCATGATTCAGGTCTGTGTCGATATCGTATTGGAGATGTGCTCCACGTGACTGGATTTCACAATCAAGCCCCACAATTCCGATTCATCTGCAGGAGAAATGTTGTGCTTAGTGTCGACAATGACAAAACCAACGAGGTAGATCTTCACAGAAGCGTCACCATAGCAAAAAGATTGTTAGAACCCTACAACGCTCTGCTTGTGGAATACACCAGCTATGCTGATACGTCCTCTGTCCCTGGACATTATGTACTCTTCTGGGAAATCCAAATGGTAGACTCATCCACCTCTATCGATGCTAAGGTGCTAGAAGAATGTTGCATCACTGTGGAAGAAGAGCTGGATTTTGTATATAGGCAATGCCGTAGCAGGGAAAAGACTGTGGGACCACTTGAGATACGGGTGGTTACGCCTGGAACATTTGAGGCATTGATGGATTTCTTCATCAGCCAAGGGGGCTCAATCAATCAGTATAAAACACCAAGGTGCATCAAGTCTCATACTGCTCTTAAGCTGCTTAATTCTCATGTCCTGGCATCATTATGCAGTCCTAGAGATCCCAAGTGGATCCCCTTGAATGGGTAATACTTCGTTATGTTTGGTTCCGTTTATCTTCTCAATCTAGCTAGCTAAATCGTTTTTGTAGTTTCTAATTGGGGTTGCATCAAAAGCAATGGGATGGTCCAGTTCGTTATAATTAGATACTACTGCTTTGCCCCATCGGTCAACCTGTAATCTTCGTCTTATTTGCAATTGAATATGTCTACCTTAGATTTTTATCATATTGATGACAAAAGATCAACAGATTTATAACTTTTTAACTTTTTCATATCATTCTTGGATTAAGGTAATTAATGAGATGCATTAGATAATGATAGTAGGAGCAGAACTTCTTTCACATTGTTAATTTTTTATTGCGCCGTATCTGAGAAGTCATTTCAAGTTTGAATTTTGGATCAAATATTTTTACCTCTTTAAATTTTATTCATAATTCCACGTAAATCCATTAGAGTTTTCATTCTTTAATAATGTAGCAGCATTTTTAGAATAATTTTGCCGTTCACTTTAAATCAGTCAGAAACTAAAACTCTCTTAAAATCTAGATTTCATTATTGAAATGCTCTAGATTTGTTGATTTTTGGCACTCCAATTTAGAATCGACTTGTGAAGAGAAATAAGAAGCCCATGTCTAATTTTTGGTTGGTGATTCAAAGTGAGGTTGAAAAGTGGGAAGAGAAAATAAAAGTTGAATTGTTGAGTTGATTTTTCGTATTTGTTTATGGGTTTACAAATATAAACCCATGTTTGATCTAAGTTTTGAGTTTTAAAGCTTGTTGTGAGAACTTGACATTGTTGAATTATGAGATTTAAAGGTGTTTGATACTCAAAGAGCTATTGACACGTTTTTGTGTTTATACTTTTTATGTGATGGGCATTTTAGACATTACATGTTTGTTGTTAACGTCGTTTAAATAGTTAAGGCAAACTGTTTATTTTTAATACTAATGAATCCACATGTAATTATAAGTAAAATTTAAAGAGATAAGGATATTTTACCCTATTTACAAACATAATGTAAAAGAATTGGTGCAAAAAAAAATGTAAAAGAATTTGACACCTGCAGGCAGTAACTATTGATTGCATACGGGGTTTGCTCCATCATGCAGTGCAAAGACATGAGCTTTAGTGTGATCTAGTAACCAACTCGTGTCATGCTGCAGCATTTATATTTAATTTTTTGAATGAAAAATAAAAGTAAAAGAATTGGGTAGTTAAAGTTGGAATAAATAGCCTTTTTTCAAAAAAAAAAGTTGGAATAAATACATTTCTTTGGAGCAAAATTTTAATTTAATATGTAGAATTAAATAATATAAACTAAATCGAGTAGGTTCAATGTTGTGGTTGCATAAATATTAAATTGGTTATTTTTGTTCTTTTTAATAGATTGAATAGTAGTACTTAAAAGCAAAAGTAACTCTAGTAAAATATAAAGGAAATAAAAAATGATTCTTGCATTCTTATTCTTTACGGTAAAAAAATTATAAAGAAAGTAAATGGTGGATTTAAAGCAGAAATAACAACTATTGAAGGTTCCAAACAGTGTACAAGAAATGACAAATTGTATCTTGGTTCAAAAACCCCCTGGTCAGATGCGCAAGAAGACAAAGTGTTTTGGGTAGTATCACAAACTAGAAAATTTACAATTAAATCAGTGTACAGCTATAATGCGAGCTTCGACCGTTTAATGAAAAATCGCATTTGGAGATTAATTTGGAAGTGGCCCAGTGCTCATTGCATACATACTTTTTCATGGTTGGCATATAAAGACGGTTTTTTAACCAACTTAGAACAGTCACGCCATCATTTTTCAACAATTTCTTTTGCTCGTTATGCAATATAGAAGCTGAGTTAGTTATCCATGTTATTCGCGATTGCCTTCTTAGTAAAGTTGTTTCGAATTCTTTTATTCCTACTAATCTTCGTGGCCTTTTGTACAATTAGAATATGCTTAATTGGTTTTATCAAAATTTCAGAGGAGATTTTCTCGTCTTGCAATATCCACTGGGGTGTGTTGTTTGGTATCATTGTGTGGTCACTTTGGAAGTGGAGGTGAAGCGATATTAACGACCAAAATGTAATTATCATCCTAATTAAAAAGTATCTTGAAGATACTATTCATTCTTGGTCATAATTTATTCCCATACATACTGGTGTCAATAGATCTCATGTGGAGTTGTTGATCGAATGGTCTCCGCCGCCCTAAGGTTGGGTGTTACTCAACATTAATGGAGCTCATCGAAACTTCATGCCATCAATCCACTACGGAGGTATCCTTCTTGACTATGGGAATTAGAAATGCAATTTCTTAGTCAAACTCAAAAATTGTTTTGCATATCAAGTAAAATTATGAAGAGTTTATTGGGGTTTGTCGATGACATGGGATGAGAGATGTCGTAAGGTGATTTTGGCTATGGACAACAAAATTGCTACAAAAGTGATTTAAATGAAAACATATGAACTAAATGTTTATTCAGATTTAACTTTAACTATTAAAGATTTTTTTTTAAAAAAATGACAAGTCAATATTATTCATGTGAATCGTGAATCCAATCATTTGGTAGATTTTCTTGTGAATATATAGCTTTTCAATGTCCTATTGGTATGATGTTTCTCAAGTATCCTCTTAAGAATTGTTCGAATCTATACTTGAAGAGATAAAAAAGAATACCCAAAAAAATAATAGAGACTTAACAGTTAACAACAAAAAGAAATGAGAAAGAGTTTGAATGTGAAAACTAGTTCGAGGCACGCTATGGAAGGGACTGATTTTAGAGTAGATTTCCATCGCTACCTCAGTGCAAATAGTAATTGATGATATCCTACTACCAAGATATAACGAACCACTCAAAGATCTTCTAATGTGCACTCAAATAGAAAATCTGACAAACTCGTAAATCTCTCAATTGCGCTTGAAGGAATTTTAGAATGAAGAAGAAAAGAGTTTTTGGAAACATGGAATGCTAAGAATGAATTTTCAAAAAGAATGGATGGATATTTATAAATAGTGAAACATCACCAACGTGCCTCTTCATTTAGACACATTTATTTAGAAGTGAACAAATGTGTCATTCCAAAGGTATATGCCTTTCTACAATCAAAGGTCATATCTCTCTCAATAGATACATTAAATTTTGAATCACCAAAAATAAAATAGAAATTAAAAATCAAACAATCCCCCACATGATTCACAATTTAAGGAATACAAAAACAGTCTTTTACAATGTATTCAGTGAAGGTGTTTTCGAGACTTAAACCTCATTTAGTATGAGAAAATCCATTCGAAAGAATTGTAGTAACTTACTTCTTGAACTAAGTTCTTCTAGCTCGAGCTTCAATTCATCATACACATTGTAGGAGATTTTTATTGAGTTATAAATGAGGTCACGCTTTAATAGCCTTGCATTCGTATTTTGCTTCTTGAGTGCTTTAGAGAAAAGCCCAATTTCATAGGTTGTACCCTCATAACCACACTTAAATAGATGAGTTCTACAATGCCATGTGTAAAGGAAGCATGTCTTGCATAATTTGCTACGAACTTTATTTAGAGTTTGTACTTTTCCTAACCGTTATATTAAGTACCACAAAATCATGGTGGGACTATAAAACTCTTAAAAAATGGTACTTCTTCAATCACCAAGCAACTTGTTTTTACCGTATTGAACCTTCGTCTTAAGATCTTTTGTTAAAAAGGTTAGGTTACCATTGCCAGTAATTTCTAATTAATGGGCTCTTATCCCATCCCTCTTGAAAATTCAATGACTTACTTTCTAGCCAGCCCTTTCGTTAATGGATCCATAATATTTTTTGAAAAAGAGATGTAATCCAACAAGATTACTCTATTTTTAATTAAACTCATAATCGTTTTATGCCTCAAACACATATGTCTCTTTTGCTCATTTGAGTTCTTTTGTTTACATTTTGCAATAGCTGCTTGATTATCACAACAAAGACGAATCGTAGGAATTTTGTTTTTCAATAATTAGAATATCCATTAATAAATGTTTAAGTCATTTCGCTTGTTGTGCCGTCTCATTTAAGGTTGTCATCTTGGATTCCATGACGGACTGAGAAATACATGTTTGCTTAGAGGGTTTCCATGCAACAACAGCTCCACTTAATGTGAAAACATATCTTATGGTAGCTTTAGTTTTGTCTAAATCAAAGATCCAGTTTGCATTGTTGTATCTTTTGAGCACAATGGGATAACCTGAATAATGTATATCCAATGATATGGTACCCTTTAGAAATATTAGTATTCTTTCCAATGCTATCCAATATTTTATATCAAGATTAATGGTATTTTTACTTATCCTTCCCACTACTTATGCTATATTACGTCTTATAGCATTTGAGAAATATATGAGTGTACCAATAATTTGAGAGTACAATAATTGATAAACAAGTTCTCCATCATTTTTCCTTAATCTCACATTGGGATCATAAGGTGTATTCACGAGTTTACAATCATATTTATTTAATTTCTTCAATATTTTCTTGATATAATGTAATTATGTAATTGTAATACCCATTAGACTTCGTAAAATCCTAACTCCCAACATAACGTCTGCCTTTCTTAAATCTTTCATGTTGAAGTTATTTGACTAGAAATATTTAATCTCCTTAATAATACTCATATTGCTACTGAAGAAGAGAATATCATCAACATACAAACAAATATAACACATCCAAGGTTAGTAACTTTGATATAAACATATTTATTAAAGTCATTTATTGAAAATCTATTTGACAAGATGATTTGATCAAATTTCTCATGCCATTTCTTTGGGGCTTGCTTTAAACCATATAAGGATTTCATTAGTTTACCAATCTTATGCTCTTGACTCAGTATGACAAATCCCTTTGGTTGTTCCATATATATAATTTTTTCAAATTCGACATTTAGAAAGGCAGTTTTAACATCCATTTGATGGACTTCCAACTGATATATGGATGCCAAAACTATAAATACTCGGATTGTCATAATTTTTGGTACTAATGAATAAGTGTCGAAATAATCAAACCTTCCTTTGAGGAATAACCTTTTTCAACTAATCTTGCCTTGAATTTTTTTATGGATGCATCTAGCCGAAGTTTTTTTTTTTTTTAAATATCCACCTATAGCTTATAGGTTTACACCCCTTGGGGCAATACAGTCAAAACCCAAGTTTTATTATTTATTAAAGACTTCATTTCAACATATATGACATCTTTCCAAAAAGGAAAGTCTACAAATGATGTAGCCTCCTTGTACGTTCAAGGATCATCTTTCATTAGATAGGTATAAAAATCGTTTCTAAAATTTTTCTTTACTCTTTCTCTTTTGCTTTTTCCAAGACCTTCCATATTGATCATATCTTCTTCTTCTAGCTCTATCAAAATTGGAGTGCATTCAAAAGATATTGATTTATTCACCTTAATTTTCGAAGGTAAAATATACTCAAGAAATACAACATCTCTCGATTCTATAATAGTGATGACACTTCTATCAATAATTTCATATTTATTACTAAAATCCTATAAGCGACACTATCTTAAGAATAGCCCACACGAACTCCATCAATGGTTTTAGGTCTCAGTTTCTTCCTTTGAATTTTTGAAATTTTTACTTTTGCCAAGAACCACCACATTCTTAAATAATTTAAATTGGGTTTCCTGCCTTTCCATAATTCATACGAAGTTGTGTTTAATTTCTTTTAAGGAACTCTATTTAGAATATGATATGCAAATAAAAGTGTTTCATTCCATAAATTTTTTAAGAGTTCGGAACCTGAGAGCATATAGTTTACCATATCTAATAAAGTTAAATTTTTTCTCTTTGCCACATCGTTTGATTGGGGTGTCTAAGGTAGGAATATTTGATGTACAATTCCATTCTCATTATAAAAGTTTGAAAACTCTATAGAATTATATTCTCCTCCCTTATCTAAATGAAGAATTTTAGATTTTTTTTTCTTTCTGATTTTCAATTTCATTTTTATATGTTATAAACACAACCAAAGCCTCATCTTTTGTTCGAATTGGAAAAAAATAACAATATTTAAAAAAATCATTTATGAAAGTAATAAAGTATCTCTTACCATTCTTAGAGTAAACTTGAATATCATAAACATTGCTATACAATAACTCTAAGATTGCAAATTTTCTATTTACAAATTTAAAAGGCTTTCTAGATAATTTAAATTGCACACAAATTTCATATTTTTCATGCATGTTTATGTTAGATTTAGGAATAAGATCTAAATTTATCATTCTCTTAATGGACATATTATTAATATGCTCTAAACAACCATGCCAAATATTAGGCGAAAGAACAACAGTATGAAAAGAAAAACTATTATTACTTTCATTACCATGACAAATAACATTAGATACATTTAACTTGAAAAGATCATCGGATACATATCTTTACTGACAAGAGACTCATTTCTATTAATTACAACTTTATCGGAATCAAACAATACATTATAACCTTCTATAATAAGAAAAGAACCACCAATCAAATTTCTTCTAATGTTGGGAACATGTTGCACTTTATGAAGAGACAAGGTCTTCCTAGAAGTTAGTAATAAATCTATCCTTCCTTCTCCTTTCACTTGTGCGATTGTAGAATTACCCATGTTCATGTATTCTTCATCAATGACTTGATATTTTAAGAATATAGATTAGTCAGCACAAATATGGTTATTAGCACTGGTATCTATCCACCAATCGGTAGACTCAAACACTAAATTGACAACAAGAATGTTAGAAACAGACCTTTTGTCATCCTCACTAGTCACAACATTGATCCGTGAGATCGTTGTTTCAGACGTTTTCTAGCCTTTGGGATGTCGACAAACTATTGCTAAATGCCCTAGTTTTTCATAAGCAAAGCAACATCTCTTCATTTCTTCTTAACATTAGATGGTTGTTTACAAAATTTAACTTTTGAAAACTTTTTTTTTTCAAGTTTGAATATATCTCTTTTACAATGTTTACTTTGTCCTCAAACTTTTTAGACAGTTTATCTTTATCTTTGTGGTTTTGTTCAATTTGAAGAGAAACAATTAAATTGTCCATAGTCAAAGTCTCACGTTTGTGTTTTAGAGACAAAGCAAAAGATTTCCATTTTGGAAGAAGTTTTTCAAGCAAAGCACCCATATGAAATAAGAACTTGAAAAAGGTGTGCTTGATCCACATTAGATTTATTATCAGTCATTTTAAAGTCCATATATTTTCCTATAATATAGTTGTCAAGTCCTTCATCCTCTTTACCATATTTCTTTTCTAATGCTTCTCATGTGCAATTTTTGAGTGCGAAAGATATCGTAAAGATTACTGGACAAACAAAATATGACTATGACTAATGGTGGATCCAGGATTTTGTATGAGCGGTGGCAAGTAATCATACAACGTCATGGATCAAATGATTCGATTCGGAGCAAAAAATTAATCATTTTTTAAATTAAATTAAATTATAATATAAAATTTCATTAACAATTTAAATAAAAATGGTTAGATTCACCAATATTAATAGACATAAAGTATAAAGAAAAATTAACATTAGATTTTTACATTAGGCATCGTAAACTGTGCTCGATGTACTTTCATACTTTCAAATTCATTTATGACTAAATCCGTGCCAATGATCCTAACAATATTTTTCTTAATGTAAAGAATAAGTGAACTAGTAAGAAAATCATCTTCCATCTGATTATGCAATCTCATCCTTACAATTTTCCTAACTGAAAATGCACATTCTGTAGTTGCTATAAAAATTGGAAGAGTTAAGATAAGTCAAACCAATCGATTGAGGAAAGGATACACAATTGATTTTTCTATCTTTAACATTAACTAGCATAGCTCTGAAAGAGTTGAAAAATTTTGCAAATATGGATCTTACCTAATATCAAGATCAAAATGCTCCATTTTATATTTCATATGCAATTAAATGATCTAGGAGAAATATACAACTAATTTTTTTTACCTTTAACATTAACTAACATAGAGCTCTGAGAAAGTTAAAACACTTTGCAAACATAGGTCACGCATAATATCAAGTTCGATGTCATCAATATTGAATAATTAAATCCATCTTTAGGATCAAAAGATGAGTTAAGGAAAAAAGGGCAAAATAAAAAAGAAAAATAATTCCAAAATTTGGGCTTAAATGAGTTAAGGAAAAAAAAGAAAATAGAAAGAAAAGAAAAATAATTTCAAAATTTGAGCTTAGGAAAAAAAGAAAAAAAAAACATGAATCTCGCATAATATCAAGTTCAATGTCATCAATCATGACTAATTAAATCCATTTTTAATTCAAAAGATGAGTTAAGGAAAAAAAGAGAAAAAAATAAAAGAAAAATAATTCCAAAACTTGGGCCAAGATGAGATAAAAATAGAAAGAAAAGAAAAATAATTTCAAAATTTGAGCTAAGGAAAAAAAGAAAAAAAAATAAACATGGATATCGCATAATATCAAGTCCATGTCATCAATCTTGAATAATTACATCCATCTTTAGGATTAAAAAATGAGTTAAGGAAAAAAAAATAAAAGAAAAAGAATTCTAAAACTTGGGCCTATATGAGCTAAGGAAAAAAAAGGAAAAAAAAAAAGGAAAGGAAACAAATTTCAAAGTTTGAGCTAAGGAAAAAAAGGAAAAAAAAGAAAAATAATTTCAAAATTTGGACTTAGAAGGGATTGAACTTAGGCATTCAAAATTTAGATTAAGTTCCTTACCACTATTCCAAATCAACTATTTTAATTTATTTAGGGTGGTAAAGTTATATTTTTTTTTTTTACTTTGATACATACAAAAAAAAAATTGAAGGGTGGTGACCGTCACCCCCGCCACCCTTCTCCTTCTGCCTCTAACCATAACAAAGACAATCCTTATCTAATTGTGTTTGTGTGCTTGTATTCTCAGTAAAGTTAAAATCAAAATTTTGATTATGAAAGACCAACAAAATCAGGATTTTCATTTGAAGAAACAACAAAATTGGAGATAACAAGAAAAAGTTCTAAGATTGTTAACTAATAACGCATTTGATTTTGTCATCTATAATAGTTTTGTTTAGAGAATTTCTCTGGTTTTGTAGAAAGTTATTTTTCAATATAAGCCATTTTTATTAAAAGAAATGTAACAACAAATCTACTCTAAAATTGTTGAAATTTATACTCAATGAGATAAAGAAGAACATATGAAGAAATAACAGAGATTTAACAGTTAAAAACAAAAAGAAATGAGAAAAAGTTTGAACGTGAAAACCGATTCGAAGCATGCTATAGAAGGCACTGACTTTAAAGTAGATTTCGTTTCCAACTCAATGCAAATAGCAATTAATGATGTCTTACTCCTAAGATACAACGAACCACTCAAAGATCTTCTAATGCGCACTCAAATAAAAAATCTAGCGAACTCTGTAAATTTCTTTGCTACTCTTGAATGAATTTTAAAATGAAAAATAATAGAGTTTTTGGAAACATAAAATGCTTAGAATGAATTTTTCAAACAGATTGATGGATATTTATTGATAGTTTAACATCACCAATGTACTTCTTCATTCAGACACACTTATTCAGAAATGAACAAATGTGTTCTTGTAAAAATATATGCTTTTCTACAATCAAAGGTTATTCTTTTCTCAATAGACACATTAAATTTTGAATTATCAAAAATAAAATAAAAATTAAAAAGCTAATAAGAACAGTATTTGAATTTTATTAAATGATGCTATAAAAATTTTATTTTTACTCATTATTTTGATATAAATTTATTTTTTATTTCTTTTTAAAAAAAGAATATAAAGAATATACTACTAAAATTGACAATAGACGGCACCATTTCTTCAACTCTCCATGGAAAAAAAAAAAAAATTAGGGTGTCACACTCCCACATGCGTCCTCCCAAGTCTAAGGTAACCTACAGTACGCCATTTACTTTAATTTAATGTCAGGATGTGTCACCAAGATAATACGTGATTTGTTCCTTGATGAAAAGTTCCGGATAATTTTGCACTTAGCATTCTTTCGGGGGCAATTCAATCACAATCATACCCATCCAATCCAACCCTTCAAATCAATTGATATTTGACATTATGTGTAGCTTCCCTTGCTTTTCCATAGGTCTTCGCAAGTGCCCCACCCGGTTTAAAATCCGTGCTGCACGTAATCATAACCATTTACCTCCAATATTTCTCGCGCGTGCCCCATGATGCGCATGCACGATGCAACCCCCCTCTCTCTCTCTCCTCCTTTCGGACAGCTCAATTTGACATGATATAAGGTTGAAAGAGGTGCCAAGACCATGAAGCTTGCAACAGAATTGTCTGGAATCTATCTTGTGTCAGAGACAGAGTTCATCTCGGTCTTGCGTCAAGGGTATATGGTTTGTCTCACTCACACAGTCCGACTTCTCCCTCCACGATCTCTCCCCTCACCACATGCAGTGCCATTACTGTACTTTCCACTTCACAACAAAAGAAAAGGAAAAACATTTTATGGGAACAACGAAAAAGAAGAAAACGACTTTTTAACTACCTTTAAAGGGGTAAGGAATGTATTATTGATGTCAAATCCACTACTATTATTCTTCTCATTTTCCTGTGTTGATGGACGTGATGTAAAAGACAAAATTAGTTGTAACAAAGATTTTTTTAAGGTGTTAAAGATTGGATTAAGGAGGGATCATTATCTTAAGTTCATTGAATGAGGGATCAATTGGGATGATGTAATCTGGAGCCCTTTAGAGTTCGATTAATTGGTCTATGGTTGGAAACATATTTTCAAAGTGCATGTGTAAAATAATGAGAATAAAAGTGAAAGTGAAATTGGAAATGAGCAGCGTCCAAAGAAAATGCACCCGGAAAGTTGCTGAGCGTAGAAATCCGACAAGGGATGTCAGTAGATTCGATTACTATTGGAAAATCGACACCGCAAAAGGAAATGCAATGAATGCTCCTGCTCTCAGACCAAAAAAAATAAAGTTGGCCACACGCAATTTTCAAAGGCAAAAGTTTTTGGATAAGGTTGTTGATCAGACCAGGCTTAGATATTTATCGCCCTCCCCCATGCTTTGCATAAGGTGGAATGGCGTACACTGTTTTTTGATGTTTATACAAAAATGTTCTCCTTCCGATGAAACTAAACCAAGTTTCCTGCAGATTAATTAGCCAAATGGCAAAAATTAATGCCACGTGACTGCAAGTCAAGTTGTCAACAACCCTTTAAGCCTATAACCAGGGGCGGAGCCTCCTTAAGATATGCCCCCCAAAATTTAAATTTTTTTTTATATTATATAAAATTTTTAATATATTCTTTTAATGACCTTTTAAAATAATTTTTAATTTAATAATTAATACAAATAAAAAATAACAAAAAAATTCTACATGTCTCACTCAATTTTAAAATTTTTTTCTTCTTCCACTTTATATTATTTTTATTTTTATTCTATTTACTCATATGTTTTAAATTTTTATAAATTTTTTATCTAAATTTCTATGAAACATTAAAAATATCTTTTTTCTTTCTTTTTAGTTATTTCATATGTAGACTATCTTCTACTTATCATGTTTTCTATTTTTTTGTTATGTGAATTTTATTTTTTATGATTTTAATTTTTAAAAATTAATAAATTATTATGTAATTCTCAAATATAAGTTGTAGTATTTCACTATTGCTTAAAAATTCATCAAAGTATCATTTTTTATGAATCTTGATTAGATAAGAAGAAATAATCTTGAATATATTTTTTTATGTACTTTACATTTTATATTTAGTTAAAAGAAAATTATCTTGAATATGTAATCTTTAAACAATCTTAATTATATAAGGAAGAATTATTAATTCTGAATATCGTATTTAACTACTTATATTTCATGCATTAAAATTTTATATTTAGTATTATAAGTTTAAATATAAATAAAATAAAAATATTAGATATTGAGTGCATTAATTTTTTTTCAAGTTTGATTAAAATATAAGTAAGTTGAAAACAATTGATAAATTCTTTAAAAAAAATGTAAATCGTCTAAATGATTCTCTTACACTTGAGCTATCAATCTTCAATGCTTCAACTCACAAATAAGAGTAATGTGAATCAAAATGTTGAAAACTTAATTCTAAAGAAATAGATGTTTTTTAATATATAATTAATTAATAATTGATGAATTTAAATTAATAAAATATGATCAAACATAACTTTCTTAAAAAATTATTATAAGTTTTTCTTTTTTTTGATTTATATGTTATATAATTTAACATATTTATTTTTTAAATTTTTAATTTTTATTCCTCTGTCTTTCACTTTCTCAATAAAAAATTGGCTAAATGGTCGCCGCCTATAACCACATTTGGTTTTGGTATAAAGGGGAAAGTCCACTAGCAAACACGCGCCCATAGACCAAGAAACATCAATATGCCATATTGAAAGCAGAGGCAAAATCAGAAGAGGAGAATCCTCAAAGCAAAATCAGTGAAGGAAAGTTCGTTTGGAGGTCTCTCTCCCTCTCTCTGCTTATATTTTGGGCCACAAAATCATTGAAAACAGGTTTAGTTCCGCGCCCTTTTTGGGCTTAAGCCCATCCCAATTTAATTTGCAATATGGGTTTTCACCATTGCATATTTACATGTATGTGAAAAAACTATCAAATGAAAACAAATTTCATCGAAGACAAAAAAAAAAAAAAAAAAGAAACAGTAGATAGATGTTATTATGAAATGCGAATCATTCTTAGTTATTAATTTCCAATAACCATAGTTGTTAAACCGAAATATATATCGTGTATTGAAATTTTATTTTTTTAGTATTGAGTATAGAGTATCGTATCATATTGTAGGATACGGTAAAAAATTTTAAAATTAATTATAAATAACATATATATATATATAAAATAAAATAATTAAAAAATATTATATGTTTTTATGGAATTGAAGATTATAGGATGTAATTTGAAAAGATGATTGTTTTTTTAATTTAAATTTTCAACATATTCTTTAATAATATAGATTTTGAATAAAATATATATTTTTATATTAATTTATCAATTAAAAAATAAAAAACATTTATCATGTTAAAATTTAAATGGAATTCAATTTTTTTAATATTTTTTTAAAATCTAAAAATTGAAACTTATAAAATATAATTTTTCATATTTCAATTCAAAAAAATAATAAAACATATATTTTTTAATAATTAATTAAAATTAAGTTAATAAAAAATTTATCAACTGCATCAAACGATATATCTCATATCATAAAATATGAATAATATATTATACAATACGTTTTCGATACTTGATTAGATGAGATATAATTATAAATATATTTTACTAATATTATGTTATCTCATATGTACGATGATGATAATTATGTCAATAACCAATCCATTCAACGCTCCTTCCGATTGTTTCTGAATTATTCTAATTGTTTAAGCATCTCAAAGTAGATACATAGCTGAGAGCTTTTAGACAAATCAATTAAGGAACGCTCTTAATTAATAATCGTCAGAGGTGGGCTCTTGGAATATTCCCATTCGCGCCCTCGGGAAAGAAGGCCCCTGGCTTATGCTCATCGCCATCTCCGTACACCATCCTTAGAATCTCTGGCGGAGTTCTTGCATAGGAGAGTGAATTGGTGTCAGCTGATAGGACGTTACCGGTAGTTCGATTCTCAGCCCCAAGTTCCAAGGGTACTATTAGGCCTTCATCTTTGATACCACAGTTGGCAAGCTTGTTTCTTAGCCCTGAGATCATGTTTGTGAAGTCCGCTACCGTTATGTCATACGGTTCCACTTTCTCACAGGCCTTCTCATACAGCAGTGCTCGTAAAACCGCATCTTGCCCAGATTCCACCCCCAACAGTGACGCAACCAACTACGAAAAGTAACAATAGCTTAAAATATAAGAGTCATCAGAATATTCTAGCGAATGGGAAATTAATTTGTAGTTATGATTTGATTACATAAAACTCATATTATAGTAGAAAAAGCTTTTTAATTAGTTGATCACGTGTTTTGGAAACTTGATTTTAAGTTCAAAAAAAATTTTACAATAGCTAATATTAATAAATAATATATTTTATTTAATTTTAATTATAACATATTTAAAAGATATTATATTAATACAAAATTTATTTAATATTTTATAAAAAACCTAATTTAAATAGACAAGTCAAGCCGATTAAGTACATATATGGACACTTCTATCATTACGAGAAAAAAATTAAAATCTATTCTCAAATGAAAGTGAACAGCACATGGCTTTTATGATGACATCTAGTGTGAATTACAGAAGTTAATTTTGTTTAAATATACATATAAGTTTGATTTAAACATTTGACTTGAGAATTTGATGAATAGGATAGATCAGGTACGGGGCATTACCTTTCTTGAAGTGTAGTTGTGGAGGAATGGGATAGTGCCAACATAGCCTTCAAGTCCCACATAAGGGATGGCATATGATGCTAAGAGAAAGTTGTTTGTGTTTGCGTAAGGGTCGAATGGAGGATCCAGACAGTACCCTACTGCTTTGTCAAATAGTTTGGCAAAATTTTCAGAGCTGGTATCTAACAGAGGCCTAGGGATTCCACCTACTTTTGTCACGATAGCCCTGCAAAATTAGACAAATATATTTTATGCTCGTGTCAACATGTTACTGCCAAAGGAGGCATCTGATAATTTGGAAGGAAGGAGAAGTACCTGAGATGACCAACTTCCTGATAACCAAATTCCTCGATGATTCGACGAGTAACGGGTCAAGATTGGCCTTCTTAGCACCAATTGGAGGAGGTCCACCCTTAGCGAATTCGGGAGCATAAGCGCCTAGACCTTCCCCACGTGTGCCATTCATGAAAAATTCTGTTTCTAGGAATTCCAAGTTTTGAGCAAATTGAATTCGAGCCTTATCGTCGGCCTCAATAGGTGCACAGTCACAGAGATGATGAGGAAATCCTGCAATCGTGATAAGTTGCAATGAAAATAGAAAGAGAAGTCAAGCAAAGGAGAGTGATGGACTAGCCATTTCTAAGCCAAATGATTTTTAATTTGGCTACGTGCATGCAGGAAATGGACCACTCTGGCTATTTGCTTTTATGCAGCAGAAAATCCCCACACATGGGACTCGTAGTTTTACAAGATAAATGTTTGGGAGTGTTTTGGAGATGTACGTGTTTGCCATGTTTGGGGAAATTAACTCTAAAATTTTGCCAAGTTTTCCCTCTTCTCTTTAATAATGCAAGTAATCCTAAGAAACAAAAGAAGTCTTCTTATCACCGTATGGTTAGAAAAGGCTTGCGCTTAGCAATTGGTTAAGCAAATTTCTGATATTGCTACCGCAAACTGCTAAGTCCAAATTCTTTTTCATATTTGGGTGATAACCTAGATGCATGTTATTGTTACTTGACACAAGTTACATGGTTACTATTCTATTAAGGGTAATTCTTAGACGAAGTCTGCTTAAATTAGCTTAGTAATTTGACAATTGAAACTCATTACATGGCATGTATTTCAACTAATTTGACGATGGAGTTGGTAGAAAGCAACAGGTTTGTAGTTACAATTAGTTAAATAATTGAAGAAGGCCAGAAGCAACTTCAAATTATATATATCTACTCATCCCATGATCCCGTGCCCTACTCCACTTTGAAAGTGTCCTTAGTTAAATAATTGTTGGAGATGTTGGATGTCCCTACGGACAATGGTCATAGAGGCAATGCAAGTATGCTGCCATGAGTCTCTCGCCATGGATAGAGCAATAGACTCTCTTGGCAATATTTGTATCAATGTCCTCTCTTTTAATCAATAAAAATTACTTTTCCAAAGAAATTTCTAAGACTAAAACTAAGAAGAGGAATCTCAAAAAGAAAAAAAATAAAGTAAGAAGAAGATTTATTTACAAATATGTGAGGAGAGAAAGAAGCCATATACATTTTGAGCCGAATTGTTTCATAAATACTGGCATTCTTTCATATGTCGGCCAAGGACCATTGCCATTGATCACCCCTCTATCTAACACTTACATCCTAGAAACCTCAAAAATATCTGTCTCTCTTTTGGATCTACACAATCGAATCTCTCTTCATCTTGGACAATTTACTCTTAAAACGTAAGAATAATATTGTGGCTCAACAATTTAAGTAAGTATATATTTCTTTATAATCACATGTTATATCCAAATTAAGTCTGACTTTTCTGATCCACT
The DNA here is from genome assembly GCF_053813885.1 of Theobroma cacao. NCBI lineage: Eukaryota > Viridiplantae > Streptophyta > Magnoliopsida > Malvales > Malvaceae > Theobroma > Theobroma cacao. Next base: position 36,364,489 of record NC_142639.1, on the reverse strand, counting down.
ATCTCTAAATAATTTAACTATCATGACTCCTAGCAATATGTAACATCTATGCACCAATAGAACCAGCTTGATTATCAAGAAATACAGCCTCTAATTAACATTGGGGGAGTACTCTCCATCTAAGATAATTCCAAATAGAGAAGAGTTTTCAACATTTGGTAAATTATGTGTCACTATATTTCATCATAAGTCAAAACCATTTCAACTTACTTTTACAGCTCAAAATTTGGGAATTCAAGTTACACAGTCACTTTTCACAACCTACAATTCCACAATTGTAAATCAACAACTCAACCAACAGTCATCATTTACTTTCTCATAATGCTATATATATTCTTTGACCTTACCATTCATTGACATTAAATAAAAATTAAGTCTATTCCTCAAAAAAAAAAAAAAACTTTGCATCGTAGCTAAGTGATAAAGCCTTAATTAATGCATACCAAACATATTCTCACTTCCCTCAAATTAACCTTCCGAACCAAAGGTTAAACTCTTAGTTGATAGGGACGTCAAAGCTCTAATCACAGCTTTATATTTCTTGGGTGTTTGTTTACTGGTAGTTACATACTGGCCCTCTGACGGGTTGATCGGGGATGGGATTTTGCCAAAGGTTGGTCAGGTGTTGCTTCGTAGTATAGGTGATGCCTTTTGTAGGTGTACTACTTTACGGGGGAAAAACTCGCTTTAGACTTTTGTTTTAGACGCGTCATTTTATTGAAGTTTGAAAAAAGGGTGCAAATCATTTTTTTTGAAAGGCGTGCCAAATCATTTTTTACCCCATATAACTCTACAAGTAGCGACCTTCTTAATACAATTCCAAAAGAAAAAAAAGGCACTCTCAATATTCGATTGAGCATCCAATCAATATAGCTATAAGAAATAATAAAATGATTATTTTTATAAAGAAACTCGCGAGTGAAATTGATGTGATCATTTTCAAATTAAAAGATTGTAGTCTAACATTTTTTTTCCTTTTAAACCTTCTACAAAAGGAAAATCCTCAATTATTTTATTGTGTATACCTTTCAATTACTTTGTTCACTTCCTAGATGAGCCCACACTTCATAAAAGAAAGTTGACATAATATTTAAAAAAAATTTTAAACTATCCAAAAAAAATTCAAATACATTAATTAATTGGTTGTGGCATCATTGTTTTTTCTGTTTTGGATTTTACTATACATAAACTACTTGAAGTTAACTAATTGGTTTGTTATTAAAAAATAATATTACAGAAAAGAAAAAATATTAAATATTTAAATAGGTTTTCAAATTATCTTAAAAAAATCAATTTAATTTCTATCATTTTATCACATTCAAACAGATAAAAACATTCTTATAGCGGTTATTCCACCATGGATATTTTGGGCCTGCATATCCCTAATCCCTTGATTGGCAATCTTTACAAGCTCCACCGAAAACTTTCATCTGGGCTTCTCTTCTTTCTAGTCCCCCTCTTTTTCACTAGCAAAAAGTATCTCATTAAAATCCCCCATGCATAGCTAAGAGAGTTGTGAACAAGCTCCAAGTTGTCGAAGAAGAGACTAATTTAGATGTCTATGCGTTGTATCTGGCATTCCATGAAAACTAGTAAAGCACCATTTTTGCCCTCTGAACTGCATCTTTGTGTCAATATGGTTCTTGGAAAAGAAACAACAGAAAGGTCAATATCTCTTTTCCATAATAATGCCAAGCCTCCTGCTCTCTCTATAGCATCCACACCAAAAGCTACTCTTAATCTCTCCATCTTCGTATTGCTTTTTCTTGTCTCCATTAAGAAGACAGCATCCGGATTTTGGCTTTTAAAATACTTAAGGAGCATTTGAATTGTTCGAGGGTTCCCGAGCCCTGACAATTCTAACAAATGATCTTCATTTATCTAACCGGTGCTGGTTGATGTGACCAATAGGCACCGCTGGTTCCATTTGTTCCCTCTCATTTTTTCTCCATTCGTTTCCCACTTTCCATGTCTTCTTTATTCAACATATCACCCTTGCTTTTCAGTCTATACGGTATTCGAAATCAACACTCCTACATGTAACCCAACCCATTCTTCACTAGAGACACATGCTTTTCATAATTTAAAGCATACTCATCGAATCCCTCAGACATAGGTTGAACATAGGGCTTACTGATCTCTTGTTCATGTGTCCTATTTCCAATCGCACCCGGGTCCGGTTCATCTCTCTCCTCTGACCTGTTTTGACAATCAGATGCACTATCCTCCATGTTATTATCTGACAAGATCTCATTCAGAGTCCGTGAAGTAAATCTGCTTTGGGCTCCTACACCATCATTGCTTCTAGATCTATCATCAGCCATACCATCTTTTGCTTTGTCCTGTCGTTGTGTAGTCCCTTCTATAACTATTTCCGTAACCCTTGTTCTCAATTAAGCCACTAAAAAAGAGCCGTACTGCTTTTGCACCTCCTCACCATTGTCATCTAAGCATGTATTCGTACAGTCCTTGTTGTGACCCATAACGCCACAATTATAACGAAACCGGGGTAATCTTTCATATTGGATTGCCAGCCACCTCGCTTTCCCATCCTCCATAGATAACATGATTCCTCTTCTCAATGGTTTAGATAGATCCAACAGTACTCTTATCTTCATGAACCTATCCCGTAAGTCCTCTTCATCACCATCTACTCTGATGAACCTAACAACCATATTACCAATGGCCTTTGCAACCTCTTTATTCATTAGCCTTGTGGGTAGTCCCGTTGTTTGTGGCCAAAACTCTTCCTTTCCAAAATCCAAGTCTTTGGGTTCCATGAATTCTTCGTCATAATCTTTTAAGACCATAACGTTCCTATCAAAACACCAAAGGTGTCCCTCCTTAATGCGATCGTAATAATCTTTCTCGACAAACCTGAATAGGAAATTGCTTTCTCCGATTTCCTTTACTGTAAGTTTCCCTTTTGTCTTACAAACAGTGCCTAGGGCTTTAATCATGGCTTCTTTGTTATCTTTCTTCCTTGCCATACAGAACCTAATAAACATTGACTCGTTTTCCATCAGAAGATCTAGCACCCGTTTGTTTATCAATTCTCAATTGAAAAGTCTCGTTCTCTGACAGTTTAAAGGTTTTCCATTTGTCTCGTAATTCCTCCATCGTTATCTCGTTTCATTAACAATCGACCACAACCGTCAACCAAGTAAAACACCACAAGACAAATTGATAACTTTGCTATATAGAGTTATTTTTAACAGATTTTAGAAACTTAAGTGGCTAGACCCTCGAGTTCAAAATTGAATTTTAACCTTTTAAGCTGTTTTGTTAGTGTAAGTTAGATTACATATTGAATAGTTAAATTATTTGGTATTAGTTTAATTTTACTTTACTTCGTCTTAATTTAATTTAGGAAAAGTGATTGTCTATTTTTCTCATGGTTTTGTGCAAAATATAATGAGTAAGGTGAAAGAAAGTTATGATAGCGTAAGTGTGGTGAAAGTGTCACTTGTATATGTTGCAGTAATTTGAAGATAACTTGTGTGATTTTTGATTCATTGGAAAGTTAAGAGAATGAACTACAATTTTAATGTTTATTACTTTGCCCAGTTTGAACTAGATCATAGTGAAAATCACGTTCAAAATTGATAAACAAATGCAGTTCTGCACTTAAGACAGCATAGATTGAGGTCGCGATCTTGAGTAACTCATGGCCGTGGCACTGAAAGTGAGACCACCGAAGCGCCAGAGAACCATGGTTGCGGCACTAAGCATCATGGGGGCATCATACAAACTCCCAAGAGCACGGAGCCATGGTGCTGAAGAACAAGCTCCGTAGTGCTACCAATGAAGACCACAGTGTCGCGGAGCCACCCAGATTTTCATAATTAAAACTGTGATGAAAAATTGGAAAGTATGGCAACCTTGTACATATTTAAAAGCTTTTTTTTTAGAGCATTCAGGGGGAGGTAGCAAGCAACTACTCTGGAAAAAAATAGCTTAGAACAAAGCAAAAAAACAAGATAATTGCGATCATAAAGCTTCAATAATTAGTTTCTTTCTCTACTTTTATGTTTCTTTTATTTTCTTTGACTTGGATTCATGGCTAAATTTATTTTGATGTTGTTTTTATTAGTTATTATGAGTTAAATTATCTTTCTAGGATTGTGGTGGACTTCAACATATAATTTGAATATTTGTTTCTTTTTTATTTACTATGAATGGGTACAATTTTGTTTATTCAAATTTGTTTTTAATGCTTTTGATTGCTTAGCCAACAGTTAATTGATTTGTGAATCTAATTGAGACTCGACAAAGAGATTTTAGATTGAATTAAGATTTGAATAGTGTATATTTACGTCATTTAGGTGATCTGATTCGCGATTCAGGCAAACATACGCCAATTGCTATACATAGCCACATTAGAACACTAGCTTAATAAACCTTATTCAATTGATTCCTATAGACATATAGTGACCCAATTAAGTTAGGTATTTGTGCAAGTATCTCGATGGAGACTTGTACATAACTTTGGATTCTAAGTTAGTAAAACCACCTATGAATGTAAATAATAAAAGAAGCTAATATCAAATGAAGTGTTGAATGAACCCATAATCCTAAGTTTTAGTCTATTGACTTTTTCAAGTAATTTTAATTTTTGTTAGTTAACTTAGCGCTTGTTTTAATTTTGTTTTAATTAATTTTCAAAAAATTTTAGTTACTTAAATAAAAATAATTTGTCATAAATTATAGTACTTAGTAAAGATTTAGGAACAAATTTTCATGAAAACGATACTCTTCTTCATCACTATATTACTTATTCGATAAGTATACTTACGTGTGCAAAATCGACAGCACAAATGCTAAAAAAACTGGTAGCTTCCTTGAACACACAAAACCTAAACTCCTATAAATCCTAGTTTGGGGAGACATTGTCATGTATAATATATTAATTTGGAATGGATGTTCATTTCCAATACTAATGAACTCGAGTGGAATTATGGACAAAATTTAGGGAGATACCTAAAAGAATATATTGAAATCAAACTCTAGCTAGCAAAGCAAACACCGAAGAGCAAAAGTTAAAGGAGGGAAACATCTAAACAAACAAAAGAAGACTTAAAAGAAACAGAAACGTAACTTCAAAGAAAGCTTTAAATGGATCTCCAATATATATATATATATATATGTAAAGACATTTAGGTGCTGTTTGTAATCTTCTCTATTGTTATTTCATGTTTTTACAATTGAGCAGCTTTTAAATATAATTTTTTTTAAAATGACTCTCAACATTATTAATAAAAGGATTTCCACTGACTGAGCAATGTTTGTGTATATATATATGTAAAGACATTTAGGTGCTGTTTGTAATCTTCTCTATTGTTATTTCATGTTTTTACAATTGAGCAGCTTTTAAATATAATTTTTTTTAAAATGACTCTCAACATTATTAATAAAAGGATTTCCACTGACTGAGCAATGTTTGTGTATATATATATATAAAGATGACTTAGTTAATTACCACCATGTGGGGAAGGAGAATATAAGGAGAAGTTTGTAAAGAAAGTGCTTGCACCTTAGATGGATAATAACTTAACCTATATAATTTTTTTTTAAGAAAAGCGTAACTTATATATATATATATATATATATATTTATATAATTCAATTTCACATCATAGTTAAGTTGTAAACCTAAGACTTGATAGTTTATTAGAACGAAAGAAAGACTGATAGTGTGCACGGAAACAAATATAATAACACTTTGACTATAAACGCATGGCGACAAGCTTATCAAAAAAAAAAATGCATGGCAACGATTAATGATGATACCACTATATCTACCATAAGTTTTTTTTTTTCGTTGGAAAGTTAGAGACTCTAAGTGATTAAAATGAGCGCATAAAATTTTGATGTGCAAAATAATGATAGAAAAGGCCTCAGCACTGGTCAGTCTCAATCACGTAATCCCAAAGCTTTATTAGTTATTGTTCAAATTACTACATAAAGTAACATAGTGCATGTGTTTCTTTTACATGCATGGTCTTATTTCAAACAAAAAGAGACTTATAAGTCTACATTTACTTTTTTTCATAACACATGCAATGGTAAAAACATATATGTAAAATGGTTATTGCCATCTAATAATGCTTCAAAGCTCATAGACAATTACTTGGCGAATAATGTTTAGGCCAATTGTAGCATTCACACCTATTGGAAAAAATCCACCGGGCATGCTTGTGTTGCCAATTCCAAATATGATCCTTAAGACCTCCTGTAATGACTGCTCCTCGATCACCAGCGGTGTTCGAGACTTCCGGGAGAGACCCGTCAAGTCTCAAACAAGCCTTAATGGAAATACTCATTGATCACTAGACACATCTACCAAACCATATTAATGCTTAAACCATATACATTTATATCATGATTTGAACAATAAGCATAATAATTCAATTTGACCTTTAAGTCTTAAAATCCTGATTATATACAATGAGTCCAAAAGCCCCAAGTTTTCATTTATATCAAAATTAATATATGTTTCCATAGTAATACCAAAGTGATACAACTTGACCTCTAACAGCGAAGTGACTCGGAATAGGGTACTATGAGATGCCTTTACCTACATCGTAGTGGACCATGAATGCTGATGAATAGTTCGTTGGCTGATCACTACCTGCAAAAGGAAAATGAAGATGTGAGTCTCACAGACTCAGTGATCATCGACTCCGTGAGTAGGGCATAGATGGGAAACAAGCATAAAGCAGAGAATTTGAATATAAAAAATATCAAGAGTAAATAAATAAAAATATTTTAATTCAAACGAAAATTTGTACCTTATATAAAAAAATCAATCGAAAATTTCTTGCAAGTTGTAATCAACCAAAATGTATATCAAATCAAGGTAAGTAAAATTTTCAGCATCAAAATAGGTTAATAACCATTTTCAAATCAAATCATTTCAAATATCATTTTAAATCTAGTGTTCATAAAAGTTCTCTGCCGTCAAAATTATCTCACGTATTACTCAAGTCAAATCGATAAAATTTAAGCAAGCAGCCACAAAACCAAATATTATTTAAAATCATATACAAATCATAAATCACCTCATACGCGATGAGTTAAAATTTATTTCACAGTAAAAATAAGGAAGCTGCGGAATATCGACTAGTTTCGTTTTCACCATGCAAAGAATTACAAGTTTGGAAACCCAAAGAGATGTCACTCTCGAGTAGGTAATAGTAATATAAACTCGTGATCTCGCTACCACGTAATAACATCCAGGAGTATCGCTTCTACCGGATTCCCACGTGCCATCGTAGTCTTAACGATGTTGGCCGACATCGGAGAATCAAGCAATCGTAACTGAGTAAATCATTAATGGTCTATCCACATATACATATATCACAAGCTGTGGCCCTCGCCACATCTATTCACCCCGTCGATGATCCAAAGGTTCTCTAACTAGAGCTCACTCGTGCATGAGGGTCATACTTAATCGAAGTGACAACCGGCCTACTCTCAAATCTCTCAGTTTATAAAACCATTTTAGAAATTACGCCATGTCTTTGAAATCTCATTTCAAAACTATTTCCAACGCAGTCAACATAAGGGCATGAAAAAAATATATTATTATTCTTTTTTATATAAAATAAATTCTGCGCATGAATTTTGAAACAACAATGGGCATGGTGAATATGCATTATAATCATGAATGCACACCGCACAAATATAAGGCACATTTTTTATGTAAATCGTCTTGAAAAGCTTGTTTCCTAATTTAAAACACTTTACGTATAATTTATACATATATATTCAAAACACATTCAAACATCATAGCAATCACAAATTTTCTAAGATTTTACCAACTCATGCTTTTCACAATTTTTGCATGTAAATTAAATCATACAGGTTATATATACAAACATAATTACGAAAAATTTTAAAATAGACACCTCTTACTCACCTCGAGATAGTAGGATATTACGTCGCTATTTTTACTTGCTGGTCGCTCGTTATTTCCTCCAGCCAGTCACCATAGCTCACTTCCTTTACTTTTGCACTTTCACTTTTTCTTTCACTTTGAACCCATTATGCACCCACGGGTTTGGTGGCTTGTATGTCACCAAATCTTCTCCAATCAAACCGATCTTTGCTTATTTCTCTTGAATCGAGTGCTCTACAATCCCACAAAGCCGAATCCTCTCTTTGCATGTTTATTTTCTTCCTTGTTTTTCTCTCACATGGCGGATTGCTAAAATCATTCACCTTTTTATATCTATTTTTTGTCTTTTCTCTTTATTTATTTATTTATTTTTCATTATTTTCTCCACCCATTTTCTCTCTCTACAGCCGACGTCCTCTCCCTTTTCTCTAACCCCAAAATTTTTCTTCTCTTTCATTGCTAACCGGCTACCGACTAGATCTCTTTTTTTGCCGATCACCACAATACCCAACTCTTTCTCTCTTTTTCGCCGATCACCACAAAACCTAGCTCTTTCTCTCTTTTCTACCGGTCACCACAAAGGCCAACTTTTTCTTTCTTTTCTTTCTCTTTTTCTTCCTCCCTCCTTGTTCCAACCGACTTTTTCCTTTCTCTCTCACAAACAGGTAGCAAGCTCCCTCATTTCTCTCTCAAAAACCGACAACAAGCTCCCTTTTTTTTGGTCCCATAAACGGTTGATGGCAAAAAGGAAAGAGACAAATAAAATTTTTACTTGATGTTGCCGCATTGTGGGGGCCGACAATGACAAGCTTACTTGTCAATGTCCCACTTTTTTTTTTTATTTCTCCTTTGGTTCTTCACTTGACCAGCCCCTACCATCCTTCACATGATTTAAAAATAGATTTGGATCCTTTGATTCACACATAGGCGGCTACCCATCTCCTCTGTTTTATATTCTTTTTATTCTTTTCTTTTCATTTCTTTATTCATGCTTCATGTACAAGTTATATTTTATTTAATTATTCTTTGACCCTTTCAAGCTTACTTGTCACATGTTTTAATTTTTCTACATAATCTAACCTTCCTTAGTTGGTAAATTCCCATTTAACTTCAAATATTAAAATTTACACAAATTCTCAAATTTTCCTTTATTTACTGTATAACCTTTCAAACTTTCATCTTTTACAATTTGGTCCTTCCAACACGTTTTAAGTTCCAATTTTCTTCTATATTTCTTCCTTTACACGTATATAATCAAAATATCGAAGTTGCACTTAAACACAGTATCACTATAATATTTAAATATTTACTTACTCACGCTAGCTCGATTTAATAAAAACACGTGGGTCTCATTTACGTCATTTATCTCCAAAATTCATTCATACTTCTTCTCCCCCACTTGAATTGACCATATACTCCTTCTTCATAACTAATTCCAACATCTGATAAAATATTAATATTTTAATATTATTTTATTAAATAAAATATTATTTTATTCTAAAATTTTTCACTTATCTTCTCTAGTCTCGAAACGTCTTATTATGTCCCAATTCACTTTCAAATCATCTTTTAGCTTGCTAATTCATCCATGACAAAGATATTATTATTTAATTATTATTTCTACGCGTGCGAAATATTTGACTCTTGAACATTCCCTTCACCTTTTATCGCTCTTTAGCACATAAATTTGCATCAATCAATCCTTCGTCTTATCGGGAGGGTTACGTTGACTACTATACGAGGGTACGAGGTGTTACACCTCCCATGCTGCTTGTGGAAGTAATAGGGAATTAACATCCGCTACAATGATGTTACTGGTAGTTTGGTTCTATGCTCCAAGTGCTAATGGTACTATCAAACCTTCATCATTCTGGCTATACATGCAAAGTGGGTTAGTCAATTGTGTAATACGATCAATGAGATTTGCCACGGTGATTTGATAAGATGGCACTGTCGCGTTGATCCTTAGCTAGAGTAGAGTTTGTAGAAGTCTATAGCTTGTAAACATACCCAAGAGTGAAGCACACAACTACGCCAAATGTGCCCACCAAAAAGAAACGATGAAATTACGAAAATGAGGGCAGAAAATATAATTGTTTTACCCAGAAATGAACTCTACGTACGTACTTAAAGTATTAAGACTTTTTGACCAAATAACATTTAATATGGGTTAAAGGAAGTAATTGATTAAATGTACATACCAAAATAATAGACTTGAAAGAAAGAGTACTTATGACTCGAAGTGTTGGTATATGTCCGGAAGCCAATTGGATTGATCAAGGGATATATTATCATTTAATATATACTTAATCGCATAACATTATATGATAGAGGTTTTACTTTATGTTGGTACAATAATAAGGAGTTAGTAAGTACTAATTGGACGAAGCCCATGAAACATAAAGGCCTTGTAAGAGAATTATAAAGTTGTTACAATTATGAAATCTCTATGCATTAAAGCCATGTTCTTAAAATAGTTCTTGGTCATTGTATTGTCAAGACAAGGCATTGAAAATGCTCAAAGACTGATACATGTTAAGCTTCCTTACCTAGGAAGTAAGCAATTGATCTCATAAATTGAAGTATATGGGATACTTGAAGATAACATGCGGCTGCTTGTTAAAGAACAAGTTCACTGAACATGACCCGTGTTTACACTAGTTATTTTTAGTAATATAGAGGTATTTATTTTATTTTTATAGTCCATTTTAAATGTTTATCAAGTCTAAAGATCAGTGGGCTTTTGGCACCACCAAGCATTATATTAGTGTCCATATAGGGAATATTTAGAAACTAAAGGAATAAAAATAAATAGATTAAAAAAAAGAGAGGAATAGTAGGACATCTGGCAGGGTGCGTTCGCACCCTGCTGGGCACAAATGTACCTTGCTAGACACAAAAAAATCATGTCAGGTAGAGAGTGGAAGCAGCACTCTTAGGCCCAGGAACCGGGTATAAAAGGATCCCTATAGCAGTAACATACATACGGAGAGTGACAAAAATCAAGAAAAATCCCAAGTTTTTCTAGCAATCAAAAACCAAGCCATAATTTACTATAAAAAAATACCATAGTCTAGCAACCACATTTACAATCCACAATCAAAAAATAAAAAAATAGGTCAAAAAATACAATGGAGAATGAGAGGAATAGAGTAGTTTTGGGATTTTTTTGGTTTGGGTTTCTAGGAGTAGATTTTTGTTTTCTGGTTTATTGGTTGAAGTTTAGAGGAGAGAAGTTTAAGGAGCTGTTTGTAGCTGGTAGAAGGGAGAAAAAGAGGGTTGAGCGACGTTGGTAGAAGAGAGAGAAAGATTTGGGCGTCGAAAAGGGAGAGCTTTTGGGTTTGGTTGTGCAGCATCAGTAGAAGGGAGAAAGAAAATGCTGCCGACGTAGGGGGCTGAGGCCATAGAGAGAGAGGGAGAGAGAAAGAGAGAGAGAGAGTTGGTGAGGGAGCAAAAAAATGGAGCCTTTTTAGAGAAAGTGTAGCATAAACGGTATAAGCAAAAGGAAAAAAAAAAAGGGAAAGGTAGCAGTCATATCCTAGTGCAGAAAAAGCTCCAAACAGTGCCGTTCAAAGGGAGTAAAAATCATTCTTTTGGGTTCCCACGGTGCATTTGGCAGAGGAGGTTCGGTGGGCTATAACGTTCCACTTGGGTCACTATCTGAGCCCAAGCTAGGTAACAAATGACACTTCTTTCTTGTGGATTTATTGTGAGTTGATTGAGTTAAATATATTGTTTGATGATGTATAATGAAATTAAATAATTTTAGCATAAGGCTTTAAAATTTTTAGATGATATTTAGAATGTGAAAGTTAGTGTAAGTAGAAAATATAAAGGTGAATGTTAATAGCGAAAATAGTAAAAAAAATATTCTAAATATTTTGTTAGTCATAAAAAATTGGGATTTAGGAGAACATACATATAAAATAAGTAAATAAATAGTAAGAAAACCAATAATAGATTTAGTTTAGTTTAAAAAGTGATAATAATAATAATAATAATAATAATAATAATAATAATAATAAGTGAGTGAGAAAGCTAAGATAAAAAAAAACAAAGAAGGAAATATTTCTAAAATAAATATATTTAGATACTTGTAAATATAATATATAAAAATACATTATACAAATATAAAATTATAAAAAATGAAATGATTATTTTGAGTGATCCAATGATAGAATTTTACCTAAAAAGGGTAAAGAGTTGCCTCTTTCGGGGTGGATTTCTTAGGTGAGGAGTTTGAGATGGATTTTCTCCGAAGTGTCGGGATAAATACGAACTCTAAACTCCAATACTCATTAACTCAAATAATCATTTTTTTAGTATTAGAAAAATAAATTTACATAATATTGCATTTAAACTTACATTGACATAGTTAGTTAATTAGCTTAAACAAACATCACTAAATAAAATTAACTTAACCATTAAAAAATTAATTAATTGTTTATTTGATAAACTATATAATTAAGTAAAATATATTAATCCATAACGTTAATTAAAGAATATAGATTTAAATAGAAAGCTCTAAAAAATGTATATAGTAAATAATAATAATAATAATAATAATAATAATATAAAAAATAAAAATAATAATAATAAATATATAAACAAGGTAATAGATTACCCTAAACTATTAAACATATAATTGCATGAATTATGAACCAATAAAATTAATAAATGAATTCATGTAGATATCATCATTTTTTTCTGTCATAGCATCCCACATTTATCTTGTTAATGGGGTAGGATTTCTGATGATGAGATTTCTTCGAAAAGCTTGTAGAGACGAGTTCTTCTAGAGATCTCCATAGGTGAGGAAAACTTTGAGACTTTACCAAAGCGTTAGGATGGTCTACGAACGATTTTTCAATAAAAGATTGTCGACCCCATTACTTAAAATTGAACAAATCATAACATCATTTCACGACTGCATCATGTGCATTTGTGATACTGAATAAATGACTCAATCAGCTAATTTAATAAAGAATTAATTAATAAACAAAGATTAAGAAAATATAAGAATAAAATCAAGGGTAGGCTACAATAGAATAACATAAGATTAAACGGTATCATTCATGAAACAGGCATCACGGGGGTGCTAACCCTTCTCCGTGTGTAACTGTACTCCCGAACCCATCTCTAAAAAGAAATCGTAGATCAGCTCTAGTTCTTTCAATGGACCTAAAATTAATTTAGGACTTCGTCAATTAGAATCGAGTTAATAAGTGGCCAATCGCACCTACATAAAAAAGATTGGTGGTGACTCCTAACTCGTTTTGTTTTCGTTGATGTCTAGCGGTCGGATCCTCGAATACGCACGTTACGACAACCCTCTAATATGGAATCACCCCAAGTGATATGAGAGGATGTATCTCACTTGTTCTCAATTCTTGATTAACTTGTATAAAGTCTTTGGCCAAAGCATGATGAATTTGAGGAAAGTTAGTTTCCTAAATTCGTAAGGTTAGTCATGAATTATGAGAACTAATATGGAATGTCATAAGTAGACACCGAGCCATACTTTATGACATATCCGAGATATTTGATGAAATGATCATATTGTATTGTGAGGCTTATCATTGAAGGGCTTTGTGAAATTTTTTAATTGACTCTCTAACATTTTGGTGGTTATGATATGTTGTTAGATACTACTTATGATCTATAAATATAAATCAATTATTAAATTAATATTTGATTATGATTTATATTTATTATCAACATGTTAGAAACCGAATAGGTCACACACATTAAGTGACATGATTAAGATTAAATAAGGATAATTAATTAAGTTAAGCTTAATTGAAATAGACCAAAATAAATTAAAAAAATTAATTAAGTTCACAAAGACTTAATTAAATAAAAATAAAAATGTTGTATTTAGAGTTATAATTTAGTTTGGCTATATAAATATGTTATGTCCGTGAACTAAGATTATGATGAAAAAAAAAACCTTCAGCCACTTCTTAGATTTTTCATAAAAATAAGAAAAGAAAAATAATTTTCTATGTATGATAGAAATAAGATTCCATAGAAACTTTTAGTCTTTTTTGTTTAGAAACAAAACTTGTTAGCACGAGTAAGACCTTACATTTGAAAAGATCTTATTTGATCATTGTGTGAATTACTGTTAAAAGTCAAACACTTGGGTGACTAAAGATTTGACAAATCTTAAAGGTGAAGAAGCAAAGATTTCGACTGCTGGATTTTAGACTATTTTATTCTCTTTTTCAAGTTTCCTACTTCATTACAAGCCTTTTTGGATTTAATTGGCTCTTAATTATGATATCTAGAGCAAAGTATGTAATACTTAAACTTATGAATATTCATAATTAATTTGAAAATTATATGAAAAACACAAACATTGATCTTATGGGATTCAGATATTTCTTTGATTAAATGCATATTCTATTTTTTTGATACGGTATGTTTTTAATTTCATGATTAATTTCATATTTGAGCATGAGGTCAATCCCAGCACGGGGTTCCCACTAAATTGATTAAGCTACATCGTGGTTTAAGACAAGGTTGTCCATTGTCTCCGTTCATTTTTAATGTAGTTGTGGAAACTTTTAGTTTACTGAGGAAAAAGGTAGAGAAAATTCAACTGTGTAAGAGGGTTGAGGTGGGTGTGAATGGAGTGAGAATTTCTCACCTCCAATTTGTTGATGATACACTAATTTTTTGCAAGCTAGATCTTGATATATTGAAGAATGTTAAGAGGGTTATAAGGAGCTTCTAATTGATTTTGGGGTTGAAGATTAATTTTAATAAAAGTTCACTTTTCGGTGTAGGGGTGGAACAAACAGTTGTGGAACGTTGGGCTGAATGCATTACTTGCAAAGTTGGTAGTCTTCTTTCAAGTTGCTTAGGTTTCTCGTTGGGTGTTAACCCTTAGTCAATTGCTACAGAGAAACCAGTTTTGGAAAAATTTGAGGCTTGTCTTGTAAGGTGGAAATCAAAGCTCTTTACCATTGGGGGTAAAGTTACATTGCTTTGATCTGTTATTTCAAGCCTCCCAATGTTTTACATGTCACTTTTTCAACTACCACAAGGGTTAAAAATGAGATCGACAAAATTTAGAAATGATTTTTATGAAGTGGGGGGGAACCAAAAAACAAAATGCATTATGTTGACTGGAACAATGTCTGCAAGTTTAAGGAGGGAGGGGGACTTGGTATCTTGGATGTCGAAATTAAAAATAGGACTCTCTTGAACAAATGGTTGTGGTGTTACGAAAACGAACAGTAGAGCCTTTAGGGAGAAATCATTGTTACAAAATCTGGTAGCAATCTACTTGATCTTATTCCATCTGCCAATACGGCTCAAAAGTGCTTCTTGGTATGGAAAAACATCCTTACCCCTTTATCCCCAACTAACAAATTTTTTTTGAAGGTGACGACAAGCATTAGGTTTGTGGTGGAAAAAGGTAAAAATATTTCTTTTTGGAGGGACGAATAGGTGGAAGGGGTAATACTTAAAGAAAAGTTCCATAAAGTGTTCACATTAGCAAGTAACAAGAGCAGTAAAGTGTGTGAGTAAAGGGGGTAGATTGATGGGGTATGGGTATGGAATGTTGAGTTAAGGAGCAATGTGTTTGGATGGGAAGAACATCAATGGGATAGCTTTAACAGTACCATAAAAGAGTTCAACTTAGTTGAGGGTGATGTTGACAAGCTGATTTGGAAACTTGAGGCAAGAAACGGTTATTTAGTCAAATCCTTTTGTAGAAAAGTCATTGGAAATGAGAGTGGTGATTGGCGAAATTTGGTATCATTTATGGGCGGGGAAAGCTCCCCATAAGGTTGACGTGTTCATTTGGCAACTGCTTTTAGGAAAAATGGCTATTAAAAAAGAATTAGTGAGAAAGGCAATGATTAGTACTGATCAAGCTAAGTGTGTGCTATGTTGGACGAAGGACGAATCAATTGACCATCTTTTTTTCTTGTGTAGTGAATCTTATAAGGTCTGGTATTACTGGTGCAACATATGGAACCTTCATTGGGTCACACTGTCAAGGGTTATTGATTTTTCTTGGCTTGGAAGGACATTAGATTTGACGAAAAGGATAAAAGAATTTAAGAAATGGCTTTTTTTTATATTTACTACACAATATTACTAGTATGGAATGATATTGTATTCAATGGTAATGTGTGGGACCTGATGCAAGTCTGTGACAATTTGAAACTAATAGTGGCCTCTTGGGCAAGGGCTCTATGGCCAAAAACGAATCTAACGACACTGGATATCTTCAGAAAACCAAAAGTTGTTATCTTACCGAAGAAACCAAAGAGATTGATTAAAGGTATTGAATGGAGAAAGCCAAAGGCGAGCACCTTTAAATCTAATATGGATAGTGCTGCCAAAGGTAGTTCGAGGGAGGTTGGTATTGGAGGAGTTTTGAAGGATGAAAACGGTGCAGCTAGAATTGTTTTTTCCAAGTCCAATGGGATTGCTGATGCTAACCAGGCTAAAGTCTGTGCGATTAAGGAGGCTATGACTATTAATGTAGTTTCTAGATGCACCTTCACGCACCATTTGATGGTGGAGAGTGATTCTTTAAACTCTATTAAGTGGGTTACCAATCCTGTGAATGCCTCTTGGAAATTTCGAAGGTGGATTACTTAAATAGAAGCAATGAAGAGTAGAATCGCCAGTTGGAACATTTAACATACTCTGAGAAAAGGGAATCAGGTTGTGGACAACTTGGCTTAACAAGGTGTCAACTGTACCAAAGATCGACTGGAAGTGTTTTCTTCTCAGGCAACCTCTTGAGTTCATGAAGGTTGAAATAATGATGCAGAGCAGGAGTGGGTTTGATCCCAGGTGTTTGTTCTTTGTTAAACTGAGGAGTGGTTTATTATGCCAGGCAAGTTATCTCATGGTTTAGACGCTGGATCTTGTTAATATGAATGTCCATAGCTTTCTTTGTTTGTTTTTGGATTTGTGCTGTAAGGGGCTACGGGTTTCTCTTTTGTCTATGACTGACTCTTTGTCCTCTCCGCTACTATGCTTTTGTTATGCTGGGTTTTGCTGTGATTTTGAGCAGGGGTTTGGTGGTTTGTATAAGGACTCGGGTGCTTTGTGTTTATTGAGTTGTCTATGTTTGACTCTTTTTTTTACTGGAATTTTAGGTTTGTATGCCCTCATCGTTTGGGTATAGATGCCTAATATTTTTTGTTCACTTAAGGTGAAGTAATTCCCTCTTTTATGAAATCCACTTTTCAAAAAAAAAAAAAAGTACTAGGCTAAGAAAGGACTTTTATTGCCAAGACTAAAAAGAAGCATGACTTCCTACAATCTCAAACTGCTAAGGACAAATCGCCTCAACCAAAGTCGAAATACAAGCGCAAAAGCTAACTGTAGGCAAGCATTAGATCGTGCAAGGTTTAGATTTAACACATATTTTGTGAAAAGCATAAGCCTTGCCCATGCTTTTAGCGCAATGCAAGAATCCTATTCATGCATTTAATCAAAAGATGAGTTTGACATGTACTTTTATCATATTGGAATTACATAGACGTCTTATAATCAACATGTTATCAAAATTTGTACAAATACCATTACCAATAATGCCAAGAACTATTGCCAATGAATTCAAGCCATAGCTCCTGATCAAGTCGAAACTTTGAAGTAAACTTTCCTAAGAACTCAATGATGTTTATGTATGAAACAGTTCAAATTAGTATCTTGAGTAAACCAAGAAAAAAAGATTAGTACAAAAAAAAAGAAAAAAGAAAAGGTAACATGATTGATCACCTGACGAATGAATGTAAATCCAACTATTCCAGTAAAGAGATAGTTTTTAGTCACTCCTTCGAAGCAATTGATTTCTTCTAGCTTCTAGCATTAAACTCATTGAATACTTGTGATTACAATAGTTATCAAACTCAAACGTTAATTAAAACTAAATGCAAATATGGTTTAATTAGGTATGCTTCAACATTAATTATAAGTCTCCTAAAAAAATAATCAAGTAAGATTAGAATAAAGAAAACCTTTAATCTAATCAATGAAGTAAAATTAATAGTAGTAAATCCAAATATTGACCTCAAAATTTTAGACTTCTCAACCAATACTTACTTAACACATTAAAAATGCATTGAATATCAAAGTATTCTTAACTTCAAAAGCCTGTTCCTTGTTACCATCATCCTTCAAATAGAGAATGGTCATGCCTATGAAGTGGAGTGCAAAGAGGACAATAACTTGGTACAAAGCATGAAATGACATGTGAAAAGATGAAATCCACAATCCACAAAATATATACACAGAAGGAGAAAAAAAGGATGGGAAAGAGAAAAAAATCTAATCCCCACTAAAGAAAATATAAAGACACATTAAACCACCATGGAAGCAACACAATCTACAGAGAAAATCAAAAAAGAAAATCCTAGGTCTAAGATCAAAACCCTTTTATTAAAATGATAAAAAGAAAACCTTAGATTTAAGATTGAAAACCTTATTTTTCAAAAACCCCAAAAAACCAAAAATCAATGCAGAAAAACTCTATTTTTCATGGTTTTTGGAAGGTTTTTTAGGCTTTTTGAGTCTTGAGTTTTTCAGAGAGAGAAGGAAAGGAATTTGAGTATGATGGAATCAATCAATGGAAATGTGGAGGAAAGGAAAAAGGAAACACTGACAAGAAGAGGGAAGGCCAATGTTCTTTCTTTATGTAATCATCAATTTCCTGAAGAAAATGCCTTTGATGTTTAAGGAACCCTATATCTTGTTAAGGGGAAATTTATGAAGGAATTGGGATTAGGGTTTTGATTATAAGAGAAGGCAAACAACCAAAGAATTTGAGACGGGTTTTGAAGGAATTTGACTTTTTTGGGGTTTGAATATTAAAAGATTTTGTTTTAATATTGTTTTTGCCTTTTAGGGAATTTTCAAATTTAGAGAGAAAGAGAGAGCACACGTGAAAATAGACTTGAAAGTACTACCTTTTTAATTGAAATAGAGAAATATAAAAGGCATTGGATTTTTTATGGGTTGCAAAATAAAAAAAATGCATCTAAATCTTAAAGCTCAAATACTATGACAAATTCTTTATATGCAAAAATGAAAGTGTAGCTAAAATTGTGTTGTTAGAAGTCATTTATGTTGTAGTGTTTGTAGATTTACATCACATTCCCAGTAAAGTACTTCTAAACCAAACATTGTAATGTAATCTTCTCAACAATCACATTTCTTACAATCATCATTTTCCCATGTTATACCAAATGCTGCAAAGTTATCTTTTTAGTAATCACATTCTCTGCAATCACATACTCAACAATCACATTTCTAACAAAATCAAATACCACCTTAAACTCCTCCATGTATTGGTGCCACCTGCCAATTTAAACAAGGATAATGTCAAATTAAAGTTTATACACCAATGTTAACATGCTCTCAAATAATGCAATATATTTGGCCTCTTATATTTTGTTTTCATAATTTTGTGGACCATTTTGCAAAACCAATATCCCTAACTTTGTTCATGTAGCCTAGGGGTGAGTAAAATTTAGTCAAAATCAAATTAATCGATAAATTTAGTTAATTCGTTCGATTATTTTGGTTAATTTGATTAAATCGATTAAAATGTTCGATTTTGTTATTTTGCTTAAAAAATTTTGAAGTCAGTTAACCGAATTAACTGACTTTGAAATTAGTATATTTTAAGAGCTTTTATTACATGTATGCACTGCTACAGTTTTTCAATACATATATATGAAACAAGGGCTAGATTTAATCAAGAGGGATCTTTTTACACGTATTAACTTACACATTTTTTCGATACTTATATTTGTGCTTAAATGACTTAGATTTAGTTATGAAGCATCAAAAAATACAAAATAAAATACTCTTTATTATCGAGAATTGATATAAATATAATTATACAAAAATTTATATAAAATTAAAATAATGAAAAATATAAAAAAAATTATACCTTAAACTTAAGTTATTAATATATTAATCTAACTTATTATATTAACTTATATTACTATTAAATTATTAATATATTATACTATATAGTATATTTATTGATCTACAATATATAGTCTATACTCTATAGACTATAGATTATAAGAACTTATTTTTTATAAGTTATTTATAGACTATAGTAATATAGTATAACTTATATAATTAATATAGTAAGTTATATTAAATTATTAATATTAGTATACCATAGTAATTGACTTATATTAAGAATTTAATATAGTAACTTATTAATATACTATATATTAATATTAGTATTCTACAGCAATATAACTTATATTAGCAACTAAATATAATAACTTATTAATATGAGTTACATATTAATATTAATGACTTAATGAGTTGATTTTACTATATTATAATAGATAATAATATATTATAAATATTATATAGTATAGTTATTAATAGGATACTTATTAATATATTAATTAGTCAAATTATATTAATATATTAGTAAATTTATAAGTAATAATGTAATATGTAGTAACAAAAAGTATATTATTGATATATTATTAAATAAATTAGAAAAACTGAAAAAAGTTAAAAAATTTTAATTAAATAAGTTAAAACTGATTTAACCGACTAAAGTCAGTTAATTTAAAATCGTTAATTTAAACTTTAAGTAAGTACAATTCAATTAATTTTATTGAAAAAATAAATTAAGTCAATTAATGATATTCTTTGACCAACTTAATTGTTTTAACACAAACCTTGCCCCAAAGACAGTTTATGATTCGTTCTTTCTACCGATTACTTGCTAAGCAAGCAATTGCGTCTATATAAATTAATTTGTGTCGAGAGATAAACGTCAAATGTAATGCAGTCCTGCTGATAATATTAATGACTAGTACCATATTGAATGAAGTAACATTTACTATTTTAACATCATCACCATATAAACAGTGAGAAATCAAAATTGTGGTGGTAATGTTAATGTTCTACTGCATTGTATATGGGACAGACTTAGAAGGCTACTGACTTCCTAATGAGAAGCCCCTAATTAAGCTTAATTAGTATAAGGTATACCTATCTATTATCATTATTATCACTGATATGAACTAAACTTTACAAAAGAAAGACTCTCCTATTTATTAAATTTTAGGGGCATTTTAAAAAATAGTCCTTAAAGATAAGATGTTTTTAAAAATAGCCATCTTTATAATTTTAATTATTTTTAGTTAAGTTGGACAAAATTACCCTTAATGAAGTTATACGCTATGATGTTATACATCATGTACAAAAACTTGTAACAAGCCATGGTTAGCGTGTTACGCGCTATGTACAAAAATATATGACACGCCATTTACAAAAATCTGTGACAAGCCATGGTTAGCGTGTTACATGCTATATACAAAAATATGTAACAAGCAATGGTTAGCTTGTTACATGCCATGTACAAAAATATGTGACAAGCCATGTACAAAACCTGTGACAAGTTATGGTTAGCTTGTTACACATCATGTACAAAAACCTGTGACAAGTCATGGTTAGCGTGTTATACGCTATGTATAAAAATATGTGACACGCTATGTACAAAAACCTATTATAAGCTATGGTTAGTGTGTTACACGCTATGTACAAAAATATGTGACAAGCCAAGTACAAAAACCTGTGAGAAGCTATGGTTAGCTTGTTACACGCCATATACAAAAACCTGTGACAAGTCATGGTTAGGTTGTTACACACCATGTTAAAAAAAAATACTGTTGTTACACGTCATCTAAAAAAATATGTTACACGCCATGATTAAAAAAAATTGTTACACGCTATGTTGAAAAAAATATATTGTTGTTACACGCCATGTTGTAAAAATATTGTTGTTACACGACATATTCAAAAACATTTTGTTCTACTTTAATGCCTAAAATGTTGTTATTACTTACGAATCAAAACTTCAAATCCTCTCAACTTTTTTTTTTTTATTTTTTTGACAATTTGACATAGATTAAAGTGTTTCTAACATGTTTTTATCAATCAAAATACAAATGTTTTTAATATTTTTTTATCTAAAACACCTACTTTGACTAAAAAAAAAAAAAAAAATTAAAAACTTAGATTTATAAATTTCAAAATTTTGAGTTTATTAATATCTAGGTCCCGAATTGATTCAATTAAAAACTATTTAATACATTTTTGATTATTTCTACTATTTTAGCTTTATCTAAAATACCTAAAAATCAAAATTTTCAAACAGCCACTCACCCAAGCACGTCAAAATCATTGCTTGGTGTCTTGAAAGCGTAAGAAAGAGAAATATGAAAACGCGGGAGAAAAAAATCAGAAGTATAACAGACGAATGCCGAACAGAGAAATTGATAAAATTTGAGAGACTGAGATAGTGAGAGAGAAATCTGAATGACAAATGGGGAGAAATAGAGAGAAATTGTGATGAATGGTTTACTTTATTTGAAATAGTTTAAAGGGTATTTTCGTCAAGTCATGACTAAATATTGTTAAAAATAATTAAACTTATTTTAATGGTTACTTTTAAAATATCTTTATCAAGAAAGATCATTTCTCATAATTTTCTCTAAATTTTACCTCTTCTTAAAAAAAAAACTTTAAAAATTGGGCATGTTAGGAATAAACAAAAAGTTGGAAGGTTAAAAGGATGGTTTGGGCCCTCGCCACAGCCCATTCACCGCCATTTAGAAATTAGATACAAAAATAGGATATAATTGATTAAGCCCTCTGCCAAGCTAAATTTGCAACCGAATGCATAGGGTTGCACCGCCTGCGCGGTTGGGGACCCAACAGTGCTACCTAATGGGGCCTTTAAAAGTGATGCGCCTTGCTCTACCAAGGAAGCAATGCGTTATAGAAAAGAAATAAAAAAGATACAAAATCTGCAATGGACTGAACAGACTAAAACTCCTGTCTGCAGCGTGGACATAATGTAAGAAAATGTAAAACTTAGAAATAAAAGACAGAAAAAATCTGGCTTTGAGTCGTTTAAACACACCTGTTTTGAAGACTTGTATGCTTTTAGGATACAGCCAAACTTCAAAAATTCTCTAATCAGAAGTAGTGAAAATGGTTATGGAGAAAGTCTCTTTTATAATGATAAATAGACAAGACTTTTGATTTAAACAAACATTTTTTTCTCAAACAGTAGATTTCATTTATTAATAGAGTTGCTTATCACCTCCTTTAGGTCGATTGATCTCTGACAATAGTTTCCAATGCACCCATGTCTTGAACTTGGATTGTTCACCCACGATAATGTCACACTCAAATCTGAGTCAATTACCGAGTTCTTAGAACCTCTCAAAAATGGAAGTGCTAAATAGATTTAGGGCTGTCATAATCGTTAGGGTCTCTGCACTATTGGGTTCCTACACATAAAGTGGACCAAAGAAAATGCTGATCACATTGCCCTTTTTATCCTCTAAGGCTTCTCCAAGACAAACCGGACCTGATTTTTCTTTTACTGACCCATTGACATTAAATTTTAAATCATCATTTTTAGGGGCTGCCAAACAATTCCTCTCCTGAGATCAAAGGTGTTAGGTTATTTTTTTAAAAAAAATATTTCTATAATGTATTTTATGTTATATTTTTATATGAGATTAGAACCTGTAAATTTTTATAGGAATAAACAAAATGCTGGAAGGCTAAAAGGAAGATTAGGCCCTCACCAGAGCCCATTCACGCAATCGCTATATGCCAATGGGCACAAAAATAGTAAGTCGGAGACTCTAGGTGATTAAAATGAGCACATAAATTTTTTATGTGCAAATAACAATAGAAGAGGCCTCAGCACCGGTCAGTCTTAGTCACGTAATCCCAAAGTTTATTAATTATTGTTCAAATTACTACATAAAGTAACATAGTGCATGTGTTTCTTTTAATGCATTTTTCTTATTTCAAACGAGAAGAGACTTATAAGTCTTCATTTATGTGTTTTCATAGTGCAGGCAATGGTAAAAGCATTTATGGAATATTGTTATTGCCATCTAATATAATGCTTCGAAGCTCTTAGACAAGTCCTCGGCGAATAATGTTCTCGGCAATTGCACCATTCATACCATTTGGAAAAAATCCACCGGTCATGCTTGCGTTGCCAGTTCCAAAAAATATCCTGAAGACCTCCAGTATTGTTCGTGGAAGTAACAGGGAATTAACATTCGCCGCAATGATGTTACTGGTAGTTCGGTTCTCTGCTCCAAGTGCTAATGGTACTACCAGACCTTCATCTTTCTGGCCGCACATGCCAAGTCGGTTGGTCAGTTGTGCGATACGCTCGGTGAGATTTGCCACGGTGAATCGATAAGGCGGCACTGTCGCGTTGACCCTCAGGTAGAGTTGTGTTCGTAGAACTCCATATCTTGCAGACTCTATGGCCAAGAGTGAAGCACCCAGCTGCACCAAATGCCCCCACCAAAAAGAAACAATGAAATTAAGAAGATGAGGGCAGAAAATAAAATCTTTTTTACCCAGAAATGAACTCTACGTACGTACCTTAAGTATTAAGACTTTTTGACCATATAACATTTAATATGGGTTAAAGGAAGTAATTGATTGAATGTACGTACCAAAATAATAGACTCGAAAGAGAGAGCACTTACGACTCGAAGATCGATGTTGGCAAGGTCAGGCAAAATTCCAAGGTAATATTGTTGTATCGCAGTGGGGATAAAGGTCGATGCCACCAGAAAGCTGGTTGTGTTGACGTAAGGATCAAATGGAGGAGACAAAGTGGTATTCAGTGCTGAGTTCATGAAATTGGAAAAAGCCTGTCTGCTGAGATTCAGTTGAGGCCCTTGAATTGGAGTAACTAGTCTGTTTCCTAAGATAGCCCTGCAAAATCATTTTTAATTTCTTAGAACATTTAGTGCATTGCCTAATGTCCCATTAATTCCAATTTATTGGATTATAAAAAATTATGAAAGGTGGGAGCTGCTAGGAACCTGATATTTCCGATTCCCTGATAACCCAATTCCTCAATAATCCTACGGGTTACATTATCGAGATTGGCAATCCTGGCACCGATTGGAGCAGGACCTGGGATCAAATTTGGTGCTAAATCATTGAGTCCCCTACCAATGGAAGCTCGCAGGAAAAGTTCTGTTCGCAAGACCTCCATGTTCAGAGCGACTTGCATCAGCTGGGCACTGGTACCCGGAACTTGTCTGCACTGTGGAGGAAGACTTTGCCCCTTAACCCTGGTGGATTGAAATGCAAGAAACAGAAGAAGAAAGGCGAACAAGCAGGATCGACTAGCCATTTTGTTTTGACTCACTTAATCAAACCTGCGAATACCAGATTCCGGATGGGTTGATGAGGGAACGGTTGGCCTGCTTTTATAGAGACTTGTTAGATATGAGCGGGAAAGGGGGATGAGAGAAAATCT
This sequence comes from Theobroma cacao, assembly GCF_053813885.1. Classification (NCBI taxonomy): domain Eukaryota; kingdom Viridiplantae; phylum Streptophyta; class Magnoliopsida; order Malvales; family Malvaceae; genus Theobroma; species Theobroma cacao. Next base: position 36,339,255 of record NC_142639.1, on the reverse strand, counting down.
GGTATTGGTTCATGCGACGTGGATCACATTTACTTTGGGGCTATAAAGGCTTTGCTTACGTTTTCAAATGGTACAGATATTAAGCTCCCTAGTCTAAGCCCATGTTTTGTTAACTAGTAATTATTAATGCAAATTAATATAACTAACGAAATTTGGTTCTAGTTAGATAGTCCAAATATAGCTGATTCGTAGAAATCATGATCATATCAGGAAGTGAATAAGAGCAAACAAATTTTTTAATTTTTTTTGTAGAATTTAAGTTTGAGTTTCATTCACAAACAGGGGAAAGGCCCCATAATATACACCATGGATTTGGGGCCATTATGCCTTACAAAGTGTGCATATTGATCGCAAACTCGTAGCACTCTCTGTAAATTCTAAATTTTCACTTGCTCCGCATCAAATGTATCCTCATATAACAGAAAAGAAAGAAAGGGTCCTGCTGCAAGAAACAGATCCTCCCTGTGCAAAAAACAACCAACAGCCTCTCTTACTTCAGGCTTTTACATGCCACCCAATCGATTTTCCATCCACTTCAGTCTCCCTTTTAAATGCCTTCCAAAAAAAATAAGTCTATCCTTTATAAATGATTTATTATCGTAATTGTGGGTCTTTCATTGTTTCTTTCTATTAAGTTTCAAAGGACTGAGCAAAAAATAAAATAAATTAATCGAAGAAGGAACATCTTCTGGCATAAAACTAGAATATAAGCATCTCGACTGGCCAAAAAAAAGTAAGAAATTAAATAAACATTTCCATTTCCACATTGACTTGTATAGCAGATACTTCCTCAACGCATTTTTTGTAATTTTTTTAAAAAATAATTGACTTAATTGGAGTTAAGAAGTACTACTTGAGTGAAGCTACTCTAAAAGTGTTATGAAGAGAAACTAAAGTGTTTAGAAAATTGTTTGACAATATTTAATTTATTTTTAATAAGTAAAAAATAGAAAATTAACTTCATTAAACCAAATCATAAGTTTTAAAATGAAAGAAATATATAAAATTAAATAATTTTTGTAATAAAAACAGAAAATGAAATCAATAGAAAATTTTGAATCAAATAAAAAATTAATGTGAAAAAATATAATTATTATTATTATAATTTTATGAACAATTGAAGAATAAAGTAAGAATATAAAAGAATCTCATTAAACATTTGTTATTATGTGTTAGCACTATTTGAAGAAACCTAAATTTATAGTTTCATCTAAAAATCCAAACGGTATAAATTAAGTTTTAAAGACCAAAATTTCTACTTTTATAGTAGAAAAATTATTCTATACGTTGGGGCAAATACAAGCTAAGTTGTTGTTTGCTAGCTTTAGCTAATTATTTCTTCTAGCTTTTTTTTTTTTGCTTTTCGCTTTTGTGAAACTATACTAACTGTTTTAATATTTTTAATCAGATTTCATTTTTCTCTTTCAAAATGAAAAATGAAAAATGAAAAATGAAAATGGAAATTGGTTTCGCTACTTAAGCTTGGTACCAACAGATTGAAATTTAATTAACTTAATTTGGATATCTAATAACACAGTGACCTAATTAGTCTTATCTTCGTTAACATTGGAGTTTCCTAATTACACTGATCATCAAAGCTGTTCCGTAACAATTGTGCCGCTCCAACACCGCCTACGATCTTCCGCCATAGCAAATCCACAACTAGTATGAAGCCATTATCGGAAATTAATTAACAGTAGAAATATCTCTTTATATCGAGTAGTTAATTTTGTTCTTGCCTACACACCAATATTTTATATAAATTTGGTTCAGCGAATATATATAAAACACCCTATTTTTTCAACAGAAAAGTCATACATATGAATCATTGAGACATATGCCAATTACCTTGCATTACTAAAACTGTTATTAACTTAGGTAATTGTAAATGCTGAGTCGCATGAGGAAGGAGGATTAATAAACTAAGTCACTTTCTCTTCTGCAGGTCGTGAAAAATAAGGGGAAAAGCATAGCGTCATTTGTGAACTACTATTTTTCTTTTTTACATTATTTGAACCCTTAATTAACTTATCGTAATGTATCATGTGATTTAACAATTGATATTTGAATTTAATTTTTTGAGTAAAAAAAATATCATCGATGGTTGAATCAATGTATTTTACTATATTTCAAGTTAGTTAATATCATTTTTAATAAAAAAAATTGATATTTAATAATATTTTTCTAATTTACCGTAACTAGTATACATCGATCATTGCATTCCACCAACAAAACTATATAATATGAATCCACTATTTTTAATGAAATTACCAATATTTACCATTGTAAAATTGTCAAACTAAAAGAGAAAAAAAAAAGTTAATGATTTTGGTTAGATCTTAAATTGATTTTTTAAGCTTTTCTAACCTCTGATTGGATATTATTATATTAATAAATATTTTTTTTAATTTTAATTATAAACTATACTTATAATTTTAAAATATTATTATAATAATATTTTTATATAAAAATATTTTTAATATTTTAATAATAAAATAAATTTTAAATGGACTGATCAATAGTCAAACTTGTAAGTGATATCTGACCAGATCCATAAAATTAAAAACATAGCCCAACCTTAAGGTTAGTGCCTTCTAAAATAAAAGCTCAGAATTAAAGAAAACCTAATTATTAACTTTTTTAGTCTAACCTAATTAATATTTAATTTTCATATATAATGATTTATTAGATTTTAGGTTAAAAAAAAGGTAGTTTTATGTAGCTCTACCCATCTTATAATTCTTACTCTTTATGAAAACCTAATTACAATACCCCGGTAAGTATTGATTAGTGGGATTTCCCATTAAAACCATCTTCCCGTGGCCTTATTCTTTTTTATTTTTTGGTTATAAAATAATTAATTAGTGAGGCATGTTTTCTTGGTTTGTGATTTATAAATATTTTATTTATTAATTTAATTGCAAAGAAATAACTTTAGAGTAGTGGCTCTTGGTGGCTTTTAATATACCCATGAATATTAATAAATTTAAAATCCTAACAAATTTTTTTTTGAAAATAAAAATCTGAACAGTATTTAAAATAGACAATTAATGCAAATAAGTATTAACCTTCCCTTTAATTGGATAATCTATGTTTTTGTTTATAATTTGAATAGTATAATCCTCATATATTGATATATATACATATAAATCATACCATGACAACGGATAACTCACTTTATTATTAGATTAATTGTAAATAGTGTTAATCTCTCGATGTCAGCGCTCTTAATGAGTACGTACAGGTTGAGCCCACTAACAGAGTGAAGATTGGAAACTACGGAAAGCCAATTTTTAGGTTTACATTTAAGTAATCTTGCTACTAACTTGCAGCCACTTTTAGGCAGAGTTGTTTTGTTATTTTATTTTTAGGTAATTTTAATTTGAATGTCATCAACTGAAAACATAAAAGATAAACTAAAATCCATTTGTTGCAGGCATGAAATTTTATAGCTCTTTCGTTTTATTTGATTTTAAAAAAGAAAATTTAGACATTGAGGCATCAATACGAACATTGCAAACCTTACAATCTTCATTACATATATGCTAATAAACAATTTTCTATTATACAAAATTGCAAATTGTAATTTAATGTATATACCATTTTTCTATATAATTGCACAACCACAAAAAATTGCAAATGACAAATTGCTTGTGTTTGGAAAATAAGTAAGTATATCAAGGGAGATTGTTTACAATTTAGTCAGTCAGCTAGTAGAACTGATTATTTACTATCATACTTGTTATATCGAGACATATATTGTATATCAAAATTTTATTTTCTAATATTGAGTATCGTATCATAAAATACAGTAAAAAAATTTAAAATTAATTATAAATAATATTTATATGTATAAAATAAAGAAAATAATTTAAAATGTTATATATTTCAACAGAATTGAAGATTATAGAATATAAATTGAAAAGAATATTATTTTTTTAATGAAATTCTCAATATATTTCTTAATTTTATATATTTTTGAATAAAATAAACATTTTTATATTAGTTTATTAATTAAAATTAAAAAACACTTATCATGTTGAAATCAAAAGGAGAATTCGATGTTTCATTATTATTTTTATTTAAAATCTAAACCATTGAAACTCATAAAAATTAGTTTTTTATATTTCAACTCAAAAAATATAAAATAAAAATAAGTTTTTAATAATTAATTAAAATTAAATTTATAAAAAATGTATTGACTATATTACGTATCACGATACATTTTCTATACTTGATCAAATGCAATATGGTTATCAATACATATTATTTTTTTATCAATATCGTATCATATCATACGTACATATCGCGTATCGTGTGATATTAATAATTATACTTACTGCACTATTGGTTACTCCTGTAAGATTGTTAGACGAATCTACTTGTAGTTGGATCAAGCTTAATAAATCAAGAACTATTGTATAATGAAAGTGGAGACAATCCGTACTCAAATTTAAGATTGTGTTTAAATTTAATTTTGTACTTCATGCAACCCACTTGGGTTAGGCTTGAGTGGACATAGTGTAACAATAATAAGTAATCCCTAATTTTGCATTAAATTGTGTACTATATCAACGGTTGACAAAATAACTCATACGTCGAGAGCATAATGAGACGGGACCAAATTTGGATAAGGACATGCTGAATCGGGACCCTTCAAAATGCAACAAACACAAACAGCGTTAACAATGCAAACCCATGTTGTTTACTCAAAGATTGAAATGCTTAGTTTAGGATTTGATTTCTACATCAATGTACTTTTCAGAACATGATCATAGTCTTTTAGTTTACTGAATCCGGGATTAAAGCTCTAAAAGTCCAAGAAATTCAAGAAAATTGTCAACAAAATTTGTTAAATCCATTAAATTTAGCCATGTATTTGTAAGATTGATAGGTAAATTGTGGCACTAGTGTTTATTTTTCAAAAAGTTGTGTTGATTTTTTTCGTGTTAATATAATAATAACAATTGTACTAATTATAGACTAAATCAATAAAATTTTATTAAATTAGGATTGCCATATTATCAACTTGATTCTCTTTTAAATTATTAATAATCTTTTATATATATATATATATATATATATACACACCTCATTAACCTTCTTAGAATTTACAATCAAAATATAAAATTTTTTTTCTTCTAACATAGTATTTAAGTCATATTATCTATTTTTATCTATTTCTAAAATCAAAAAAACCAACCGACCCCACAACCGCTCCATGTCATTACGCATCACCAAAAGAGCAACTCAGTGTAATCTAGCTACTTGAACGACTAAAAACTACCATACTTGCCCTTACACCGTTTCAGATTGTGTTGTATCCACGTCACTTTCTGGTCATTAAATCACAACATCGTCGTCATCAACTGCCCTACCTCTTCCTAATATGTCGGTCAACATTCATCGAAGCCTCATTGGACGTTGCTCGCACCCCACGGAGCTTGATGCGTCGATAACCCTTGTCTCATGCGCTCCACGGATCCACATGTGCCTCCATAGGTCGACAAGTGACAGCCCTTGTCTTACTTGCCTCACGCACCAGTTGCCTCTATCTGGACATCATGTGCCACACCATCTTAGTTCTGAATTAGAATATTGTGCTTTTGGGAATGATGCTTTAGAGTTACTTTGATTTCGTCAATTACTAAAGGATATGGGCATCACATATTCTTCAATGATTGTGCTCCATTATGATAATCAAAATGCTATTCAAATTATTCACAATAATGTGTTTCATGAATACACCAAACATATTAAAATTGATAATTATTTTATACATCATCATGTTATTCAAGAATCTCTTCATTTGATTCTTGTGTTCTCTTCAATCAAACCTCAGATAATTTTACCAAAACACATCTTTCTAACGATTTGAAGACTTAATTTCCATACTCATGTTAGCATCTACTAGACTACATTGAGTTTAAGAGAGAGTGTTAACATAATAATAATATTAATAATAATAGTAGTTGCACAAATTATAAGCAAAGTCACTGAGATTTTATTAAATTGCAATATTGTTAGATTATGATCAATCAAAATCGACTTTTAACACAATGCGATTCGATCGGTTGAAAGAGTTTAATTTTTTGATCAGTTTTATAAAAAATTGAACCAAAAACCGAACTGATCGAAGCTTGCTCTCCCCTAACGACTATAAGGATCTGTCCATGAGTGCAGGCCTGTAAGCCTGGCCTACTTCAGCAAGCCTGAGCTTCTCCCAGCCCAACTCCAAGTGTTTATTTTAGTAATGCATTTTTCAAAGCACAAACGGTTCATGGCTATTAAACAGATACGAGCCAGCCGTATCCTCGGTGAAGCGGGTTTTACAGAGTGTGTTACGCAAAACTCGGGATTTCCACCAAAATGGATTTCTTTGGTGAGAACATGTATCAGCACAGTAAGCTATTCTGTGCTCGTAAATGGGAAATCTTATGGTATTCTTCTCCTAGAAAGAGGATTGCGTCAAGGAAATCTGCTTTCCCCATATTTGTTTCTTCTATGCACAGAAGTTTTTGGAGCATTGATACATAAATCTGAGATTGCTGGACTAGTTCAAGTTGTTTCGGTTTGTAGAGGGAGTGCCAAAGCTTCGGTCTTTTCTTTGCAGATGGTAGTATTCTGTTTTTGAGGACTAATACAGAGCAATGCCATCATGTTCTGGTATTTTGCAAGACTACGAAAAGGTTTTATGGCAGAAAATTAATATTGAAAATTTCTGTTTTCTTTAGCTCCAAAACTACTAATGCTAATGCAGCAAATCTGAAAAATGTGTTGGGGATCCAAAAGGTGTTACAACAAGATAGATACCTTGGAATGCTACTGATGATAAGTAAAGCAAAGAAACCAGTTTTTTGAATGATCAAATAAAATTTGTTTTAGAGTAAGGGGATGGGAGGGTGATGGAAATCTCAATGATTTTATTATGTTTGTAGGTTATTATATGCTAAAGTGATGAAAGATGAAATTGAAAAATCAGAGAAAATAAAATGAGAGAAAAGGATGAAACTGAAAAATTAGATAAAGATAAAATATAATTAAACTCAAAGTCTCTCCATAGTTTATTCATTTAACAATACCGCTTACTACTTATAAATACATATATAGGAGAGAGAAAAAATATTAAAACAAAGCCGTAAGTAAAATAAAATAATAATATAGTATGCATGTCTTACATAACCACTTACTTGACCACAACATGTGGCCAATACAAACTCACTACTCAACATGCAACAACTATAAAAGAGAAAATAAAATAGCATTAACTAATAAACTAAAAACAGTTGAGAATAAATTGAAAAAGCCAAACTAACTCTTGATCTCTAGTTTTTAAGTCAAGTTTCATTCTTCAACACCCCTCCTTGAAATTGACTTAATGAACTCCCAGTCGTTCTCACAACAGCTCGATTTTGTTATGTGATTGGAACATCCACTATCAAGGAGCCATGTGTTTTTCTTCTCATCACTAGAAATCTTGGCCTTGAACAATTGCTCCTTTACCATATCAGTTTCTTCAACCACTGCCACCTTCTCATCAACATGATTACCCTTGTATTGGTAAACTTTCTCTGCATGAACAAGCTAGTTACAAGACCTAAACTTCACATTCGGCCTGGACCAACAAAATTTTGGAGTGTGATTACTCTTTTGCCCTATTAATATAAGGGAAACTTGTTACCTAGTTTGTTTGAGTTCCCATCACCATTTTCCACTCTTTGTTTCTCTTATCTCTTTATTTCTTTCTCAGTTTCTGTCACTAATTCAAAAATCCTTTGTCCTAGCTATTAAAGCATTTTCAGTAACATCATCATCGTGATAGGCCATCCTTTTTTCTTGAGCTTGTAAAGCATTTACAAGTTCTATCATCGAGAGTTGAGAAAAGTGTTTAGAGTCCTCAAGTGAGGAGATTTTTGCTTCAAAATTTTATGATAAATCACCAAAATTTTGTTGACGATCCTACGGTTTGACAATTACTCACCAAGGAGTCTAAGCTGGTTCACCAGCTTCATGATCTTATTTGAGTATTCTTTGATACTCTCATAAGCTCTCATCCACAAAATCTCAAACTCCCTGTGTAGATTCAAGGCCTACATTTGAGGAGTCCTCTCACTACCTTGAAACTCTTTTTTCAAGCAATTCCAAGCATCCTTAAGCAATTTACAAGCCATTATCCTTGTGAAAATAGTATCTGACACAACCGAATGGATGATGGAGACAGCTTTAAATCTTTCACTACTTCTTCACTGTATTGCTTCATCTATGCCGTTGTGGGGTTAAGTCTTTGTTCTGGTGGCTCACCTCCTACCTCCACAACTTCTCATAAATCGAAAGCTCTAAGATATGCTTTAATCTTCATGCCTAAATGTTACAATTTTATCTTATAAACACATGTAGAGCAACAACATTAAAACTTGAGAAAACCATAGTTATTTTAAAAAGCCTAAGAATGAATATTTGTAGAAAAAAATTGTTGGTTTATTTCTTGGTCCCTTAAGATCTTTTTTAGAACTCTGATACCATGTAGGAAATCTTAATGATTTTATTATATTTATAGACTATTATCTGCTAGAGTGATGAAGGATGAAACTAAAGAACTAGAGAAAGATAAAACAAGAGAGAAAATGTAATTGGATTCAAAGTCTCTCTACAGTCTTTTCATTCAACAATACCACTTACAAATACATTTATAGGAGACAAAAAATATTAAAACAAAGTAGCATGTAAAATAAAATAACAGTGTATTATGCACATTTTATATAAGCACCTACTTGACCATAACATATTGCCAATACGAACTCACTACTCAATATGATAATAACTATAATAGAGAAAATAAATTGGCATTAACTAATAAACTAAAAACAATTGAGAATAAATTGAAATAACTAAACTAACCCCTAGTCCTTGGTTCTTTTAGTCAAGTCTCATTCTTCAACGGAGGGCAAGATGTTATCAAAGGCAAGCTAAGAAATCTTAATTAAATCAATTACTCAGGCAACCTCGACTTACTATATGCACTATTTTTGTCTACCAAAGACTTGTCTCTATGAGATGAATATGATTTTGGCAAAGTTTTGGTGGGGAGATAATTCTGAGGGTAGGAAAATTCATTGGAAAAAGTGAGAGCTACTATGTAAGCCAAAGTCACAAAGTGGACTAAGTTTTAGAGATTGATGCTTTCAACCTAGCTTTGTTGGCAAACTAGGGATGGAAGAGTGAAATTCTTTCTTTGCACTTTAAAGTTGTTAAATCTAGGTAAATCCTAAATTGGTCAATTTTTTTTTCTAGATGTAGTTATGGGTGTAAATTACTCCGTAAAAAGAAGTCCTTCCTTTACCTGTCATAGTAATTGGCTTACATTTATTCATAATTTGTTTTTTTTTCCTTTGCATGCTAATTTGCTTATCTTGAAACAAACTATTATAGTACTATGCTTACATTTATTTTTTGTCTCTATCTCAACACTTTTGTTATTTTACATGAACTATTAGTGTTAAAGATATATAAAATAGAATCAAGCTAATAAGTTGATCTTTTTATTAGCCATTTATTTCCTAAGAAAAATAACGTAGAAGCAAACTAGTATGGTACTGACTTTGAGGTACTTTAAAGTAATAAAAATGTGTTTAACAAAAGAAGGAAAAGCGTTATGATTAAGGTAACATATAGGTACTTGCAAAGGGTTACTATTGCCATCTCCAAATATGCTTTCACTACACAAAAAAAAAGGCATTATCAACGAAAATTTCGAGCAGTAATAGTAAAGATTCTATCAGTATGTAATGACTAACGAAAATTACGATGAAAATTTTGGCGGAATTCCGTTAGCAATAGCGTGGTCGATAATGGGAAATCCATCGATGACAGAATATTCCGTCGTTAACTTACCCATGGTAATTCGATCGACAATGGGTCCGATCTGTCGGTCGATTTTTAGTTGATAATGAGCGAAATTCGTTGGTATTCTTCGTCAATATTACCGACAAAAATTTTCATCGCTAATTGCATTGGCAAATTATTTTTTTTCAAATTAAAACTTAATTTAACAAAATAAACTTTAGCTTTAATATTGGAGAAGTAGTTTGCAAAAACCAAAGTTATGACTTCCTACAGTGATCGGAGACATAAAGTTAAAAAGGCTGCTATGATGCTCATCTATCTGGCCACTACAAAAAGTCATATAGTTTTAGCTTTTTTGGCGCACTACTCTAATATTAAAACCAAAACTTAAATTGTGAATTTAAGTTTTAATTTGAGAAAAAATTTAACTCATACGTATCACATAACTTTCAATTATAAACCAGGTCATTTAACCACCTCTTCATCGTACAGATCTTTAATCTATCAAAAGCCGGAGGAATACATGAAATAAATATAATATAATATAATATTTCTTATTTAATTAATTGCTTAATTACTTACAACACTAAACCCTAAATATTTTTAAAATTAAATAATATTTCTTATTTAGTTAACTAGTTTATATAACTAAACCTTAAATTTAATTATATAATTAAATTATATGTTAGCAAATGTTAACATAAATATCAATTGACAATAAAATCTAACTTATAACACATGCAATATCTTAATACCTTATAACACATTATATTACTTAATTAAATAAATGATTTACTTAACTCATTAATTAACATCTTAATTTATTTAAAATTTTAAAATCATATAATATTACTAATTTAGTTAATTGCTTAATTACCAATACATAATTATTCATAATTAGTTAAATTAAGTAATTATTTCCCTAAACCCTTAATTAATTTAAATACATATAATATTATCTAATATTATATTGTTAAGTTATTTCTTAATTTCTTATAATACATTACATAATTCTTTATTAACTAAATTATTTAATTAACTCATTAACACCTAGTGGCAGAAGTAGAAGAGTGACGGTTTTAAATTTTTTTTTTTTTTATGTGTATAAAATAGCAAATGTATAACTTTGCCACCCTTAAACTAATAAAATATATTAGTTTGGAATAGTTGTAAGTCTATTTAGCTAAATTTTAAAAGACCTAGGTTCAATCCCTTTTAAGCTCAAATTTTAGAATTATTTTTTTTCCTTTTTTACAATTATTTTTTTCCTTTTTTCCTTTTCTTTTTTTTCTTGGGATTTAAAACTTGTTTTCCCTTTTTTTTTCTTTTTGCTAAAATTATTTGAGAAAAAGATTGCCAACACTATTGACACAGATTTAGTTTTTTTTTCTTTTTTCTTATTTTATTTTCTTAGGGTTTAAAACTTATATTTAAATAGTTAATAAAATTTTATATTATAATTTAATTTTTTTCAAAAGTGATTAATTTTTTTGCTCTGAATCAAATCATTGACCCAACCATGATCTTGATTGCTCTTTAACCATCCCTTGTACAAGATCCTAGATTCGTCACTATTAACATCTTAATTAATTTAAATATAGTTTAAATTAAATCCTATTACTAATTTAGTTAAGTGCTTAATTAACAAAAATATTTTTTCAATTGATTAACAACTAAACCTTAAATTATTTTGCATAATTACTAATAATTATTTAAATTATTCTCAAATTTTTCATCAAAATAGATTATTTAAAACAACAATAGATTTTTCAAAAAAATTCAAATAATAACAACAATTTCACACAAACAACAACCACAATTTCACTTATTAACCAGAAAATCTACAATATTTGGGCAGCAACAGTTCCATAAATTCCCAACAAGAGCCCACACAATGGGGGCAACAATAGCTTATATTTATTACCAACTCACCAAAGTTTGATAACTATACTGCTAGATTTAAAAATATTCATACTCCAATAAATAACTTTCAAATACAAGAATAAGCTTCAAATATATACTTGACAAATCTTACTGACAGAGCAACGATGAAGAGCAAGACGTCGACTGGAGGTTAGGGAATCGAGCAGGTGGAGGGATCAGGCAATTGAAATGTCAAAAGAAGAAACAAGCAACCAACGAAGGGCTTAAGTTCGACGTCCATGGTGTTTAAGTGTAGTTCGGTGCGTCGGCTGGAGCTTAGGGAATCAAACGGGCAGAGGGATCGAGCAGTCCAAACAGCGGGAGAAAAGAACAAGCAACCAATGGAGGGCCTAGGTCTGATGTCGACAGTGCTCCAGTGCACTTCAATTGACACATTTGGTGGCGGAGGTTGAGTATGGGGTGGGGTGACAAGAAAGGTAGAGAAGAGAGGAGAAGAGAAAATAGAAAAATAGACGAAAAAGAACCACTTGAGGGGTTTTATTAATTGAGAGGGCTCGTAGCTCCCTTTTCCCTCTTCCCCACGCCATGGTGTACCAACAGAAATTTTTATCGATGATTAAAAAAATAAATATGGGGAAAATGAACCGTTCAAAGCGCTCGGGTGGGTTTTAATTTGGTTCATGTTGACAAAAGTTTTCATCTATGTTTAAACAAATAAATTGGGGGGGGGGGGGAGGGGTTTTAATTTGGTTCATTGACAAAATCACCAACAAAAATTTTCATCTCTGATTAAGAAAATAAATGGGGAGAAAATGAACTGTTCAAGGGTTTAAATTTGGCTTACCGATGAAATTCTCATTGGTGATTTCGTCAAAAAATCTGTCGGTAACAAATGTTTTAAGCGACTAGACCACATTATCGACCATAAGTTTCGTTGGCAAACTTTGCGTTATTTTACTGTTTATACCCACTTTTGTTTAACTGACGGATTATATTCCGTTAGCAATTTTCGTCAATTTTTCATCTGTATTGTTAGTGCTCGAGTATCGACAGTTAAGGGTGAGCATTTGATTAATTCTATCAAAGAATATCATTAATGGACTTAATTGACTTTTCTTAAAAAATTAGTTGAATCGAACTGACTTAAGACTTTAATCGACTTCAGTCAGATAAATCGATTCTAATTGATTTAACCAAAATTTTTTAGTTTTTTCTATTTTTTTAAATCTATTTAATAATATATTAATAATATACTTGATGTTACTACATGTTACATTATTATTTACAAATTTCCTAATATAATAACATAGTATATTGTTACTGTATAGCTTTTGACTAATTAATATATTAATTAGTATACTATATAATATACTTGTTATACTATATATTTATTAATTAGTGTATTAATAAGTATACTATATATAGTGTATTAAGATATATACTATGTATAGTGTATTAATATATTACTATAGATTGTTAATATATACTTATATAGTATATAAGTATACTAAGAAGCAGTCTAATATATATACTATATAAAAGTACATTATTATATATAATAGTAAATTGTTATTGACTAATTAGTATACTGATAAGCATACTATATTTATACATAATATATTGATATATATTACAATATAGTCAATTATTAATATAAGTTATGTTATACTATATTACTATAATTTATTAATAATTTATAAAAAAATAAGTTACTATAGCCTATACTCTATGTGGTATAGACTATATATTGTATATTAATAAATATACTATACATAGTATAATATATTAATAACTTAATAAAAAAATAAGTTAATATAATAAGTTATATTCATAACTTAAGGTTTGTGTATAGTTTTCATTATATTTTTCTTTAATTTTACATTAATTTTTGTATGATTATATTTATATAAATATTTAATAATATTAATATCTAAATGAAGTGTATTTTATTTTTTATTTTTTTATGATTAAATCTAAATCATTTATTCATATATATATATATATATATATATATATAAGTATAGAAAAAATGTGTGAGTTAACACATGAAAGAAAATCCTTCTTGATGATTAAATCTAACCCTTCATTCATATATATATGTATAGAAAATATGTGTGAGTGTATACATGTAATAAAAGCCCTTATATGCTTATTTCAAAATTGGTTAATTCCGTTAATTGACTTCAAAAATTTTTTACCAAATAGAATTGATAAAACCAATTTAATCAAATTTTTAACCAATTTAATCAAATCAACCAAATTGGTTGATTATTTTGGTTATGACTGAATTTTGCTCATCCCTATCATTAGTAATCCATCAATAATTCATCGATAAATTTACCGACGAAAAATATTCCATCAACAAAACATGTTTTCTTTTAGTGTTCAAAGCGCTTAGATGGAAATTATCCTCCTAGCTAGTCACACCCAAAGGAAAACATCATGAACGGGTTGCATTGTATCGATTGCTTAAAGTTTGAACTGGAATCAATACCATGAATACAAAAGAAAATATTCTTGTGGAAGAAATTACAATAACACGAGATGTAATGTGAATATTCCAGAATGTCAAGGTAGGTTAATGGCCACAAGATCTTTACTCATGAGAGGTGATATGAAGGTAATGTTATAGATACTTGATTTTGGTTAATATCTATTTTTTAAAAAATTACTTTACAACATAATATTGTATAAAGAATAATAAGAATAATCATTACAAGTGAAGCAGTACTTTATACAAAATAATTAAAATAAGTAAAGTACTACTTTACATAGAACAAATGAAATACTACTTAACGCAGAACAACTAGAATAAGTATAGCACTACTTCGTGTGGAACAACTAATGTTATTAGAATAACCATTTCACACGTACAACTTCTTTTCTTGTACCTATTCAATACAGCTTCTTCTCTTATACCTATTCATGTACAGTTATTCTTTCTTAGCTTCTACTAGAGAATAAGTCTTATTACATCTTATTACTTCAATAGTCACATAATAGGTTTATAAGACATTAACTCTCAATAGCAGTTACCTAATATTAAAACTTTCTTTAATAATATAATTCATTACGTGCATTAAAACATTTTTTTGTAATCGTCACTTTGGCACTATATATAGAGCCTTCACAATTCAAGGAGGGCACTTTCACTTTCTAAACTAGCTTACTGTCACTCAAAACTTCTCTCTCTAGCCTATTCTCAGTCAGAACACCTATTTTCTTCTTGTTCTCTTCCACCTGCTATGACACTCAGTACTTTAGAAACCACTCCGATCTTTCTCTTCGTTGTCTTCAGTACATCCCTTACTTATTTGCAACGCTTCCTCTTCTTATCACAAAAACCCCCTTTACAAATGTCAACACCAGTTCCATCTAATATTGTTATACTTATAGTCTTCCTCATTTTCTGCGGATAGGATGTTACTAGTAGTTTGATTTTCTGCTCCAAACTGCCTGGATACTCTCAAACCTTCATCTTTCATGCCGCGGATGCCTCGCCGATTCCTATGTTGTGAGATACTATCGGTGAAATTCGTCACTGTTAGTCGAAAAGGCCAGTCTCTTGTATCAGCGCTCTGCTAGAAAAGTGTTCTTATTACTGCATCTTGTTCAGCCTCCACCCCTAAGAGTGAAGCAGCCAGCTCCACCAGCCAGTACCAAAAAAGGAAATTGAACTGAGAAAATGACGACAAGATATAAAATGAAGTGATCATCAAGCTAAAGCTTTGTGGCAATTGATATTTGAGATAGACGATGCAGAGTGAGAAAGGGAGTTTTAATTTACGCCTTGAAGATTTCTGTTGACCAGCCTAGAAATAGCGCCAACATAATGTGAGTCCCAAATAAGGGAAAAAGTAGGATGCCACTGGAAAGTAGATTGTGTTAGCGTAAGGATCGAATGGAGGAGACAAAGTGACATTCATTGCTAGGTTCATCATGTTGGCAAAAACCTATTCGCTGAGATTCAGTTGGGACTTTAGAACCGGAACAACTACTCCTCGAATTTTTAAGATAGCCCTGCAAAATCAATTATTTAACAACTTGTAATTATGTTATCGATAACTATTGTCCAATTAATTTCAACTAATTATTAGTGTTATGAAAAATATGAAAAGTGGGCCTGATGTCTCCAACTCCCTGATAACCAAATTCCTCAATGATCCTACGGATTGTACCATCAAGATTGGCGATCCTGGCACCCACTGAAGCAGGACCTTGGAATAAACCAGGTGCTATATCATCAAGCCCCTTGCCAAGTGCAGCGTACAGAAAAAATTCTGCGTCCAAGAGTTGGAAGTTGAGAGCTAATTGCATTCACTCTACATCGGTCTCTGCAATTGCTCTGCATTTAGTAGGAATTTGCCCCATAACCTTGATGGATTCCAAAGTAAGAAGCAGCAGGAAGGCGTGCAAGCAGCACTGACTAACCATTCTATTTGATTTACTTAATCAAACCAGCCCGTACCAGATTCCAAATGAGTTGATGAGGGAAAGGCTTTGTTCCTTTGATAGACTACTTGTCATATATACATGTATGCACGCTAAAGAGAGGTAAAGAATTAGACATTATGCAACGTTAATTGCATGAACGTTGAGGATAGCATTTGCTCACGTTTTCAAATGGTACAAAAAGTAGATCTGTGGTTATTGGACGAAGAAGGAGGGTAGAATTGGCCATTGCTCCCCTGGCTTCTCTAACATCCTTACTTATCATATCGAGTTCTCTTCATCCTTCCCTTTTATATCTTTACTAGAAATTGCATGGCTACTAGATTTCATGTTGAAATTGCTTCAAGTATTCTTCCCAAGCATAGGCGACTAGATTTCAACAAAAGTTCTTATAAAAAACTGCTTTAAGCTGAGACCTGAGATGGATATAATTACGGTGGAGCAAATAAACTTATGTCATGAAAAGCTTAACATATTATAGAAAGAAATGGTGACCATGGTTAAACATGAAACAGATTAATCCCAAGTCTTAAAGCAGCTGAAGTACGATTGTACAGAAGGTTAGATTAAGGCCAACTCAGTTATCTAAAAAGTGCAGAAAAAACGCGTATTTATTTTCCTGGTAATTGGCTTTCTGTTGGGCTGGGGACATGCATTACGTAATTCTTTTAAGGCTGCTTGAAGTTGAGCATAATTCCAAATTCAGCATATTGGGATAATAAGTATAATATTTACACAATAGGCTATTGTGAGGCCTGAACTTGTTAGTAAGAGAATGACCCCTGACACGCAAGTACTGCTTTTTTGATGAATATGTTCACTATACTTTAATCTAACTTAATAACTACAATGAAAGACTAAAATCATTTCGGCCAAAACCTAGAGTAAAACCATATGAAACCTGCTCTGTAAAGTACTTGAAATTGCAGTTCAACTTGTTTTCAGAATTTGGCAATAATAACAAATATACCACACTTCGAGTATGGGAGGGAGACAACGATATCTCTATACTTACAAAATTTTTTTTTTTTCCCTATGAAGTCAGAGATCTGGCTCAGAGGTTAAAACTGAGCAAATCTTATTATGAAGTACACAACAATGAGATGAGAGAACCTCACCAGTCACTGCTCAATCACACGCTTTGCTCCATCTAACGTATTCCTGAGCAGCATTGCAACGGTCATTGGGCCCACACCACCAGGAACAGGAGTTATCCATCCAGCCACCTTACATGCTTCGTGGAAATCCACATCTCCCACTAACCTATATCCTGACTTCTTACTTGGGTCATCAACAGCATTAGTCCCAACATCAATAACTGCAGCACCAGGTTTGATCCAACTGCCTTTGATCTGAAAGTTAAATAGGAGAATTAAAATTGTACAAACCAAGCACTGTACAAAACAACCAAAGTAGCATCATTCTACAAGCAACTCAAAATAACATAACTGATGAAGACCTAAACAGAGAAATTGAGGATCAATTCTGTGATCTGCGGCAAACCAGACAACACTAGGGTCTCTTCTTTTTTCCTTTTCTTTCAAGATGAATACATTCAATCAGGATCATATTATGGACATTTGAGGCTGTGTAGCCCTTCAGGTATAGTATTTTCTTGTATTTTACAATCATGTCATAAACCAACAGGACCAACACCTTACTTAGCACAATCAAGTTGTACCTAAACCTGACAGATAAAATTTTTTGGAAGAAGCAAAAACAAGGATAAAATATGCTAGGCTAGAGCAGCATAAGGTTAGGGCAGCTAAAAGGCAAAAATATATAGTTACCATCATAGCCTGTCCTGCTGCAGCAATTATAATGTCAGCTTCACGAACTAGCCTTTCCGGATCCGGCGTACGTGAATGAACAATGGTAACAGTAGCATCTGCCTTCAGCAGCAGCAATGAAACAGGCAATCCAACTATGTTACTTCGACCCACAACAACAGCATTTTTTCCCTTTATGCTTATACCACTGCGTGCTAGCAGTTCAAGGCATCCCTGAAGAAAAAAGAGGGGAAAAGGAAAAACATCTTAGCAAAAGTATTAGACAAATCATTAGAACAAATTGGAAAGCATGGGAATATTGCCTTGGGAGTACAAGGCTGAAAAAGGGGTTCTCGGCCTTTCATTGCAAGTTTGCCAATATTCAGAGGATGAAAACCATCCACATCTTTCGCAAGGCTAATTTCACTCAAAACTTTCTCTTCGTTTATATGCTTTGGTAAGGGGAGCTGAACCAATATACCTATTAATGTAACAAAAATAAAAATTAAAAACAAAGAAGGGAAACCTCCATATAAACAATTGAGCTATAATGAACGCTACTTTTACACTTCCCAGCTATAAAAGATGCTACTTTTTCCTTATTCATGAAATCATAATCTTCGTTAATATAAAGCTGGAAACATTAACCAACCATGTACATCCCGATTTGCATTTAACTCGTGAACCTTGCTGATCAACTCGGATTCGGGTACTTCCTCAGGGAGGTCCACATCAAAAGACTTAATCCCAACTTCAGCACACGCTTTTCTTTTCATCCCCACATAGCTTTGAGAATCTTTTCTGCCCCCAACAATTACCACGGCTAGGCCTGGCACCTGGTTAGAAGAATATCAAATTTCCCAATCTACCCATAAATTTCCCAATCAAAATTAAATACTAATAGTTTACAGTGAAATGAGGAAAAAGGGCACTAAGGGAGGTAACTTACCTTGCCGTATTTTTGGAAGAGGTGCTGCACCTCGTCAGCGATTTCGGATCTGATAGTTTGAGCGATGGCTTTGCCGTCGATAATGGTGGCTTTGTGATCAGATGGCGAGGCCATTTGGGTGATAGATTGCGGAGGAGAAGAGCAGTGTATGATTGGCACGGAGACGACGATTCGTAGAAGCGTTGCAATCACTTTAACGCAGGCGCTCGGGTTAAGGTGCGGCAGCTGCTGACACTTGGCATATTGGATTGTGCCTCTCGGGCTGGAGGATGACCCGCCCGCCCGCTCTCTTTCTCTTCGGAAATTTTAAGGATTGAAAAGTTGGGTGGACCATGGATTCTTTTTTGGGCCAGAAGATGGGTTGGGTTGTTGGAAAGCATGTAATATCTGACACGATACTTTTGCGTAATAAGATGCCTAAATTCAAATGGTATTGAAATTTAGTAAGTCCTTAAATTCAATTAGATCAATCTCCAAATAATGAAACCATGCTTATCTTAAGGGCCACATTTAGGGCTTTTCTATAGGAATTTACTAGTTTGCAATCATGCTTTTCTGCGGAACTTAGAACAATAAGATTACAAGGTTAAATTTTCACACAACTCAATCCGTAAAGAAAATTAATACTTTTTTAAGATAGTTCCCTGACATTTTCTTTTGTTAAGAATTTTATAGATATATAGCACTAGATTTGAAAAAAAAAATTCCTTCTCTCCTCTTCATTTCTTTTCTTCTCAAAAGAACAAGAATTTGCAAAATAAGTTGAGGACACCAAGAGTATAATTAAGTCACTTCATTTCTTTGTGATACTAAACATAATTAAGAATATAGTTTATTTCCTTTTTTTATTATTAGGTTAAATTATAAAATGAGTCTTTGTACTTTATCAAAGTCCTTATTTTTTTAAAATTAACATTATTAGTTCAATCGTTAACAATATTAAAATTTTACTGATGTGGTATTAAATATGATGATGTGATATTATTTATTTATTTCACAATTTTTTTTCTTATTTTAAATTATGGAGCACAAAAATTCAATTCTTTATTATCTCACAACACTTTATTCATAAATCTCATAAATCTATTCATATTTTTATTATATTTTTTTCAATATTGTTTAAAATTATTAACTCGTATTAGATAATTCATATATCCACACTTATAAATTTTATATCAATGTTTACTATTATTGTATCATTCATGAAATTTCACTTCATCGTTTTTATAGTATTAGCTTCAATGTAACATCAATAAGAAAATATCATATCAATACAGTCAAATGTTATATCAACAAAGATAACAAACAAATTTTAATTTATTGGACTAATATTATCAATTTAAAAAAAAACAATAACTCAATTTTTACAATTTATTATATAAATACTAAATCCACCACTTTAATAAAATATAGAAACTAATTACATAATTTAACCTTATTATTATTTGTACCGTTCATACATATGTTTCAATAACCAAATGAGTAAGTAATCTGCATTTGGTGTCGACTGTCCTGATGCTTTTGGTCTAACAATGTAATAAATAATAAAGCACACATAGTTTACGATATTTTCATCAAACACCTGCCACTCGACAGAGAGCCAAACCTTAGCTAGGTATGGCTCCAGGAACCCAAGAACATCATGGTTCTAATGGGGTCTTCGGTAGAGCACCTCCAACTTCGTCTCTCCACTACTTTGGAAATCAGAATCCTATGCCCTCTTTGAACCCCACTCGGAACCATGGCATCCATGGCCGCCTGGCACATTTGCTTCAACCTTCCCCTCCAGATCCTTCTCTCTGATTCACCGATCAGAGAATTGTCACCGGAGAGGCTTTGAGGCTTCATGCTTAATGCTGTTGTAATTTTAGGCTAAGATATTAGAACTAGAGATGCAACCGATATGGCTATATATAGAAAAATTAAAGGCAAGATGCCCATGGCTTATGGGTGGTAGGACCATTGTCCTCTCGGGATAAGATAGATTCCTGACGCTTGTGGGTGACAGGCTTATTCTGCAATAAAATTAAAGAAAATAGTTGCTTTCAAATGGGAAATATGTTGACATACTTGGCAGGTTTATTAGGATCTAAAATGAAATTAAGTATTCCATTTTGCAATGGAAACATGATATATTCCTTGGCCATGTGTTGAGATGCCCTCC
Organism: Theobroma cacao; assembly: GCF_053813885.1. Taxonomy (NCBI): domain Eukaryota; kingdom Viridiplantae; phylum Streptophyta; class Magnoliopsida; order Malvales; family Malvaceae; genus Theobroma; species Theobroma cacao. Next base: position 36,318,194 of record NC_142639.1, on the reverse strand, counting down.
CTAATCTTCAAATTTGCTTTTGAATGTACAAAATGACAAAACTTCGTGGATAGTCATCACATCAACTTGAAGCTGACAGCAATGGTCCACGACAAGTGTACTCACTAATTAACCAGTTAAATGTGCTCCAACAGTGGCTGAATTATAGTAGATATTCTCTCCGGACCAATGGCCATTTTTTTCCAAAGGAATCTCTTTTTATTTAGCACATTATTCCCCCTCCCCCTCACCCCCCTTTTTTTTTTCCCTTTATTCAATTTGGTAACAATATTCGCATATTATGCAAGGTCATTCTTGAGCCTCAGATTTTCTAATTGGGTCCAAAAAGAAGCCCGTTGCTTGCAAGTGGAGCCCTTTGGTGATATCAGTATTCATACAGAAAGTAAAATAAAGTTCACGATTAGGGTCAAAGAAAAAATGAGCATACCAAAACTGCCCAAGCCCTCTGACATTCTTATGGGCCTTCTTTGATCCTTTTTCTAAGCCCAAACCCTCTGACGATCATACGGGGCCTTCGGCATTGAAAAAATTGAACACGCAAAGAGGTTCATCCTTTTTTCCTTTTTTTATTTTACGAGAAATTATTACCTGTTGATTATTGCATTTTTTGTTATCCATGGTAGTTTTAAGCTCAATAATAAACATAAAGAAATTGACATCATTAAATTTTTAAAAGGATAAATTATATTAATTAATTAATTAAATATATAATTAACAGATGTTATTGGACAAATTTCATAGAACAAATCATTTGAGAATTTAATACTTGGAAATTGTTTTTGAATAACATTTATCCTTTCCAAAGGAGCATGTCCTAGTTTAAAATACCAAAAATCAAAACATTCATCTACTATATTACAAGCATTAACAAAGGAAGTAAAAGGAAATTTGATGACTTTGTCAAAACAGAACTTTAAAAGATCTTGGTCATCTGAGGTTTCTTGCATCAAGAATAGTTGTGAGAAGGCCTGATAACTCTATGATATAGAGTTATTTGAACTTAATTTTGATAATAATTTGGCTAAATTTTTGTAATAATGTATAGAAATTAGTAAGTTTTATTTAATTATTTTAAATTAGTTATTTTAGATGAGTCAATCTAATTTTGATTAATTTTATGCTTAATTTGGTGTTAATATGGTTAAGATAAGTTGTTATTGATTTATTTGTGTTTTTGTAGGTGTTTGAAAGAAGAATTTTAGTAAAAGAAGGAGAGCAATTTCGAGGTACAAACTTACACTGCATATATTTTGGTATTTTGGCTATAACTTTCTTTACAGAGCTCCAAATAAAGAGATTCTTAAACCATTGGAAAGCTAAGAGAAAGATATACAACTTTTATGTTTACTACTTTACCCAGTTCTGCTTGTAAAATGGTCAAAAATCTTGTCAAAGTTGACACACTGTAGCAGTCTTAGAGGAATTGCGATTTTTGTTAATTAATTTGGCAAAACTGCGACTTACATAGTTTAATGAGAAAATCATAACTGAAATTGACTTCTTTTTTCACCCAACTTAGTCTAACACCAAAGCCTATAAAAACAACCTTTCGGAGGACTTAGGAGAGAGGAAAAAAAACACCAGATTGACATTTGAGAGTCAAGCCACAAAGTCGTTGAAGCTAAGAAGAATTTACAAAATTCAAGAAGATTTGAAGATTAAGAACACAATTCTTGAGTTTTTCTATATTTTCTTTTATTCTCTTATTTTCTTGGTTTTCTTTTATTCAATGATAATGTGTGACTTGATGGGGAACTAAATTGTTTATTTAAGATTATGATTGAACTCAATATGTAATCTGAATTATTTATCTCTCTTTTACTTATGTTTGATAGATTTAAGTTGTTTATTTTATTCTGTTCTTAATACTTCTAATTGCCTTATCACCAATTAGATTGAATTGGAAACTTAAGTTAAACCTTGATGAAGGAGATTTAGGTAGACTTTGAATAAAATAGCGTATGATTGAATGCACTTAGTTGATAAGGTGATTTGATTTGCATATAGGATAGACATACACTTATAAGCCATACGTAGTCAGGATTAGAGCACAAACTTAATGAATCTTTCTTCAATTTAATTTGCATAAACATATAATAAATTAATTGAAAGAGGTATTTTATAAAAAACTCGACAGAGACTTGTAAATAATTTAAGACTCTAGGTTAGCAATTTAAACCATTAAACTGAGTTAAGAGAGAGGGACAATAATCAGATGAAGTATTGAGGGATATTATAATCTTAGGTCTGGTAGTTAAGTGAGTTTTATTTACTATTTAATTTTAGTTTTAGTTTATTAGTTTTAATTTTTTTATTTTAATTGTTTGGATAAAATTATGGTATTATAATTTTAGTAGTTAATAGTAGGAATTACACAATTTTCCGTGGGAACGATATTCTACTTCATTACTATATTACTTATTAACAATATGTGCACTTGTGTGAGAAATCAACAACAAGGCCCTAGCAACCCCAATCACTGTTCATGAGAAATGTCTTGAACAATACAATGCATTTCAGTAAAGAGAACATAAGTTTTCTTTGTCTTGGTAATTTGACCCACAAAAATGAAATTGAATTAGAAACTTGATACACATAAAACATTTTCTAGGGTCAGTGTTGAACTCAATTTAACTATTGCTATATGAGAAACAAAGGCTTTTCTATCATTAGGCAACTGAACAAAAAAATCTTTGACATCCTTGACATGTATAAAACTATCTAAGGAATAACATATATGATCAGTGGCAGTAGAATCTATAATCCAATGACTTTGTCTTATCAAGTGAATATTTTCATTTTAAAATTTAGTAGGTAAGTTATTTGATGTATTGAAAGAAGAGTGACCTAAAATAATACCTACAAAGGCTAAATTAACTAGTGAATGATTTCCCTGCTGAATGGTTTGTGAAATACCCTTACCATCATTACTGCATAAACCATTCTCATTTAATAGCTTCATTAGCTTATTGACTTACTACTTTATGATAGATATTTGAGACATGGAACTAGCCCCAGCTATCTCCTCATTCTATTTAACTTTATAGTCATCTGATCTTAGTGCATCATACACATTGGCCACATTGTTAACTGTAATTTTCCCTTTCATGAAGTTTGGTTTAAGTTTTGTGAATTTAAAGTTCTCTGGAAACCCAATGAGTCTATAACATTTGTCCTTAGTATGTCCTTCTTTCCACAGTAGTTGCAGATTATATCCTTTCTCATTTTCTTCTTTATATCAACTGTAATTATCATAGCAAAGGATTCTAGAACTAGTTGTGCTTGAATTAACAGGTTCTTTTGTGTTTCTTCCCTTAGCACAAGACTATACATTTTATTTAAAGTTGGAATAGGGTCTATCAGTATGATCAGTGACCTAATAGCTAAAAAGGACTCATTTAATCCATTAAGGAACTTGAAGACCATGTCTTTCTGATATTAGTCTATATATTTCTTGAAGCAATTACGGTCGTAACTTCCACACTCACAATATGGCAAAAGTTTGTGGCTTTTCAACTCTTCCCATATTCCTTTTAACTAAATGAACTATAATTCAACTATCTTAGTACCTTGGCTCACATTTCCCAAAGTATACTATGAGCTGCATACCCTAGTATCATCAGGTTGGGCAAAGTTTTGCCTCAATGTGTTCCAAATCTCTCGTGCTAAGTCCATGAAGAAAATAGTTAAAGCTATAGGTTGAGAAATTGAATCTAACAGCCAAGCTACTATCAAATTATTGCATTGAGCCTAAGGTAAATAAAGAGGATCCGTGATTGCTGGTTTAGGTATTGAACCATTGATGAAACTAGTCTTGTTTATGATGGATAATGCTAAGAGCAAAGACCTACTCCATGCTATATAATTTCTAGTATTCACTTTGGGATTAACAAGCTTTGAACCTAGGTTAACTATGTGATGTAAATAGTAAGGTGACTGAGGATATGCTATTAATGAAATATAGGTAATCTGTGTGTTAGTTTATGTACTAGCCTAGGCTCTAGATACAACATTTTCAGCCATGATTTACCAGCTAATAAAAGACAATGAAAGGTAAAGAACAAGAGATAATATTAGTGAGGATTTAAAGAACTTGGATGATGATATAAAAGCTAGAAAGCAAGAATCAACTACTCAGAAAGAATGTACTTTGTCAATAGTTGATAAACATTCTCTAGGTACTGAAAGAAGAACGTTGATGGCCTATTTGGATTCCTCTTTACTCTAATACCATGACAAAAATGAAGGTAGAAGAAAAGATAAATTGACGCAAAATTTGAGAAAAAATGTTAGGATTTTTCTCATTGAATCAAAGCTCAAAAGAGTTGTACATATACAAGTGTTTAAAAAGTAAAGTAAGAAAGAGAAGACATCATAATTATAGTTTTAACTAACATAATAGAAATTTAAAATCTTTTTACTGAAATGCTGCATTTCTCATTCATTTGGCTAGCTTTTTTTTTGTTTTATTAAATGGTGTGCTTTACTCTTTAACCTTTCTTTACTTTACTTAAAACGGTGCGCTTTGCTCATTCTTTATTTCCAAACTTGTTTTCCTTTCCTTCTACTCGAGCATTCTTCAATCTCTTACTCAACTCATCTTTATAATTTTGAGTTTATTTATCTTTAATCTATCCAATATCAACAGCTAAGAAAAGAAAGTTACCCTTTCCAGCTCATACTCAAAGCACAACAATTGCCTTTAAGTTAATACATGTAAACATTTGGAACTCTTATGAAACTCCTATCTTGTCTAATCAAAGATATTTTTCGATTGTTTTACTTGGATCTTTCTCATGAGAAGTAAATTAGATGTTTTATCAACCATACCCTCTTTTAATAACTATGTTCAAAAACAGTTTGTTCTTTTAATCAAATGCAGCAGGTTAGATAATGGCTTAAAGTTCAAATTAAATTATTTTTTTACAAAAACTGGTATTGTTCATCAACTCTCTTATGTTGAGACACCTCAACAAAATGAAGTTGTTGAACATAAGCATCAACATATCCTAATGGTGGCAAGGGCCCTAATGTTTTAATCCAATTTACCTGTTCATTTTTGGAGAGATGCAGTACTGACTGTCTTGCATATCATTAATAGTGTTCTAATCAAATTGCTTAAAAACAAATCTGCATTTCAGTTGTTGCATAACAAACCACCTAGATATGACCATTTCAGAGTGTTTGAGAGCTTGTGTTTTGTGTTTACTTTATCACATCATAGGAAAAACTAGACTAAAAGGCCATCAAATGTATATTCTTAGGGCATCTTAAAAACATAAAGCTTATAGGGTATATGATCTCAACGCAAAATGAATCATAACTTCAAGAAATGTTGTCTTTCATGAAGGAATATTTCCATTTCAATTTAAATAGTATACTATACAGTTCGATCCATTTCATCAAACATTTGGTATGTATATTAGATATTTGGATGATTTTGATTCAAATTTCTCAAATTATTCATACTAAGAGCCTTCATTTGCTGAGTTCCATTCCCCTTAACCTATTTCAACTTTAGAAACACCTTTAACTTCCAATTCAAATGATTTTCACCTAATTCATCTAATACAATTGGTTTTCCTACTACTATTAACAATGAAAATAATGCTACTGATAATGAAAACATTTAAAATTTACATGAGGCAAGTAATAATTTACCAAATAGAAAAAGCACAAGACCTAAACATACTCCCAAATATCCAGATGCTTATTATGTTGACATGCCATCATAGTCAAACACTATTATTACACATCCCATCACAAAGTACTTATTTGCTCAGCATTTATCATGTGTGTAGTACCTCGTACTTCGAGGCGGTGGCTAATAATGCTTACCCGCTGCTAATTGAGGTTGATTACCGAGTAAAAGAGGTAATTCAGAAGTGAACTTGTGAAACCTTGACCTTTATAGACACGTAACTAGAAGTAGATGCGATAAAATAGACTATGAGTAATTTCATCATTTTTTTTAGTGAGCCCCTAGAAGTATGCTTTCAAACATTACTAAGGCTTAAGTAGGCCTAAGGTACAAATGAATGATGAAAATAAGGATAAGATGACGAAGGAAATCGAAATAATGATGATTTCCAAGGTAGGGGCAACATGGTCATTTTGCATCTCGCGTCTAAATTTTTAAGTTTTCGTGAACTCGAGTACTTCTAGACCATTATGGACTTTGTCTCAGTGTCCAAAGAGTAAAAAGTTGAACCGAAGGAAAGAAAAAGACAAAGTCACCTTATGGAAGGCATTTTGGTAAATTACATGAAAAATTGGATAAACTTTAAATATAAATATCTAAAGCTCCAGCAATTTCTAGCAGCTTCTAGCCATTTCTTTTTCCCTTCCCATCTCACGTTTCTTCATCTCCATGGGAACCTCCTTTAAAGCTTCCATAACTTTTTCTCTCTCTAGCTTCAATTTTCATGCTTTCAAGTACTTTTTCATAGAACCTTTTATGCTCTTTCACTCTCCCACCTTAAAACCCTCAAAAGTCTTTGTTCAGTACTTTCTCTCACTACTTAGAAGTTTTAGAGAGAGAAAGAGAGACTTGCCATAGTAGCTTGAAAACTCTTGAAAATGAGTTCAACTATAAGTCCACTAAGGTAAGAGATGAGTTAGCGTTGATTTTAGGTGGTTAAAGATGGCTAATAATTAGAATTGTGGGCTGTTATATTTTTTATGGTTATATTCTATGTGATAGGTTCCAACGAGGCCTCACATGTCCGTTTGAAGCAATAATCGAAATTAGAGTCAATTAAAGATTCAATAAATATCGGTGAGTGAACTTGTATCAAAGTGTTTTTGAGAAATACATATGTGTTGGGATGAAGCATTTAAATGATTTTACTTGGTTTTCATTAAATTATGCATGGGAACTAACCCTTGATAAAATGCTTTGATGTTGTGAAAATGTGAAATGTGTAAAAAGATGAATCCTTGTGCTCTTATATTATGTTGGTATGTATATATATGAATATGTGTTGTGCATTGATGAATAATGTTGTGTGGCGATGATGACCCAACCATGTTCGAGTAGGGAGTGCGCATAAGCCAATGATGACTCGGCTATGTGCGAGTTGGGAGTGCGCATAAGCCGATGATGATGACCCGACTATGACGATGAATGAAATGGGGTGGTGTACGTGTTTATATATATTTATATATGTATATGTGATAGAAAGTTTATGATTATAATATGTGATTGAAATGAATAATGAAAAACTTGATTATTGTCAATGTGTTCACCTTGATGTACAATATGGTAGGAATGGATTTTGTGGCATGTGCAAATCCCTTAATTGTCATTTGCCCTGAATCTTGCTGCAACGAGAAACTCTCAGGTGGTGGAGGCACAAACCAACCCTGTTTTTCACTGCAGCGAAAAAGAATTCTCGCTACAACGAGGAATTTCTTTGCAGCAAAAATGGATTCTCGTTGCAGCGAGAAACTCTAGAGTAGTCCCAAAATTCTAGTGTAGTACTTTCAGTTTAACAATAATTTTGACCACATTCCAACTAGAACTGGGTAAAGTGATAAATATAAAATTTGTAGCCCAACCTCTTAGCTTTCTAATGGTCTAAAAATCATGTCAATTGGACTTTTGTAGTGAAAGATATGATTGAAAAATCGAAACATATGCAAACCAATAATATTTCTCGCTGTAGCGAGAAACTTGCTGTCATGCTTGTTACCTTGCTTGATTTTGACATATTTTTCACCCATTTAACTTCATGGATTGATAATAGGTTTTTGCAACACTATGAGGTTACTAATTAAAGTTTGAAATGAGGGGTTTTTAGTAAGAAATTAAATCAATTGCATTGTTTTTGAAACAAGTGCATAATGATTTCCAAGTTCTCCTTATCGATTGCTTGTTCCCTTCTTATGTTCACTCACTAAGTTTTATACTCACGTTTTTAAACTTCATGTTTTTAGATTTGGAGGCAATTGGGACCTAGATTGAGTGTCCACGTATGCTCGTCTTCTTGGTAGGTACTATGGCATCTCAGTAACAGTACCTTCACTTAAAGTCACTCCGTTGAAGGTCAAGAGTCTGTTACCTGTGAACACGTATATGTAATGTAATCTATTAGGATCCATGTTATAAGTCAAATATGTATATTTGATTACTGATGCCACTATAAGTTGGCAAACAGGTGATATTATTTTGACATAATAAAATGGTGAGTATTGGATCACTATAAAATGTTATTGAAATATTTTTAGTTGAGAATTACAATATGTAGTTTTAGAACTGATGATTGGGAATAATGATCGGGATTGCATAAATAAGCTTGCTTGGGCTTAGTGGGCTATGGCCATTAGGCCCATGCGTCGGTCATGGCCCGAGATTTGGGCTGTGATAATGTGCACACAAAACATTTACCACATCTTTATCACATATTTTTGAACCTTACACTTACCATCAAGTTGCTAATTATTCACATTGGATAGAGGTTATGGATGTTAAGCTAAAGGCTTTACAAGATAATGGCACATGGAGCATAGTACCTAAGCCTTTAAATTCTCATATCATAGAGTGTAAATGGGTTTACAAAGTGAAGTTAAATGTTGATGGACAAGTTGAACGATATAAAGCACGTTTGGTTGCTAAGGGCTATAGTCAGATGGTGGGATTTGATTATCAGGAGACCTTCAGTCCAGTTGCTAAGTAGACAACTGTTAAAATATTTTTTGCCTTAACAGTAGCCTTCAACTAGAACTTGACACAATTAGATGTGAATAATGCTTTTTTAAATGGTGATTTGGGAAAAAAAGTATTTATGGAACTACCACCCAAGTATGCAATCTAGGAGGAGTATCCAAAAGGGTCAAAGTTTGGTCCATAAACTCAATAAATTACTATATGGACTCAAGTAGGCCTTCAGGCAATGGAATGCCAAGATTACCTCATTAATTTTGCAATATGGTTTTCACCAATTTATTGTAGACTATTCTTTGTTCACTATGAAGATAAATAATGGTGATTTCATTGCTTTACTACTTTATGTAAATGACATATTGATTGGCAACACTTCAGCACAAGCCGTAGCTGATGTAGAATAGTTATTGAGTTCACACTTCAAACTCAAGGATCTTAGAATTGTCAAATATTTTTTTGGGGTTAGAAATAACAAGATTTTTTAAGGGCATTTCTGTATGTCAAAGGAAATACACCTTAGATCTCTTGTAGGAGCATGGTTTACTAGGTGCTAAAATAGTCTCAAGGCTCAAGATAAAGAAAGATTGGCTAATCCAACAGACTACAGGCAATTAGTTGGAAAATTACGTTATCTCATATTCAACAGGCCAGATATATCTTATGTAGTCCAGGAATTGTCACAATTTATGGACAAGCCTAGACTTGAGCACCTGACAACAGCTCATAGGGTATTGAAATACCTAAAGGGATCACTAGGTCAAGGCATTTTGATAAAATCAAAATCAGATTTGAAGATATTGGCTTATTGTGACAATGATTGGGCAGGGTACCTTGACTATCAAAAGGTCGATTACAGGTTATAATGTGTTCATTGGGATTTTTTAATAACATGGAAGTCAAAGAAATAGTCATTTATTGCTTGAAGTTAAGCAAAAGCTAAATATCGATCCATGGCTACCACATGCTATGAATTTATCTGGTTCAAACATCTACTATCATATTTTGGAGTGAAACATGAGGATGTAGTGGTGCTTTATTCATATAGTCAATCAGCTATTCACATTATCAAAAACCTAATCTTTCATGAAAAGATCAAGTATGTTGAAATGGACCGCCATTTTATGAGAGAAAAAGTGCTTGAAGGTATAATCAAACCAGTACACATTTCAGCTAATTTACAACGTGCTGATATGTTCACCAAGGCATTACAACCAAGGCAATTTCATAGTCTTTCGAGCAAGATGAATGTTAGTAACATTCACATTTCCTCTTGAAGGGGAGTAATGGACAATTTAATGATGAATAAACTTAGAATTGTAGAGATGAGCTGAGTACTAGACTGAAGAATGCTTGAGCATGAGGAAAGGAAAGCAAGTCTGGAAATAAAGAATGAGCAAAGCGCACTGTTTTAAGTAAAAAAAAGAAAGGCTGAGGAGCAAAGCGCACCGTTTAAATAAAACAAAGAAAGGCTGGCTAAATGAATGAAAAACGTAGCGCTTCAATAACAAGCTTTTTAAATTTCTGATATGTTAGTTAAAACTGTAATTATGTTGTTTTTTTCTCTCTTATTTCACTCTTTAAACACCTATATATATACAGCTCTTTTGAGCTTTGCTTCAATGAGAAAAACCCTCACATTTTTCTCAGCTTTTGCGCCGACTTGTCTTTTTCTTCTGCCCTTCATTTTGGTCATATGTAAAAGAAATTACTTGTGTAATGATTTCCATAGTATACAGTTGTTTTTTATTTCAAATATTCTTATATCACATGATTTGAATGAACGTGACATAATTTGAACATGAAATAATTGTTTTATAAAATCATTTATTGTAATAATATATTAAGTATAAAGGCAGTACAATTAAAATTTAAGTTTTTTATTCTAACTCCCGCCATTTTCAAGGCACTTGAAGTGATTATAAATAGCATAATATATAGATAAAAGTCTTTGAAACATCTTAATATCATGTTGTTAATCGAGAGAAACATAAGCGCATATCAAGAAATTTTAAAGAAGTTCAGAGATCTGCCAAATATTAGAAGAAAGTAGTATGAAAGTGCTCAAAATTTCTGAAAATTTGTTTTTCTTTTATAATTGACCCAAAAAAGTAGTTACTTAACTAGAACCTTTAAGGACAGAAAGCACTGGTCCAAAGAAGGAAAGAGTCAAAATTGAGCCAGTCCTAGCTTGGTGGCTCAGTCAAGATCCCATTCGTGATTCATGCTAGGTGGTGGTGGCATGAACTTAACCAGTACTACTACTCTATTAGCTCGTGACGTCCGATTGTGGAGTAGGGGTCCCTCACTTTGCGGGACTGAGGCGTCCCTGACACCCACAAAACAGATGAATTTTTATCAGAGACCATCTGTCTCAACCTATATGCCAAATTTTACCTTCCACACTGCCCCTTTCCTCTTTAGTGCTGTAACTCCAATTTCAAATTTTTATTTCAATCTCTTTCTTTTTCTGTTGCTCGATTGTCATTTATTGTTGTAATGCCACCACATTATAGGTTGGGATGCATACATTGTTGTAGAATCTTTATCGCCCTCTTTGGTTCCCATCAATCCTTGTAATTATTATTGCACTTGTGAAATCAATTCTTATCCATAAACACACTAGAACGAAATTTTATGTTGTCTATCAATCGAGACATATAAAGTGTATCATGATATTTTTTCTTGTCCAATAGCTTTTGTATTTTGCCTTTTTATTTTTTGTTGGCGAATGAATGATTAACCATAAATAATTGCAAGATCCTCGGGATTGATCAAAAATTTTTGGAACGAGATTTCCATGACCAAACAATCGGGTCAACCAAATTAAATAGTCACTAAATCAAAAACCTCATAGAAGACAACTAACGCAACAATGTAAACTAAGCAATTCACATTATTGGAATATATTAATATTATTCCACTTAGCTAAGCCCCTGCGACTACTAAAAGTGGGTTGCCAATATTAGTATGTTACCGGGAAGATATCTCATGGAACTTACTACTACAAGTTAATAACCAGGAAAGACAAAAGGTCTCATTTGGTCCGTAAGAGACAGAACAAGCTATGGGATGTATCTGCTTTTGAACTAGATTCCCTTTGCACTGATTTCTCCTTTGTTATCATGAACTGTCCAACATTAGCGTCCCAGTTCATTTTTGTTTCTGCTTTCACATCAAGAATCTTACAATATCTTTATTTTGTCCTTTGGATTTGCCCTCCAAAATCTTACTACCTACCATTCCATTCGGTCTCTATCATTGATTATAATAAAAATAAAGAAGGTAATTGTGACCTTGTACTCAGCTCAGCATGGAGTTAACTCATATAATTTGTCATTTAATCATTATCAGTCGGCAGAGCCATATTCGTTCAAATGTTTGCGAAAAGCTTGTGAATATTCTAACAACATGCATTTGATAATTATTTATTGCATTAGGAATGCTGATCTTTTGGTAGGAATTAGCGAACAAAGCTCGCTCTCTCTTTGTTATAATTTTTGCTACATATATAAATAGCTAGGGAGAAAGTAATAAGAAGAAAAAAGAAAAAAAGTCAGGACTTGGGTAAAGACAGAGTTGGGTGCTTTATAAATCATTGTCTAGAAAAAGGGTCCCAAAAAATCAGCATCATGTCATCATTCCATCTTTTCCCGTCTAAAAGGTGTAGGGCAAAATTTTGAATGATACTAGTAATAATCTTGTATTGTAAACAGGCAATGTAAATTACTAAGTTATCAACTCAATATTGCATGCTAATGCTAATCATACTGGATTTAAGGAAAAAAAAATTCTTGCAAAGCGGAAAAAGAGGATGAAGCTTGAGAATCATGTGGATATAATTGATGATTATATTGCAATTTGCATGCATGATGCATGTGAGGAAAGCACATATATGATTTGCACGTACAACACAAACTAGGCGCATGCGCTGTGCAAGATGATACGGACTTTGAATAATGATTAGGCATATGCAGTGGTGAGAGGATAAGTACATTGTGTTCGCCCAATTATTCCCTTCACGATATAAAAAGAAGTATAATCCACCATGAATATTCCGCTTCAGATAAAAGGTAAGATACTAGGGATGAGATCTGCTTGCCCTTTAGAAAGTTATGATTGGGTTTTAAGTTTCTCCGTTTTCCTTATAATTGAAGCAAAAGCTTATTTCAAGTAGTTCGTGAAAGCTGCTTTTCAACCTTTGCTTATTACTACTAATTTTATTATTATCCAAATTTTAGACATGTTTTGGAAGGTAATTGATTAGCTTAGCTGAAACTTTAGGTGGATAAATAAGGGAGTACTGTACTGACAAAGTACATTCAACAGTCGAATCCTAAACTACCCTAAGAGAGGTACGTAGTAGTAGTACTTGTTAAGTTTGGTCCCGAAGTCTAGCATAGGGAGGACTTAAAAGGAGAGAAAGCCAAAACAAATAGAAAAATTAAACAGGCTTTTTTTTTTTTTGTTTTTTTTTTCTTGTGGAGAAGTGGGAGCCTGCTAGTATCCCTCGATGTTGAAAGCAAAAGCCATGCATGTTCAACACAAAGATGATTTAACCAAAGGAAACAGTAGCTTTCTAAAAGATGTTTTCAAGAATTTCTTTCGATATATATCGCCAGTCTTCATCACAACATGCATTTTAAAAGCTGTTTCTTTTCTTTTTTTTTTGACAAAAAAATCTCGAATAAAGAAGGAAATTTATATGAGTCTTCAGTCGTTTTGTGCTAATTTTATATAAGAAAGTGAGAGGAAGAGAGAGAGAGCATCATTAACAAAATTCTCCTTTACACATAAGAAAGAGGGAAAGGGGAGAGATTTTGAGGTCCTACAATAGCAACCACGAAACGCCTCAAGAGGCTATATAACCTACTTAACGAAACCTAAAACAAATGCAAAATTACACATAACCTAAATAAAGACAAGCTAATAACTATAAAACCCTTGGAACCCCGATAAAAACAACTTTAGATTTCTCCCCAGCAAAGTACTAGTTTAATTAATATTTTTTACTTTATTTGCATCTCACAAAATTAATCCCTCCCCATACAAGTACAACTTAAAAACAAACATAATAATCTACATGTACTCGATTTCTTCAACATTTTGTCACATGATTGAGCACCCACTTTCATCATCATCGTAGTCATCATCTTCATTGAATTTTTCGATTGGATCGGACGGTGGCGGTGGTGGTCCGTATGCATTAGCATGCATGGCTGGCGCGTAATATGAAGAGCTTGAGCTAGGGTAAGTCGTGTTGTAACTTACTCCATACAATGGAGGTCCATAGCACATTGGTGGGTATGGATACATAGGCTGATTTGGAGGGCTCAGATGCATTGATGCCATTGGTGGGGCCTGTTCCGGAAGGGCCAGAGCAGCTGATAGGTTGTCTCCGAGCGCATCAGCGGTGGGACCAGGGTTCCCTTTTGGCCCTTTCTTTTTCTTCTTTTTACCTCCATTACCACCACCACTTTCGGCAGTGGCCGGTTCCTCGCTTTCACTTCCCATTTGGTCCCCTGCTGGAGGCTGATCATCTCTAGCAGGGCCTTTACCACCACCCGCACCGCCATTTTTGGCAGCGGCTAAGTTAGGCTTTTCTTCTGAATTATTCTTCGGGTCTTGATCACCGCCAGCTTCTCCGCCGTCTTCTTGTTTCTCATTGTTCTTTGGCTTTCCAGGCTTTTTCTCTTTCTTTTCAGGCTTTTCTGGCCAAAGTTCAACGTGTTTCCCAGACTTGGTTAGCCTCTTGATGAGAGTTTCTGCATCCACGCTGCCAGTAACTGTCACCTTGTGCTGTTGAGAATCTATGGTCGTCTCATAAACACCTTATTAAAAACAGATTAAGAAGCGTCAAAAAGAGAAAAGAATCTGCATTTGTTATAGTACTTATTAAATATGTAAAGAAAGTATAGGCAGAATTAACTTATAGAAGTAACATATACCATCAATGCCTTGAAGAACTTTCTTGACTTTCTTCTTGCAGCCTTCACAATGGATTAAAACTTTCAAGACCCAGGTCTATGAAACAGTTAAGACGGAGTCAACTAAATTAGAATTAAATATATAAAGCATTGTTGGTGTACCAGAAATGAACAAAGGAAGAAATACCCGGAGTTTCTTGTTGTGTTCTAGATTTGCTCACCTGGTATCTCAGTGCTCCTGCAGCATCTTGATCAGCTAGTTTAGTTGCCATCTGAGAGAGAGACAGAGAGAGGGAGAGAGAAAAGAAAGGAGGCTTCGAGAGACGAGAAGGGAATGAGAAAGGTTGGGAGTAAAAGAAGTAAGAGAAAAGCAATATAGAGAGCATTTGGTGTGGATGCCACATCACCTTTTCGCCCAATCTCTTACTCACGAGCTTAATCACGTGACTTTCTATTTGTACGGCTTTCTCTCTGTTAAGGCAGTCAAAAATTTTGAACTGCGCATTTATTTACGTAACCTAAGTCGTTAAGTTGGAAATAGGGGAGCTTGTACCTGGCCTAGGAATACTTTTCAACTTTTGTTTCACAAAATAACATGGGCAACTAATTTTGGAAGGCTAGGCTGCCGGTGAGCCAAAAAGATTCTTTGCCAGCTGATACGTGGTCAATACGTACTGCTTTGAACCTTAAACAACCAAAATTTGGCCTTGTTTAGAGTGGTTAATAACTTTTCTTTTGGCTAAGCCTAAGCGTTGCTCCTGCAGGCGCACGCTCCAAGTGCACTGGCTGCCTCCTTTCTTTTCTTTGGAAAAACACTCCTTGGTGGGATTACCTTTTTAGTTCACTTTCGATGGGATTTTTTACCAGAACGAAACAAAAGTTGAATAGTACTACTACATTGAGTAAAATTACAAGTATAACAAATTATTGAACTCCTTTATTGCAAAAAGGCGCGGACAAGACATAATACGAATCTCGTTTTACCCTTCCTAAGGCAAAACATCCATCTTTTTCCTTTTTTTTTTTTTTTTGTTTCGACTTTTATCCAAAGCAAATTCCATTAAGGAAATGCCCAGATTCTGCCCCCTTCATTTGAGTATGTATGCCTCTGCGCCAATTATAGCCTTTGAACTAACAAGTTTGAATTATCATCAATTCAATTAAAATTCATTACTATATTTTAATTTTGATTCTGAAACATCGATCATCTCATTCATGGCACTTCACCAGCTCCGACTTCCGTAATAAAAACCACTGGCTATGACATGTTATTTATTGATTTGAATACTCGGTAATAAATTGGCCTTAATTTGACAGCACTCGCCATCAATATAATCCCCTCCTAGTTCTATTTTACGAGGTAATGTGACCAAAGAAAAGGCAGCAAAAGCGCACACATATGTATAAACAGCCTGTTCGATTGGAAGGGAACATTATTATTTGCCATCCTCCTACAACTTCCTCCCAACAAGTATTTATGTTGTTCAACAATCGGTCAGATACTTTTATTTGTAATGGTACAAATTCCACAGATCATAAAACCAGACGATCAAAAACACAAACAAAAAAAAAACAAAAGTATTCCCTCCCTTCCCATGCGGCTCCACTTTTGATTCTCACATTAATATCTATCAAAAATCCGAAAAGAAAAATATAGTTTTCCTTCCTTGGCATCTCCTTTCCATTCTTGCCATTTTTAATTTTCCTTCCCTCTTACCAAGCAGTGTAAACTCTTATGGCGACTTTAACCTTTGATGGGTTTCAAGTTCAACCCAGAGAGTACCAACGTGAAAGGTAATCTCTCGATTCTTCTACATTATGCTTTCAACATCCAGACTTGAAGTGAATGATAAACTGCTTTGAACCTGAAATATCCTTAATAGAAAAAAAAAATCATAAAGTTATTTACAATATATATTATGTAGGTGTTGCAAACTTGCCAGCTTTGAACAAATACAGTACAAGCAACTTTTCAAATGAAATGGCAACTTGAAGTTAACTGGTTATGCTTTCTAGGGTTACACCTCTATACGGAAATAAAAAAAAAAGAAAACAATCATCACTAAGCAATCGGCACTTGGTTATATTTTCCCAAAAATGGCGACGAGAAACTTTCACGGACTTTTAAACCAGCACGCAATACTCTATTAAAGACTTAAGTCTCACTTTGTTTAAGCCAATGGCGCTGCCAGGCTTTTATGAGTAGTGTGACTCGTGACAACACTTGGCACTCACAATAAATTATTGCTTTTACGTCCTTTGAACAGAACTGGTGCAAAAGCAAAATGTTATTTATCATTAAAAGTCTCAGTCATCCAAAATCTCAAAAGAAGAAATCAATAAAATCTTATGGCAACAATAACCTTAATGCGGTACACAGCCTCACTGAAGAGGACTTATCTCAGGAGTGGACCACTGTCAAAGGCAAAGCAAAAATGCAAAAAGTCACATTGCTAAGAGTACTAGTATTCAACTTGACTAACTGAAGCAGTAGGATAAGTCAAGGTAGTAAATTGTGAAGCATATTAAAATTGGGAAGTATAATTAAATGGAGGTGTGCCAAGGACGATTAATGCAAAGTAGAGAACAGTCAATCATAAAAATGTATTTAAGTAACAACAGATGAATTACATTCACTTATCACAGGGAAAAACAAACTTACAGAATCAATCTTAGAAAGAAATCTGCAGCCAAGGATGCATCTTGCATGAGTAAACAGCAATTAAAATATCAGTTCCCCTCAAGAATTATCAGCTAAAATATTTTTCCACTATGATCAATGGAAATCTTCAGCCTAGTGTAAGTTTGAACCCAGTAAGGCTGCATTAGCAACCAACAAGTAACTAATTTCATGGTCCTAAATTAGCAAAAAGAATACCAAATCTACCAATTTCTTACCATACTTTCTATTGTTGGAAAATCATCGGTAACCAAATTCAACCTAACATCAGAAGTCCTTGGTCTCAGTAACAATATTGTCAGATACAGCATCTAAAAGTATAAAATGATAATTCATACAGAGCACCATAAACACAAAGTTAGATGTAATTCTTAGTTTCTGGGTATAAAAGTAATTCTGTTACACAAAAAGCCACTTCAATATTTAAAGGCAAGCAATCAAAAGAAAAACAAACTACATTCTACAATTCTTAACTTCTGAAGTAAAAGGTGCAGTAGTGGAGTCTCATGTATAAAATTGGAAAGGAATAAGTGTCATTCATCTTATTTGCTGTCATATAATATTACACCAATTTCTCTTCCTGTCATCAAGAATAGACAAGGGATATAACCAGTTTGAAACCATAAGTTCATGGTGATTGTAGCACCTATAACGTACTTAAAATTTTCCTACTTGCAAGAACACCTATAATGACACCAAGAAGAGCTGACAAGGCTCCGTCCCTTGAAAGCCAGAATTCAGTCCATGTCATAGGCCTTTTGACCTGTAACAATACCTCCCTGAACCTTCCCTGCAAATCCTCAAGTGATCCAGTGTTATCAATCAATAAGTCTGCTCGGGTTCTCTTAAAATCTAGAGACATCTGGGCATTTATCCTATTTCTGGCATCATCCTCTGTTGAATTGTCTCTTTCCATAAGTCGTCGAAGCTGTGTTTCAGGATCAACCCATACAACAACAATGGGTTTTGTCCACTTATCCATCTTGGCCTCAAACAACAATGGAATGTCAAGAACAATTACCTTATGACCTTTTATCCAAAACTTCAGAATTTCCAAAAAGATGCCAGAAGATATATAGGGAGCCAATAGCCTACAAGAAGAAAATTAACCACATTTTGAAATAAATACAATATGCAATTTCACTACAAGGTATATGATGATGGTAGGTTATCAAGACTCCGTGCAGATGACCTCCAGGCATAGAGGAGATTACCTTCCCGACATTTAGTCAGGGTAAATTGAAACATCTAAGTGTTTGAGATTAACCTGCACGACTTAAGGAGCAGAAGGCAACATAACTTCCAACTGCCCTTAAATCGTTAAAAGCAACCTTCTAGGAGATTATGACATCAATTTGCAATAACATCAGCGCCATGGGAACAAGTTGAGAAAAAAATGTTATGTACATAAGCAACTTAAAGAAGACCGAATATCACAATACAATGTCAATCCAATTTTGCATTTTGAAGGCAAAATCCCAACCTCCAAGACTACCAGAATACGTATAACAGTAGAGAAATCAAGTTTTAGAGCTTAAGCTGACATGAAAATAAATAAGAAGAAGCAAATTATAAAAATTTTACCGATTAAGGAGTTCACGCTTGGAGGCGTCAGAGAAGACGATTCGGCCCAATTTCAATCGATCAACTTGTCCATCATCTTGTAGAATGTCCGGCCCAAATGCGGCCACCACCCTTTTGTAACCGCCGGTGCCCTTCTTCAACACATCCTGCAAAATCAAAACTAATACTAGTTAAAAATGTGATCTGTAATGTCATCAAACAGGTGGAAGGAAGAAAAGAAGAAGCGTACACGAGCTATAACGTCAGCATCGACGACGGGAATCTGGTTGTACTTGAACATGGAAGAGACTGTGCTCTTTCCTGATGCGATCCCTCCCGTTAGCCCTACTATCCTCATTTTCGCTCAATCTTTTTCCCCTCCCTCTCTGCTTCAGCCTTTCCTTCTGACTCTCTTGTTTCTAGTTCTTTGTATCGTATGAACGAGATGCCGGTTTTAAATTTTTAGTGCTCCAATTTTAGAAGAAGTTTTTAATCAAACGGCCGCAAAGGGCATCTGGTGTAGTGGTATCATAGTACCCTCCCACGGTACTGACCGAGGTTCGATTCCCCGGATGCGCATATTTTGATATCATTTCAGTTATACTAGTAGTACTATTTTTTAAGTTGTTCACTTTCCTGGTGAAATGTGGAGGAACAAATGTGTAAATAAGCACGTTTGTTTTGTTCGCCCTTTCCTCAGTTACCGTAACAGAAACAGCTGCTACCACCGCTTCTCTCATGACATCTGGTTCGAACAGGATCCTTCACATGATAAACACCTGCACTTCTCCTTCTCACATTCACCAAATCCAAGCCCAACTCATTCTCCAAAACCACCTAAAGAACCCCTTCATAGCTCATCATTTCATCAATTCCTGCAACTCTTCAGGCCTTTTAAGCCATGCCCACACCCTCCTCTTCCTCTCAAAACCACCCGCACACGTCTTCATTTACAATTCCCTCATTAGAGCCTTCTCCCACTCTAAAACCCCACATCTTCCTTTCTCTCTGTATACCCACATGCGAAACGCCTCCGTTATGCCCAACAACTACACCTTCCCTTTCCTTCTCAAGTCCTTGTCCGATTTCCACCAGCTCCTAAAAGGCCAAATGGTTCAGACCCATGTCATAAAACTGGGTCATTCCCATGATATTTATATACAAAATTCCCTGATGAATCTGTATGCATCATCTGGTGAAATGGGTTTGTGTCGCCAAGTATTCGATGAAATTCCTGAGAAAGATGTTGTTTCGTGGACTGTTTTGATTACAGGGTATAGAAATGATAAAAAATATGATGACGCTTTGATTGCCTTTGAGCAAATGCAATATGCAGGTGTGGTGCCTAATAGAGTAACTATGGTGAATGCATTGGCTGCCTGTGGTAGTTTTGGTGCTACTGAAATGGGTGTTTGGATTCATGATTTTATAACGAAAAAAGGGTGGGAGTTGGATTTGATTTTAGGGACTGCGTTGATTGATATGTATGGAAAATGTGGGAGGATTGAAGAAGGTTTGAGAGTTTTCCATAACATGAAAGAAAAGAATAATTTTACGTGGAATGCAGTAATTAACGGTCTAGCTTTAGCTAAAAATGGGGAGCAGGCGGTTTGGTGGTTTTATAGGATGGAGCAAGAAGGGTTTAAGGTTGATGATGTAACTTTAGTTGGGGTGCTTTGTGCTTGTAGTCTTTCAGGTTTGGTTGATACAGGTCGAAAAATATTCAGTTTCTTAGTTGAAGGGAGGTATGGATTTTTGCCTGGTGTAAAACATTATGCATGTATAATTGACCTCTTGACGCGTGCAGGATTTCTTGATGATGCTTTTAGATTTATCCAGGATATGCCTTTTGAGCCTACGAGGTCCATATGGGGATCTTTGCTGGCTGGTTGTAGAACACATGGAAATTTGGAATTGAGTGAGTTTGCTGCTAAGAAACTTGTGGAGTTGGAGCCAGCTAATAGTGCTTATTATGTCGTGTTGTCCAATTTGTATGCGGATATGGGGAGATGGGATGATGCTGAGAAAGTGAGAGCCTTGATGAAAGAGAGGGGATTAAAGAAGGACCTTGGTTGTAGCTCTGTGGACTTGGAACCTCAGGAACAGGTTTATGAACTAGTAGCAGAGCAGAGCCCTTAACTTGCATGTCAAGAATGATCTTACTCCTGTCCTCTGATACATCTTAAAGGGGAAAGTTCTTTTCTGCATGGGCTGAGTCCTAAGTCTGGGTTATGAGGCTACTGTGCTTTGTGGTTGAAGTTGATATGCTTCTCCATGGACAACAAATGTACAGCCGAGGAGGGTAAATCCTAATCTGTTCACCTTTCACACCTATACGGCAATGGAAAATGATCTTGCAGCTGTTCATTCTTGCTGTTTGGAGGACAGAACTTGAGCCATTTGTGGTGTATATCATGAATCCATAATGTCTCATTTGACTGGTCTGCCCGCAATGAGCAACATTATTTCTTCAAGGTAAAGGATTCAATTTATTTTATGAGCATGAAACATGATACTTGAACCTCACTGTAGAGGTGATAATTAAATGAGGCGTCTTGTTCAAATTGATTGACCATAAATAGATTGAGTAAAATATTCAGATTGATAAGCTATTGTTTACAATCAGAATTGTCAGCTTAGCATCATGGTAGTATTATGACATTCCTTGGGTCTTGTTGACTGTACAATTTCACATTTTTAAGGGGATATGAATTATCCCCAACAACGTAGTTTCATTTAAATAAAGATATGACCTGAATTGTAGGACTCATAGGATCATATTCCTTCCAGCTAATGGGATTAGGAAAGACATAATATTTGGATTGAAGAAGATTGAATACTGGATTGATAGGTGTTACAGGAAGGAGTTTATGGATGAATTGAAATTATAAAATTAGATTTGAAGGAAAAAAATAACGAAAATGTTTGTTAAAGATTGAAAAAGTTGAATGATTCTTGAGAATATAGGAGTATTAGTTTATGTATATAGCTATTTTAACTAGTATAAATTTATTGATATAGATTTATCTATAGGGTAGTATATGTGATTAAGGATGTCTAAAAGGAGAGATTATTTGGAATCACATTGGAAGTTACTTATAGTGGTCATTAAGTTTGCTTCTACAAACGTATGAAGAATAAAAATCATCATTTATACAGGATTTTGGACCAAGACTTTAACCATTCAATAACATTAGAAAAGAAACGCTATTAAAAAACCCTTATTATTTGAATCCTCCATCAGTTATCAGTACATAATAAAACCTTATTATTGGATAATCATAATCTGTTATAAATCCAAACAAAACTTTGCTTTCTTATTAGCTTTTCCTTTTTTGGATAGCAACTCTACTTTTTTCTTTTTATAAGGACAGTGGGCAATCCCATAAAAGTTGTCTAAATTTCACCTTATCTATTAGCCTTACCCTTCTATTTCACGTTTTTCCCCTTTATAGCTCCATGTTCTTATCCTAGAAACTCCTGCATATTGTTGATTTCTCTTTACTTATAAGGAGATGTTCTTCAAAACAGACAAAAAAAATAAAGGTATTTTAGAGCCCTCAGTGTCGTTTATTTAGATTTCTACAATTTCTCTGATTATTATAATTTATTCCATGCGAATAAGAGAGCATTCGCAACAAAAAAGGCATAAATCTGCACACTGAAGTTTAAAGACACTAGACAGAAACCAAAGTACAAGGGTCAAGACATGATATCAAACAAGTTATTACTACTATTCTTCAAATGACTATGATATCAAGCAGTAGGTTGCGGCAAAATCCTTATTTATTTTGCACTTCGACTACCTTCGCCCATTTACTAACGTGTGGACGTGCTTCGAATACCGCCTTGGCTGGTGTGTTCATTAAGTAATGCACGACGGGTTGGTGGTGCACATCTGCCAAGCCGAAGCTGTCGCCTGACAGGTACTGAGTTCTACCCAACCGAGCTTCGTAGACGTCTAGAACTTTGCCAGACTATCTTGGAGCTCCTACGCTGTCGCTGCTGCTTCGTCGGTCATAGCCAAACCTATCATCGGCTTGGTAAAATACTCCTGGACTACCTTTGAAGCTACAGGATCAAACTGGTGGGCTTCCACCTCAACCACGATAATATGAGTGCTTTAATCCCCTTGTCAGAATACGTTGAAGCAATATATTTGCTGATTGCCCTTGATTCTGTGTATTCCAAGTTTAAATCTAAAATTTAGCTACCATACTAGTATATTTTATTGATTTAAAGTCGTCTCAGAAATTTATATATATTTTAAAAGAAAAATAGTACCGAAAAGCTTTAAGCCTCCATCCTGTAAAGCTGGTACATGGCCAAATGACTGCATCAAACGAAAGGGGTTACCTAATAATTAAACAATACACAAATTCGAACACCAAAGGCAGAGAGAAAATAGAAAAGGCAAGAACATTGTAGTATAAGTGGATATCAGCTAAACCATGGTAAGAGATCTATTATCAATGTGCTTACATTGAGGGAAAGGTAAGATTCCTTTTTATGTTCACGAGCTCCCAAGTCGACGGGGACCATTGGAATTCGAGCCCTTTCTGGTGAAGGACTGAAAGAGCCGTCATTGTAGCTGTTGAGTAAGGGCTTCCATGTACTTTGAGGACTCCAGTCATGATGAAGATGATGACCCCATGCTGTCTTTATTGTCTTTAATTTTGGGTACAGATCTTTATTGTCTCCATTGATAAGTCCAACAACCACCAGACTAAATTAAACTTGATATCCGGTTATATGTTTTCCCATTTTGAGAATTTCGCACAAAAACCAGCACAGTCTTCATAAGATAAAATTTTACAATAAATTTTCATTTATTTATCAACATGCCCCTTTTATGGATTAAATTGAAATCAGGATTTAAATAGTACTAGTTTTCACTTAATTAAACAAAAAAAAACATTAACATTACCATTTCGTGGGCCTTTTTATATATAAATAAAAAGATTATTAGATGGTAATGGCGCAATCAAAAGCATGGACGGATTCAGAAAGTCAAGCAATGTTTGACTGATTAGACTATCAAAGCGAAGGTTCGGTGGGTTCATCATGTGTCTTTTATATATATTCGAAACAAGCTTGTACTCAGCGGACACGTCGCCACATTAGTATTTACACAATTAAATAGCCCTTTCACCAGTCTGCAACTTTTACTGTGTTACTATTACCCACGTTCACCAGAACCTGAAACATTGCCCTTAAGAGGCGACGACTACAACAATGGAACCCATTAATAAATCTCATATACTCGCACTCAGCATTGATAGGATGCTGCTGTAAGTGATGATAGGTTGATGTACAAAAAGTTGGCAACTGGCGGCGGTGGGAGGATGCTGGGTTGTTCCTTGGTTCTTTTTTGTTGTGCGAGGGAGCAGGGTTTTTTTTTTTAAGCTTCTTGTCTCATCGGCAACCCGATTATTTAGCTATCTCCTTTTCATATATGCAGTATAGAGAAAAGAATTCAACCCATTTTATTATTAATAATTCAAATCAATATATAGTACATTGGAATTGAATTTATCCATTTTAACGATATATTTTTGTTAAAATAATATAAATTAAATAAAAAAATTGCAAACTATAATCCTCAATTATAGGATAACCATTTGCGTTTATTTGATGTGTCGCAAGATGGTGGTTTACTAGAAACACCAATCTTGAAACGTAGATAAGAAATTATTGAGGAGAAAGAGGTTTAGTGAGCAGGTCTGCAAGTTGATCAGTAGAGGCAACATGGGAGATCGGAAGTTGTTGACGTTGAACCTTGTCCCGAACAAAGTGGATATCAATTTCAATGTGTTTCATCCAGAGTGAAAAACAAGGTTGGCACATAAGTATTTAGTACTAATATTGTCACAATACACTATCAGTTGTTGAGAGAGTGGAATTGAGAGTTCATGTATAAGAGATTGAACCCAACATGTCTCAGCCATGGTGGAAGTGACAGCACGGTATTTAGCTTTTGTTGAGGAACGTGCAACAGAATGCTGCTTTCGCGAGCTCCATAAGATCGGATTGTTGCCAAGATATAGAATATATGCACTTGTTGAGGTGCGATCATCTTTGTTGCCAGCTTAATTTATAATTGAGAAAGCATGAAGTGTGAGCAGTGAATTACGAGCTGGAGAGAGCTACCATGATGTAGAGTTCCCTTGAGATATCGAAGAACATGTTTAGCAACATGGTAATGATTTGTCGTTGGATAATGCATAAATTGTGACAAATGATTAACAACATAAGCAATGTATGGACATGTTAAGGACAAATATTGAAAATTGCCAACAACATGTCTATACTCATTGGAATCGTTAAGGTGAGAACTATCATTAAAAGACAAGTTGGTGTTGGTAGACAAAGGAGTAGTAACAATGTTGGCACCACTCATGTGAATACGATTAAGAAGATTAGTGATATACTTTTGCTGAGAATGAAAAATACTTGTGGGAGAATGAATGACCTCAATGTCCAAAAAATACTGAAAAGTGCCAAGATCTCGGATGGAAAACTAGTCTCCGAGATGTATAATGAATCAACTGACAACCCCTGAATTACTACCTGTGACAATTTAATCATCAACATAAACAAGTAAATACAATGTGACAGTATAATAAAAGAAGATAAATAATGAGTGATCTGACTGTGAGTTGATAAATCCAAAATATAAGAGATATGCCTGAAGCTCATAAGACCAACCCTGAGGAACTTGCTTTAGACCATATAGTGCTTTGCAAAGCTTGCAAACATGAGTGGGAAAGTCTAGATCAATGAATCCAAAAGACTGTGACATAAAAACAACCTCAGAAAGGTTGACATTGGGCTATCAAAGATACTAGTTCTTGGACAATGCTATGCATAATACTATACGAACAATTGTGGGTTGGACTACAAGGTTGAAAGTATCAATATAGTCAAGGTCAAGTCGTCGATGAAACCCTTTAGCAACAAGATAAGCTTTATATTTATTGAGAGAACCATTCAAATTTCATTTGATATGAAATATCCACTTGCAACCAACAACATTTTTGATTGAGTTTCGGAGGAACAAGGGTCTATGTGCCATCTTTTAAATGTTTTTTATGTACCAAGCATGAAAAAGAGTTTAATTTATGTTTGAAAGTTTGTCACGTAGGGGCATGAGTAGTAGTGGGGAAGCTTAAAAATGGC
Source organism: Theobroma cacao (assembly GCF_053813885.1). Lineage (NCBI taxonomy): Eukaryota > Viridiplantae > Streptophyta > Magnoliopsida > Malvales > Malvaceae > Theobroma > Theobroma cacao. Next base: position 36,292,183 of record NC_142639.1, on the reverse strand, counting down.
GCGTCTGAACAGCCAACCAATTCTACCAGATCATCTTTTTCTGTCTATTTCTCTTCATTTTTTGCTCTTGCTACTATCAAAGCTCTTGCTACTACCTTGGTCATCTCTCGAACCCACATTTTCAACTCAAAAAACATGCTTATCAAATAGAGAAAGGTTTTTATTTATAAACCCAAGACTCACCCATCTTTTACTAATGTGGGATTTATGACATTTTATCCCATTCAACTCTACAACGCCTTCGTTGCATTAGCTCTTTTACTCATAGACGAGAGACACCATACCTTGGTTTGAGTTTATCTCGACTATGATATTTCTAATGGAGACCTCATATCAGTAAAGATTTGCATCTGGTCTGATACCACTTATTACAAACCCACATTTTTTAAGCAGGGCAAGCCATGATAAGAGGGTCTTATGTTTTGCTTGTGCAATTTTGCATCACTATTTAGAAAGGGTAATTTTTTTGTAACTTCTACTTAGTAATAAATCCACTAGAAATGCTTTTAAAAATAACAATAATAAAAAATATATATTAATATTTTCTCTTTTTATTTAAATAATATTTTTATGACTATCAACAAAGCAAAGATAACATGGGTTAATGCTTTATAATTTCTATTGGTTTGATCAATTTCATTTTTTTTTAAATTTAACGATTATAACTAGGAGAGAATAAAAGTTTATTATCTTAATTCCATGCATTAAAAGATAGAGGATTGATTTTTATTTTTGAGTGAAGTTCAAAAACTTATTTGAGGTTACGTTTGGTGTTTTACAATACAATCACGTTGCAGGGAATGTGATATAATGAATGTAATTGCTGGTTAGATAATATTGCAAGGTTTGATAAATTAGGAAAGTGTGTTTAAAATACTTTAAAAATAACATTGTAAATTTACAAACACTTTATTGGGAATGAAATGTTAATTTCCAGAATTACTTATATGTAATATACTTGCATGTTCTTTTATTGTAAATTTTTATATGATATCATTTCTTAAATAAATTTTCCAACAAATAAACTAAGTATCGAACAAATCCATGTTAATATTAATTAGAAAACAACTTTTTATTTGTTAGCAATATTGAAACTTTTAAAATATATTGTTATTATTATTTTTTTGAAATATTCCTAAAACATTAGAAATGGAAATAATTCTTTTTAGAAAAAAATCAAAAAATAAAAAACCAAAAGAGATTTTTATAAAAAAAATTGAAAGTATGAAAGAAATGTTTTTTATTTTTAAAATTTTATTAACAATTATAGAAAGGAAATAATTTTGATAATTTTAAAAAATTATGAGCATAAAAAATAATATCTTCTATTTTTCAAAAATTCTAAATATATTTTTTGTTTTATGGATTTTCTAATCTTTTAAAATTTCTTGGAAATAAAAATTATTTCTATTTTTATTGTTCTAGAATTTTTTTTAATGATTAAAAATTATTTTTTAAAAAAAATAAAAAAAATTTATTATTATGTTTTTCAAAATTTTTAGATTTTTTAAAAAATCTAAAAATATTTCTAATTTTTAAAATATTTTTAAAATGATAAAAATTAAGTTTTTTAATTTAATTAATCAAAAAGGGTAAAAATGTCAAATCAAATTTTATAACAATGCTACGTAATATGAAATTGCATTAGTTTTTTAGTACATTTACAGTACAACCAATAATGTAATCACATTACATCTATTGTCTGTAATGTGATTGTATTACAATCTTACGTAATGTTGGTTTGTTTTAAAACAAATACTGCAATATAATTCAATTGAGTATATTGAAAAGAATGTGGGTACACATCATGATACTTAAATATGACGCTGTAATAACTAAAGTGGGCTAAATTTAATTTAGTTTTCATGTCGTGGTGGTCCTTCATATAATCCTTTCGCCTACCTTATCCTTAGTTTCTCCTAAAGTTTTTCTTTAGTAAAGAGCAGATGAGGGTTGGGAAGGAACTGTAACACATTAATTGCTGTCATTGTATAAATGCAAAACATTTTTCTAAACTTAAAAAACCCTTCACTTCCTTACCGTTTTTCCTTCCATCATTTTCTCTCCCTTGCAAAGTTTTTGATTTGGATACATATTATCATTCAGACTGCAACCCATGTACAACCCGTAGTCTCTAACCTACAAAACTTGGCTTAAAGCGAGCTATTATATAAAGATGGTAATGGTATCTCGTTATAAGGTATTCGCGAGTATTCAATCCAGTTATATAATATTAATATATCTTGTTACAGGATACTCGCGAGTATACAATCCGATTATATAATATTAACGTATCTTATAATTGAGTTTGGATAGTAATTTTACTATTCGTAGCAAATTCGAGTACTACCCTTTAGGTACTTGATATTCTGAACCGATTATATTTTTTTTTAATTTCACATAATTAAAGACAAATTTATATTGTTAATTAAATCAATTCATAAAATTATGATTATTAATTAACTTATAATATCTTTTAATACATATACTCTATATATTACGTTAATTTATAAAAAATATAATTACTATTATATATATACTTTAAATATAAATATATTTACCTTCTATTTTGTATTAACGTTATATAAATTATAACTTATAAAATTATTAATTATAATATATATACTTTTATTATATAAACTTATAAAATATATACTTAAAGAGAAGTTGTGAGATTATAATAGTTTTAGAACATAATTTTTTTAATTTCATGCAATTAAGAACAAACCCATATAATTAACTAAGCTTGTAATGTTGTTTAAGTTGTTGCTTGGATATTTATTTTTAATTATTTAAATTGATATTTGAGATATTTATTTTTGATTATTTAAATTTAAATTTTATTGTTTATGTGCTTTTATAAATTTAATTATTAATGAATTATACAAAATAAAGGTATAAATTCAATTTTAGGTAATTAAGTACCCATAAAAAATATTTTAATAATATTTTACATAATCGAATTTCTAAACGAATTCAGATAATTATCAAATAATTGATATGCATCAAGGTTTGAGTTCAAATAATAAATTTAAATAATATTTAAATAATTATAAAATTCGAATATCTCATTTATTAATCAAGTTTGAATTCAAGTAATTTCAAATTATCAAACACCCTACCCATGAAATCTCTATTATTATAGATAAGATAAGATAAATTAAACTATTCTATACCCTAATGTTTTGGCTTCTTTCTCGAGGTTGCACGATTTACTTTGTTTTAGATTGGAAATGTTAAAGATAAATATATTAGACTGGCTTTGTAATTCAAACTACAAGACAAGATTAACAAAAGGTTATTGTTGCCGACAAAAGCGAAGACATCATAATCAAAAGCAGATAGAATTGTAGTTGCATTTCACAACAGATGGCACACAAACTCAATCCTTCAACTTGACGATTGAAGGCAAAAGACACCTAGACAACAGGAGACCCGAAAGCATAAATCCAATATTCAAGGTTCAAGGCAACACTGGAACCAAGATGCAAAAGATTACATGCGGCCTTATTCATTGACTGCTAATAGCGTAAGGTAGCGGCCAAGTATTTATTGCTTTTGCATAGCGAGGACCTTACACCAAGCTGGCCTTGCTATGATGTCAGCGACCCAAGCGCTGACATGGGGCCGTGAATCAAACAGCCTCTTGGCCGGGGTTCCCAACAAACATTGAATGTTCGGGAGGTGATGCAAATCTGCCAAGGTGAAGTAGTCACATGCCAAGTACTTTGACTGAGACAATCGAGTCTCATAGACATCTAGAACTTTGGCAAGCTTCGGTTCGTATTCCTCCACAACTGCACTGTCAGTAGCCATGCCAAGAATTGGCTTGATAAACAGCTCCCAGGCCAGCTTCGAAGATGCAGGATCAAACTGGTGGGCTTCTACCTCCTTCCACAATGATAAGACTGCCATACTCTTATTAGAGCCGGGCAATAGCAGTTGGGTGCCCTTATCGGTGTATTCATGGGCAATATATTCGGTGATTGCCCTTGATTCTGCATGTCAAAAGTTCAGAGCTTAGAGGGGTTAGCTAAATAGTAGTAGTGGTATTATTTTCATGCCTTGCAAACAATTTAAGGGTACCGCTCATAAAACTTTACCAAAGAGCTTTAAGTTCCCTTCTTCAAAAGCTGGAACTTGACCAAATGGCTGCATCAACAGGATGAGAAATATTAGATTCACGGTATTCTCAGAAACGGGTTTATGGAAAATGGATTAATTAATGAAAGAAAATCTCCTAGCGGTAATTATTGGAATCAATTTTAGCCTCAATAATTCGGGTTCGTGCAATTCTGACTAAAATTGGGGTTTTCTATTTCATTGCTGCTTTTGCATTTTGTTTTTCCTCCACAAATAGCAACCATGGAAAGATTGGTTTCTGAGAAAAGATTTCAGTGCCTGATAAGAAATAGTTGAGCTGTTGAGGAAATCTATCGCCCAATGAGAAAGAAGGGTTAAAGTGAGCTGGGTTTCTCTGCAGAGCAAGTTCCAGTAGCAAACAAGCAACTTATGAAACAGGTACTAATCCAGAGTAGTGTAAAATATTTGTTAAGCTAAAATAGAAGGAGAGATCTGTTTTCCGTACTTACATTGAGGGAAAGGTAGTTTTCTGATTTATGTTCACCAGCTCCCATGTTTACAGGAACAAACTGAAACTCAACCTCTTTTTCGTAAAGGCATAAAAGAACCCTCTGAGTAGCTGTTGAGAGAAGGCTTCCATGTGCTTTGATGACTGCCATAGTTGTCCGACCGACGACTGAAACCGAACCAGGAACTGCAAGAGATAAGAAATGTTTGTGGGTTTTGGCAGAAGAAGCGTTTGTTACGTGAATATAAATAAAGGTGGGGCGAGGAACCTTTCCATCATTCTAGAATGCTCCAATTTGGATTTAGTAGGCAGAATCATTAGATTAATCTCTTATCAGTAGATTAAAGGTTGCTAATTAGAAGCAGTAATTACGTAATTACTGACGTTAAATCCTAATTTAATTCCCTTAATTATTTTTACCTCTTTTCGGATTCTTCAATTCAGCCGTTTACGTTATTCCAGAGCCCCAGCCGAAAGGTTAGGCAACATCTTAGAAATATCTTAAATTTCCACCACCGGAATGTTAACGTATGTTCTTATGTCACATCAATCCCTCAGCCACAAGGACAAAAAATTGGAAACCAACCGAGCTTCCCTCCAAAACACTTTGCACACCCCTTCAAAACGTGCTGTAAATTTTCAATTTGAGGTAGGTGAGACCTTAAATTTTCAGCCTGGATTGGGTGGGTCTGATTTGTGGATTAGACTAGTTTCGGGCCAACTACTAACCATAGAAAATTGCCCAAAATGGGGACAGGAGAGCAATCAGTCAATATTTATAAAATCGAAACATCCAGTTGAATGACAGCTTGGATTATGCCTTGCCAAGTTCTAGTAGTAGCTGTAGGATTTTTTCTTTTGTGTGGACCTTTGAGAAAAGGGTACTTGTTTCTTACATTGCTGCTTTCAGAAGCACCAATTATGTTCAGACAGCCATGATGTACGTTGGTTGATTACCGATTAATATAGTATTACTCCTTTTCCCTAATTTTTTATCTATATCTTTTAAATAATTAAAACTCTTATTTTAATATTTTATAATTTTTTATTTTTTACATTAAAAAATTTTAAAACATCGATCTTATAAGAAAAAAAATAAAATTTGATATTAAATAAATTAAATAAAAAATATATTTTTTTTAAAATTTCATCAAAATCAAAAGAAGAAGATACACATATGATAAGAAGTGCATAATGTGGACACGTTAATTCCTTCAGTATTCGTTTTGGTTACATGGGCTGACAAACCCCAACAAACACGCTACTTTGGCATATGGAAAAAGCACATAATTTTTTAAATTAGGCATATCATGGCCTAGAAGTAAGTTGATGTTTGATTAATTTATTTCTCCTTTCAAAAAAAAAATCAGAAAGATTCCTTTAAAAAATAGTAAAATGTGGAAAGCAGTCAGGCATGGTTGTATGAACAGAAATGCAATCCATGTGCTGACCCTTGCACGCGAGCTTATCCTTTCTTTTGATCCTATGTTTAGTTATTGTGGTGGGCACATCATCCTTTCTTTAATTCCCCTTTTTTTCTTCAAGTGTTCTTCCTTTGAACTCATACTCGCTTAGATCAATGTTATTGCTAAGATAGTTTTAAAATATAAAATTAATTTTAATTTTAACTGGATTAGCAAATATTTTGAATTTATTAGATTTCTTTACAGAAATTACTTTTCAAAGTAAGGGGGGATAAGTCTCGTCAATTCCATCACCCGAGCAAAAGTTTGGAAGGGTCTTGACATTTATGGATATTTGTAAATCCAGCAATCCACTGCGTTGGAGGAAAACTAAGAAGAAGAGAATTTCGAACTTTAGACAACAAAACCCTCTTGAAGAGGGATAAAACCAATAAACTAAGTTTGGATTGTTACTTTGCTTTAGTTTTGTTTAATAATTTTTCTCATTTAACCCAAAAAAGTACTCGTTATAAACTTTAAACATAACTGCCAAGGACATTTATACATACATTCAAAAAAAAATACTCTGTAAAAGGAAGCAGGATAGATTCCAAAGAGAGTTAGCTAGAACAAAACGATCAAATCTAGAGAGACAGCAAAAATGTTGCATACTGTAGCTTTTAGCTTGCCTTCTTGAATCTCATATCTTTTCAACCATGTCCACAACCTTAGCCCAAGCAGATCGAGCCAGCAGATCTCTGCACCAGCCACTGACACGGGCCCGCTCATCAAAGAGCCGCTTCACGGGGGTCTTCATGAGATAGTACAAATTAGGGAGGTGAGTGAGATCGGCAGAAGTAAACTTATCGCCGCCCAAGTACTTAGAATCTTTAAGCCACTCTTCGTACACGTCCAAGACCCTGGCCAGATTCGCTTCCGCTTCTGCTACCACTTGCTTGTCTGCTGACATGCCGTTCAGTGGCTTCTCCAAAAGCTCCGTCCTTAGCTTTGAAGCTGGTGGGTCGAACTGATGATCCTCCACATCAATCCAGGCTGCAACTATGCCTTGTTCCTTAGGTGCCTCGTAGACTTGTTCCTTTCCAGGTTTCGGGTAATGGTGGGATATGAAACGCATTATAGCCCTTGATTCTGAGCAAAAAAAGGAAAATAAAAGTATTTTGGAATTTATTGTTGTTTGATGAGAAACGATGCAAATGTAATTAACACTTAAGCTATGATACGGATTCTATTTCTTTCTTCCTTTAGATTTACCGAACAAAGTCAAGTCTTGATCATCCTGAAAGACGGGAACCTGGCCAAAGGGCTAGAGTCATGAAATGAAAAGACGATTTCACAGTCAGTACGGTCTAAAACTAACGAAAGAAATCGCAGCTAGCTAAGAAAAGCTATAAAGAGAATTTGATGTAGATCAAGGTTAAGTGATGAGAAGTTACGCTTAAAGAGAGGAATGACTCCTTCATGTGATCTCCAGCCTTGAGGTCGACGTATATGAACTCAAAATCAAGGCCATGCTCCAGCATAGAAGCCAGGACGCGCATTGTGGCTGGACAAGCAGGGGTTCCGTACACTTTTTTAACAGCCATGGAAGGAGATTGGAAAAGCTGAAATGAGGAAGAGGATCTCACAAGGCTAAAAATGACGCTTGCTACAATTTGAGTAGACAGTAAAGTTTATGTGCTGCAAAAGTTAAAGTAACGCATGTAACAATATAAAAAGGTTTTTCTTTCTTTGAGGAAGAAATACAAATTTAATTTCATTTTATATTGAAAACTCAAAGCAAAATTTCACACTAGTCCGTAGTGTTGTAGCCATCTGCATAGACAAGTATTGGCCACGTTGATGTCCGCAATTGGTGTCCCATCAAATCAAATTGCCTATTGAATCACGTGAAGTTAGTAAGCGCACAAACTTTGGATCCAATCGCTTTTCTACTATTATTCATCACGGTTTTTGTTTTACGTGACAAGAAAATATATTATGACCAAATAATTAGCTAGCAAACCAGTTTTTCTTTATGTTGCCATCGGAGCTAGCAATGATAAAATTTTTACCATTGAATAAATAACAATCATATTTTGCATAAATACAATAATTTTAATTAATCTTTTACAGATTATTAATGTTTTCATTCAACTTTATCAATTTATTGATTTTGATTTTCAAAATTAATTTTCATTGGCTCGTTTTTAAGAGAAAACCTTATACACTTTGACTTATAAAACTTTATCTAAGTTTTGTCCTTGGATTAATTCACATGTAGCCATGTAGATAAATTTTAGTAATACCATAATTAATTTCCATTTTACAAAAACAAATTATATTGTAGGACACTGCTGCTCTATCTTAACCTTACATAAGCTTAATTAATTTGTATTTCCTGGACAATCCATAAATTTATTTAAGGTTTGTCCTTAGATTAATATGCAAGTAGCATGTACATAAATTTTACTAGAAATGCCACTAACTTTGATTTTGCAAAAAGAAGTTATATCGTACGACTCTGCTACTCTATCTTAACCTTACATAAGCTTAATTTGTATTTCCTGGACAATACATAAATTTATCTCAGTTTTGTCCTTTGATTAATATGCCTGTAGCATGTACATAAATTTTACTGGAAATGTCACTAATTTTGATTTTGCAAAATGAAATTACATTGTAGGACACTGCTACTCTATCTTAACCAGACAGAAACATAACCAGAACTGAAAGACCATGCTTAACATACCTTTTACAAAATTAGCTTGAGATATCGAAGTAAATTAGTCCTTATTGGAGGTTATGAATGAAGTAGGTGATAGTTGATTTCTTAAGAGCCTAAGCTTGAGCTTTTTGCTGCATCTCAACCACCTTAATCCATGCGGGTCGAGCAAGAATCGCAGTACACCATTCGCTCAAACGAGGTCGGGAGTCAAAGAGCTTCTTGGCCTGAGTTCCTATGAGAGCCTGGATATTTGGTAGGTGAAGCATATCAGCAATGGTGTACTTGTCAGATGCCAGATACTTGAACTTGGAGAGCCTTGCTTCGTAGACATCAAGGACCTTGGCCAATTTGGCTTCAGCCTCAGCTACCGTCTCTTCATCAGGAGTCAGGCCCTTTTTTGGCTTGATGACTAACTCCGAGATCAATTTTAGCGCCGGTGGCTCAAAGTGGTGGTCCTCGACATCGATCCAGTTAGCCACAACGGCTTGTTCTCTTGAATCCCAGTATATCAACTCCTCTCCTTTCTTGCCGTATTGATGACCCATGGATCTTATTATTGCTCTTGATTCTACATATATAAATAAAACAAAAAACAAAGAAATAAGGGCTTCTTCTTTGTTAACGAAAAAAGGTAGAAAAGTACACCTTATTACCAAATTGCTTAACGTCCCCGTCCTCAAATACTGGAACTTGTCCAAATGGCTGCAGGAAAACAAACAATTAAACAATTTTCAGGCATTTCAGTAGTCCTTTTTCTTCTTTTCTGGTACTCTTAGCTGCGAAGAACTTGAGAGAAACAACATATTTAAAAGAAGCACTCTCACCCTAATAGCTGATAATAAATTTAAAAGAAGAAATATATAGGCAAGTGAGCTTACATTCATAGAAAGAAACGGTTTCTTCTTGTGCTCTCCGGCCTCCAGATCAATAGGAACAAAGCCAAAGTCAAGATCATGCTCGAACAGGCATGCCAAGACCTTCAAGGTAGCCGCTGAGTTCAAGCTACCATACACTTTTTTATTCTTCATTGCCAACAACACTGCCGTTTGGGTAAATTTCCAACCTCTCTACTTCGCTGGAGACTATATATGGATCTTGAACTCAAGAGGTTATTTATACGGATTCTGTTCATGATAATGGCCCTTCTTTTGAGTGTGAAGATAAAATAGCGAATATACATTTGTTTTTTCTTAAAACAAAAAGAAGAAAAGAAATCAAAGTATTAGACTAATAATAAAGAATGGTGATAACATTAATAGCAATGCCAAATAGGATATTTATATATATTCTTTTTGCTTTATAATGTACCTAATATTTACCTCCTCGTTTTATGTATTTATTTTGAATGCTTAAACTGTTTGTCTGAATTTGGGGCATTTGAATGATTGATGGTCCAGTGTCGATCGCTTAGTCGGCTGTGGGGTCAAAGGGAATTCATAATCGATGGAAGGGACGTTTTACCTACCCCCCTGTTTGTTTTTTTTTTTTTGAAAGGCAGCTACCACCCTGTTTAACGACCGCTAAAGAAATTAGATACTGATGTTTGGTACATACTGTACCAATATATCAATTGAAATCTCCAAGGTAGGAATATATCATTCAATATAAAAATAGCAAGAAATATTGATAAAAATGGTGATATAAATTTATAATAAAATTTAAACTGAAATTTTAGTAATGTTTATACATATTTAGAGTCACAATATACGAACTATAGCTTACTAAAATGCTATACCGACCATATTAGTAAATCTTTACACTGTCGAAAATATAAATAATCAAGATTAATATATCATATTATAACTTATAAGATAAAAATAGAAATAAACTAAATAAAGTTGTCAAATCTTGATTTCCAATAAAACCAAATAGTATAAAGTTCAAGTGTTTAATAATATCTAATATCATACTGAATTTCTTGAAAGCTTAAAAGTACTATTATCACAATTTGTACTTACTTCACTTTTATTAATATATTGATTTATTAAAAAAAATAGAAACCATATTATAACATTAATTTTGATAACCAATTCAATTATTTTACATATGGGTAATATATTCCTTTGGGCTATCTTTTTCTTTACTTTACCTTTTGTTGTGTGAGCCTGCTGTTTCTTTGATGGTTTGGTACCAGTTGCTTTGCTGTATGGGAATGGCTTGGTGTGAATGACGAACGATGATGAGGTTAGGTTACTGTGATAGAGTTCTTTTCTTTGTCGTGTCTGGTTTTTGCATTGTCTCTATGCCTGGAGACGAAAGGAGATGCAGGGTAATTGTGCTGAAGGAACATGGTTTTTGTGGTTGCATAATTTTGATCGAGTAAGTGCTTGAAGGGAGGAGTGGGGCAAAGGTCAGGGAATTGGGGTTGCTATAGGAGATTTTTGCTGATGTGAGTAGTTTTGAATGTAGGAGTCTAATGCTCAGGGTTCACTTTTGCAATCAGTGTATGTGTTCATGCTGTATATGCTTTACACCTTTTTTGTTATGGTCACCTTGTTAGGACTGGGAAATCAGTGTCTCTCCAAAATCTTTTTTGTGCACAGATTTAGGGTTTTGCTGTGTATAGAGGGGATTTTGGTAGGAGTGAGAAATTGATCGGTTCGATTTATTTGGTTCATTATAAATAAAGATCAAATAGATCAAATATTTTTAAAAAATCGATCAAAATCGATTAAACTTAAAAGAAAATCAAACCAATCAACATTAGATTGGTTTGATTGGTTCGATTTTAAACCAAAAGAATCGTAATTGTGACTTTTATCCTATGTAAATTATAATATTAAAATTTATAAACTTCATCCATAATTATAAAATATACAAATAATCTAAACATAAAAAAAAAACATGTCCTTTCACTCACATATTTATGTCCTTTCACATAAACCATCAAATTAATATTCAAGAGTTTTAACCTTTAAGTTCTAATATTCAAGATTCAACATAACCAAAATAATAATAAGGTCACCTAACACAAGACAATCTAGTGGGTAAAGGCTGGTCATACATCAAATACAAACAAAATAATAGTAGAAAAAAATAAACAAATAAAATGCACCTCACCCTCTTAGGATCTCATTTATGCTGTATTAAGCACCAAATCAAAATATAAAATAAAGCCATATGATCATATCACATTACTTAAACAACAAAAGTTGATGAATCTTTTATTAAACCAACAAAACAGCCTTGAAAGACTCAACCACCTTAGTCTAGTTGTTGCAAATCAAAGCTGTCCAAGAAATATTAGTGCAGCTTCTAACGATAATCTACACCAATGAATCAGACAATCATTCTCTAAAGATTAGGAGTGTTATCGTGTCTATGTGCTAATAAAGATGAGTTTCATAAACTCAAATCTCATACAAAACAGTCTTAGGGCCGAACACACATTATACAAAGTGAAAGAAAACGATTTTATCTTCCTAAGGGGCGGCTAGGGCAAGTGTGTTTTTCAAGTGTATAGGCTTCTCTTGTGTTGGGAAGCTATAGCAAGGTATTTATACCTTTGATTTATATAACCTTAATTAGGTTAATTACATAACTTTTTATGTAATTGCTAATTAATCAAATAACTTAATTAAACTATTTAATTAAGTCCTTACGAAGCTTATAACTTCTAATATGACTAAGTCCAACTTAATCACCTTCTCCCATTTTATTTTTAATAGTCATTTTAGGTGTATGACTCATTAGGCTTTTAACATGTTGGTAATGAACTTAAGATATAATCCTTAAATTAAACTTAGGATTAGATAAATTTAAACTATTTTAAATTTATCATTAATCAAATTAACTATCTAAAGTTCATAAACCAAAAGCAGGATCTAGCAATCTATTATGGCCACCCAAATATTAGAAGAGTCAAGATGGTTTGACTTAACCTTTTAGTAATAAACCTTTTAATGTAATTCATTATCTCATCATATATTCCAGAAAAAATAAAAGTATGATGCAGTGTTTGTTCTCATTAATCCCCATATTTGATCTTGCAATTAGATTATTAGTTTTAAAGAGACTTATGAAACTCCTTTCATAATTTTTAAGTCGCATTGGCCAAAGACTTCAATAAGTTAATATTAATCGAGAACAATTAGAATATGTCTCCTAAATCACTTGGGGTAATAATTCTTATCTTGACCACTCATTTGCCTTCACATACTTCATCTTATACCTAACAACATCTTGTTTTCGCATGCTTAGTAGGACCCGTAAGAACGAAATCAAAGTATAACACTCCACATATAAAACAACTTGATGTCTCAAGTCTAAAAAGTATTTACACGACTGACATATGAGAAGTATTGCATAAACACAAGAGTGAGATACCAAATGCACTTCTCATAACGAGTCATGTTCGATTAACTTGTTCCTAAAACAAGCACCCACATTCTAATTTCAAGTATCTCTATACTTTAACCTATGAGATCAATTGATTTATTTGCAACCAAAAAACATAAAATGTACCAGTCTCTAAACATCATTGATGTTCAGTTTCAATGATACATTAATCAGAAATATTTAGAGATTATACTTTGATGCATAATGATCTCATAATTGTAACACTTTACAATTCCTTTGCAAAGCATATTAATCTCATGAACTTCATTCAATAAATTAATAATCATTATCTTATTGATGAATTAAAACATTTAATTATTTAGCATAAATGATATGATTGCATAATTAGATCTAAGCCTTGAAAATCCAATTGGTCATAAGGCTCATTCCAACACAATTAACCATTGCACATCATCAACTTAGTAATAAGAAAATATATATTTTATATAAATTTAAAATATATATAATATTATATATATAATATTAGTTTATTTTTTAGTCAATTCGATCTAAAAATTTTAAAATCGAGAATTGACTAAATAAACCAATTAGATTAAACATTTTAGACGAATAGATCCAATAAACTAATCAGACTCAACTATTTTATCCAAATTATATTTAATTCAGTTGGATCATTGATCCAGTCCGATTTTACTTGTCTTCAAATTGTGGATTGTTATTCTTGAATGGATAAGTAACAAAATGAAATCACCTTGTTCTTTTAGAGGAGAACAAATTTTCATTTGATTTTAATACAAATTGAAATTAAAAAAAAAAAAAAGAAACTTGCACCACATCTAAGCAGAAAGAATTGATTATAATCCCCCTATCGATTAGTTGGTTTTGGGTTCTAATAAGATCACAGCCACTTGCCTAGATATTTCAGCCACATACAAAAATAAAAATTGAAGAAAATATCAATTATAACAACAAACATTTTCCCTACAACAAATCAATTGATCAAGCATGAAAATTTTTGGAAGGGTCAGGGTAGAGGACAAGGTAGGGGAGATAGAGTAATAATTGACAAAAGGGATAGTCTAATTGTCAGGATAGTCTAATTAAAAGAAGCAAAGCAGAGAACTTTTCATATGTATAGGACTCAATACAAGATCAATTATCATAGAACCAAGCATGGGGTTTACATTGTTGACGAGTAAAGCAGCCTACTTATCTTCACGGAGACTGACATGGACAAGCTCAAATTCTACACCTTTCTCATGGAGACATGTGATAATTTTATTTTATAAAATTATTTTATTTCATTTTGTTGTAAAAGCTAGCTAAATTCTTAAATTTAAATTAGAATTTAGTTATTTTTAGTTATTTTTTAATTAATTTATTTTTATTTAGTTATTTTATTTTATGCTATTTTTATATTTATTTACTTTACTTTAATTATTATTTATTACTTTTTATATTTTTGTAGATTCTAAAGAACAAGGGTTCAAATTGGTGAATAAAGGTGATTCAAAGACCTAAGCTCTGATCATATATGTTGAAGTATTATGATCATATCTTTCACTACAAAAGTCCAAATAAAGTTATTCTTGAGTCATTGAAAAACTAAGAGTCAGAGTTACAACTTTTATATTTATCACTTTGTCTAGTTCTGCATTAAAGATTGAGAACAACTCATTGAAAGTTGACCGAGTGTATTAGTTAGCAAGAGAAGACCTAAAGCCAAGTGAGCATCGTGGCATTGAGGGGTTGTGTTGCGGAGTCAAGAGGAAAATTCTAAAGGATTGGTGCGGGAAAGAGAAGGCTGCAGGCTTGTTAAGGGTATATGGGCTTTACACCTATTCTAAAGCCCATATTAAGAGCTAATTAAGCCCAATTAAAGAGATTAGATTATGATAGTGGTATTTAAAGAGAGTTTAAGGAGAAGTTAGTCGTAAGAAGACAACGAAAGATTCAAGAAGTTAGAAGTTAAGGTTAAAGATTGCAGATTGAAGCTGCCAATATTTGCTTTTCCTCTTTATTAACTTTTATTATTCTTGTAACTCTTGATGGCTAAACTTCATATATTTTTAATTATTATTACAATTATGAGTAGCGAATTTATTTTCTCTAAAATTACAATTGAACTCACATGTAGTTTAAATTTTTAATCTCTTTCTTACTTATTATCAATGGAATTGAATTGTTTATTCCAATTTGTTCTCAATATTTTTAATTGACTGATCACCAATTAAATTGATTTAAAAACCTAAACAAAACTTAAGAAAAGGAGTTTAGAGTAGACTAAAAATTAAAAAAGCATATGATCATATTTATTTACTTGGATGAATAAATTGATTTATATCTAGGATAGAGATATACATATATACTGTATATAGCCAGTATTAAAGTTTGAATTTAATGATTCTGTTTTAATTTCAATACACATAGAGATATAGTATTTTGATTAAAATAAATATTTTTATAAGAGTTTCAAGAGAACCTTCTAAATAATTGAAAATTTTAAGTTAGCAATTGAACCCATTGGAATAAATTAAGAAAGAGGTAATATTTAGATGAAATGTAAAGGATATTGCAATCTTAGGCTTGTTTGAGTTTATTTTTATCCAATTTTATCACTGCTTTGATTTTTTAGTTTAAATTCTTATTAATTAGATTTAGTTAATTTATAATTTATTTAGTTACTTGATTTTCATTGTTTGGATAAAATTAAATTGTATTAATTTTAATATTTAGTGAAATTTTAAATTAATTCTCTTTGATATCGATATTTTACTTATCAATATATTATTTGTACGATATGTATATTTATATTGGTAGAAAAATAGAACAACAACAGATCAGCACCCATGCTTTGCATGTGGACATTGCAGCTCCATATAACTAAGCACCGACTTAAGAGAGTGCCAGAAGAGATTGGGAGATAGATATTCTGTTGTTGTTAAAACGTTAAGAGAGGAAACGTAATGATGGATTTGAGGATAGAATCTTACCAAACTGATCATGCATATAAAATTCAAACAACATCAAATGTTGTTTAGAGTGGGCGTGAGATACCATGAAAAAAATTTGCCACGAGACAAATGAAATATCCTTCTATTCAAAACATTTAACTCGGTCAACCAATTCAGCAACTTGAGCATGTTCGCTTTTGCATTGAAATCCCAACAAGCTTTATAGGAAAATGGCAAACCATCCCTAACAAGCTTTATACAAGTTTTGAAATTCTTCACAATTCCTTGAAACTAGAGTCCTTCATTTAGGAAATTTTCTCATTGCTGGCCAAAAGTCACCCCACTTTATTGAAAGAATATACGTTACAAGTTGGTTTTGAATCCTGACCTTTCTGGCTTTATAGAAGCATGAGTCTTACTGTCCTTACTCTTAAAACTGGTTTAAAATGGGGTTCACTCTTGAGTATAAGAGATGAGGTTGATGGAATGGAAAAGTATTCACTTGTTTTACATTTTAAAGTTGGTAAAATTTCTAATTTTAGTAGTAGTAGTAGTATTTTATCTGTTGATGTTTTGAATGTAAACGTAAGTGTAAGTGTAAGACTTCGTTATATAGTTGCTTAGGCTTGTATTCATCGCAAGACTTTGTTTATTTTTTCTGCTTTCCAGCCTAAGATCAATGGGAACAAACTCAAAGTCAAGATCATGCCCAAACAGCCCTGCCAGAACCTTAAAAGGCGGTAGGTGAGTTGATTTAGCTGACCAGATACCGTTTACCTTTTATTGCAATCGTACCGTACGTTAGACTACATTAGAGCAATTAAGAATTCAGGTTAAGATTGATATTATGATTGAAACCCAACAATGATATCATAATAACTTTGGTGAAGGTTGCAGTGTTATGCTGTTGGGTTCAATCTGCATCCACATTTGAGTCTTGACCAACAATACTTGAGCTTCTTTGAGATTTTGGTGCCTAATGAGATCACAATTTTTTTCCTTGAACTTAAATTTTCAGCCCACGTGCTTGGATTAATTGTTTTAGATTCTGACATGAACATTTCCCCATAGCAAATTCATGAAAAAGAGTTGACAGGATTTGGATTAAGAAATGAAAAAAAGGGCGGACAATGGAAAATGGCAAAGAGAGACTTGTAGCAAAAATTGATGATGGTCAAGTTCAGGTTGAAAGAGTAAAATGAGGGATGAAAACCCACCACCGTATGACCAAATATCCGCCTTATGTTCCATTTGAAGGAAGCAGACAGAAAACTGAGAAAGCACACGCTGGAAAATGGAAAGGCTGTATGAGACGAGGCGTGGCCTTTCCATTCATATTGGCAGGAGATGGAAAGCTTCCGGTTTTCACAGCTCAGAAGACCAACCAGCTAGCCAGAAGGAGAACAAATTCTACTCGTCTAGACCTTTCTGAAGGAGACAAAACAGCTGATTCGCAATGGGTGTGGGACAAAGGGAACTCTATACAACTTGAGTAAGCTTGAAGAGCTTTTATGGAATATTATATGCTCGTGCACTTTTATAAGGGGGATTTATATCGGAAATTCAGATTAACAGTCAAAGATACGTGGTTCCACAAGTGTATAATAGCATCAAGGGTTTAGTGTATAATAACACTGAATCACCTCGATAAACTAAATCACAATCTCCGATGTATATCATAATCAAACAATCATGATGATAATGATTCCGTTTAAGTAGTTAATTCAGTCAATGAAATCAGCATCTTCAGAACATTGTCACTTGTGTAGTACAATAATCACAGAAGAACAGAGGCAGGGAGATTGAGAACAAGCATTACCCTTTCAAATTATTAATTCCATAACGATAAAAGTGAAAAACCAAAACCCAAACGATGGCAAAAGTTCTTTAAGTTCTTAAAAACAGTAATACTTTGATCAGTTTTGTTTCTCGCCGAAATTCATAGCTGAAGCCACTTTGAGAAAAGCAGGCCTTGAAGAAATATCCTCCCACCAAGCCTTAACATGTGGACGGTCATTTATCTGATTTGCCCAAGGAGTCTTCATGAAATAGTAAGTGTAAGAGAGGTGGAACAAATCGGCCAAGCTGTAAAAATCTCCAGCAAGGTACTTGGCGCGGCTCAGCTTATCCTCGTATATATCAAGCACTTTGCCAAGTTTCTCCAAGTTTTCATCAATGATTGCTTGTTCAGGGGATTTGCCCTGGAGAGGTGCCACGAAGAACTGGAAGACAATTGGAGAAATCGCAGGGTGGTATTGCTGGGATTCCACCTCCATCCACACTTTGACCTGCGCACCCTCTTTCACGTTTTGGTACCTGATCAGATCATAGCCACTTTCCTTGAACTTTTCAGCCACATACGCTGAGATTGCTCTAGACTCTGACACATGTATAGACATACCAAAAATTATCAGAAGAAACAGATTTCTTTATACCTTTTCTTTGTTCTTTTTGTAAAAGGTGAATAGACACAAAAACATACTACAAAAGGATCCGCGTCAGCCTATACAAGTGATCAAGTGTTTTGACATCCTTTTCCCACCTCCTCTACAAAGTAATAGATGTTTCATTTCTTTGATTTTTGGAGCAACTAAATGGTTCCTTTAGTTCCTCCTAAAGTTATATTTAACCAGTTAATAAGCCAAAGATTCCACTGTCCTCCAGGTTTAGAGATAATGACCAAGAACAGTATGGGGTTCACATAAAGCGCTATCAAGGGAACAGATCGAGAGAGACAGCCTACCGAAAAGAGTGAGATCACCGTCTTCTAGCACCGGAATCTGACCGAAGGGCTGCATTACAAAGAGAAGCCATTCTTATTATTTAAAAAAAAAAAAAAAGGGGGGGGGTGGGTGGGGGGAGAAGAAAAGAAAAAGGTAATGCGAGAAGCTAACATAAAGAAGACAGGGTAAAGGATTTTACGTTTTTCGCGAGGAATGGAGGCTCCTTGTGTTCACCTGCGAAAAGATTGACAGAGATAAACTCAAAATCTGCTTCCTTCTCATGCAAACAGGTCAGGACACGCGAAGTGCACGTGGACATGGCAGCTCCATACAACTTGAGAGCCATTTCCATGAGATTTGAGAGTTTAAGTGAGAGAGAAACAGTGAAGAAAACAATAGCAAAAACAGTGATAAAAGAAGCCAAGAAACCTGCCGAAGTGTTTGTGAAAGTGAAGGGGAGAGGAACAGTGTTTATATAGTAGTCTGCAGTAAGTGTGAAAGAGATGACCCAATCTTCCATATTAATCGCCTCGCCTTTTGCCTCAATATGGCATGTGTACCAGCTCTCCTTTACTTTTCTCCTTTTCTTTTTAAAGAAAAATCATAATAAAAAAAGAAGTGGTTACTAATGCCTTATAATTTCTCGCCGTATAGTCTGACTAATAGCAATCTTTTCTTATTTTTGTAGAGAATAAATATCATATATATTCTATTATCCAAGCATTGATTAGATGAGCAGATTTCTTTAGATTACATAACGGTACAATGATATGTTCATCGAGAAGCACTGCAATTTTTGGAGCACTTTGGGGGATACACTGAGTCACCTCGGGTGTATTAAATCCCAATCTTCAAGATCTTAGTCAAATACTATCATTTAATTAAGATTTGATTGAGACCCTAAGATGATTCGAGAGGTATTCAAACTTTAACATTGCCATAATTTTAGTCTAAATAGCATAATACTCAACGATCATTCTCTTTCAGGTAATAATAAAGTAAATCTAATAGTACCAAAGTGAAAAGGTGAAAACAAAGGGTTCATTTTCGGGAGCTCAATGATTTCAAGGAAAAGGGGAATTTAAATGAAGAATTCATAAAGTGAGGCAACATAGACATAGTAGTCACACATAATCAACCCGAAAAATAGAATAATGTAAAAAGTATGTATATATTCCAAATGACAATCAGAAAGAATAAAGCCTGCCCAAATTAAAGAATCCAATGGTTTTGTAAGATTAATTGGCAAACCACCCACATGATCGAAAAGTTGGCTTGGGGACCCAAATTTTGATTAGAAAACTAATTTAGCTAATGACACAATCAGGTACGATCTGGTCAAACCACAGTTTTCAGTGCTTTGAATGCAAAAATAATATAAACGGTCAAGTGACATGGAATTCTGGGTAAATTATTGTTCGGACATTTTAAACGAGGAGAATCAACCGCTCTTAGTTAACACTGCTATAGTCAAACAAGTAGAAGCCACGTCCATACCCACCAATGATTTTGCTTTAGCTAAATTCTGTTTGGATTCAGAGATAATCCAACCACTGGACCATAACATTAAAACTAAAGGGGGCCCTTATAGTGATACAAGTATAATTTAAGAATTAAATATTCACATAATTAGAGTTCTACATTATATATTTCTGTTTAAACAATTAAATATTTTGACCCTAACAAAACCAGTTCGACTAAAAAGCATTCCGATAAAGAATATTATTTTTACAACGGAGAGATATATTTTTAATTGAAGAAGAAAATTGTGAGTTTCTTTAAAAACTTCGGCAATTATGCTTCCATGGAAGTAAAATTTGAAACTCTTCATGAACTTGTGACAGTTAGCAAGACGTATTGAGGATTTCAACATTGTAACGGCGCCTCTCGTCTAAACAAACGGGAATTAAACTATGAACAGGTGAAATTTATTGTTTTTTTTTTTTGGGAGGGGATAAGCAGTTACAAACTTTACAAATCTATACTTATATTATTTACAAATTACAACATACATTAGGTGAATCATGGTTAAAAAGAAAAAGAGTAGGGTAAAAAAGGTGGCAGAAGCTTAGAAGATACAATATATGGCCGAACAAATAGAAAATATAAATAAATAACTCTTCAGAAAGCTGCCTCTGGCTTCAGAAAGTTGTGATATTCCAGCTGAGTCATTTCCCCACCAGTCACTGGGTCAAATTGGCATCGGTAGAAGCTGCATTCATAATCAATTGCACTTTTTCAAATAACTGATCCCATCAAGTTTCTCCCTCAACAAAAACAAGCACAAAAGGACAAAGTAGATGCTACCAAGGGAAAAAAAAAGAAGAGAAAAAGAATCAAGTGAGCTCATGTGGGGAAGTCAGAAAAGCAGGGGGGTAAGATGGAACCCATCCAGTGGCATCATCGTGATGACCTTGTCGCTGCAAGAAAATTTCCTAAGAATATACTCAAGCAACTCTTCACAAATTATGCTTTGACAACGAATAACTCTAGGAAAATGGGTGGGTCAACAACCCTACGCCAAGGTTGCTGAGTAATTACCAAGCATGCTGCAAAAGCTTTCAAAGTCACAAAATACCTCCAAAGTCCCCCTAGATGTTGGTTAATTTACCAGCATATTAAATTCAAATTAATCAAACAACATATAAGTTTTAAACTGATGGATGGTTGTTCCAGCCAATTTTTGGCATCCCTATTAGTATTTGTCTTCGCTTACCTTCCGTCAATGCCAAGAATCACCACTGTATTCTTTTGGTGACCAAAAGCAACGATGTACTGAGAACCTTCAACCAGGCGGAACTGAGCCACTGACCATTCTGAGCTGAAGTACTTGGGTAACACTCCTGCAAGCAGAAAGATAGTTAAGATGCGTATCATAGTTGACACCCCAAAAATTTAAAAAAAAAAATTCTCAAATGCCTACTTTCTAGACATGATCTTGTTAGTTCTCACATTCTATTCAAGTGTTAGTTTCTCTGCTGGCTGAAGTACTTGGAAAACTGTCCAATAAGCAGAAAGCCAGTTTAGATGCTCATCATAATCACTCACAAATTTTGAAGATATTGTCTCAAATGCCAAATTTCTAGTAGCTATATTAGACACACACTGGTTACATACTATTAGAATGCTAATTCTCCACTGGATCATCATTCATCATCCAACTAAAAGTTGTATTTTGTTTCTCATGCCATAGGTGCAAGATACTCAAAAGATCAGAAAAAGGAAGATGTAAATCGCAATCACCATGGATGTTCTTGTTCCCCAATAGATTCTATTTTGTTGTACAAAATGTAATATTCCGTCATTAGAGAATCTGAAGCATTAGCATCACTAATGCTAGGAAAAGATATAAAATATAGTATTAGATCAACTTTCATAGTGATCCAGTGACTGAAGACAACATTGCATTGTTCAAATCAACAACAGAAAAACCAGCAGGCAAAAAAAGGCATTTTACCTCTGATAAAAGAAAGAGAGGAGTGGGGTGATGTAACAGGGTCCGATGCACTTTGTGACCTATCAGAGCCTGGAGATGCAGCATTAATCTTAAGGCTGAAAACATGGACGGTGCCCTTGTCACTTGAAACTGCTAACCACTGGGCGTTTAAAGAGAAGGCCAAACTATAAATTTCAGCTCTATCTGCACCCCTCCTTACCTATATTTATTGAACAAGAAAACTTTCAGAAAGTCAGAAAATTTTGTGGAATCTCCATTAGTGAGATATAATTATTTTTAGTTTTCAATGCTCCACACCCCCTCAAGAAAAGGGTGGACATCTTTCATCCACTGCATATAGAAAATGCAAAAGAAAAAAGCCTAACAATCATAACACATCCGATGATAAAGGAAATATAGTAAGTACAGAAAACATGGAAAGACCATAATGGTGAAAAAGGTTACAATCCACATTCATTTGACATAAATACCTTCGTTTTGCTCCCAATTTGTCACATATTTAAGTAAATCAAAGGAATATATTATTAGCTTGCTCAAAGCTAACAAAATCATAAAGGAAATAGAATAGATACAGCACACATACTAACGCCTATGTTCGGCTTTATAGGACAAACAATCTAATGAAATTTCTTGCAAGTTTTGTGTCTTTACACTAATTTGACTAAAAAGAAAAAAAAACTTCAAAACAATTCCAAAATTAATATCTGTGCTAGAGGCTCCACTTAAAGCATCAAAATTATACTCAATTTACCTAATTCAATTAATCAATGAACAAAAAGGAAGTAACGAAATAGCGGCTATTAGTATTAAATGACATACCTCTTGCAGCAAGGTACCGTCAACGGTATTAAAAATGCGAACCAGTGTCCCTTTAGTGCTCGCAGTAGCGAGCAACTGCCCATCCTGCGCAAGTGCAAAGCACGCAATTCTCGAATCATGAGCCATAATAAACTTAGTCCTCTTCGAGGCGTAATGCTCCACCCTAACCTGGCCCTTTTGCAGTCCAGGACAAACCAAAACCAAGGACCCGGCCCCCTGGGATACTGCGCAAAGTCCCTTCGGATTCGCTATGGTCTCAATCTGGTGCAGCACTTTCAAATCCGCAAAATTGTATACGAATATTTTCTGTTCCAAAACGACAACGATTCGGTCTCTCCGAAGCCGAACCGATCTTACTTCCGAACGAAAAGAAAGCTCGCCGATGCATCGGCTCTGGTGGTCGTCCCAGATCATAACCTTATTAGGCGGGTATTGCGGGTTGGGTCCACCGCCAACGAGTGCCAAAATATTGCACCGAAAAAGCATCTCGACAACGCCGATGCCGCCGCCGCCGCCACGATCGAAATCTCGGCGAAAGATCTCGCGGAAAGGATCGCAATTATAGATCCGGAAGCCCTGGTCGATGCCTGAGGCGAAGCAGCCGTGGTCCTGGTTAAAGGAGAGGTGGAGGAGAGAAGGCTGCGGCGCGGCTGGAGAAATCGCCTCGGGTGGAGTCGAAAGTGGGGTGTGAAAATTAGGATTAGAGTTGGGGGTGGGAGTCGCGTTTGGGTCCCCGTCAGGAGAAGCGTGATGCTGGATCTGAGGGAGAGATTCCTGGTTGGTTTGATCAGTCGAGGAAAGAAAATTAGGGTTAGGGTTAGGGCTAGGATAAGCTGAGAGGGTGGCCATGGAGGGATGTAGAAGGAATTCGGAGGTGTTCTAGGGGCCGCAAAAGGAAAAAACCATCAAGAAAAGAGGAAGAAGAAGGTGAGAAGAAGGGAAATTTAACTGTTTCTAAAAGAGCAAATTACGATGTTGTCCTGTTGGGAGAAGGAACAGACGATCTGTTTTGGGAAACATAATAAGTAGACAATAGTTGTGTTGGATTGGATCAAGGATTCGTTAATCGTAGGACACGTACCGACAAGAGATGTAGAGAGTTTTGCCTCGACCCGACGCCAACTGCCTTCAACACTGAGTCAGAAACTGCGGTCTCTGTTGCTTTTGGGTTGGGCTTTGGCTCATACACTTCTAAAACAAAGCCCAAAAACCTCTTAATCAAGTTTACCTCAAAATAGGATTTCTTTTTTTTTTTTCATAAGAATAAATCTTTATTGCCTCATCAATCAAGGAAAAGAAACTCCAATTACATCACTAAACAATAAATCCTTCTATGCGGTAGTGGGATAGGCTACAAAATTTTCTATAATAGAGAAGCTTTTATTGGCAAAAAAATTTACTATTATATTTCCTTATCAAAACACATGATGAATCTGAACCTCCTAATATTTTTTAATCCAATTTCGAATGAATTGAATCAAGCATGAATTTGCTCATGAATGAACAGTTTTGTGAGGAGAGTGCTTGGACTACAAGTTTGCTATCAATTTGCAAGTCGATATTTCAAAATCCAAGCTCCCATGCATATTTAAGCCCTATGTATACTCTTCAGAGTTCGACTTTGTAAGTTGAACATTATTCTGTCGACGGTTGATAAGCACCATTTGAGTTTAATGCAACCTGGCCAAAAGAAGGAGCTTTCAAACTAGCTAAGATTTCTTCTTGGGATTATGTTGGACCTCCCCTATTCACAATGTTAATTGCCTCACTGATTTACAATGCCAAAGCCATTCTATATATAATTCCCATTTTTCTATCAATAGGGAAATCTACATTTTCAAAGGTGAAAATATTTCTCTATTTCCATAAAAACCAACAAGTAGTCCCAAAAATGATATTCCATCTGGTGTCGATATCCATCACATCAATTTTCCCCAAGTTAGTCAAAAACCACTCTTAAAACTCAAGGTTAAAAAATCTACCATGCATCCTTACAAGTAATAGACTAACCACGTCACAATAGCTATAAGATAGTCTTAGAGCACGTGACTGATGATCTCCTCTTCGACCCCACATTGCAAACATAGAAAAGTATTAATGAGATGTCTACAACATTGTTCTATATTCGTCAGAAACTTGTTGTTAAGACATTGGTGAATAAACGTCCAAATTCTTTCTAGCCCATCCCACTTCCATGCTAATTGCCACTTCCTTGAGCTAACACTTGAGTTTGAATTATTAAGGTTCCTCAAGAAATGGAAAGCTAAAGGCACTATAAAATATCTCGAAGATGATAAAGCCCAATACGGTTTGTCACGATGATTAAGTATGGGAACAATGGTTTTCGAGAGTTATCTAATTTCCCTCGGTGGAAGATAATTCAACAAGTTATTGAAGTCCCACTCACCATCTTTCAATACAAAACTTTTAATGCAACAATGATCTTCGAATGAATTACCCATCGACCTCACTACTTCGACAAGAGAGCGATCTCCGACCCATGTGTCCATCCAAAATCAAGTTATGAGTCCATTCCCTATTGTCTATTTAATTTTTTTTTAAATGTCTCCCATAATTTACAAATGGATGTCCAAAAATAAGAAAAGCCTTTACTTTGTAGATTATCAGGGCGTGCAAACCTCACATATTAGGATTTCTGAATTTGAAATTGGAAATTCAACTTGGATAGGTTTGTTTATGACTATAAACTAATAGTAATTATTGAGTAATATTAAGTTTATAAATCAAATACTTATTTATATTATTAGTATTTGTTGTCACTACATCAAACGTGAATTTATTTATTTATTTTTATTTAATAATTATATATATAATTTAAATATTTCCAAAATGTAAATTTGAAGTATAAATATATAATTAAAATTTTGTAAAATTAATTTATAAATTATTCAATTATTAGATTAATTAAAATACTTTTTTAATAAATTCATTTAATACAACTAGAGTTATTATTTACAAATTGAATAAATCTTATTAATATTTATAATGAAAAGATATTTTTAATGATAATTATTGGATGGAATTAGAATTTTTATTTATGAATTGAAGAAATTTTATTAATATTTATAATAAAAATATTTTATATGATAATTTAGAAATACAACAAGTAAATATATATCTCTTCATCGGTAAGAATTTTTACCAAGATCTGTGCTTTTTTTATATATGGATATGGATAGATTATAAATATAAATAGATACATATAAGATTGTAAATAAGTTTAGGTATCATTTATCAAAAAATAAAAAATTATACTAGTTAGGTCTAACTAAAAATAGGATAAGATAAACAATATAAAACATTAAAACATTTATTATCTGTTGCAATCCTATCAAAATTCTATATCGTGGGGAGTTTTTCTTTTTTCTTTTTAGTGTAAAATCCATTGATTGTGATTTTTTAATTTTTTTCACATAATATTTTCAATTAGCATTATGTGCATTTTATTTCTAATTGGTATTATATGGATAATTTTTGTTCCTACAAAGAATTAGACCGTTAATTTATTTAATAAAATTATAAAAATATCTTTAAAGGTCAACAAAAAAGTTAACTTTGAATTGAGAGATTTTGATATTTTTACTGGGTGAAATTAATGACTTAAGCTTAAGGGGTAATATAAATTATTCACAATATGTTAATTATGAAAAAAATATTTATATAGTTCTAATTGTGAGAAAAAAAAACTTAAAATATAATGTGAAAAAAGTTAAATGATGAGAGAAGTGAAATTAACTTTTTTTAATTTAAATAAAAATATTTATATACATTTATTATATAACTCTAGAAAATTATGTACATTTATTATATAACTCTAGAAAATTAACCCACCTAAAATTTCTAAGATTTTTGTATTAAAAAAAGGTAGTATATGCAATAATAAATGCAGCATTACAAAAACAAAAAGTTAGGCTACCAGGTATAAATGGTGTCTATTTTCTGTCGATTACCGTCATAAATGAAGGAGGTGCAAGCGGGGCTCATGTGGCGAATGAGCAATAATGGTGCTATTTGAGTAGCACATGGCTGATACTCAAATGCCGGCCCAGTTGGGTAATTAACTATGCGAAAAAGGGGCGAAATGGAAGGAGGAGATAATACTTGCAATAAATGATAAATGAAGAAAAGCAGTATAAAACCAAAGCCGCATATTCGCTCATTAAATCGGATTCTGACAGAAAGACTTTATTCTTAAGCAGACTGCGGGGCCAATGTAAAATGCTCTGCAGTGGACAACTCACCGCTGTCAGTCTGTCACCACCGTACCAGCAGAGGGGTCCAGATACAGCGGGTGGGGGTAGAGGTGGCAAACGGATGAATGCTGATACATGAAAGACAGCCTTTGTAAGCTGGTAGTCACCATTTGTGTATAATTGTGACATTATATTATATGATCTTATCTTTTTTTAATCTTTAAATTTGTAGGATTTCAATTTTTATGAATTGCCTCAAATCAATTAGGCAAATAATAATAGGACTAATGTAGAGGGTTCTTTTGGTAAGAAAAAAGAAGACGTATTGCAATGAGTGAATCAGAATGTGCTAGAAATGACAGAGAAGAAGATTGAAGCAATCTTGAAAGCGTAAGTGCTTTGGGTGACAGGTGGTGAAAGATGAGTAAAGGTGAAAAAAGCGACAGATTACAACAAATGAGAAAGGTTGAATAGAAAGATTGTTTGGAGGAATCTAGAGAGAGCTTTGAGGATAATATTTGTTGTGTGTCTAATGATTTCTCCTTCCCTTTTCCAACTTCCAAAGCTCTCATATTTATACTAATCAGGAGCACGAGTAATTGAGAGAACACGTTCAATCATGAGAGAACGTACTTGTCATGGAAAAACAGTTAAAGAACGGTTTATAGGATATTAAGAAAATGGCAATGTAGTTGAGTAGTTGGCATAAGTTTTGGGTAATAGAATAGTGACACTTGATAGTGTGTCATGTGTATTTTTAAGAAAGAAAGAAAAAAAGAATAAAGCACATTTACTTCAAGAAAAGGTTAAGAGTAAATCCTCTTAACTATTTCCATATGAACCTGACACTTATTTTGATTTATTTTCACTTTCTCGTACAAACAATTGTTCCATGCTTGTTCTTGAGTGTTTCTATGCTTGGAATATTGTTCTTGAGCAGTTCCGCGCTTGGAACACTCCTCGGTGCTTCCACGCTAAGAACACCTTAGGCTCTCCTACGTTTGGAATACCCTTGAGTGCTTTTTTGCTTGGAACACCCTATGACGCTTTTGTGTTTGGAATACCCTTGAGTGCTTCTCCGCTTGGAACACTCTTGAGTGCTTTAGCATTTGAAACACCTCTGAGCGCTTTTGCGCTAGGAACACTCTTGGTGCTTCCGCACTTCGAACGCCCCTAATGTAATTTGCTTAAAACACAATACTTCAAAATAGTTAACCAAAATTGAACATCTACAACTAACTTCCTCGACCTTCCATTTCATTTGAAGTATTACTTTGGACATAAATCAATGTTAAATTGACTTTGGAGCTCCCCGACCATTTGTTCCACCTAACCTATTTATGAATAAGACTTAGTTCGTTTAGGGAGCTCACTTCCAGTCAAAGGAAATGCAGATTGAATGGAAAAAATACTTAGGTGTTCTCTTACCTATATATTAGGGAGCCCATTTTTCATCTTAACACAAGTGGTCATATAGTTACTAGAAATTGTAGGCTCCATTTTGCATTAAGAATGAGAGAGTCAATGCTCATTAGAACATAGATGATGTCCCTCAAAATCTTCACTTAATTATTTATAAAAAACTTAAAACCATTATATAATCAACTATTTAGACACATCAGACATGTGACGCAGTTGACAATAAATTTGCCAGTTTAGTGATCAGTCGTCGGTCAATTTGATTGTTCAAGTCAACCCGCTTGCAACTTGCATGCTAAAATGATAAATTTCTGTTTTGAATCCAAAAACAATTTGCATAGTTTGTAGAAGCTAATGGACAAGTTATAATTCCTCCTTCAACATTCAGCTTAGCTGTCAAAAGGAAATTAGAATGGCAGTTTGACAAGTTTCGCAGACGTTAGGTTATGCATCTTGGCTCCTTTGGCTAGCAGCAAAAGAATAAAGATTCATCCCCTCTTTTCTTAGATCAATCTTTCCAGCACCTTGATTATGACGCTTTGTTGCTCAATTTATTTAATGCAACATCACCTTGGCAAACAAACCAAATTACAGCAGCACAGCCAGACAAACAGGTAGGTAGAGAATTTGAAGTGCATTTGAAAGCCCAACAGTAAAGAAAATAAAACAAGAAAGAAAGAAAGAGTTTATATGTAATCAGCAGCATTCGCATATGGGTCACAATCAGCGGCTGCATCAGCCACCATATCTCCTAGCAAAATCCCACCAAGCAATCCTCCTAACAATGCTGCGGCTCCCAACGCTAATCCATCACCATTCTCATTCCTTCTCTCGGGCTGAACAACCGGCGGGTATCCGTATCCTGGCCCCACCGGCGGATACCCTGCCGGTGGCGGAGGATATGATCCTGCAGGCCCCATAGGAGGAAACCCCGCAGGTGGTGCTGACGCTGGCTTGTATCCTTCCTGAACCGGCTGTTGAAACCCTACAGGCGGATAACCGACTGGTGGGTAAGCTGGCACAGCTGCATTATGTGGCTGAGGGTACGGTGGATAATTCATTGCTATTCCACCCACAGGATATGCAGTGACTGCGCTTAGGGTTTTCTCCCCAAACCTGAATAAAAAGTTCAGCTCACCTTTCGGCTTGCCGCAAGGTTTCTTAACCGGGTACGTAACGTACTTAGTAGAGTTGCTGTTACCGGCATTGTCAAGGAGTTCCTTGACAGAAACTTGGGCTAAATAATCTCTTTGTCACCACGAAAGGTGCGGCAACATATGAGCTTGAAGGTGATGACCAGACTAATTGTTTGAGCCAGGGTTTCGTTGATGGTGAACTGCATGGGATGGTTCCACTTGGGGCTGGTGCCGCCGTCCTTGTGCAATGGTGTTTTCTGCTCAGTGCTGGGGTCTCCTGAAATTTTGACGACCACATACACGTCCATTTTGGAGAGGTGCTTCACCTTTTTGAGGCCTTTTGCAGAGATTATGGTTATTTCCAAGGGTCTCAGTCGCTCCATTTCCCCTTCCAAAATTATCAGGTAGAATTAATCGTTTTAGGGTGATTTGGGAATTGAGAAAGGGAGAGATTGAGACAGTGGAGATCAGGGAATGTCATTGTAGGTGATGATGAAGCCAGTAGATTTTATAGAAGGTATAGAGATTGACTTCGAAGATGAAGAGAAACTTCGTTTTCTGATCATTGCTTGATTGAGGAAGTCAACGTGGAAGTTGTTATCCCAATAAAAGTCAACGTCTGAATAAGTCAGACAGCTTCAAGAGTCCAGGCCACGAGTACTGCTCCAGAAGCAACAAAAAGGGAAAGCAGTAGTTTGCATTTGAAATAAAACATAAAACACATTATCAGCTTGCAATGACAAAATTGACCATGAACAAAGCTGGTTGCTAATTACAAGTGGCACTGCTTTTAAGATTTAATGTACGACAATGTTAAACAAAAGATTTTTATTGCTTGAGCTATACAGGGACTCGAAATATGGGATACTAAACCCTGTAAAACGCACACACACACACGTCCTGCTATACTGCCTTATCTAAAAGGGGTCAAAAGGTACACGATGCCAGAAAGAAAAATGAAGGGAAAATGAGAATTTGATTTTTATTCATTGTTTAGGAACTAAAAATTAGTTAACAAGAAACTTCCGTTTTGCACTATGAATTCTATAATGTTCTACCAGAACTTCCTGGTGCATGTTACAAAAATTCTAGGAGAATGTTACTAGTTACAACCTAATGAAAATAACAAATCAATATTCAGATGAAATAGGACTTTTTACATGGCTCTTTGATCATTTCTAGCGATCATGTGACCTTGTCCAAGACGCCAAAGAATGAAGTAAACATTCATTTCCTCCCGGACAGGCCCAAACTAGCTATTTCGGAGAAATATGTAGATAAAATAATGTTCTCACCTTGACCCATGATATCAACTTCCTTCCTGTCATAAAATAAATAATTTTTCTGAGGTCTTTACAATTATTTATTACTTATATTGATTCAGGCAACTAAAAAGTGGCACAGATCTGCTAGGATCAGATTTATGGAAAAAAATAAAGCCAAGGCATGCATATCTTTAATATTAATTATACACAACACCAATTTCGTCTGAGAATTAACCTTGTCATAAGGTTTAAAGTTCAGTGTGCATACCATGGGGGGTGAATGCAAATCAAGTTTCCAATTTCAAGGTCAACATTGCCGCATATTCGTTGATTGAAAATAACTGTTCCCTTTTGTCCTTCATTTTCCAATATTTTGGGGCTCTCTGGCTGCCAAAATCCCTGCAGAAACAGACATATAACTTCAGTTTCAATTTTGGTTCTGATAGAGTGGGAAGTCCAGCAACTTAAACTTCTTTCAGATTTCAAAACCTCTATGATCTTGACAAAAGAGCAATGACAGACTGTCAGCTTTGCATCCAAATATCTTGACACGATTTTCACAGTGATGCAGCTTGGTTCATCTGAGGAGAAATAGAACAAAGACAGGGACTGTAAGAAATGTGTAAAACAAATACACAACCTATTTTTGGATAGTTGCTCATCTGACAGTCTTTGTGAGTCAATTTTGCTCCAAATGTTCTAAAGGGGAAAGGTAAACAATTACATGGCTTTACTTTTTAGGCTAGCTCCATTCTGCAATTTCTTCAGAAAAAGTGTATCTGTCTCCTTTTCACGCTCCATGACCTGCTGCAACTTCCCAAATAGTCCAGTGCTGCAAATTTTGGGAGGATAAACAACTCACGTATAATTCACTTTTCCAACATCTACAATGCACATAATAGGATAGTTCTAGCCAGATTATTTACCTGAACGCTCTGGGTCTAGTGAAAGAGGCCCCTTCATCACTCAAGGAGGTGGCACCTAACGCTTCCTGAAACTTATCTGAAATAGTTGGCTTCTTCATCTCAGGAATAGCAAGTTCTAGATTTTGGTAATCATCCTGCTTAACCATGTCAACGCAAGAAAATTCACTTCATAATTTCAAGAAAAAGCTATGACCAAGCTACCACAGGCATGTAAATACCTCGTCATTGCTTGATGATCCACCACTGAACAGCTCGTGCAGGTCTTCACTTTCTATGCTTCTATCACCCAGTGAACATATACTTCTTTTGAGAGCAGCTTGTATCCTTTTCCCTCTTGCTCTGCAACCCTGCGAAATACATGATTAAGAACAAGCAGCAACAACAGAAAGAGAAAAGCTTATGGCTCCAAAACAATGAGAACAAAAAGGGAATACCATTTTAGAATTCCCTCTTAGCAGACTGGTATTGTCCTGAAGCTCATCTAAAAGCTCAGCCATTGAATGCTCAATAAATCCATGACCAGAAACTTCTACATCAGGAGAAACAATCTCTAACTGCTTTTCCTCTTTTCCATGGATATCTTCAAGAAGCTCAGGTATTGAATGATCTACAGATCCATGATAACTGGCCTTCAATTTTCCAGGCACTTCATCAGCCTTAGTTGACACATCATTATCATTACTTGAAAGAGCAGGCCATGAAATTCCTTTATGTGGTTGGGAGCCAAAAGAAAATCTAGGCCTCATTTTGCTTTTGGCACCTGCAAAGCACAAAACCAGGTTGCCATATTAGACTAAAAAAAGGAACATCTTTCAAAGGCCAGATATAGCCCCATAATAACTTGGTTATGTGAAAGAGTTTAGAAACTGCACTCGTGGCACAATTAACTCCCTCAGTGATATTCAGTTAGCAACAGGTCTAGCTATTACCATGTACTTTTTGGTGCAAAAGCATATCTGTATGTAAATCAACCTATGTTACCACTTGGATATAACTGAATTAAAATAATGATATAGTAATTTCATAAGGCCTCAGATCTCTCAAAATATTCTCTTGCTTCTTTCATTCCTTGTCCTTTTCCCCTTTAAATGGAAACATGAGCTGACTGAAGGACAATGCAAATGGCAAAATTATGTTGGAAGGCACATGAGTCTGGTAAGATAATGCATTAGCAGAAAGTAACCCTTGAAGCAAGAAAGAAGACCTTTACAAGATTTGTCTGCTTAGGAGCAAATAGAAGGAGACAAAAAACCTGAAACATTTTTGTCCCACTGGATCAGTGACTCAGCTTCTTTAGTTACAATAGACCACACATTTCCCCCATCTTGCCCCCCAATTTCATAGCTATTATCAGATCTTTTAGCACCAGAAGCAGTGGAAAATTTTGAGCACATAACCTTCTCCTGTCCAAAACAAACCTAAACTATAATAACTTGCAACAAGGACAAGAAAAGAAGTGTAATGCCTAACCTCGATGGTTATGAAGTAAAGCAAGCAGATACCATCGTTAGAAAGCTAGATAATCCACAAGAAAAAGTTAATTATGTAAAACTTTACTGATTACCTCGCCATCAGAGATAAGTTCCTCATTGGAAACTCGTGTAAATGTCTTCCTAGAGAAGAAGCAGTCACCCTCATCGGGGGAGTCAGGCACTTCAACATCCTCTTCAAGATAACAGCTCGAAAGATCGTCATTATACGACTGGTTGTTATCACATTTTTCTAATACAGAATTAAAAAAACATGTAATTAATACACCAAACTGTTTAACAAAAAGAATTGCTACGACTCAAATTTAAAACAGACCAAAAAGAAGAAAGAAATTAACTGGAAAGTAGATACCTTTAAGTGTTTCCAGTCTTGATTGAAGTTGTAATCCTTCCTGTTGATGCACAAAAATAGAATCAAAATCAAATAATAAAAAATTCAACATTTACATAAAGTAGTAAGTAGAGCAACGACCTCTTTCTCTTTCTCTTTTCCAAAGGAAACACAATTTTCTCGAAAATCATCGATGAAATCCTCCTCGTCTGCCGAATAATGGATCACAAACCAATCTACTGATCCTCAATATATAAAGAAAAAAAATATTGATAACAATTACCGGAAATGCTCTGATCAGAATCCGAATTTTCCTAAAAGCAAACCAGTGGTGAGCAACTGATGACAGGAAAAGAATTAAAAACCATAAAAAAGACGAGGCAGTTTTTCAGATTTTACCTGAAATCTGTTTCGCCGCCACATTTGTTGTACCGGAGCTCCGTCCAGTGCAGTTTAGAATTTTTTTTGTTTTTGATAAAGGTGCCTGTTTTTTTTCTTCTTGAAAAAGGGATTTTTGGGTTTGAGGCCCAAAAGTAACAGTAAAATTATGGCCTTACTGCGCGATTTCCCACCAAAAGGAGGAAAGCTTACGTAGAACGCAACGAAAACGCCCTATTCCCTAAGGAAATCCATTGCTGTCAAAATTTCTAATAAAAGAATCCAAGCAGTCAGATCCTTATGTACGGTTCAGATTCAAAGATTTGATGATCTTACAATAGTCCCCATTACTCTCGATTCCGCCAACCAATAATGCAACTGCCCGCGCAATTTTAAATCTTTTTCTCCATCTTTTCTCCCCCCACCAAAAGGTAATAGGAAAAAAAAAGGAAAAATAATATGGAAATCCATTTATATATCTACAAGAGCGCAGAGCATAGAGAGAGAAATTGGGGCGTGTTTGGGTTGGTTGATGAAGAGGAAAGTGGTGAAGCGGGGTACTAATAGGAGGAGAGAGAGTGGGAAAATGAAAGGGACATTAGGGAGGCTCTTGCAGGTTCAGCTCCACCATCACCAATCATCTTCCGCCAACTCATCCTCTCTCTTCGCCAGGAACCTTCTAGATTCAGAACCCGATGATCCTTCCACTTCCGCTTCCGCTCTAGACCTCGACGCCGCCGACGACAAAGATTTCATTCTCAGTCAAGACTTCTTCTGGTCAATCTTCTCTCCTCTCTCTCTCTCTCTCTCTCTGTGCGTGCGCGTTTATATGTTTGTATATTTATTTATTTGATTTCTTGTTTCTTCACATTTTGGATGATGGATGCAGCACTCCTGATTATATCACCCCTGATAATCAGAACTTGATGAACGGC
Source organism: Theobroma cacao (assembly GCF_053813885.1). Classification (NCBI taxonomy): domain Eukaryota; kingdom Viridiplantae; phylum Streptophyta; class Magnoliopsida; order Malvales; family Malvaceae; genus Theobroma; species Theobroma cacao. The sequence goes on along the minus strand of NC_142639.1, from coordinate 36,257,118 downwards.
TTTGATTGCAACAAGGTAATTGTTAATAGTTTGTCAATGATGTAGAATCTGGTAATTTTTTCTGCTTTGGCTTTTGAAATCGCATTTCTTTTCTAATTGCCTCTTCAATTAATCAATTCCACAGGACAATATTCCTTGCCCTAAGTCGCCGGAGAAGCTGCATACTCTCAAAAGCAAGAGACCTCGACAAGGTAAGACACAAGTAATTGGTGTGAACTAGATTATTAGACGGATTGTATTTGTTGAAAAGTTATGATCTTAATATTTCTGCTTTACCTTTTTGTTTCTAGTTTACTTTCAAAAAGTAGTAGCATGAAGCTGCATTCGAAAGAGATGTTTAATTTAGACTTTCATTAGTTAAAAGTGAATAGTACAGATAAACTGTGATGTCCAAGGTTGTTAGGATTTAGGACAATTAATTCATGTAATGGTGGAGGTAAATTGTCAATGGTGAGGGGTTCTGTACTTCTATTAGGAAGCTAATTAGTTCTAATTTCTCTCATGATACAAAATTTTGCATATTCATTGTGGAAATTGAAACCTGGACAAAGAGCATTTGCTTTCAAATTGGATCCATCCTGGATTAAGGACACTGGACATGTTTAATGACCCAAACTACAATCTTCTGTATGAAGATATAGCATGGTGAAAATTAGAAATGTTGTCATATCTCTGGCCTGAAGTTCAATGGAGATGGGAAACTTTGTTGCGAGTCCAAACATGATTCAGGATATTGCTAATAGAAATTACTCATTGTTTTTGTGTGGAATCCATTATGAATGGAACATTTGGGATAATTGTTTTAGTTTCCCTCTTTTTTCTAAGCATTTTGCTGTTCTTGAAAGTTCTACCGTTTATCATTGCTCATTGATCTCTTAGCACATAGTATTAAATTCAAGTCACAAATTTTAGACGTAAGCATTTTCTCTTTATATGTTTATACATACATAGACGCACAGACACACGCACACACACATATACATACATATACACATATATAAGTATATATATATGTGTGTGTGTGTGTGTGTGTGTGTAAATTGCAAGTGCAAAAGTGTTTTTTGTCAACCCTTTTGCAATTGAATGTCCATGCTTTTCTAAGATGGTATCCAGGTAAATCCCCTCAGTCCTATATTATCTGGCTCTCAACAAATAGTGGAACTTGCCAAAGACAACTTTGATGTGGATGTAGTCAACCTAGAAAAAACAGTCATTCCTGGAGTACAGAAGACTAAAAATTATGTTTCCCAATCTGCTGTTGCTCTAAGGTGTCGGGTTATGCCACCTCCCTGCATTAAAAACCCATACCTAAAGGATGCCTCAGAAATGGACACGGATCCTTTGGGAAATCAAAGATCAAAGTGTGCAGGTATAAGACTAGTTTTCACAGAAACATTCACATTTATGATATTGTTGAAACTTCCATTTCCATTTTCCCTACCCGTTTGGAGAAAGGTTAGTGCACTTCACATTCTAAATTTCTTTACCTAAGAGGACTAAATAACATATCCTTGCAGGTTTTTTCCCTGCAATTATTGGTGGAGATGGTCTTTCACGCTATCATACAGATTTTCATGAGATTGAGGTGTCTATCTATATTCCTTGAGTTTCCAAACTTAGTTCGAATCATCAGTTCCAATATTAAAAATCTAACCTTCTGGTTCTTGTACAATCTCTTTCTTCTTGCCTTGCTTTCCAGCAAATTGGTACTGGGAACTTCAGTCGTGTTTTCAAAGTTTTAAAGAGAATTGATGGTTGCTTGTATGCTGTCAAACATACCACACGGCAGTTGCACCAAGACACTGAGAGGTAGTTTTCAGAATATATATATTCTTTTGCTAATTGGTAAGAAAATGTAGCTATAAAATAATGTTATCCTTTTGCAGGAGGAAAGCCTTAATGGAAGTTCAAGCTTTGGCAGCATTAGGTATACATTTGTGTTTACTTTCTTTTTTGTAATTTAAGAGAAGATTTAGTTGTAACTTTACTTCAATCTTTGACACTAAAGCAATCTTTCTAATGGTTCTACTTTTCTGCCTTTGCAGGGTCTCATGAAAACATTGTTGGATATTACTCTTCTTGGTTTGAAAATGAGCAACTCTACATTCAAATGGAGCTTTGTGATTACAGCTTGTCCAGAAATACATCTTTGCAGTTGTTCACAGAAGGAGAAGTGCTGAGAGCCTGGCTTCAGGTTAGCATTGCACCGGGGGGGAGGATAATGTTTTGCAAAATGAAACAGTGTCATTCCACTTTATTAACTTGGCTGGTTTGAATTACCCAGTTATGAAGTAACATCAAATAAGTATCAATGAAAATGATGAGAATTTTATAGTGTTGTTTCTCATTCTTCATGGTTATTAAGAGAATAAATCTAATTTCCAGTTTCTGCGAGGACCAGCGCCTCTAAACCTTTGTAACTGGTGCTAATACGTGCACTAAGCAATAGTTCCCACTTACCCTCTTTCATTATTCCCCCTTATACTTAGCAATTTGTGCTTTTGGATGCATGTGCATCTAGCACCTTCAAAGTTAGTAAGTTCTTTGTTCCTATCATTATATTCCATCTCTGATGTCAAAAATTGTGCAGATTGCAAAGGCATTGCAGTGTATACATGAAAGAGGAATAGCTCATTTGGATGTAAAACCTGATAACATATATGTCAAGAATGGTGCTTATAAACTTGGTGATTTTGGATGTGCAACTCTCCTAAATAAGAGCTTGCCAATTGAAGAGGGTGATGCACGTTACATGCCTCAAGAAATCCTAAATGAGAACTATGATCATCTTGACAAGGTTGATATCTTCTCTTTGGGAGTTACTATTTATGAGCTCATCAGGGGTTCACCTTTGCAAGAATCAGGACGTCAGTTTCTTAGAGAAGGAAAGCTGCCACTGCTTCCTGGGCATTCCATACAATTTCAAAATTTACTCAAGGTATCATGCATTCTGTTCTTTCTAAATTGTGCTCAAACCTTTCTTTAACTATAAGTAGATATTTCTGTTTTTTCTGGCTGCATAAAAAGCATCTGTGAAGATCATTAGTCCTCATTTTCCTTCAGATATGCCAGTGGTCATAAATTTAAAAAATGCAAGGCAAAAATACTTTCTGATGAAGATGTTCTGTTTAAATTCTTCCGATTCTCGTTTTTAACTTTGCACTAAAACTAACATTTGTTTCGATTCAAACTGAAACATGATGCTGCTGTTCAGATTTTTGAGTAAATCTTTGAAAGCAATTCATGTGGAGCATGTCCTATGGCTGGCATTCAGTATTAGGCCATTCTTTTGAATGGTTTTCAATAATGAGGAAGAGCATGTTAGAAAAAGATGCTCTGATTTTCTGATAGTACAATAAAGTTAATGGAGGGAAGTATATCTAGTTTATTCATCAGATTAGAACGTATGTAAGGATACAGGATTTAAGATTAGCTTTACAATTGTAATCCGATCACATATGTTCCATACAAATTTGAAACCATATACAGGATAAAGTAAATTGCTGAAACAACGGTTTATCTCTTTTGATTCATCCTTAGCTGGACCATGTTGACTAGATTGATTATAGTCTCTCACAGAGGTAGGGTAGCTAGAGCTCTGTTTATTTCATCTGATAGTCTTGTAATGTCATCAGGTCATGGTGGACCAGGATCCAGTTCGACGGCCTTCTGCTAAGGAATTAATAGAAAATCCTATATTTGACAAGGTTTCAAATAATGCAAAAGCCTGAGCAAATTTATTGTCCCGGGAGTATGGAATGCTTCATGTGTGGCTGCTTGCAATCGGCTGGCGCTGTTTGAGTTGAGGGCACTGGAGTGGCAATGACAAACCTAAACTATTAATTTATGCACCAAATTTTCTCCCTATACTGGTGCACATTTTGTAAAGTTGGGATAGAGCCACGCTCAAGATTTGTTGTATTATTATGACTAAAGCGAGCTCCTGCTCTAGTTTTTTGTTTGGCCACAAAGAAGAGCTCCTGCTCTAGTTTTATGCACCAATTTAAGTTTCTGTAGTGGTGCAAATTTTGTAAAGTTACAAGGCAAGCAAAAGAAATGCCATGGTTCCTTCCTCCTTTGATATTTTCGCACCAAAATTTCTCTTCAAAATAGTGTTGTTACAGTTTTCCGTAATAGCAAAGACAACGTATCTAACCTGTTAGCTGTGTGTTAGAACTAGATTAATTAATTAAACTCGGTTGACATTTGTGATTGTGTTGCAAAATTAAAGCATAGACGCGTATGAAGCGAATAATATTTTGAACTAGAAACTAGGAATCTCAAGGATGTATACCTGTTTGAAAAATTGGAAATGAAATTTAAATGCAAAACATTTTACAAGTCAACGACAAAAATTTTATTATTTTTGTGTAATATTTTGTGACAATAGCAATGAATTGCATTATGGTGATAATGTTACTGTTTTATATTTTACCATTAAAATAGTAAATATGTTGTTATTACCATTAAAAAAAAGATTTTTTTATTTTTATGTTTCTTGTCAACAATTGTCATTTATCATATTAGCACTTAGTCAATGTTACATCTGCAAAAAATACTATGTCAATATATTTAATTGTTAAAATTTAAAGGGATTAGAGTTAGAGATTGAAATTAATAAATTGAAAAAGTAGATAAACCCAATTTAGAGAAAATTATTGCACAAGAGTAAATTCACATTTTTTTTTAAGGATAAAGACTAATTAGATAATTTAAGCAAAGATGAAATTATTTAGCCAAGCTATTTTCAAATTGTTGCTCCTGACCAAGGATGTCCTTGTTGCTTCTTTTTTTCCTTTTCTAAAATCCCAATCACAATCCATTTTTAAAATCCTTTTAGATAAAATAGTGTAGAGAATCTGTACCCACTTTCCTGTTTTTCAATTTGATCTCAAATTTGCAGTTTTTCTTATTTTGGGTTGAAAAATGTTATAATTCTCTTCAATTATTTTTTCCAGAGAAGTAAATCTATTTTAGTATATGTTTGAATTTCTTGCATCCTTGGAGGAACTCCGTGGACTTTTAGGGATTGGGTTGCTTTATGTGCCGCGAAAATATGTTTCACATCTCTATTCGCTAGTTTCGAAGATTTTGCTTCGCAAAACAACTTCAATCATTCCTCAAAAGGAGGAGTTTTGAGTTCCTCAATCAATGATACACTGGGAAGGTTGAATAACCTCTTCCTTGGAGTTGAACAGGACAGCTTGTCGACCATGTGTTCTTCCTCAATTATTGACAAATGCGGATGGGTTTTGAGGAATCTTTGGTTTTTTTGATAAGTAATTTTCATTTTTTATATTATTTTGGCTTGATTTGTAATGATAATATCATAGAACTATTATTAGAAAAAAAAAAATAGTACTAAAGATGTGATTCTGGAGGGTGAGAGGGGTGGAATTCAGGGGCAAGATGAGGAGAGGATATGAAATGAAAATCTGGGAGTGAATATTGTGTTGACAGAGCATCCATTAGTCTGATCTGTGACAAAATTAATGCCCTTTGATGTTGCGTGGGTGAATGAAGTGGGAACTGAAATTAAGGCCCTTGCACTTCATTGTTGTTTGGTCCCATTAAGGAACCGGATGCGAGAAGCAGGATGTGCAGGGCATCTGCTTGTAATGCTCTGTGAATGACAAACAGGGGTAACATCACCTCTGAGAGCTATGTAGATGTGTTACTGAGATATGATGTCTTTTCGCATATGGAAAGCATGTGGGGAAGCATTATGTTCATTGCCGCATCTGCAACTACTTGCTCTTTCCCCAAAAGCTGGCACTAGGCCTTAAAAGTTGCTCTGATTTTAATTGATCTCCAAAGACACTTCAAGTTCAACTTTCTGAAAAAATGACTTGAAATTGAGCTCATATTTAGGTCATAACCAATTTAACATTCCTAACATGTTTATATTCTCTTCAAACTCAATAAAGGGCAAGATGTTGAAAGTCAGAAATTTAATGCTTGAACTGAGCTACTATTATTAGTTCAAAGGGAAACAATGACAGGTTGATATGAAACAAGAGAAAAAAAAAAAAAGAACTGTATTATGGAACACAGAACAGGGATAAAAGTTAGAAACAGAGTCGATGGAAACAAAGTTGCATTCTCATCATAACATCAGCAGTAAATACAACACTTAAATATGAGACATAAATGTTAAACACTTGTTAAAAGCATCAGACAAGTGTTTAACGCAGAATTAACTCAAACATGCAAGCTAACACATCATGCGCATGACAGCTTGCATTTACTGTTTCAAGTACAATGAAGCAAACTGACATCAAAGTCAAAATACGTGTTATTTAAGGCAAGTATTACTTCAACACTCCTCCGTAATACTTGCATCATCAATATTCAGCTTGCTTCTTAGGTATTTAAACCACGGCCTTGGAAGAGTTTTGGTGATAATGTCAGCTATTTGATCGCTGAATCAGAGACGGCTACATAAGTTTAAAGGTCTGAAGCGAAATATTTAAATAAGATTTTTTTATTAAAATTTAAAAAAATTATTAAAATTTTATTTTTTTAACTTTTTGAGATGTAAAATTTTTAATTAAACTTTTATAATCAAGTTCTTCTAATATTTTTTTTCAATTGATAATATAACCAATTCATTTAATCTTTCTTAAGACATTGTTGATCTTAAATAAGATTTATTAATTTTAGTTTTGAAAAACTTCTTTCTCCTAAAACAACACTTACTGGAATTGTTAATATCATTTTAAAAGCAATATATGCATTTGGAAAATAATCGAGTCTTCTTATATGATTAAGTATGTCAATTGGACTGTTTTCTTCTTGTATAATTTTTTTAAAAATTTTTAACTCTGAAAATAAATTTAAACCATCAATATCAGAATAGTTATTATATTTTAAGGAACATTCAAGATTAAGGCAATATTCTTTGAAACTATTATCATCTAATGACTTTAGCTTTTTACCGCTATATAGAAAACCAAAAAAATAATTGGTTTTGTATATAGGAAAAACAAAGTTGTTGAAAATTATTAAATGAGTTGATCGGAAATAAAAGAAATAAGTGAGAAAAAAATAGCTGTTGGAAATGATTAAATACATATGACCGTTAGTTAATTGGAAATAAGAGAATATAGTTGAGAATTAATAGCATTCTAGAAATAAGGAAGTGATAGAAAATTGAGATTTATTAGGCACATAATTAAAAAAGTGAGAGAACATATAATTTTATTAATTATTTTTTACTTTTATATATTTTTTAATTTTTATATATTTTTAATATAATTAATTATATTATAATTATTATAACATTATAAAGCCTCTCCAAATTTGAGGCCTCCCCAAATTGGGGGCCTAAAGCCCTTGCTTGGGTGGCTTCACCTAAGGGCCAGCTTTGTGCTAAATAACAATATTTTCATTCCTTTCAGCATCTCTAATTGCATGAAATTTTACTCTTATATGCTTAGTTTTCCCATTAAAACACAAAATTTTTAGTAATTGTAATTACTAATTTCTTATCAACAAACAAATCAGTAACTGAATCTTGTGTAAAAGTCAAATCATTATTTAAGACTTTCCTCAATCATATGGCTTGATTCATAGTTGCATTGTGAAATGCCCCATACTTTGATATGGTGATAAATAAAGTTGGTCGGATGCGAATTAAGGCATAATAAGGAACTTTGGGAACCAAAGAGACAAGATAAAATTTTTAAAATAAAATAATATTTTATTAATAAAATAATATTTTATTAATAAAATAATATTAAAATATTAATATTTAGTCGGATGTCGAAATCAATCATGAAGAAGGATCATATGGTTGATCCAAGTGGGGGAGAAGATGTCGAGCCTGAATCTATAAAATATTTGTCATGACATACATGTGGTGGATAGCATGTTTGCATGCTAGGAGAGTCCCAAAAAAAAATTGACAAAAGTCGGTATTGTACTTAGAGGTACAACAAAGTTGATTTAAGCCTCGAACTAGATCAAATAGAGAATTTAAGATGAAATTAAGAATATTAAAGTCCCAGAATGGTTTAATATGGTGATTTGGAGTTCGAGGATTAATTTGGAGTCAAACCGAAATTTTCACTATCTAGGGGTAAAATGGTAATTTTGTCATATGAGGATAAAATTGGAATATGAAAGAAGTTTTTGATCAAGATTGATCACATTTGACTCATTGGAGTATAATTTAAGGTTGATAAGTGAAAAAAAATTGTAATCTCGGTATTTTCGAAGCATAGGGGTAAAATAGTAATTTTGCTACCTCAGGAGTAAAATTGTAATTTTACACACCCGACACTTACCCAACACATGAATTTTATGCAATATTATCATGGATAATTGAAGGAATTTAAGTGGTGGAGAGAGAAAGCTTAATAGTTAAGAAATTAAAATGGACCAATGGGATGGTGACATGTGTCAAGTTAATATCCATTTTTTTGTTTAGCTTTAAAATCAGCAAAAATCAGCTTATTTTCTCTTCATGTGGCTGGCCATAGCAAGAACAAAGAGAGGAAAAGAAAAACAAGAAACCTAGGTGGGAAAATTAAAGAAAAAGTGTGGGATTTCAAGGAATCAAGCAATCAAAGGTAAAATTTCTTGATTTTGACTTGTGATCTACCTTTCCCATGCTTTTCTCCTTATTTTTCATGGTTAAATTTCATGTTTTCATGGTGAATTCATGGCTGTCCAAATGGGTATGGAGAGAGAATGAAGTTAGATTGATTTGATTTGAAGTTATGTTAGTGTTTTTAGTTAGTTTAGCATATTTAGAAACAAAACAATAAGAAAAGAATTCATTTTCCCCCATCACCATTATTGGCCCAATTTTCTAGGGAGGATATTGTGGCTGAAATTGATGATATTTCATTATATTTGGGTGATATTTGATGTTTGGTGAGACTAGAAATTAAATGGGAACTTTTGGTGTGAAAATCTGAATTTTTACCAAATGTGTAGATATGTGTGTTTATTAGTCCAGGACTGATAAATTGAATCTCATTCACAGTCACTGAGGTAATTTAGGTATAATTGGAGTGTAGAAAGTGAGAAGAATTGATTTGGAGTTAAATTAGAGATTTTAGCCGATTAGACTGAGTATAGTGTGACTTAGGTCAAATATCACATTTAAGTGATTAATCAGACATTTTGCATCCCATCGCATGCATTCATTTAGATTTAGAGAGCCTGAAATAGTTTATGATAAATTGACACAATTTATTGAAATTCGTGTCACGTATGATGTATAAGTGGTGAGCCCTCTAACAAGGGTAGAGAGATTTTGCCCGAAGATCGGGAATAGGAGTATATCGAACTCCTAGTATTGTGAGTGACCTTGCCATCATTTTTATTATCTAAAGTATGTTTTTAATCGATTTTGGTGAAATTTTATGAAAATGAGTTTAAATGGTAAATCTTTGTGTTTTACAAACAAAATGTATTTACATGAAAGGATTTTATAAATTGTCTTGAAATCGAATAATGATTTTGAAAAATAGAGTAATTGGAGACCACTTGTTACATTGTAAATTTATGATTTGAAATCGAATGGCTTATGACAATATTTGCATGTATGGCTGAATTGATATTTGTGTTGAAATGTATGAAATATGTATTTAGCCTTGAAAGGCTGTGAATTACAATAATTGTCATATCATGTTATTGAATTTTATTGTATGGTGGGTTTAGCTTACTGTAATGGGCGAATTCTGTGGACCAGCCTATTAGAGAGGCACAGAATCCGGATATATATATGTACCTCGGTTGAAAAGGCGCGTAGGGTATCTCCTAAGATATGGACAGAGTTCACGTCACGCTGAACCACCTCATGATGATGAACTTCGCTAACGCCAAGGAATGACTGTGTTTTTCAAATTAAAAATATGTTTTACGTGTATACAAAATTTTAACAACCTTGGCGGGCTAGAGTGTACGCCTCTGATCAAGGTGTCATCGAGTACTATTTGATGGCATGAGCCAAATGTTTATGGAAGTCATAAGCCTTAATAAGAAATTAAATGAAATACAACCGTTTGCATGGGTTGGGATAAATTTTCAAATTGTGAAATACTTAAAAATGATGGGATATTTTAATTGTCTCATTTTACTCGGCTTTAGCTGATTTAAATGATGTTTGTTTACTCATTGGGATTTTATAATCTCACCACCTTCATTTGCTCCCATTTCAAGATCAGAGTAGGCTATAGATAACTGGTTCCATCGGGGATTTCTATTGGATTGCGTCTTCCAAATTGTAAGTTCATAGCTTCTTTAATTTTGGTTATTATGGGCCCTCTTGATATTGTAAATTTAAATTAATTTAAATACTCTAGTTTATTGCGTTACAGTATAAATGAATTTATTTTGTTTTTACGTTACAAAAAGTATTTACGCATAACTCCAAAACTACTGTTTATAAGAAAATAAAATATTTTATTGAATATTTTGTTTTATCTTCTTATTATATTCAAATAATTATAATTCCATTTTAAATAAAGATTTTAGATGCCTAAACTTATTTTTAATTGTGAATTATGCGATTGGTACTTGTTTACTACATTTTTAACTGGTTTCAAAATTTTCAATGAAAAATGACCAAAATGCCCATTTGAGACAAAATTTTTTAATTTATCTGTTTTAAGTTGGAAATAGCTCAAAATCCTTTGAAACATAATATTTGGCAACGGTTACTCATCGGGGGAAATGAGAAACTAATATTAAGCTTTACGGAGTTCCAGTTGGCATTCTAGGAGATGATTTCCCATCGGGGCACCGCGGTGGTTGTCACAGGCTCGAGGGGAGTTCCAGGTCGTGACACATTGACTGCAACATATTTTGCTTCTGCAGTTAATTGTGCTACAATCGCCTACTTGTGAGAGTTTTAAGAAAAAACACTATTGTCAAAGGAGAAAATATATCCAAAAGTGCTTTTGGAATCCTCCATGCTCCATGCCTGGTCACTATTAGAACATCCAATCAACTTTAGCTTCTTCATTTTGCAAAAAATAAATTCCATAACTCAAACTGCCTTTCAAGTATCTAAGGATATGTTTTGCTGCCGTGAGATGAACATAAATAGGTTGTTGCATGAATCTTGACAATAGGCTCACTGAATACATTAACTCCGGTCAAGTGGAGCAGATACATAATAAGCTTCCAATTAAACTTTTGAAAATAGTAGTATCCTTCAATGGACAACCTTCATTAGCAAAAATCTTTTGAGTCACAACAAAAGGAGTAGCAATTGAATTACAATCAATCATGTGAAACTTTTCCAAGAGTTTTTTTACATAATTTCTTTGATATTCAAAAATGCCTCTATCAATATGGCAAATTTGTATTCCAAGAAAATAACTCATCAAACCAAGGTCAGACACCCTTTCAAAAATTAAAAACCAAGGTCAAACATATTAAAGTGTTTTATCGTCTTTGACTTGAATTCATGTACAGCATTGTCATCCTTGCCTATCACCAACAAATCATCAACATACAATGAAATAATTAACTGAGTCTCACCTTTAACCTTGCAAACATAAAAGGTTGCTTCATTGGGACATTTTACAAATCCTTGCTTCAACAAATAAGCATCAATTTTACGGTACCATGAACAAAGGGCTTATTTCAAGCCATATAAAGCCTTGTGTAATCGGTAGACTTTGTTGGAATCTGATTTGGTTTGAAATCCCTCAGGTTACTTAACATAGAGTTCTTCTTGAAGTGTAACATTGAGAAAGGCATACTACTTCACATCTAAGTGAAACAATTGCCATCTAAATCCAGTAACTAAGGCAAGTAACAATCGAATAGTATCATATTGAGCAACTGGATCAAATGTCTCCTTATAATTGGCACCAGGCAACTGTGATAAACCCTTAACTACAAGTCGAGCCTTGCATTTGTTCAAAGTACTATCAGGATTATTTCTTCTTGAAGGCTCAGTTTACTCCAATAACATATTGATTTGCAGGTCTATCAACAAGTGTGTTAAATAAATAAGCTTAAAGTAAAGTAACCAAAAATGTGGGTGAATTATTTATCAAATAAAAATTCCTCCTTTTCCAATTTTCAATGCAGCTCAAGTATAAAGAACAGAGCTATAAAAACAGAGTATAAGCTAAGCAAGTAAAGTGTAAAAAATTAAAGAGAACTCAACCAAGTTTTTATAGATTTTCGGCTTTTGATACCTACATCTTTTCTCTTGATAGCACAAGGAGTTTGAAACCACTATCAACTTTCCTTTTAACACAGAATCAAACATAACCTTTACAACCAAATGCCTTTTCAAGGATCAAATACAACCTCAACCAAAGTCACTGCCTTTTTAAGATCAAGCACAACCTTTACAATCAAAATGCCTGTTAGGGATCAAGCACAACCTTTACAATCAAAATACCTTTTAAAGATCAAGCACAACCTCTCTACCTTTTGCTTGGAGGCATAACATTACTAATACCTTTTCAAGGAAGTAAAACCTAATACAATAGTGGATTCTTAAAAAAAATCTCTAGCTCAAAACTTCTAATAAGGTTGGTAAGGAATTTGAGTAGAAAAAAGAGAGAGCTTTCCCAAGAATGATGAATAGTGAAGTGAAGTTTAGGCTTAAGAAACTCTAGCTAAAAGATAAAAATGTGAACTTGATTTTCTTTAAAGGAAAGATTTTTCTACTTTAGGCTCTCTTTCTTGTTTTCCTTCTCTTCTCTACCCTTCAAAATCGTTCAAATCGTTCAAATCGTTGCTTTCAGAGGCTATTTCATTAGGTATTTATAGGCATTGAAGAATATACTTGTTGGAGTATATTTCAAAATTATTTTCGTATGTTCTAGCCAACTTGCACATTTTTGTCGTATATGTAGAATTGATTCTTCCTTCTAGAGAGGTTGGTTCTTCCTCAACTTGGTTCAAAGGTCACACTTTTACACTTTTGTAGAATCGATTCCTTTATTCCAAGGTATAGGTTCTTCACTGTGGTTTGATGCTAAAATTTGAATTTGAATTTGATCTTTGGCGCTCCAATCTTATCCATATGTACCATCTCTTTCTTCTTCGCCAAGTTTTTGATTTTTGTCGTTGGTGCTTCAAGAACCGATATCTTTTTCCTTAAGAATCAATTCTTTGTCTTTAGACTTGTGATCTTTGATTCTCACTTTGAACCGATGATTACTTCAAGGAGAATCGATTCTTTCATGCTTGAATTCTTCTTTCTGCATTTTGTTCTTTCAGAATCAAACCTTATTCTTTGAGGTGTCGATATTTTTCAAATCCTAAAGCTTCTATCTTCCAAGAATTGACTTAATCTTTTTTCAGAATCGATTCTTCCTATAATAAAAGAATAAATGTTGCTTTCCATTCAATTGTGAATCAATTCTTTTTAATCAAAAGATTGATTCTTAAGGTTGGGATTTAGAGTTTGAGTTATCTTAAAATATTTTTCTATGCAAAATCAACTTCAAAACTCTTGAGGATTTTTTTCAAGTTTAAAAACATTTTCAAAGCACATTTAAATCAATTAATTTTGTCATTTTAAAACCAGAATAAAGCTAACAAAGTGACCATGTACGATTCTTGTTAATCATATCCAATTCTTCTTGCATTGCTGATCTCCATTCTACAAATTCTAAAGCTTTATTGTATGAATTTGGTTCTACAGAGGCTATAAGACTTCTGTCATAAACTTCTTGTACTAAACAAGTGCCCATAACATGAAAGTCATCAACATTATCTTCATTAGACTCAATCTTAACCAAGTTTTGTTGATTTGTATCGATTTTTTCATTGTTGGGAAGAAAATCAAAGTTAATTGGTTGTTATAGAGATTAATTCCACTTTGAACTTTCATCAAACACATTGTTTTTACTGACCACAATCTTCTCACATTCAACTAAATATACTCTATATCCTTTTGATTGAGAGCTATAGCCAATCAAAATACTAGGTTAACACTTATGCTCAAGTTTGCCTCTTAAGCTTTCTAGTGTTAGATGATAACATAAACACCAAAATATTTTTAAATGATCAACTGTTGGTTTTATTCCAGGCCATGCCTCATAAGCTGTCATTCCTAATAAAGCTCGAGTTGGTAAAAGATTCAACAAGTATACAATAGTACTAACTACCTTTGCCTAAAATCTCTTTGGCAAATCTTTTTCAAACAACAGACATCTCACTATTTCAAGAATAGTTTTGTTTTTCCTTTCATAAAACCCATTCTATTAAGGAGAATAAGATATAGTTAACTAGTGATGAATTCCATGATCTTCCAGATAAATGGTGAATTCTACACTCACCACCATTGTTAGAACACAAAGTCTTAATTTTTCTGTTAACTTCATTTTCAACTTTGGTGTTGAATTTGACAAAGACATTAAGGAATTCATACTTGAATTTCAAAAAATATATCCAAGCCATCCTGCTATAATCATTAATGAAACACACAAAGTACTTGCTGCCGCTTAAGGAATCAACACTCATGGGACCAACAACATCAGTATGAATTAGCTGAGCTTATTCTTAGCTATACTAGAACTTACAATGGGAAAGGACTTTCTAGTTTGTTTTCCAAGCTGATAGGTAACATCAACAAAGGTCGACTCATTCAATTTTAAGAGCCCTAATGATGTTTGAATCTCAACCATCCCTTTCCCTCCTGCTTATAAGTAAACATTATTTCCTATTTTGACTCTAGCGTGATGATGAATGTCCAAGTCAGAAAACAATGTTGGATTTGGTGTTAAATGATTCGAATAACCACTATTAAGTAGCCATTTTGAATCATCAAAAGCATGACCATATGTTGCCACAAAAAGCTGTTCTTTTGCAGTTTCAACTTTCTCAATTACAGTGGAAGATTTTTCTAGCAACCCATGTTTGTTTTTATAGACTTTTTCAACATGGCCTAGTTGATTGCATGCATTACATTTAACCCAAGCCTAAACTAACAAAATTCTTATGTATGACTTTTTTTTTTTTACAATGAGGACTGTAGATACTTGATTTTGGTTAACATCTATTCTCTAAAAAATTGCTTTACTGCATAATATTATACAAAGAACAATGAGAACAACTATTACAAGTGAAACACTATTTTACGTAAAACAATTAAAACAAGTGAAGTATTACTTCACACAAAACAACTAGAATAAGTGGAGCATCCTTCACGCATAACAATGAAGATAAATGGAACAACCACTGCACACTGATAGCAATGAAATTAACTCAGAATAAGTGGCAGGATTTATGAGTTACTTTTATCTTAAAATGTTTCAAAGAGTTTTGGCTTGGTGACTCAGATATAGAGGTAGTTAAGAGGTCTTCCTCTTAACCTTGTCCTGAAGTACAAGTGTTTTCTCCTCTTACCTTGTTTTCTTGTATCTGTTCATGTACACTTTCTTCTCTTAACTTGTTCTCATATAGTTTTTCATGTATATATCTTCTCTATTACCTTCTACTCGAGAACAATTCTTATTACACCTAATTACTTTAATAGTCATATAATGGGTTTCTAACTGTTACTCTATATTAATTCTCAGTAATGGTTACCAAACATTAAAATTCTTCTTAATAATGTCGTTCATTACATGCATTAAAGGCTTTTCTTGAAACCATCACTTTTGGCACTATATATAAGGCTTTCATAATTCATTCAAGGACTTCTCTTCCGACCAAAGCTAACACATTTTTCTCTAGAGTTTCTCTTTCTAAATTCTCTCTTTAATTCTCTTCAACTCCCTAATTTTCTTCTTATTATCTTCCACCTTCCACAACACTCAATATTTCAAGAATTGCTTTAATCTTCCTTTACATCGCCTCCGACGCATCTTTTACTTGTTTACAATGTTTTTTCTCCCTATCACAAGAACCCTTTTTACAAGGACATACTAGAAATTTCATTCTCTTGTTTTGAAACTTTCCAGTATATATAATGCCTTTATCCTTGCCTTTGGCTTCAGCTATGTTCTTTGTTTGTAAAGATTCTACACGAGCCTTTCCTTTTGATTTTACAACTAAAGCATTATCAATTTTTCCATTTCTCATAACTGCCTTCCTTTGCTCATCAGCTTGCAATGTGTTGACCAATTCAGTGATTGTGAAATGAGAAAGATTCTTAGATTGCTACGAAAAAGAGACAATAGCATCAAACCTTTTTGGTAAGTTGATTAACACCTTCTCTACCACTTTAGCATTTGTCATATTTTCTCCCATAAGTTGAATTTGGTGGACGAACTTCATCACCAAATCAACATAGTATTTCACTAACTGATTATCTTTCATTCTCAAAAGTTCAAATTCTTCTCAAGATTTGGCAAATGTATTTGTTTTGTAAAACCCGATCCTATAAACACATGTCATGACATACATGCACTGAGTAACATGTTATTACGCTAAGAAAGCCCCTAAGAATAGACGAAACTCGGTATTATACCTAACGGTACATTTGAGTTGATTTAACCTCGAACTAGTTCAAAAAGGAATCGTAGGACGAAATTTAATATTTTACAATCCAGGAAGGACTAAAAATGATTGTTCGGAGTTCGAGGGTTCATTTGGGGAAAATTGAAAATTTTGATGTTCAGGGGTAAAATCGTCATTTTGCCACCTAAGATAATAATTTGATCATGGAGTGAAATTTTTGACCAAGATTAACTATTTGGAGTATAATTTAATGATAGAAAGTGAAAATTTTCAATTTCGGTAATTTTTGAAACATAGGGGCAAAACGATAATTTTATCGCGTTGGGGTAAAACCGTAATTTTCACCACCCAAAACTTGTCAAAATCATAGGATTTATTTATTTTTGGTTTGAATAACTATGGTATTTTAAGTGGTGAAAAAAATTGAAGTTTAAAGGATGAAATTTTAAAAACGAGCCAATGGAAAAGTGATACATGGCACTTTTTAATGATTTAATATTATTTTAAAGGAAAATCAGCTCATTTAAACCCCACATCAGGTGATGGTCGGCCATAAGGAGAAAATAAGAGAGAAAATAGAGAGGAAAGGAAGAAAAGAGAAAAACCAAAGGAAAACTAGAAAATTCAAAGGGGAATTCGCGTTTTTCGTCCGTTTATGCGTTTAACGGTAAGATTTTTCGACTTTAGCTTGATTTCTACCTTTCCTATGCCTTTGTTTCCATTTAGCATGCTTGAGGAGAGAGATCAAAAAGTGATACCAAGGGCTGGCCGAATTTCAAGGGGAAGGATTTTGAAATTTTTATGTTTTGATTCTTAGTTAAATTGGTAGTTTTAGTTAATTAAATGTGTATAGAAATCAAATAGGGCAAGAAAGCATGAAATTCTCACAATACCCACCCTTGGCCTAATATTCAGTGATATACAATGATGATGAACTGATTTTTATTCTAAGAGAAATGAAGAGAAAATGATGAAAAATGGTTAAATGTGATAGAAAAACAAAGTAGAAAATTAACCGAGTTAATGTCCTATTTTTGACCAAATTTTCTAAGGAGGAAAGTGAGCTGATTTTGGTGATTTTAGAGGGTTATTGGCTGATATTTAATGGTTAGAAATGTTGGAAAGAAAATGGGACAATTTAGAACTAAAATGGAGCACGTTAGCAATTTATCGGGTAAAGTGCCAAAAATAGGTTAATACCGCGTTTAAGCTGTTTTAGGCTATTGCATTTCATACCATGAATTAGTATAGGATTTAAGTAAATTATATCGTGATTTAGCATCAATGTGGTGAATTGTATAATTTTTGCAATGTGTCTAGGAGGAGAGCCTTCAGGTAAAGGCAAAGAAGTCGTACCCGACGAACAGTGATCGGGGCACCTAGAAAGCATTTAATTTGTACAAACTGTGAGTAAACCTATTATTATTGTAAATTATCTAGAGTTTATTTTTAAATGCTCTTTATGTATTTTATGAAACGAAAATGAGATTAAAATGGGACTTTTGATGTTTTAGAAATAAATGTGACAAATAAATATATTGTGTTGATTATCTGAAAAAAGAAACTTTTGATCATGAAATTGAGTAATTGGAGGCTGTCAGTTGTCTTGAAAAATATATTTTCTTATGAATGACTTATGATATATGAGTATATGTGGCTATATTTTATAATTGCATTGAGAATTTATGTAAGATATCTTTTACTATGCAGGCTGGATAAATAAATAAAAGCCACGTTATACTATCGAAATTTTATTAAAATTGGTGGGTTTAGTCACTGCAGTAACGGGTTTCCATGGACTGCCTATTAGAGGGGTACGGTAAACTCGGTTGCATAGTTACTCCTGTTGTAGAGGCGATGAGGGTAACACCCAGGGTAGTGTTAGAGCTCACTTCACGTCGAACCCCCACGTGAATGTGTAACTCGGCTAATGCCAAGGAACGGCTTGTTTTCAAAACTAACATGTGTTTAACATGTAAATATCTTAACAACCTTGACAGACTCGGTTAGATGCCTCGGCCAAGGTATCTCTGAAGACTAGTTTTTGGCTTGAACCTTGTTTCTAATAAAAGTCATAAGCCTTAACAACTATTTTGCTAAATTACAAATATTTTATGGTTTAAGAAATAAATTGAAAACCTTATGAAATGGTTTGTGATTTGTTATTTAAACTTGCCTCCATTTTACTCGCCTTTAAATATTTATAATAATGTCTGTTTACTCATTGGGATTGCAAAATCTCACCCACCTCCTTTTCAAATATTTCAAGCCTGTGGTAGCTTGTAGATACCCGATTTTGTCGAGGATTCTAATTAACCCCTCTATCTAACAGACAGTAGATTACTATCACCAACACTTGGTGTATTTATGGGCCACTTGTCATTGTAATTATTATTGTACATTATAACTTTGTAAATTATTGTATGTATGAATTTATTTTACTTCCACGTTACAAAAGATTACTTACACGTGTTTCTATAAATATTATTTTATATAAAATGCTATATTTTAATCAATATTTTGAATAGTAATATTTGTCTATAAATCTTTTTTTAAAAAATAAATAAAATAATTTTTGTCTTTTGATTTACTTGAGCCGAAAACGACTGGTAATTATTTAAAACGGAATGTTTAACAACGATTATTCACAGGAAATGCAAGAAACTGATATGTAAGCCTTGCGGGATTCTGATTGGCATTCCGGATAATGAGTGTCAGTCGAGATGTCGTGACGGTTGTCATGGCCCGAGAAAGGTTTCGGGTCGTGACATGTTTGGTCTTGACACACCCCAAAAACTCCTCCTCAAGCTTATTCCAAGCTTGCTTTGTTGTTTCACACCCCATTATTCTGCTAAAGATAGATTTTGACACTGTTGAATGCAAGGAGGATAAGGCTCCATAATGTTTTGCAATATCTTCTTCATATTGCTTTGCCTATGCTTGTGATGCATTGTCTCTCAATGTTGGTGGTTCATTCTCATTTTCAACCACACTCTAGAGATTGTAGTCTTTTAGAAAGGCCTTCATCTTGATGGGCCAAACTGAATAGTTAGTGCCATCAAAAATTGGTGGAGCTTGGTGAGAAACAGTAGTTGTCATCTGTATCAGGAAGGGTAGCTGCGAATAGGTATTGGAGAGAGTATAAAAGATTGATTTCTAACTTTGTGGGGGTCCAAAGATCGGTTTAAAGCTATGATACCATGATATAAAACAAGAGAAAAAAAAATGAACATTGCAGTACAGAGCAAAGGGACTGTATTATGGAACAAAGAACAGGGATAAAAGCTAGAAAACAGAGTCAATGGAAACAAAGTTGTTTTCCCATCATAATATCAACACTAAATACAACACTTAAATATGAGACGTACATGTAAACACTTGTCAAGAGAATAAAACAAGTGTTTAATGCAAAATTAACTCAAACATGCAAGCTAACACATCACACACATGACAGTTAGCATTTGCTGTTTCAAGTACAACGAAACAAACTGAAATTAAAGTAAAAATACATGTTATTTAAGGCAAGTATTATTTCGATTCAGATCAACCAGTGCTAAATTCAGAATTTTTGAACCTAAAGAAATCCATCGTTTATTTTCTTCTTTTCTCTTTGATTTTCTGACTTTTCCAATTTTTTTTCTCGATTGTTTTGGATCTTGCTTTTTCTATCCTTCTTTTTTTCTGTTTTTAATTCAATTACTATTTTTTTTTCATTTGTTTGGTATCTACACCTCACATCAACCCAATAACACTTGATCGAGCCAACTCCTGCATACTCCCCAACCTCTCTGCGTCTGACACAGAGGGGTTCTTGACATATATATAACAATCCTAGTTTTTAGACTCAAGAGAAATGTCCAACACTGGTGTCCAGGAAGCTATGGAAGAAAGCCATGTGGAAGTTCCCGAAGACCAACGGGAAGGAATTAACGGTGGCTCATTACAAAAGTTGCGCAGCGGTGATTCCCTGGACCTTGAATCAGGCAAGGTTCCAGGCCGCAACAGCCTTGGCTCCCAGGTCTGCGACTGCGATCCCCTTGCCTCTTTCAGTCTACTTAAATTTGGAAGACAAAAAACTAAAATGTTTGATGTGCTGGTAATATTATATTCTAACATGGTTGAAATGGTTGAAATGATTTTGGAGGCTTTAAAATGGTCGGTGACCCTGCATCTAGCATTCCAGAGCATTGGCATCGTTTATGGAGATATAGGAACGTCCCCGCTCTATGTCTTTGCTAGCACCTTCAGCAATGGTATAAATCACAGAGATGACATATTGGGGGTTCTTTCTTTGATCTTTTATACCCTCACCCTCATCCCTCTCGTCAAGTACGTCATCATTGTCTTACGAGCCA
Source organism: Theobroma cacao (assembly GCF_053813885.1). NCBI lineage: Eukaryota > Viridiplantae > Streptophyta > Magnoliopsida > Malvales > Malvaceae > Theobroma > Theobroma cacao. Next base: position 36,236,371 of record NC_142639.1, on the reverse strand, counting down.
CCCATAACGGCGAAGGTACGTAAGATAATCAAAAACCTCCACCAATACTTCTTTTAGTTACAATTAATTAGCTCCGAATGAAACTATATATATTGTTCTTCATTTTTGTCCTGCTCTATCCTTCCTTTTTTGGTAATTCGTCTCGATTTCATAGTTTTGACTCTGGTGTTGACGTTTTGTTGACATTGCCAAGTATTCTTTTGGACTTTTGGGCACGAGTTAAAACTATTTTACTAGTGAATTACCGCCAAAACCCATATAATTAAACACCAACAGAGTGTTTATGCATGAGGGTCTTTGTTGGTTCATTTTCATTTTCTACTATGGACGCTAAAATTGATCTTTTCTTAATACTAAATTATTTTGGGAATTACATAAAAGTTTTATATGGAACGATAGGTATCTTGTTAATACTTGTAATTTATGACATTATTTCATACTACAAAATTGTTTCCATAATTATAATCAGCACGTACCTAAATTAAAGCATGATCCATCTGTCTCCAAAATGAAAAAGCATGACCCATCTCACACGTGTTTACTAGGAGGAACATTTGCCCTGTACTCGTTGATATGCGTACATGTAAGGGTGGGCTTGATGCCGAATCAACAAGCTGAGGATTGTGACGTATCTAATTTCCGACTGGATTTGCCCGGCAAGCACTTAAAACTAGCATCAAGACTCAAGTCCAACTTAGAGAAGAGCCAATTTTCCAAAATTTTCCTATTATACATTACTATGCTTGGTACTTCCATGGTCATTGGCGACGGTATCCTCACGCCATGCATATCAGGTTTTTACTATTTCTTGTTTGTATATTATTTTAGATTCTATTAACATTAATTATTGAAAGCATTATAACAGAAACTAAAATTTGCTTGTGACAACTTGGCTTGTAGTCTTATCGGCTATGGGAGGCATCAGGAAAGCTACATCTGCCATGACTGAAGGTACATATATATGTTATTTTTCTCTCGGCCATGCAGCACTTCAAGATAAATTAACCTGATTATATGCTAAATTTATCATGTTTAAACATTTATAAAGAAAAAGAGATAAAATTTAGTTCTTTCTATACATCCCCAAAAGCCCAGAAAAAGTTAATTCAGAACAAAAGGCAATTCTTTAATGTAAATATATATGCTGCAAACAGATAGGATTTTTTGGATATCAATAGCCATATTGGTCTGCATCTTTATGGTTCAAAGATTTGGAACTGGCAAAGTGGGATATAGCTTCGCTCCCCTAATTTGCATCTGGTTCGCTCTCATAAGTGGAATTGGTGTCTACAACTTCATAAAATATGATCCAACAGTGCTGAAAGCCATAAATCCCAAATACATTGTAGAATACTTTACCAGGAACAAAAAGGATGCTTGGGTTTCTCTTGGTGGCGTAGTTCTAGCCATAACAGGTTTCACTTTTCTGTTCCCTTCTTCAATAAGCTATTTCCCCCATTCTCTCACCCTCTTTTGGCCTAAGAAAAGTTTCTAAAATTTGATACAGGAACGGAGGCACTATTTGCTGATGTTGGCCATTTCACAGTTCAGTCTATTCGAATAAGCATGTGCGCTGTGACCTACCCTGCTCTGATTTTGGCGTATACAGGACAAGCCTCTTTCCTTCGCGAACATGAAAATTCAGTTTCAAATACCTTTTACGAATCGATACCAGGTGAATAGTAAATGTCCATGGACATGAATTTTGTTCTAATTTCCTTTTCTGTGGTGTTAGAGTTGCTACTTGTGATCTATGCAGGCACTTTGTACTGGCCAATGTTTGTGGTGTCCGTGTTGGCTTCGATTATAGCAAGTCAGGCAATGATTTCAGGGACTTTCTCTATAATCCATCAGTCACTCTCCCTAGGGTGTTTCCCTCGCGTTAAAGTTGTGCATACATCTGCCAAGCACGACGGACAAGTTTACATTCCTGAAGTCAACTACTTACTGATGCTGGCTTGTGTCGGGGTCACTGCTGGTTTCAAGACCGCTGAAAAGATTGGCCATGCATATGGTAATTCACAAGACTGCTTCCTCAATTTAAGTTTCAACCTCTTCTTAATTCACAATAATTTAATTATTTCTAGATAAATTAGACAAATCTTCTAATAGCTTGAACTTCTTGCATACAGGAATTGCGGTCGTATTTGTTATGACACTTACATCATCCATGCTGGTCCTCATTATGATCATGATATGGAAAACTAACATGGTTTTGGTAATCTCCTATGTTCTTACCATTGGATCTGTAGAACTACTCTATCTGAGTTCAGTTCTCTACAAATTTTCCCAAGGAGGATTCTTGCCACTGGCTTTTGCGGCAGTTCTAATGACTATAATGTATGTCTGGAATGATGTATACCGAAGAAAGTACTATTATGAGCTTGATCACAAGTTTTCTCCTTCAAGATTAAAGGAGATATCTACCAATTCAAACTTCTGCAGAATTCCTGGACTTGCAATGTTTTATTCGGAGCTTGTTCATGGTATTCCACCCATATTTCAACATTATGTGTCAAACGTGCCAGCATTGCATTCGGTTCTTGTTTTTGTCACCATCAAATCACTTCCAATTAACAAAGTTCCAATTGAAGAAAGATTTCTTTTCCAAAGAGTAGAACCAAGGGAGCTTAGTATCTTTTCTTGCGTTGTTAGATGTGGATATAAAGATGTACGATATGAGCAAGAATTCTTTGAGAAGACAGTAGCTAGAAGATTGAAAGAGTTTATCCAAGAAGAAATATTGTCTTCTCAAATACTAAATGAAGAGCAAGTTGAACATGAACAACAGATGGTGCAAAAGGAAATTGAAATAGTAGACAAAGCACTGCAAGCTGGTATTGTCCACTTGATCGGAGAGACTGAGATAATTGCAGGCGAAGGAGCCCATATTGGGAAGAGGGTTTTGATAGACTATGCTTACAATTTCCTGAAAAAAAATTTGAGGCAAAGTGATAAAGTTTTTGACATTCCTCACCAGCGCATGCTTAAAGTTGGCATGACCTATCAGCTTTAGTATAATATAACTTGAAGTGAAATAGGGCATGGACTTCAAAAGGTGGTTACGCCTCAAGTACTTGAAGAAAGCTGAAAATTAATGTATTAAAAAGCCTGACTTTCATTAATTAGTCTAATGGAGAGCGTTATACTTTATAGGATATGATAAAAACTTTTCATTCCTAGTGCATCCATACTTTGCTCCTTAATTACATGTTTAATTTTTTTTTTTTTTGTTGAAAAGCGATCTGTTATAGAAAAGAACAATGACATAGTGCATTATGATGATTTAAGTCCATAACCTTAGTTAGACAGAAGACTTATTTCAGTTTTAATGACTAACAAAGAACAAACTGATCTAAAACCTCTATACATTTCTTAAAATACTCTTGTTTCATGATCATTCTCTCTAATCTCAGACCGTTACACTTGGTGATAGCACTCAAATATCTACTAACCCCACAAACCCACCCTCGACCATTCATGCAATGATATTAAAGTATCTAATCTCGATCCATCACACGTAATAAAATGTTTACCTCTCTAACAATCCATCTAATCCTATATTTTTACTATAAGCACATTGAAATTGAATGCAAATGAGCACATCTTATTTTCATCTTCAATGCTACCCTTTATTCTATCTCTTTATACTTTATACCCTGATTTATAAAGCTGGAGCAACAATAATGATCAAATTGAGCTACAAGAAAAAATAAGAGGCAAAAATGTTCGGTTAGACTTGTTTGGCCATTTAATTTTTAATGAACAAAGAAAATTATTTTGTATAGCTGTCTCGTAATGGCTTAGACTTTAGAATCTTGCCTTCTAGTTCAAGGGCCAGATACTTGTTCAATTCTGTGCAGGCCTAGGCTGCTTCTACTTCTTAATAAATGGGCTTAACCATTCGGGCCCAAGTGACTGACATGTTAAGCCCACCATGAACCAAGATCTTCCATTGAATTTCAATAATAAAAATAAAAACAATAATTTTCCGTTTGTTCAAAAGTTTAGTACTGAAAGCTTTTGTTAAGTATTAATGGCATCCAAATATATATATGTAATCAAATCCACATGTTTCTCATCTCATAGCGGTTTAGCAAAAAATTCAATTATACATAATCCAAAGTGGACAGAAATTATTGGATTCCAAGCATCGTATCCCTTGTACTAACATGACTCAATAATTTTCGTTGCGAAACAAAATACACGCAGATGCCATTTATCCCTTTCTAGTTTCATGTTGGAATATTCTTTGCTTTCCCCCGCATCTTTGCCGCAGTAAATTTGCAGCACACAATCACAATGTCGACCAAGTTTAATTAATTAATCTTTGTTCTAACAAGCACATCTAACGGCTTAGATACCTTCTCTTAGGAGCTAGAAAAAGATTGTGGGATTAATTGGCAGAGAGTTTGTTGGGAAATAATCCATGAACCTACTAACATATAATAAATAAATAAGAGATATATGATCCAAGAAGATTCTAGTTTGTAATGAGAAGACGGCTCAAAAGAATCCAGAATTAGACTGTGGGTTTGTTAAGAGATGAGAATGCAAATGAAGCTAGTTGAAGAAGAGAAGCGACAAGATATATAGAGATGGAAAAAAGTGTGGCAAGCCCGGGTGTTCACTTGGTTTGGTGAGAATGAGGTGAGTGTGAGCATCATCTTTATAGCCGTTTGTGAGATAAACCAGAATCAAATAAAGCCAAAATTAAAAATCCTTGATTATAAGCCAACGATCTATCCTTTGTATTTATATGACTCAGAAGTTTTCGATGCCAACCAAAAACTTACACGTACGTACACAGAATTCTCTTTTGGCTCCTAATATTCGTGTTTTAGCCATGCTAGTATGCTGATCTCAATTTGTCTAAACAGTTTATTTGATTAAACCCAACGCTTCACCTGCACTTTAGAAGGTAACTAGCTACAAAGCAAATCCTAATTAGATAATAGCGCTAGAAATGTTAAAAATGCGCAATTATTGTTTTCGAACTTGAGAAAAATAAATAACTATTGTTGCTTGGATTGTCATTTATTTTTCTTCTTTTTTAATTTTAGTACCCATGCTTGTTGCTGATCTAATTGATTAAGAGAGGTTGGAGAATCGATATGGTCCATGAATTACTTTCACCAGTTGATATTGAATTCATTATGTGAATGTCATTGATTCGTAAAACAAATTCATATCTTTTAATGTCAAATGATTATTTAATCAAACATTCGAAAGGTCACAAGAAGAATAGATATTGAGAAGAGTGGATTAAGGAGAATGTCACGTCAAACACTTCAAAAAGAAGTCAGCATGATGCTTCAATCCTATCTAGGATAAATATGAAAATCTCAAAAATTTATAAATGAGAATGTTACACATCTTATCAAATTAATTTTCTAATAACAAAGTGGATACCCAACAAGATTGTAATAGAGATCTCTTTTTTGAATTTTTCTATATCCTCTATTTTCTCTAAGCATTACTAATGAAGTTCCTTTTTATATATAAAAAATTCACTAAATAAAAGTTAGTCATGTGTAATTTTTTTTCTTTTTTTAAACTAATAATATTGATTGACACATTTAACAAATATTCTTGACCCCCGATCCTCAAATCCTAATCTGCCTCGTTGAGTGTAGCCTTTTCTTTTTCTATCTTAAAAAAAAAATGAGAACTGAAACTAAAAACTATAATTTAAAAAAAAAATCAAGACACATCGTGTGGAAATTAAGTAATTTTAGCAAGTATTTGTTAATGACGGTTATTCCTGAGCATAGCGATTCAAATTACTTGCTCAATCATTATTTAGTTATTCAGATCGAATGAGACACAAATTTTAACTTACTTTAAATCACATGTATTGATGATTCCAATCAATTAATAACCATTTTAATATATCAATTATTGAGCAATTTTTATTATTTTCTCATGTCTATGCCAATTGACTAATTGAAGTCCGTTGAAATAGATTAGGGAAAAATCATATATAATAGTTTAATATATAATGATTGCACTTCTTAATTACCTTTTTTTTTTGTAATCAATGTGAAAGCTAGCGGTTGTTACAATGCCATAGATGACCAAATAGAGTATTATCATTTAATTAAATTTAATCGTAGGAATATTCCAGATGCCAAGAGACTGATAGGCCATGGAGATATAATTAATCTGGTCGCAGTAGTGATGGGAATTCTTTATTTGCAAAAAAGAAAAAGACCGTGACATGTATTATTGCACCAGTACATATCCTACATGAGAGGCTTTCGTTTTGAGGCCTATCCACAAATCTTGGTTTAATTTAGTATATATTCTACATAACATATTGACAATGTTGATTCTAGGCTCCTACCTGATCTGGAACTCTAGTGCCTGACCTTTTTCGAGATCTTGCAGGCCCAAAGGCAAATGCATGGAAAGAAACCCCGATTTACACTGGGTTTTGTCTCATCTTAACACTACAGAATAGCTTCATTTGAGCTTCCAAAAACTAATAGGATATATGATTCAACATATAATTTCTTAATACTAATAGATTATAGAAATGGCAATTTAATTAGTTCTGTTATGAATTATCTCAGCTTGGCAATTTCAAAAATCTTTCTTTTAGGTATTAAACACGGAATCTACGCGCTTTATATATAAAAATATCATTGTAAAAAAATATTAGTTAATAATCGTGAAAGCATGAAATTGACTGTTTACTAATTTTTAATATTAAAAATTTAAGTATTTTATTGAATTATAAATATAGGAATCATATGAATTTTAATCTCATTCTTCCAATGACAAAATTGAAGTGAAGGTATTAGAGTTTGAATCATATAGAAAACCTAGTCGAGGAAAAAGCGGTAGATTGAGAGAGCTGATAAAGGTCAACTTGATGAAGCGAAACTTTTGACTGCAAGCCTTAAAGATTTCGTGTTTACGACTGCAAGGGAATCGGAATCTCACGTGTATGAGGACAGATGCTGATTAACTAATTATCTTTTTGGTAAACAAGTATAAACTACATCTTTTTTCCTTCTTTGTTACTAATAAAAAATTACAAAACTCAGACCTCTTTAAAAGGAGTTTGCAATGATTGGACCACGTGGGCCTGTCCCAGGCTGTATCGACAAGAATAAGGGCATGGTACCTTCACCAAAACAAACAAAAGAAAGAGATGATACGCGTTCCTAGTTTCCTTCCTATTGGGTGAGGACCCCGAATGGCCACTCCATAGAGACAGCATTTCCGTTTTTAACGCGGAAAAAGGCAGACACACACGTCGCACGTGACTTTTCTTCTTCTTCTTCACGTCACTGGAGAGAAAGCATTGGTCTAGATTATTTGTACACTTGTTGAGTAATGACTCATCTATTATAGAATTAGATATCTAATTGCGCTGGAGTGGAGAGACTTGGACTTTTGTAGCTTTGGCGATTGTTATGTAGCAGAAATATTATGCAATGAAGTTGGCCTCTCGGGACATTTGGAAAACGGTCCATTGTCTCATTTTGTTTTTCTTCTTGCTTTTTTCTTGAGCCCAATAATTCATTCTTGGAACAATCGACTCCGGATTCACTCTTAATCCTATATTTCTTATAAAATATATTGGATATACAAAAAGAAAGCAAAGTTTTCATTATGGCCATCCTGTATCTCTTAATCTATTCTCAATTTTCAGTGGCATAGACAAAACATACAAAGTTATATTTTCTTTTTTCAAACTCATGGCCTTAAAATTTTGTTATGAGGTATTCAAGTCTTGGAATTTGAAGTATTCTTTGCCATCATTTGATCACAAGGGGAACAGAAAAAATTAGGAAATTGGAAAAGCCTAAAATGTAAGTAGGTATTTCAAAAAGTATCCCAAAACTTTGGACACGAACTTATTAGAGTTTTGGTTTAAAAAAAAAAAACCTTATCAGAGTTTGGAAAGTCAGCTATAAGATAATATAAAAAGGAAAAATTAGATCTGAGAATCGTCAAGAAAGTCACCATCGACATATGTAATTCACGTTGGAAAAAAGTGACATTTGCCATGGGCCCTCCCTCTTTTTTGGCCTATAAATCACAGGCGTCCTCACATCGAGGAGCTCTTCACAAACCCCCATAGCAGCATAGTCCTTGACTCTCGACCCAATACTTCCATATTCTCAAACCTTTCTGTGTGCGACAGAAAGTAGAGAGAAAGAGAGGAAGGGGCTTGATGCTTTCTTCATCAATTTTATATACAAAAATCCAAGTGCTAGTATTAGTTTTCCTTTGTCTGTTTCCTCCTTGGGTCTAGGAAAATGTCCAATAACACTGTTGTCCAGGACTCCATAGAGGAAACTGATCATGACGAAGTTACTCAAGACCAACTCGAGGAAAAGAACCACTCATTTCCAAAGTTGCGCAGTTACGATTCCCTGGACCTGGAATGCGCCAAGGTTCCAGGCCACCATGACCGTGGGTCCCAGGTTTGCAGGAAAACTAAAAAACTTATATAATAGTAATATTATGTTATTTTCTAATATAGAATTTGTTTCTGAAATCTAAAGGATTTGGAGTGGTCGACGATCTTGAATCTAGCATTCCAAAGCATTGGCATAATATACGGAGATATCGGCACATCGCCTCTCTACGTATATTCCAGTACTTTCGCCAGTGGCATAAATCACAGCGATGACATATTGGGAGTTCTTTCTTTGATCTTCTATACCATCACTCTCATCCCTCTCATCAAATACGTCTTCATCGTCTTACGAGCCAATGATAATGGCGAAGGTAAGATAAGTTCAACAAGCTCTTAATTTTAGATGTCCCTGCTCTCTCTGTTTAATTGTCACTTTTTTGTATTTTTGTTTTTTTTTCGAGTCTCTCTCTTATAGTAGTATTATTTTTATTGCTTCGTTGCTATTTGCTATATTTTGAGAGTAGTTGAGACCAAAGGCAACATCAACGCTGTTTCATGCTAGAGGATGATTTAGACAGTGACGATTGGAGTTAGACATTAACGCTGTTTTCTAAATATATTAGTCTCTTGGGGTAGGCAGAAAATGACATACCATAGTTATTTTTCTTCCCTCTTTCTGTTAGTCTTTTGCACCAAAAAGAAAACAGGGGAAGTCTTTTTCCATTATTCAAACCAAATGATCTCTCCCTTAAAACAAGAAGGAAAAGGGAAAATACGTTTCTCCTCGGCAGGAGGCTCAAATTTCTTTTGAGATCTTGGCTTTTCCCGGCGGTCAAACAGAGAGAGACAGGATTTTGTAAAAGGAAAAAGATCAGGATCAAAGTGTTCAAATTAATTCGTGTCGTACCCTCAACATGCCGCCAACAAGGCTAAAACAAAGAAGAGAGCAAAGTACCAACAAGCCTTGGCCTTTCTCTTCCCAATTCTATATCCATGTTACGTAAAAAGTTTCGACAATTTCTTTTGAAAAAAGCATAGGTTTTGTCAATTATTTCTTCATATTCATAAGTCAATAATTATTTAAACGTAAAATACCCATATAGACTATAATTAATGTAAATATAAAAAAAAGGTGCCAACTTTGAAGTTTTTTTTTTTTGTTGGTACCTTAATTGATCCTGAATCAATTTGTTTGGATTTAATCTTTTATTTAAACTATTCTAGGGGTGAAAAATAAAGCAAATATATATCAATCAATATATTTGGAATTTTATTCTCCAGATGCAACCCACATGGGTTGAATCTTGACTGAGTAAGAACTCTTAAGTCTATTTTTCAGAAAGAATAAAGCATCTTGCACTTCCTTAATTAATTCCAAAAAAGTATTTAATTTGCATAAGGTAGATAGCAAATTTACTTTTTCAAGGTTACATAATTTAATCATTAAAGAATGTATTTAATTTTCGTCACCAAAATTTTAAAAAAATAATTTTTGTCTTCAACTGAGAGTTTTACTCATTCAACTTTGCATGAATCTACCAACCACCAACACCAAACATTTGGTGAAAAGAATGGTCTTATACGCATTTGCTTTGTGGAACCATATCTTGCATGGGTGAAGACAGAATCATCTTGAAATTAAGATGGTGACAAAGTCAAATGTATCTTAGCGAATAATATGTATACCAGGAGGAACATTTGCTCTCTACTCGCTGATATGCCGATACGCAAGGGTGAGTTTGATTCCGAGCCAACAAGCTGAGGATTCTGATGTCTCCAATTTCAAGCTGCAGTTGCCTAGCAATCGTCTTAAACGGGCATCAAAACTCAAGTCCAAGTTAGAGAACAGCAATTTTGCCAAAACGTTCCTCTTGATCATCACAATGCTCGGTACTTCCATGGTCATTGGCGATGGCGTCCTCACTCCTTGCATCTCAGGTTTAATAATTTGTTATATGCTTCCGGGTTCTCTTCCAGAACTGGTTCATCAATTATTTAAAAGCTATCGTTTACAACTTGCAGTTTTGTCAGCCGTGGGAGGCATCAAGGAAGCTAAATCAACTCTGAGTGAAGGTTTTCTGTTTTAATTGCAACACCTCCCCCTCACACACACGTGGAATTGAAAATAAACTGATATGTTTTGGAAACAAAAGGCAAGCAACTCAGTTAAACATATTCGTTGTGAACAGAGACAATTGTCTGGACATCGATAGCTATCTTGATTGGCCTCTTCATGGTTCAGAGATTTGGAACTGACAAAGTGGGCTATACCTTTGCTCCTATAATTTGTGTTTGGTTCACATTCATTGGTGGAATTGGCGTTTACAACTTCTTTAAATTTGATCCAACAGTGGTTAAAGCCATAAATCCTCTGTACATTATAGATTACTTTAGGAGGAACAAAAAGGATGCATGGGTTTCCCTTGGCGGTGTCGTTCTTGCCACAACAGGTTGCAGTTTAATGTCTAGCGCCTTTTTAATTAAATTCGCTCTCCTTCTTGAGAAAGCTTCAAATTTAGTCAACAAGTTACACTTCGATGCAGGAACGGAAGCATTGTTTGCTGATGTTGGCCATTTCACGGTTCGTTCCGTGCAAATAAGCATGTGCACCGTGACCTACCCGGCTTTAGTACTAGCATACGCTGGACAAGCTTCTTTCCTTCGTAAACACGAAAATTTAGTTGCTGATACCTTTTTCAAATCAATACCAGGTGAACAATGAACTTTCGAGGAAATGCAATTTTCTTCTTCTAAATTAACATTTGTTTGATTTCTATATTAATGATAACGTGGCTTGTTATGATGCAGGCCCTCTGTATTGGCCAATGTTTGTGGTGGCAGTGGCGGCTGCAATTATAGCAAGTCAAGCCATGATTTCAGGGACTTTCTCTATAATCCAGCAATCACTCGCCCTAGGGTGTTTCCCTCGAGTGAAAGTTGTCCATACATCCACCAAGTATGAAGGACAAGTTTACATTCCTGAGGTTAATTACCTGCTGATGTTGGCTTGTGTGGGAGTTACTGCTGGTTTCAAGACTACTCGAAGGATCGGCAATGCATACGGTAATCCACAAAACTTTCATATTCTTAATATATATACATATATACATTGTTCAATTTGCAGTGACGCTTACACACATACATATGTATTTTCATATTAGTTGATCTGTTAAAAGTTAACCTTAAATATTAAAAAATTAATAAGAAATTACTACGTACAGGAATTGCAGTGGTATTTGTAATGACTCTCACATCATCTTTGGTGGTTCTCATCATGATAATGATATGGAAAACCAACATACTTTTCGCAATTGCCTATGTTCTTATCATTGGTTCTGTGGAGCTACTATATTTGAGTTCAGTTCTATACAAATTTGATCAGGGAGGATACTTGCCATTGGCTTTTGCAGCAGTTTTAATGACTGTGATGTATATTTGGAACAATGTTTATCGAAAAAAGTACTATTATGAGCTTGATCACAAGATTTCTTCTGAAAAGTTGAAGGAGATAACTGTCAACACAAATTTCAGTAGAATTCCTGGGCTTGCCATGTTTTACTCGGAGCTTGTTCATGGTATCCCACCCATCTTCAAGCATTATTTGGCAAATGTATCAGCATTGCACTCGGTCCTTGTTTTCGTCTCTATCAAATCACTACCAATTAGCAAGGTTCCAATTGAAGAAAGATTTCTTTTCCGACGAGTGGAACCAAGAGAGCTTCATATGTTTCGCTGTGTCGTTAGATATGGGTATACAGATGTGCACAATGAGCGAGACACTTTTGAGAAGACTTTACTAGAAAGATTGAAAGAGTATATCAAAGAAGACACTTGGTTAACTCAAAGGCTAGCTAGTAATAGGGCAGCAGCTGGAAAGGATACAGAGTTGGAGGATGGATTTGTCAACAAAGACATTGAACATGAGAACATGGAGCAAGATGGAGAAGGCGAGCAACAAGAGGCAGTGCAGAAAGAAACTGAATTAGTGGACAAAGCGTGGCAAGCTGGTGTTGTTCACTTGGTTGGTGAGAATGAGGTAATTGCAGGCAAAGGAGCTAGTACAGGGAAGAAGATTTTGATAGATTATGCTTACAATTTTATGAAGAAAAATTTGAGGCAAACTGATAAAGTGTTCGAAATTCCTCACAAACGGTTGCTTAAAGTTGGTATGACTTATGAGCTTTAGAACAAGAGATGAAATGTTGGGTGGATTCGAAACAATGGTCGCTATTCAAGAGTTTGTTGGTCTTCTTATAGTCTAAAAGGAGAAAATTAAGAGTAAAAAATGTAATTTACATTGCAAAGAATAAACCGATTGCAGAAGGTACATAGGATGCATGTTGATGGGACAATATTTTTGTTGATAGTAAAAAGTTTTACAGTCTTCTAATGCATATATTCTAATTGTATGTATGCAATAACTTTACGATCGATGGAAATATTATCAATTTGTAAGAAACTCCCAATTTTTAATTAAACTAGTTTTGCTGCACATGAAGAACTTTCTATTATCTTATTGATATTAATAAATTATAAAAAATAATGAACTAAAACAACTTGGCTTACTAATAAAAGAAGTTGAAAATAAGAAATAAAACTACATAGGATATAAGTCAATTAACATCAACTCCTCTTTTTTTTTTTTTTTTTGGTGAAAAGAACAGTACTTTCATTCATTTCAGCTCTGTAAGAGAAACGGAGCAAACAAAATTTACACAGTGGGGGCTTACAGGTATGCCGTACATGTTCCCATGGCATTCAACCTACTCCTTCCCCTTATATGACATTTACAAAAGCAAAAACCAGCACCAGACATTCAAACTGGCACCAGGTCAAAACACCCAATCCAACCGAGGTTGTTCAAAAAGGGCAACCTCACTAAAAAGATGATATGTACATATTCATCATACCCAGTACCAGAACCACCTTCATCGCCAATCCTGTAGTTTGCAAAACCGGCACATGCCTATAGCTTCAAGTCAGTAAGCAAATCATAACCAATCAACAAGATCATCAGGCACAAACCTGTAACCTGCAGGAACTCTTTGGATCCCAGCTTTTGCAAGTGAGTCTGCCAGGCCAGTAGGTTCTCTCGGGGTGTGGTTGATGCTCCAATTTACAGCTTTCTCTTTCAGCACCTCAAGAGGCAACACAATGTTTTTCATACGCCATGGTACTGTTTGCGGCTTAAGGACCCATTTTACGGCCAATATGAACATAAGTGTGACAGACTTGCACATTCTTTGGCTTTGTGTGCAAATGTTGGATATGTAGTTTATCCTGATTAAGACAGTTTTAATCTGTGTTCAGGCTTAATTGGCTGCACAAAAAATAATTTACACTCACTTTAAATATAAGCAAAGGAGGTAATAATTGTCACAAAGTTATTTGTACCTGTCTTTGTTTAACGTCTCTTGATCTAATCTCGAAGTTTGGTTACTCCAATAACATTAAAAAAAAATTTTGCCATAAGAATTTAATGATACTCTTAACTAGATTTCATATGGATTGGGATCCATGATAATTTATATATGTATAACTAAGCACAAAGTATATTTTATAATTAAAATATCTAATAATTCGTTGGGTTTTGGAAAGTGATAAGTCTAACAATGTATGGACCCAAATAAAGCTACCCTTTGCTCTTTTCGGTGACAACATTATTTGGCAAATGTACCCAGCAGGGGCTTGGTGTTGGCTTTCCTTGATTAGTTGGTTTTGTTAGGGTTAAAATACAAAAATTTCTTTTAATATATTTTTAAAGTATATTTTAGTTTCTCTTATTTTAAAACATATTATCCAGTCCCCTAAACTTTTCATTACCATTAGTTGACAGTTACTTGCAAATATAAAAAAACAATATTATTTTTAAACAATTAAAAAATAAAAAATACAAAGAATATCATAATTTAATTAAATTAAATAATAATAATAATATTTTTAGTCAATATTTAACTTAAAAAATAAAAAAAACACATAATGATAAAAAAATTAAAAGAAAGTAATAAATTATTTAGAATTATTTTATTAACAATTAAAAAGACTCATAATTTAAAATAAAAAATAAAAAAATTAAATAATAATATTCTATTATGACTTTTTATATTTATAAATAACTATTGACTAATAGTAATAAAAAGTCATAAAGCCAAGAATGCATTTTGAAACAAGAAGAATATTAAAAGTTTTATTGAGGGGTGTTTAGTATGTTGCCCGATTTGTTAGAGCTAAAGGGTATTGTTGTAATTCAATGATTAAGGTTATAATTGTAATTTAGTAATAATTTACACTTTTCTCTTTTCTTGAACATATAAATAGTGAGTTGTGATTTTTTTTTCTCTCTTTATCCAACTAATACAAGCATACAGTAGTAAGCAACTTCATAGATCCTGTCTGACAACTTAGCACAAATTTTGTATCCTAGTTTCTAATGTATAGATCTCAACAACTACCATCACATTAAAAAAAAAAAAAGGAAAGAAAGAAAGAAAATCCTCTTTTCCTATCTAGTTTTAATATTATTTTGACATGTTAGAATCTAATTCTTGGAATTTCCCAAAATTATTTGGACAAGTCAAATGAATATGCTGGATTGCCTTTTCGAGAGTTGTTATAACAGGAAACTACATAATTCCATCCCCGCCCTCACATTTGAGAGCTATGACTCTTCAGTTTTCACACACTCCATGACCCTTTCCTACTGCCAACCCTTTTGTCTGTCAGAGAAACAGGGGCTTGGAATTGGCTTTCCTTGATTTTTATATTTTCATATATAAAAAACCTTGAGCTCTCTTTTGTTGTTTATATCTGGGTCCAAGCAAAATGTCTAGCGTTTTTGAACAGCACCCTATTCAAGAAACCGGTGAGGATCAGGAAGTCGAATCAAAAGACACCCATGAGGAAGTTTCTAACGGGAAAAAACACCCAGGGCATAAGTGCCTGCGCAGATACGATTCCCTGGACTTGGAATCCGCCAAGGTAATTTCAAGCCATTAAGACCGTGTCTCTCAGGTCTATACCGCACGCTGCCTCTTCTTTCGTTTACCTTGGGAGGACAAACCTAATATGTATAACTGAGATTATTATTTTAGATCATTGAATCATTTGTTCAATGCAATGTAAAGGTTGTGGAATGGTCGGTGATCCTGCAACTAGCATTCCAGAGCATTGGAGTAGTGTATGGAGATATAGGTACACCGCCTCTTTATGTTTATGCAGGCACCTTTGCCAAAGGTATAAATCACAGGGATGACATATTCGGAGTTCTTTCTTTGATCTTGTACACCATCACTCTCATCCCTTAGATCAAATTCGTCTTCATCGTCCTACAAGCCAATGATAATGGTGAAGGTACGTAAGATTAAGATTACTACTAATTAATTTATTAAGATCCAAGAAGCATGCTCTTGTCTCTCTATTTAATAGTAAAATATTGCATGATTGCACCCATCCATATACCAAAGCTGTTTCCTACGAAAAGAACAGTAATTGCTTAGTGAACATGCTCTATTCTTTTTCTTTTCCTTTTTTTTTTCTAAAACAAAAACTATTAGCAAATATAATGTAAACACCATGTAGCAGGGTCTTTAAAGAGAGATTATTTATGAACTTGTCGAGGTTAGAAATTTGACTTTTACGATAGATACCAAAGTGGATCTTTTCTTTATTAGTTAGCCAAATAGAAATTATGATAATTGTAATTAATTAATCAATTAATTAAAAATATTTTTCTGTCTGAGCATGTGTAATCCATGAAGTTGGAAATTTACTAGTTGAGTTGCTAAGCTCTTTTTCTTAATACCCTGAGCACAGCGTTTTCAATTTAAAAGCCGTGGCAACTGAATTGGATATTTATATTCCATAAAAGAGTAATTAGAATAAAAGAATAGAAAACACTACCCTTAATCAATATCTGCACGTATCTGTTAACCCAATCTTTTTTAAACATTCATTCAACTATACATGACCATGAAATTGGGTTGTCATATCTATAAGTACATAGGGACGGATTCAAAAATTTTTTTAAGTAATGTCATAATTAAAATATAATTAAAAAATAAATATATTAAAATTTATAAAGTAAAAGTCTTAACATTAAATTAAAGAAAATGTAAATTGAATACATTCATTTAATACTTCAAAGTAAAAATATCTAAAAGAATTATAATTGTTTAAGACGATTTTTCATATTTTGAAAACGTTATATGATAGTATCAATAGAAATATTATCAAATATATTTTTTTCAATATATATCACTAATTAATTATTCATCCACTCACCACTCATTTGATTGCGTAGCCTGTGCTTTATAATTATGAATCCAAACTATCAAATTAATCAAAAATATTTAGACATGAAATATTTAAAAATTTAACTTGAATTAAAAATTACTTACAATAGAAATCTAGTTGAGTTGTTTTGAAAGAGTGAAAAACACAGCCAAGGATCAAAAAGAGGAAAATCACTATAGGTCTTAAGAGTAAGACTTGAATTTTTTAAGAAGAAAAGTAGTTTAGGTTTTAACTTTTTTAATAAAATCTTAAATTATAGAAAGAAATTTTTTTATCTTTCTATGTAGAATTTAAATATTAATATATAATTTTTTATAATAATTAAATATTATTTTTTAAAAAATATTTAAATATTTTTAATATCTAAATTTTTTAATAAAATCTACCTTTTGTCCCCACTTTCTACAAAATTATAAAAAAATTAATGGGTTCATAATATTATTAAAAATAAAAAATTCTGAAAAAATAATATAATAAATAACTGTTTTTTAATTGAGTGATGCCATGTGACACCACTCTCATGAACATGGGTCCGCCCATGTCTATAACAATTCTTAATTAATAGTCATCCAATTGTAGGTTAAGAAAAAATTTCTCACCAATAAAATTAAAAAGAAGAAACTTTTAATATATTTTTTTAACGAGGAAACTTTCTCAACGACTACTTTGTTTCATTTTTCCTTGAAAAGACTAGTATATGGAATGTAGTGTGTTCTGCCATTAATCTTTTTCCTCCAATTTACTGTTCCTCTCATGCTTTACTATTACAAATAGTACTTGTAATAAAACCATCACCAATAAATTAAATTGCTTCTCACATCTTAGTTACCATTAATAAGAATTTCAATGAATGGTAGTATTCTGAGGTAATATAAGCAAGCACTCCCTGTCAAACGGGCCTAATTAAACAAACCACCTTCTTCATTAGCATGTTGAACTTTGGTCACTCCCAGTAAGACACCCTAATGCGGGCCGCAATATTACCACTCTAACAATGGTGGAGGGAGAGTTACATCATTCTTGTAAAAGAACCAGGTTCACATCCAGGATTATCTAATTTAGCAAGTAAAGTCTTATGACAAATAGAGGATACAATCTCACTTTCAGCAAGTTGAATGGATGAGAACAATTATGTAGTTGATGTCCTTCAGGGGGAACATTTGCCCTGTACTCGCTTATATGCCGATGTGCGAGGATGGGTTTGATCCCAAGTCAACAAGCAGAGGATCGTGGTGTATCCAATTTCCAACTGGAATTGCCCACCGAAGGCCTTAAAAGAGCATCAAAAATCAAGTCCAAGTTGGAGAACAGACAGTTTGCCAAACTTTTTCTCTTGACCATCACAATGCTTGGCACACCCATGGTCATTGGTGATGGTGTCCTCACCCCCTGTATCTCAGGTTTGCTAATTTTTAATTGTTCTATTCATTTCCGTCGTAACTTACTTGTTTTACCAATTAGAAATCAATTTTTAAGAAGCAGTATATTTTACATTTTCTTAAACACTTGATTGCAGTTTTGTCAGCTGTGGGTGGCATCAAGGAAGCTACAGCTGCAATGACAGAAGGTAACTTATTTTAATGCCATGAAATTGAAAATAAACTGATCTCATTTTTTTTTTTTTTTTGCTTTTCTTGAAACAAAAAGCAAGCTGCTCACAATAACATCATTTGGTGTAAACAGATAGGATTGTTTGGATATCGGTAGCTATCTGGGTCTGCCTCTTCATGGTTCAAAGATTTGGAACTGATAAAGTGGGCTACAGATTTGCTCCTATACTTTGTGTTTGGTTTGCATTCTTTGGTGGAATTGGAGTTTACAACTTAATCAAATATGATCCAATAGTCATTAAAGCCAATAAACCCAAAAATACACTGTAGATTACTTTAGGAGGAACAAAAAGGATGCATGGGTCTCCCTAGGTGGGATCGTTCTTGCCATAACAGGTTCCAAAATTTTGCTCCCTTATTCAATTTAACTCTTCCTATTGAAAGAACTGTTAAATATTGGTTACAAACTTACACTTTGATGCAGGGACTGAAGCATTGTTTGCTGATGTTGGCCATTTCACAGTTCGTTCCATACAAATAAGCATATGCACCGTGACCTGCCCAGCTCTGATACTGGCCTATACTGGACAATTCTCCTTCCTTCGTAAACATGAAAATTTTGTTTCTGATGCCTTTTTCAAATCAATTCCAGGTGAAAAACAAAAGTCGAGCACAGGGATTCCCCATTTTATTCTCCTTTGTACGATGTATTTCTTATTAAGGTGTCTGGTTGTGATATTGCAGGCCCTCTGTATTGGCCAATGTTTGTGCTAGATGTGGCGGCTGCAATTATAGCAAGTCAAGAATGATTTCAGGGGCGTTCTCTATAATCCAGCAGTCACTCTCATTGGGGTGTTTTCCTCGTGTCAAAGTTGTTCATACATCAGCCAAATATGAAGGACAAGTTTATATTCCTGAGGTGAATTACCTACTGATGCTGGCTTGTGTAGGGGTTACTGTTGGAGTCAGGACCACTGAAAAGATTGGCGATGCATATGGTAACTCTCACAACCCTGCTTATGCTTTTTTACCTATATTTAATTAACATTGATGCAATTATGTATCTTATTTCATATTGGTCAGTCTTCTAATTACCTGAACTTAAGCATTAACATTAATGAGAAATAACTACGTACAGGGATCGCGGTGGTGTTTGTAATGACTCCAACATCATCGTTGTTGGTTCTTCTCATGATAATGATTTGGAAAACCAGCATACTTTTGGTTACCGCCTATATTCTTGTCATTGGCTCTGTGGAGTTAGTTTATTTGAGCTCTGTTCTCTACAAATTTGATCAAGGAGGATACTTGCCCTTAGCTTTTGCAGCAGGCCTAATGACTATGATGTATGTTTGGAAGAATGTATCCGAAAAAGGTACAATTTTGAGCTTGATCACAAAATTTCTGTTGAAAGGTTAAGGGAAATTACTGCGGACACAAGCTTGTGTAGAATTCCTGGACTTGCAATGTTTTACTCAGAGCTTGTCCATTGTATTCCACCCATATATGAGCATTATGTGGCAAATGTACCAGCACTGCTTTCAGTCCTGGTTTTTGTCTCTATCAAATCTCTACCGATTAGCAAGGTAGCAGCTGAAGAACGATTTCTTTTTAGAAGAGTGGAACCCAAGGAGTTAAATGTCTTTCGTTGTGTTGTTAGATATGGATATGCAGATATTCGAAATGAACAAGAATCTTTTGAGTGGACTTTAGTTGAAGGGCTGAAAGAGTTTATCAAAGAAAATGTACGGTTGTCTCATGTACTAGTCAGCAATAGAAAGAGTACTGCTACAAGGGGTGAGGAATGGGATAACGGACTAGATAACAAGGAGGATGGAGAAGACAACGTGAGGCAAGTTGAAGAGGATTGGCAAGAGATAATGGAGAAAGAAATCAATACAGTAGATAAAACATAGCAAGCTGGTGTTGTTCACTTGATTGGTGAGAGTGAGGTGATCGCAAGCAAAGGAGCTGGAACAGGGAAGAGGATTTTAATGGATTTAATTTCCTGAAGAAAAATTTGAGACAAAGTGATGAAAAAGTGTTTGATATTCCTCACAGGCGCATGCTTAAGGTTGGTATGACTTACGAGTTGTAGAATATATTATGAAGAATTGGATGGGTTTGAAAGTATTGTTGCTGCATTTTTAGAGCTATAGAAATACAGCACTACAAGGCTTTCCTAAACTCTGACTCGGAAATTTAGGTTGCGGGGAATTATTCTACCTTGTAAAGAAAAAAACAGACTGCATTGCTTTTAGCATGTATTCTTTAATTTGTAAGCGCCGGTATTATGAATGTAAAACTTTCATGATTTCATTACACTATTTTTCTTAATAATCATATGGATTCCATGGGAAATTAAGAAGAATAAAAGATAGCTCAATTTGTACTCAACGGTCTGTAATATTGCCTTTTTTATTTTTATGTAGAAAATCAACATATATCTAATTACCTATGATTTTCTATTTATATATATAAACTTTTAACTTTTTGTGTTACCCTAGCTAGGATTCAATCTGGTAGCCAAAACACTAAATTTTTTTGAAAAGTAAATTGCGTTATACTAAATGGAATTGCATTATACTATTATTTATCCCAAAATTAAAGAAATTGCTTTATATTTCTTTTTAATATAAAAAGAAAAAATTGCATTACATTTCTTCCCATATATTGTCTCAGTATAAAGTTGTAGATAGTGTATATATATATATATATATATATATGAACCCAATGAACTCACTGCATTTATATGAAATTATTCGTATATGAACACATTGCCATATATATATATAATTACATTGAACTTTTAAACGAACTATCCTCCTTGACTAGGATAGAGATTTTCAACCAGTGATCGATTTGAGGGTAATTCTATCATGAAAATATTTCTCATAAAAAGAAAATTAGACTTAGGAATTGCATAAAGCACCTAAGGCTTTTGCCATGTACGACCCTGAGGAATTCAAGTAAAGCATCGCAAGACACTTGAGCTACTCTAACCTTTCACATGAAAAAGCCAAAAAGGTTAGAAATGTATAAAAATTTTGTGTGATGTTGCTTAATTCATTAATTCAATTTTGGTGGATGAGAAATTAAATTAATGGATATGAATAATGATTATGATAGAAAAATTAAAGGTGGCCCGTAAAAATTCCTTACTTATCTAGAAAATTAAACGAGTGTCTGTTTCACCAACTCCAGCATATTACTTCTTGCACATTGGTACAAGTCTTGTTATGCCTAGATGCTAGATGTGACAAGCAGGACTCATGAATTAGGATTTACCGATAAATGGATTAAGCAGGAGTATTATTCTATAATTATTTAATTATAATAAAAAATTATTTAGAGATCTATCATTTCTAAATGTGAATTTCATATATTATTTTAATGAATCTTATATTGGTGATTGTACTAACTAACTAATTGTGGGAGATATGTTTTCCGATCACGCAAGGAAGGCAGTTTTCTCCCAATTAGGTAAGCATCAACTATGTATCGTAGCAAGGAAGGAGAGGGAAGGCAAAAAGGTGATGAAAGAAAAAATGACAGGGAGAAAGCAAAGTTGTTTTCCCTTCATTGTGTTTGATATAAAAGATGGGAAACAGAGGGAAAGAAAAAATGAAGGAGAGGTCCTTATGTTTGATATAATAAAAGACAGAAAATAGAGAGAAAGAAAGAGATTAAAGATAAAATTGTAAATAAAATCATTAAGTCAAAATGTATAAATCTATCCATTTTCCTGGCCTCTCTTATATCTCTCCTATCCATGGTCTCTTTCACTCCTATGTATTTCCTCTTTTATAAGTTACTTTTTGGCTGTTCATTTGGGTTCATCTCCAACCAGGTGAGTGGTGACCCTTTACATGGATACAAAGCGAAGGAGGAGAACTTTTATACGTCAATATAGATGTTAGATTCCCGCTCTATAAATCTAATTAATCAAAGGACAATGAAACTGACAATTACCCATTTTATAAAGGAGAAAATTCCATTACAAACTAAAGCAAAATGAAGTGTGTATAGCTCACTGGGTTGTGTCTAGGTTTTCACAATTTGTTGCCTGTCTGAAATCCTTGTATCATCCTCTCTATTCTCTCTTAAATTATCAAGAGAAAGAATCAAACAGTAGCTTTTTCTTTCGTTTTTTCCCTCAGACAGTATCTTTCAAACGGTTAAACAAGAAGTTCAATCCTAGAAAAAGACAGATATTTTAATTTCTCTAATTCATTGTCTGCATCTGCCAACAACCTATAAGCAGAAGTTCCAAAAAACCTTGACTTTGAATCATCCTCAGTTGCAGGAAACCTGTTCAACATCCATTTGAATAATGTACCTTGATAAAAAATGAAAATGGCACAATGATCGAGACCTGGTGGGGATTTTCACGACAAAACAGAAAAATGTCCAAATACAGATACTAAACTGTGGTCCCAGGATCTAGGAGTTTCAGAGAGAAACCCTAGCCTTGGATAACTATGACCATTTTGAAAGGGTAAATGAAGAAATGAAAAAAGCTGCGGATGCGGCCGGATTCACTACTTCATTTTCAAAGGGTAACTTGGTCTCGGAGTAATATATGCCTCAGAGCAGAAGACTAGGAGGGCATGTGCATGTCTTAGCTAGTTCAAATGTTGGACTGAGGGAGAGGCCAAAAGAAGACAGGGCTTTAGTCAAAACTATTCATTCATTTCAACTGTAAGCACAGATTGGGAAAACAAGCTTGAAGAGTATAAAGTTTAGTTTTACTAGCTAGACTGCTAGGTCAGTTAGGAAATGCGATAAATTAATTGATAATTATCCACATAACAAAGAAAAAAGGATTTGGTGATTAGATCTGAATCGCGGTAGAAAGCACAAACCTCAGTATAAAGTCCTCGGAATACAAAACATAGGGAAAAGATGAAAACCCTTACAATCTTGACTGTATTCCTTACAATTCACATTCTATATATATATATATATGCATCAAATAAAACATAATAAGTTTTCTAAGTTTTGATTTTCCCTGAAAATAGTCTTCACTATCCGGTACTGGTGAATATCACTCAAAACAGTTAAGGAATTCAGCTTAAAATCGACATTGAGTAAATCATATTAGCAAGGTCTAGTGAGCATAAACCAAACCCTAAATTTTCATACATAAATTCCCAATTATGAACTCAGATAGGCTACTGGTTGTCTAACAAATTAAATACCTGCAATAAAAACTCATAATTCAAGGAGGAAACATACAAGAACTAGCTTCAATTCTCATACTTCTTAAGCAGATATTAATCAATCAGAGGACAAAGTGAAGATTTGAAGCCTCACAAGCAGAAAGGTAAAAAATCTACCACATTTAACACCCCCCAACTCCAAGCCCGCTGCGTTATGATCATACCTATTTCATCAAAAACATATAGAGAACTAATTTAATGTAACTTCAAGTCTGGAAACAATTACCATGCTTTATATCTTTCAAAGCGGCCTGGAGAGAGAGCTGCTCCTGTCAATAGCATTGAACTTCAATGGGTTTGAGGGAACTGCAGATCTCCTTGGCAGTTCACTTCTGTAATTTGATGTTTCTTGCTTTTCTTCATGGTTGCCAGCCCTGTTCTGGTTAACTCTTTCTCCTTCCTGATCCCTATACCTATGCAAATACCTTTTTAATTGCTCAGCGTAGTTATCAAACCCTAGAGTTGCAAGTGCCCAACAAATGTCATCCCCATTAACAGTTTTACGCTTTTCCTTGTGACACTTGTCAGATGCTTCTCCAGTGACAAAGCTAATAAACTCGGATACACATTCTTGCATGGTTTCTTTAGCTTCTTTGGAGATCTTTGCGTTAGGAGGTAGAATCTGCTTCATGATTCGCCCAACGTTAGCTATCGGAAGCAACTGATCTTGTTCCTTCACGATGCCATCCTCTCCTGAGACACCACCAGCGCCTGCAAAGTTGTAGCTATGATCTTCTCTATCTGAATCAATTCCTATTTTATCAGTCATCTTTACAAAGAGAAAACTAATTATATCCCGTTAAACTCAGACACGTCGTTTCTAATTACTAATTCGCTATTATATAGATGTATAGTTAAGTGTGCGTTTGTGCATATATGTATACATATATTATAAAAAGGTAAAGGTTATTCTAAATGACGTGATAAGTAATAATGTAAATTAGTCAACTTTTATGAGACACGATGACGGTAAATTTCCATTATTGGTATGAGTTAGGGTTTTCTTTAAAGAAAAATATTGAAGTACCGCTCCTTAGGGGGCTTGTGCAAGCAATCTAAACCTTAAAGGCTTATAAAAAAAAGACTCAAATTTATCAATTATAGACAATGGTCCCCTTCTTTGCTTCTTAACACCTAGTGCTCTCAATAAGTTCAAATTGACAACCCTTAAAAGATGCTGCAAATTTGAAATCTGTGGACTAAATATATGCACGTGTGCTTCTTGCAATAGATGCAACCAAACTTTAAGACCTAAAAAGAAACCCAGTAATTATAAATTAAAACACTAAAGTTGGATTACCTACCATTTAGGTTTTTACATAAGATTATGTCACTCTACGCGACAAGAAATTATTTGTTCTTTTGTGAGGTCATGGTCGGGTACACCTCAAACTCTGGACTTCGTATATAATGCCACCTAGCCTAAGAGGACCAATTAAAGGACACAAAATATAGGGTACACACGTGGCAATTAGTGAAAGATTGATCCTTTGATAATCAGGAGAACTTATTATGCAAGTTGATTTACAGGTCATAATCTTGATGATCATTATGCTTTGTTAAACCATCCCCCACTCCCCAACACGATAAATATGACTTGAATAAATTATTAATTAAAGCAGTCTATAATACTCAGCGTAAGCTTTAAGGTCTAAATTAATTATTGATTGATGAAAGCTATTTGATTATGTAAACTAAATATATTATTAGATGCTTATTCAGTTCGAATCAATCATGTCATCTTATAAAATCAAATATTCGTAAAAAAAATAAATCATAGATAATAAATAGAAGTAGAGGAATATTCGATGTCTTATATGCTAATAAGAGAATTCAATTATTTTCTTAAGATTACACTGTGATTTTTCAAGAATAAATGTCAGAAGAAATATTGTTTATTATTTAATTTGTGTAGAATAAAAATAAAATAATTTTGATATGAGACTTCTATGAAATCAGAGTGGAAACTTTTTCATGGATATATAGAAGGAATTAAATCATAGGTTTATGTACGTCAAAAAGGTTTTTGTTGCATTTTTTCTGTTGATTTCTTGAGCAAATTGGGGAAAAAGGTGTAGTATATAAAATCAATTCCAAAGGGGTAACTTGCCTAAAGTAGGATCAGGGGCACAAACATAAGGGCACATTGGCAAGCTGAAGACTAATTTAATCTGCCAATTTAAGTTACTAATTGGGCAATTTATTTCTTTAATTAGATTTTAAAACATTAGGGGCAATAAAGAAAAAGATATAAATTAATTAAGAAGTGAGACAAACGTCTTTTGCAGATACTTAATCCCTTATTGACACGATGTGGATAATGCTTAATTATTACCCCCCAATAGACTAGAATCATATGCAACTTGCAAAATGGAAGAGTGCTGTTAATTAATTCTCATATTGCAAGAGCATACCAAAGATTTAACAAGTATAAAATTAGATTAAAAATTTTGAAAGTGAATAAAAAGCCAAAGAATGTGAATCAACAGTTTGAAAAAAAATAATCATGTGCACACCTTTGTATATATTCCCCAAATACCTCATTAATAGATATGTATGTGTTGTCCAAGAATATATCCCATCCCCAATTTAATATTACCATATATCTTGATCAATGTTCCCAGGACTTCGCTGGTTGCTAAAGCTCAGTGCATAATGGCCAATCTTCTGCATCAAACTGTACTTCTCTGCACGAAATCACTGTTTAGAGAACATGATTTGTGGTCCATGATTAGTAAACAAATACATGCTTTGCTCTTCGTCATGAGGCGTTTGAACAAAAGCAGGGAAAAAAGAAACAATAGAAAAGACATACTCATGGCCATCTTAAACTCTCTTTTAAACTTTAGTACACTCAAAAGTAGATTAATTTACTATCTCATGGTATGAGCCACGTACGGCTTGCAAAGCAATTACATTAAATCAACAATGCTTTCATAATCAAGATAATTCTAGTTGGTCATTCCAAGATTTACCAACAAAAACTATATATAGTCATCAATCATCATATACATTTTGACTAGAAAAATTGCTATAGTCCAGAATTTACCTATTTGAGGATTTGGACTTAATGGGGGGATTCTCCACCACAAGTAGGGCTATAAAGAAATGCCATTTAGAAGGTGGGTGCTGGTACTAAGAAAAGAAAGAAATTTAATTATCCGAAAGTCTTTCATGGTTTTTGAGGAGCTTAAGAAAGTTAAAACATTCTCGTCTCCTCTTTTGAGCTAGGGACCACCTCCCCCACTTAGGTTTAAGATTCTCCTCTCCATCTGCACTAGTGGGCATCTTAGCAGATTTGAATCTGAAGCTTTGTTACAGTAGTAAGACTTGGAGTACTAAATACTTTTGCTAAAAAGTTTACATCAAAGGAATAGAAATTGTCTTCTTTCATATTCAACTTAGTACGTACCACACAACTAAATTTGCCTGCTTTTGGAGTACGTCTTTTCTGCTGTTTGTATTCTTTTGGTGCCGCACTGCTAGCTACTTAAAAAAATCCTTAATTTTTACTTGTTTATTTAGGTCATTGAATAGCTATTTCATCAATTAATATTAATTAGATTCTAGAAAATAATCAGGAAAATTAAGAAATGATACAAATAATATAGAGACAATTGTGAGAAAATGACCTCATGATAAGGTGATTTCAGAAATAACCAACTATATAAAGTTATCTGTTTCTAGCAAAAAAAAAAAGCATGAGTAGACCAAAATGCTCTTAAAAACATCGTTTCAAATTAGGGTCCCGATATCTCCCTCTCGCTAGAGAGAAAATATAAATAAATAAATACTCAGCTGTTTGAGCTGGGTCATCTTTCTCTCTCAACTCTCTGAACTATCTCAACTTTGCCAACTCTCTGTTAAGCACCATCGTTGTCAGCTCTCTCAGATCTCTAAACTGTATGAGCTCTGTCAACTCTCTGTAAAGCACCATCGTCATCGGGCTGTGGTCTATCTCTCAGCATCTGGCCATATTGTCGTAGATTAACAGACCCTATAGCAGAGATGACATCAAGGTACTTGTTATTGGGTTTATTGCTGCAACACACTTAAATTTCTAAAACATTTGGTGTAAATTAGAACATGGATTAGAAACATTGCCCAGAGTTGTTACACACCATGCATCTATAACATGTGTTAACGTTATTTTAGCATGTCACGACATTCGTTATTTTAGGCGTGTCAACGTTGGCATGTTACCACATTTTACGTTATATATATGACATGTTACAACATTTTACGTTAAATACGTGGCGTGTTACCACATTTTACGTTATATGCATGGCGTGTTACCACATATTACGTTATATGCATTGCGTGTAACAACATGATTGACAAATATTTGAACACAGCATGTATTGTGTAAAATGATTGACAAATTTTTTTTTTTCAAAATTTTAGTGGGGTTCCAATTGTGCGACTTGTGATAAGACATGATGGTCAGTGGGTAGATGACATTTACAAGGGTGGTGAGTCATGAATGCAGGGGGTTAGAAGTGATTTGTCGTTTGCGAGCTTGATGAAGCTGGTTGAAGATGTAGGGTGTGTTGTGGATAAAGACAGTTTGTCCGCCTAACTAAATGGGTAACCCATGTGCAATACCTTTCTCATAATTTTCTCTTATAGTATCTTACATTCATTCATATTTTTTAGTGTTTGTTAGTTTCCTTTTTTAGATGAATTTTTATTTTATTTATTAATTTTGTAGATATATTATTTGAGTATTCATTTCATTTTGCCCGTAGTTTTGAACATTGAATAGACTTGCGAAGTCCCTATACTGTTACCCCATTTCTCACATTTTATTCCCACTTGTATTAAACAATTAATGATTTGATTTAATTCCTTTCTATTTCATTTGATTTAACCTTTGATGTTCTTACAATCAAATCTCCTAAGAGATATAAAATTAAATTAATTCATCTAAATGATGCTAAGCTAATAAAAGAAATGCCACGTGGTAGTTTTGATCATTTGGTGTGGGGTTTGAGATTAGGCTGTAATTGGTATATGTGAATGACATCTTGTGGTGACACGCTGAGTGGGAGCAGATGCTTGTGGTGACACGTTGAGTGCATGCAGACTTATGAAGTGACACGCTGACTTGTTGCAATCTTGTGGGGTGGTACGGCATGGGCCAATTGTGGTGAGACTTTGAGTGAATGTAGACTTCTGGCGTGACACGCTAACTTATTGCAGTCTTGTGGGGTGACATGGCACGGGCAAATTATGATGACACGTTAAGTGGATGCAGACTTCTGGCGTGACACGCTGACTTGTTGCAATCTTGTGGGGTGACACGCCATGCCCCACTAGGGTGACACACCACATGGTTGCAGTATTAATTTAAAAATTTACTTCAGCTTTTGATATTTATAGGCACTTTGTTTGAATTAATCAAGAAGAAGTAATGGGAAAGTAATGTATAAAATGTACGAATATTAAAATTAACAAAAGTAATTGTATATACAAAAAAATTAATGTACATACAAAGGTCAATATGTTCAAGGTTCGCTCTCACAACTGTTGAAAAAATTTTCTAGAGCGTATTGGCGATGCATATTTACAATCATATTCGGCTTAACTCTGATATTTTTCAATTGCAAAATATCATCAATGTACCCTATCATGAACATACCGCAACTGACACTATCGTTCTGCCGATGCGCTTTAGCTTTTGGTAAATGGATTTCCAAAGGCATAGGAGTCAAATACCGTGTCTTCCTGCATGTTTTGTTGAAATAACCGGCTTGGTGGCATATGATTAGCATAAAAGTCGTAAGGGGTGTCATTTGAGCCGCACGCACTCTATTATCCCTAGCATCCAAAGTTCTTGCGGAGTCCACCACCTTGATCGTCCACCTCACCAAGTCGATCTTCGCTACCACCTAATGCCCGGTGACATTGCAAGATGCGAGGATGAAATCGACATCTTTCCATTTTTTGCCATATGTCAGCCTCTCACTCTCCACGTACCCCCGTAACTCATCCGAAATTTCCATCGTGGACTGGGTGTCTTCAGTTTGGAAATGTGGTGTGTAGCAGATGGATGGTGTCTTGTGAAACATGTATACATTAGCTTACACTTAATGCAATAAAAAACTTAGTATTTTCATAATTGAAAAATTTTCAGATAAACTTACGAAGAATATCATGTCAACCACGCATGCATGGGCAGTGTACAGCTTCAACTTCGACCCTGTCATCAACTTACAGAGTACGTTGAGGCATGCGTTTATATGTTCACTACTCATTTCTTCTTTGGGATCTTCTAATATTGTGAAAAATTTAGCACCTTGATCCCCTAATATCCCGATATTATGCCTGCATATGTAACAGAATGAATTTCAAAAGCCTTATGGATTAATGTTTCATTAAAAAATAATATTTGCAATGTTATTTATGAGCTTACCTCGCACACTCGTCTTTCTTGAAAGCTTCGTATGCTTCCACCAATGCGTCCTTCATATCTCGACGGCTCACTGAGGGGTCGACGTACAGGCTTGACATGTATTTGCTCTCTAGTTTGACCCGTGTCGGCTCATTTGGGTCTAAAATTTATGTTGCACGATGATGGCCATCATACTCTGCTGACAACAACCGTGTCTCGTTGGCTTCAGGAGTGATATGAGGAAGATGGTCCCCTTCAACCTAAAGTGATGCAAGGTTCCCATCCCCTCCTGCTGCTACCTTGACTACTACATAGGCCTCTGAAAGATGCTCTCCTTCAGCCACAAGCAAATGAAGGTCCCTATCCCCTCCAGTAGATGCATCGATAACCGAATTAGCCTCAAGAATATGGACTCCTTCAACCACGGGCGAGTGAAGGTCCCCCTCCCCTCTTACATATGCATTGATAACCGAATCAGCCTCAAGAACATGGACTCCTTCAATCACGAGCAAGTGAAGGTCCCCCTCACCTCCCGCAGATGCATCGATAACTGAATCAGCCTAAGGAACATGGACTCCTTCAGCATCATCTGATTGAAGGGTCACATCCCCTGCCACAACATCATCTCCGTCACGACCAACAACATCATCGTGAATGTGAATAAGGATGTCAACGAGTACCTTATTATAGGGTACCCGCGGGTACCCTGCCCGATTATACCAAGTTAAAGTACTCAATAAACTAGTTCGAGTAGGGTTCGGGTAGTGATTTCACTACCCAAATCGAGTTCTGGTAGGGTTCGAGTACCATCCCTTAGGTACCCGTTACCCGAACTCGATTACTATTTATAAATATTTTATTTATTTATTTATTTATTTTTACAGAAGTAGCTTTATTTCTCAACTTAATTTGTTCTTTCAATTCTCTTCCATACCAAAGCAATAGCTAATCGACCATAAAATCAATGACATAAGAGGAAAAGGAAATATGAAACAAAACAAGAATTTGAAAATAGAAGCTCAAGATAAACCACATACTTATAAAATTGTCAAATTCCTAACTCAAAAAACCCAATGTCAGTTGGGGTAACATAAACCAAGAAAAGAAACATGTAAATGTAAACAATAACTTGCTAAGTAATAAACAAAAAGGCACTTAATCGGAGAGTGAGAATCCCATATCTTCATCGTCACTCTCCTTCACTTTCTCTTCTTTTTTTTTCTCCTCAACTGCTGGTGCTTCTGCCGCTGGGCAACGCCTCCAGCAGGAGTGCAGCTCCTCCTCCTCAGAAACCTTCACCTCCTCCACCTCCAATAATCACCTGGAAAACAGTAAAGTTAGGAGTGATGAGAGAGAAAGATGAGGTAATGCAGTTAGAGGAGTCAACGGCGGCAACACACTGAACGAGTTTCCTCTGGAGCTCGTAAGTAGAAGCAGCAAAACCTTCAAGTTCTCCCTCCAACTGCTTGGCAGTCCATTCCTCGGAGCTGCTCTTGCACACAAAGGTGAAAACTCCCATTGTTTTTCTTATTTAATTTGGTATTTAAATGGGTTAGGGTAATTATAAGGTAGTGGGAATATATTAGGGTTAGGGTTAGGGTAGTAATTTTTAAATTATTCGAGTAATTAATAGGGTTAAGGTAGTAATTTTTAAATTATTCAAGTAGTTAATAGGGTTAGGGTATTTGATTTTTAATAGGGTTAGGGTTCAGGTCCCTCAAAATTAACAGGTACCTTACCTGTTGACATCCCTAAATGTGAATAGCAGCTTCATCATGCTGCCCATCATCAGCATCATCATCGTCCTCACCAGCATCGCAAGATGAAAGACCACCATATAGAAGGAGACAAATGGGAAAATCCCTTAGCTCATAAAATACCACAAACCATAAACCGAGAACAAAAAATAGAACTACACCTACTAAACATAAACGACCAATATATGAGCGAAGATAGAATATTATACTTATGATTTCAAGCCCTCTAGAATACGAGCAGCGACATGGTCCTCAAATGTCTGCATGGCCAGAGTCAACGACTGAATCGAAGCCTTCAGCTCCGACATGTCTTTTTTATGCAAGTGCATGATCCGTCGCAGCTAACGCTTCCTGACTACTCCATCATTGACTCTTGTCGAATGGGTCAACTGCAATAACATATATTACTATGTTATTCAATAATCATATAAAGAATTGTTGAACATTAACCGTTAGAACTTTAAAATCCATACTGATAGCTCATTACTACTGTGCGGTTGAGCAGGACCGATCAGTGATTGAGGAGTTACCGTCGCCTCCCTCAACTGCAATGACAAAAATTACTGTGTTACACGATAAACATATGCTGAAATGTTGAACACAAACCGTTACAACCGATCTTACCGACTGCTTATTAGTAGTGTACGTCTGAGAAGGACCTGTCGGTGGTTGAAGAGCTGTCGTCACATGGTTCAACTGCAAACACAAATATGTTATTCGATAATCACGTATGGAATTGTTGAACACAAACCATTAGAACCATCATTACCTGCTGTTCACTACCATTGCCATGGTCGTCCCCTTCCTCCATTAACTCAAGGCCCGACAGCTCATCCACTAAAACAATGATGGTACGCCTCCACTTCATGCCACCAGTGGCTCTATTCTCTTTTAATTTTCTCCTATTTTCCCGAGCACCTAAGCCCTAGTCTGACCAATCCTTTAAGTGCCCTATTGGCACGTACTGGTGGCCCTCAGATAACGGGACATCAATATCCATAAAATACTCCTTGCTGGCCTCATTCGAGGTGGGCTCCAGGGTCTCGACTGCCCACAACTGCAAAATAGGGATTGTGATTAAATTTTAGGCAAAATTATTATACAAATGCATAGCAAAAATTAGTAGTTGTTCACCCACCTGCTCAGATGACTCCAACTATTCAACTATTTTGTAGAAGTCTTTTGGTTTTTGATTGCATTGTCATCTGCACATACGTGGGTAGATGCCCTTCGAAGCAGAGGGGGTAACTATTTTTTGGAAGGCCGAATTGCCTAGAACTGCAAGTCAAATATAACATTATCATACCGTAAATGATAAACGAGTGCAACCATAAATTTTTATGTCAAAACAAAACAGATAAATGTTTAGTGACAGTACCTGTATCACCCACGTGAATCCATAAATGTTGTACCATAAACGAGTAGCTTTCTGCGAGTTTAACGCAGATACTTCAAACCCCTTCAAAAGGTAGCCCTCAGTCAGCCTCCAAACATAGTGACCCCATGGGAAGGTATTCTAGAAATCAATGTCCTCCACCAATGACAATAGCCAAGGCGTCACCAGTTTATGGTAGTCTTGACCAAATAAAATGTTATTCACGATCAAGACAAGTGTCATCTTGGTCACGTCACTTGGTCGCTGAAAGTTACCTTCTCGGAAAGTATCAAGCAACTTTTACAGTTTAATGCTCTACTGCCCGTTCCAGTATCTGGCATGAATTTCATCCGCAACAACCTCGTATGGTCGTTTGAACACATCAAGCATTGAACCAAACTTCAGTCTAGTGGTAAAGCAGAACTCCTACTTTGATATCCGCCCTTTGCTCTTGCCAATGGCAAACCATAGCTCGTGCTCCATTGCCTCTAGCTCATTGATTCAACGAATCATGATGTTGTACAGGAGACCAGCTCTGAAGTAGCCTTGTGGATATACGTCCAGCAGCATTCCAAAACATGTACGCTTCACTACATCGTACTCCCCTTTCTCTTGGAGAGTCTTGTTTATGTAATGTAGTTGCGATCACTTACAATGGGTGTTGACAGCGACATTGAACGCCCACTTCTCCCTCAACACAAGAAGCAAACTATCAAGATCTTCATACTAACTGGACTAAACCTATAAAACATGGCACACATGCACGAGTGAGTTAACCCATAATGTGGAAACAAGGTATACTAAAGAAAGAAATAAATGTTGTTACACGCCATGCATATCAAGTAAAATATTGTAACATGCCATGCATATTAAGTCAAATATCGTGACACGCCATGCATATCAGTGTCGTGACACGCTAATCACTGTAATTACTGACTCATTACACCAACAATTGTGACACACTACAAATACCAAAAACTAATTAACCCACAACACGCCAAGAACAGCCATGACACGTCAAAAACCAAAAACTCTAGTTAACCCATAACACGCTAGGAACAGCCATGATACGCTAAAAACCCAAAAAATCAGTTAACCCACAACACACTAGGAACAACCATGACATTCGAAAAACAAAAAAAAATCTAGTTAACCTACTACACGCCAGGAACAGCAGTGACACGCTAAAAACCCAAAAAACCAATTAACCCACAGCACGCTAGGAACAGCCGTGACACGCCAAAAATCCAAAAATCCAGTAAACCCACAACACGCTAAGAATAATCGTGGCACGCTAAAAATCCAAAAAACCAATTAACCCACAACACACCATATGTAGATGCGGACCCCCTTCAACACTTTGGTACGACCATAATCAAACCAGTTTAAGCAAACAACATATCAAACCAATTGCAAAGCATAACAATTGCAAACAATACTTTGGTTCTGACACTTTAGAAGAAAACAGTTCAAGCTAAGCATAACAATTGCAAAAAACACCAACATATCAAACCAACCCAGCAAAAAATCAACAAACAGAAGAAAAATTAATTTTAGACTGACTGACCTCTTCACTGATAACTGACATTATTGTTGTGATGTAGTTAAGCTTGCAAAGAATGAAGTTGAACTCTCTGCTACCTTTCGGAATGAGGAATGAATGAAACTCTCTGACTTCCTTCACACAGACGTTTACGATTTCAGAAAAATATTTAATTAAAATGAAATGGCCTTTTATATTCATTTCATTCATTCAGTGGAAGTTCAAACGCCTTCCTCTTCATTTGCCCGCCTTCTTTCACACCATGGCGTGTCGCACGTTCAAGCCATGCCGTGTCACACATTTGACCATGGTGTGTCCCACACTCTAAATGCTATCGTGTCACACCCGTCTCACATATTCTCACCGTGCTATCTCACACATGATCACCCCGACGTGTCACCAATTCCCTCCATGGCATGTCACACACTCTAAACCCTATCGTGTCACACCCGTGTCACACATTATCACTGTGTCGTTTCACACATTATGACCATTCCGTGTCACACGTTCTGACCATGGTATGTCACAAACACTAAACGTTGTCGTGTCACACCCGTGTTGTCAAACCCTGCTTTGTAAAATAATTATAATGTCATTCACATGCTCGATAGAATGTTTGTATATTTAGGAAGTTCGAAAAATCGTTAAAAGACGATATTGCCCCTAATGGTATCATTAAGTTGATTAAGCCTCAACTAGTTCAAATAGGAATTTTAAGGTGAAATTAAGAGTTTCACAGTTCAGGGATTACTCAAAATGGTAATTAGGAGTTCGAGCATCAATTCGGAGTCAAACCGAAATTTTCACTATCTAGGGGCAAAATTATAATTTTTTCACCCACGAACAAAATTTGAGATTTTGAAAGAACTTAGATCACATTTGACTTATTGGAGTATAATTTGACTTATTGGAGTAAGATTTGAGGTTTAGAAGTGAAAAATTTTAATTTCGGTGTAATTTGGAGTAAAAGGGTAAAATGGTAATTTTACCACACTAGGGGCAAAAATGTAATTTTCCACCACCAGGACATTTTTCCAGCACATGGTCATCTCTTATCCTCATTTTGACCATTGACTAATTGTGTGGTGGGGATAAAAAGGATTAAAATTTTAAAGTTTTAAAAACGGGCCAATGACATGAAGCCACGTGTCATGCCTTTATTAATTTATTATTTTCCTTTTTAAAAGGCACAAAAATCAGCTCATCTTCCACCCCATGGCCGGCCAAACCAGCAAGAAGAGAGAGAAAACAAAAACAAAACCCTAGAGAGAGAAAATCAAAGAAAAAGTGTGAATTTTCAAGGAAATTAAGTGAAAAATGTATGATTTTTCAAGCTTAGCTTAAGATTTATCATTTCCATGCATTTCCCATCATTTTCCATGGTTGAATCATGTGATTTGAGGATGAATTCAATTCTGAAAAAAATAGGTTAGGAGAGAGAAACTTGTTAGATTAATTTGATTCTAAGTTATGTTAATGTTTTAAGTTAGTTTAGCATATTTAGGAACAAAACAACAAGAAAAGAATTTATTTTCCTCTATTACCATTATTGGCCGAATTTTCTAGGGGAATATTGGCTACTGATCTTGATGTTTATTTGAGGAATTATGATGAATAATGATAAATTATGAGCCTAGAAAAATAATGAGAATTTTTGGAGCAAAAATATGAATTTTTACCCACTAGGGGTATTTTCATAATTTGCTACCGAGACTGATAATTTGCACCACACTGAGGAACATTAAGTCAATTTGGGTGCAATTGAGGTATAGAAAATGAAAAAATTAATTTGAGATTAAATTGGACGCGTTAGTAATTTAATCGGGTAATAGGCCGAATTAGGTCAGCATCGCATTTAAGCGGTAGTCGGATAAGTTGTATATCATATCATGCATATATATCGAGCCTGAATTGATTTTATAATGGTCAAGCATTGATGTGGAGAATTATGTATTGTACATTGTGGATAGGTGGTGAGCAAATTACACTGGTAAAAGTATAAAAATTATGCTTGAAGATTGGGATTAGGAGTACATCGACTCCTAGAACTGTGAGTGGACAATTTATTGTCTTAAATATCTAGAGTAATTATACTTGTTTAATGCTTTTATTGAATGGTGAGTTTAAATTATAAAATATTATGTTTTCCAATTAAAATATTTTTTAATAAAAATGAGATTTATACTAGTTTTGAAAACTAATATTGTTTTGGGAAAATTGAGTATATGGAGATTGTGTTGAAATTTATGATTTTATATGTTATTGAAATTGGGGCTTATGACACTATGGTAGAATGATGGCTAAATTTTTGGGGTTGACATGAAATATATGAACAGTTTTGAATTGGTCTCGGTAGACTGGATTAAATTTTATTCGCCATATTATGCTACTGGAAATTTTATGGGTCTGGTGGTATATTAAACGGTCACTGCAGTGGTGGGGGTTTCCATGGACTGCCTATGAGAGGAGTACGGTAACTCAATTATATATTTACCTCCGGGGGGAGATGTTGGGTGAAGTATCTCCTGAGGTATGATTTGAGTGCACCTCACGTTCGGGCCACCACTTGAGAGTGAGACTCAGCCAACGCCAAGGAACGGTTGTGTGTTAGATGTGAAAACATGTTTATGGGTATGGGTCATTGAATAGCCTTGGCGGTCTCAGTGGGATACCTTGACGAAGGTACCCGCTAGAATGATTCTGGCAGGGGTCAAGTTTAAGAAATTCAAAAGCCAAGAAATTTTGATGAAAAGAAATTGTTTGGTATAGATTGAAACGAATTTTGTGTTATGAACATTATTGAGATATAACGTTTTTATATTATCTCCATCTACTCGGCTTTAATGCTTTTGATGGTACTTGTTTACTCACTGAGATTATTTAATCTCACCCCTCTTCTTATCCATTTTATAGGCTCAGGACAGTTTGTTGATAGTTGATTAAGACGAGAATTAATCTCGGAGTTGCATCATAGGAAGTAAGGGTTCGTAGCTCTACACCTTCTTAGTTAGTTGGGGGCCCACATGTCACTATAAACGAAATTTCATACTTTAATTATCTTTATTACTATATGAATAAATTTATTTTACTCTTACGCTACAAAAGTTATTTTAGGAAGACTTTGAAAGTATTGTGTTTTAAGAAAATAAAATATTTTATTTAATATTTTTATTATATTCAAATAGCTATAATTTTACTTTAAACGAATGTTTTAGACTTCAAAATTTAATTCAAATCATGAAATATGTGTTTCCACTTACATATTACATTTTTTTTTGGATTTCAAAATTTCAAAAAAATGACGAAAATGCCCCTGTGAGCTAGAAAATAATATTTTATTGTTTTGAGTTGGAAACAACTTATGTTTTCTTGAAATGCGAGATTTAATAACTGTCGCTCACCGGGGAGATGCGGAAGTTGATGCTAAGCCTTGCGGGGTTTCGATCGACATTCGGGGTAATGAGTGCTTATCGGGACGTCGCGGCGGTTATCACGGGCTTGATGGGAGTTTCGGGTTGTGACACGTGTCACATATTCTCAACGTGCCGTCTCACACATTATTATCCTGTCGTGTCACAGATTCCCTCTATGGCGTGTCACACACTCTAAACCCTACCGTGTCACACTAGTGTCACACATTATCACTGTGCCGTTTCACACACTATAACCCTGCTGTGTCACACTTCTGACCATGGCGTGTCACACATTGCCACCATGTCGTGTCACAAACTCTATACCCTGCCGTGTCACACCCGTCTCACATATTCTCACCATGACGTGTCATACATTCCCACCATGACGTATCACACATTCGCACTATTCCGTTTCACAAACTCTAAACCCTGTCATCACACAGACCATATGGCCTACTTTAGCACGACCATTTCCTGCTTCAGATTCACATCTTTCTCTTTTCGATTCACCACCGTATCAGGGATTTCTGGTTTCACATCATTCTTGAAGCTTTCGATTCATCACGATCGGTTCCTTGTTCGATTTAAAATCACCCTTCGTATTATCTAAATGCCATGTCCGAAATATCTGAAAAACCATTATTTTGTTTTACACAAGCTTTTGGGGAAAAAATTAGATGTTTTGCACAAAAGTCGATGTTCGAAAATTCTTTGCATATTTATTTTTTAATTTTTCGCCTGTTTGAGAGTGCGCATCATCGAAAATGTCTCATTAAGGGCATTTTTGTCCCAAAATCTCTTTTGATGACTAAAAATAGTTAAATTTATCTGGAAGGTTATTTTTAAAAACACTTTGTTTTCTAGGGTCACAAAAAAAATTTCCCCAGTAATATGTACAGTCATTAACTGTTTGATCCGCATGTTCTGCAAATAGGAATGAAAGCCAATCAGGAAAATCAGATAAAGGAGCCAACTACATATAATTTTAGTTATTTGCAGGTACATTGAATTTTTCTTATAAAGAAAGAATAGCCATCATTAATGCAACAAAGGAAATAGACCAACCAAAATCTTACTTGATAGCATGTTTTAGCTAATACTTGGTGAGAAAATAGTAAATTAGTATTTAAAACTCAAAGTAGTTATATTAATTCAGAAACAATACATACATAGCTAATATGGACTTAAGTTTAGATGGTAAAGCTAGCATCATCCACCTAGCTTGGCTAGTGCCTTTAGGCATTATCCACTCACCTAGCTGATTCTCCATCCCATCTTTCTCTCACTCTAACGGTCTAACTCCTTTATAAAAATAAAAATTGAAGAGAAAATTACAAATTAGAATTAAGGATCAAACAAGAATGGTTCCGATGTGTTTTGTACAGATGATGGGTGGGATATAATTGTAGGTACCAAGTCTAATTAAGTTTGTGAAACCAATCCTTCAGCGGCTAGCTCATTAAAACGACAATTGCAAAGCCCTAAAAACGATAATGACAACGAAAAGGAAGAGGAAAACAAAAGATATGGAGTTGTTATCTCCTCCGACAATATGCTCAAGACTCAACATAATATTGTCCCCTAGTCACATTCCTATGGTTTGACGTCTCAATGTCAATCTCAAACTCGTAATGTTTATTTTTTTTTTTAAGCTCACCTTTTCTTGTAGTTTTAATTGTTAATGCTTCTCAACTTTATGGATATTCATATTACTGTACAAGAATATACCTCTTCATGGTTTTTCCACCCACCTTTCTTGCCTTCTGTAGACACCTCTAAAATATATATAATAATAAAATAAAATAATAAAATAATAAAAAGTTAAAAATTAAAAAAAGATGAAAAAAAAAAGAGGTATGGCTGGGCGTATGCCCAGCCATCCCTTCCCCAACCACCATGAGTAATGGGGCTCTAGCTACCAACTCTTTGGTGCCAGAACCCCATTACTGGGTTGTCCAAATTTTTGGACAACCCCATTTTTAAAGAAGATGAGAGAGCAAAGCAAAGGGGATCGGATTCATCTCTTGAAAAAAAAAAGCCATAAAAAAAACTGAAACAAAAAAAACACAACAATTAACCCAAAAAAAAAAGCCACAATCAAATACAAAAAATAGAAAAAAAAGAAAAGGAAGAAGACGAAGAAAGAGAGAGGTGAGAGGTCGGCGTAGGGAAGGAAAGAGAGGCGCCGGGGGTGGGAGTGTTACGGCTGAGAGAGAGAGGAAGAAAGAGGAAGAAAAAAAAAAGAAAAGCTTAAGGAGAAGATAGAGAGAGTGGCGACAAGAGAGAAAAAGTGAGAGAGGAAAGTGAAGAGAGAGAAAAGAAAAGAAGCTTTTATACCTAGGTATAAAAGACCAAAACGACATCGTTTTGAAGCATTTTTGGAAGCCAAAAACGGTGCACATTGAAGAGGATTAAGTGGGCTGTTGCAGCAAGCTTGATTTCCTCCTTGGGCTAAGGCATTCTTGGACTATTCAAGCCCAAACCAAAAAAACAAGTGCAGCAGGCCCTTTGGGCCCAGACCGAATTGGAGGAGACCTTTGAAGCCCAATGGAGCTTGAACCCATTTGGAACAGTGGGTTAGTTACAACCCAATAGGTATTGGACTTATTCATTAAATAATGGTTTGGGCTTGAGTTATTGAAAGTGGTTATTTAATTTCCTGTTTAAGTGTTATAATAGTTTTATTATTTTTGGTGTTGTTTGAAATTTATGCATATGAAAAATAAAACATATGAAAGCTAAAAATGAAAATTTTAATACAATAGATAGTAGATGTAGTAAATTAATAGATATGCATGTATAAATATATATATATATATAAACATATAACAAAAAATAGGAGAATGAACAAGGCAAAAAAAATTATTAATTAATTAAATGAAAGATTAGAAAGTACTTAGTTTTTTTTAATATGTATAAAATAATTAATAAATAATAGAAATGGGTCTAAAAAATGAAAAGAAATAAAAAATGAGAATAAAGTATAATTAGTTGTAAAGGCAAGAGAAAATAAAATGTTCTAGGTATTTATAAATATATAGAATGTATAATATAATATTAAATTACAAGTATTAAAAAAATCAAGTGGTTAATTTGAGTTAATCCAATAATAGAATTCTGCTTAAAAAATGGGTAAAGAGTTGCCTCTTTCGGGTGGATGTTTTTTGGGTGCGAAGTTCGAGACGAATTTTCACCGAAGCGTCGGGATAAATTCAAACTCTAAAACTCCAATACCCGTTAAGTCAAATAATCGTTGTTAAAAAATGACATATATATTAAAAAATAATAGATTTATATAATATTGTATTTGAACTTGTATTAGTTAATTAGTTTAAATAAATATTACTAAATAAAGTTAATTTAATCGTTAAAGAAAATAAATTAATTAATTATTTGATAAGCTATATAATCAAGTAAAATATTAATAAAAAAACGTTAATTAAAGGATATGGATTTAAGTAGAAAGCAAAAAAAAATATAAAAATAAATAAATAATCCATGAAAAAAAATAGATAATAATAAACATATAAACAAAATGATAAATTATTAAATACATAGTTGAGTGAATTATGAACCACCTAATTCAATAAATGCGCGCATGTAGATATCAGCATTTTATCCTGTCATAGCACACCACATTTATCTTGCAAATGGTGCGAGAATTCCGATGATGGGATTTTCTCGAAAAGCTTGTAGAGACGAGTTCTTTCGGAGATTTCTCTAGGTGAGGAGAATTTCGAGACTTCACCAAAGCGTTGGGATGGTCTTTGAATAATTTTTTCAATAAAAGATTACCGACCCCATTATTTAAAATAAATGAGTCATGACATCATTTTACGCTTGCATCACATGCATACGTAAAACCAAATAAAAGATTCAGGCAGTCAGTTTAATAAAAATTTAGTTAATAAGTAGGGAATAAGTCAAAAGTAAGCTATAATAGGATAACTTAAGATTAAATGGTACCGTTCGTGGAACGGGTGCCACGGAGGTGTTAACCCTTCTCCGTGCGTAACCGCACTTCCCGAACCCATCTTTAAAAAATGTGGATTAGTTCTCGTTCTTTCGACAGACCTAAAATTAATTTAGGAACTTCGTCGATTAGAATCGGGTTAATAGGTGACCAATCACACCTAGATAAAAAAAAGATTGGTGGCGACTC
Organism: Theobroma cacao; assembly: GCF_053813885.1. Classification (NCBI taxonomy): domain Eukaryota; kingdom Viridiplantae; phylum Streptophyta; class Magnoliopsida; order Malvales; family Malvaceae; genus Theobroma; species Theobroma cacao. The sequence goes on along the minus strand of NC_142639.1, from coordinate 36,194,286 downwards.
CTAAATCGATTTAATCTTCTCTCGCGTCTAGCGGTTGGGTTCTCAGACCCGCACGTTACGACACCTTCAAAGGTGAAAGTTGAGAATAAAAGAGAAAGGCTTCCAAGTTCCAAAGTCGAAAAGATTTTAAGAATTTGACATTTTTTACATTTGGAGGAATTTGATGATTTAGAGGATCTGTCAAGCACTCTGGAATCTGGTTTGCGGAGAAAAGCTTTTAAAATTAAAGAATCAATCAAAACAATGAGCCAACCATACTGGTCAATTAGCCAAGCCTAATAAGTGTTGAGAATCTTGGGCCTTTACCTGTGCAATTATAGTAGGGCCTCTTTGAATAGGATTAACGAGCCCTCTTTTGGTCCAAAGACTGGTGTGGAAATTGGGTTTAAGCTTAAAAAGGATAAGTCAGGATCATCCTTTTAAATTTTTTCAGCCATTCAGTTCCTTTCGAGGAAAATAGTAAGGTTGTGGGCAACTAGGTTTCGACCCTTGCAGACTAAAGTTACATTTATGAAGATTTTAGAGTTGAATCACAGCCATGGCTTGGCTTAGCCACCGTGGCAATTCTTCTTATGTTTCGTTTGGTTGGTAGGCAATTGTTTAGGGGACTAATATACCTTTATGCTTTGTTGGTGCAGAAGTCGGGCATTCCTTAGTTCAAGTAATTGCACCATCTATGACCCAAAATCTCAACTTCAGCCACAATAACAATCCAGAATAATCTTATAATTTTTATTTTTCAATAAAATATTATTTACTATTTTATTTAATTATGATATAGATTTATATTTGATATATTAGCAATGTATATATAACATTAGGTTACCAAAATGTACCACCTTATTAATAAGGTAAAGTAAAATTCATTCAACACTTAAAAGTGAATATAAATAATTTTAAAAAAAAATTCTTTTTTTCTCTCTCCAACTTCCTCTCATCCTTTCTTGTTCTCCTCTTTTTTATCTCTTATTCTCTTTTTCCTCTTCTTCGTTCATTAAGATTAGATTTGAAAAAATTATGCAATTTCAAGAACAATTATTATTAAAAGTTTTCATTTTCTCTCTAAACTCTCTCCCACACATCTCTGTATACCTCATCATATGTATGCTGAAACTTTATCTATGTTCAATAGTTGAATATTGTTGGAGAGAATGTGTTTTTTTTACTTGTTTTTCTTTGTATAATTATTTTTCACTCTTTTTTTATAAAGACTTCTTTGAGAGAGTTGAGACATACGCTCATCTTGAAACTAGTCCTCACACATACAACAGTATTATCTTCTCTACTTATTCTTAGAAATCTGGATCTAGGGCGATTATTGAAGCAGTATAACATACATAACTTTTGTCCAGTACTAAGTAAGCATGTGGAATTTTAAATGACCATATGAGCTAAACAAAATGAAAATCATACATGTCTCGTGTTTTAAGGAGTTAAATTATAAAATCAATCTGTGAGCTCTTTCATTATAAAACATATAAAAAAGTAATACTTTATTATGATCCTACAAAAATAGCTAATTGAATCAATAACAAGAATATAGATTGAAGACTCTCAATCCCAAATCTCACACTTTAAATTGAAAATTTCACTTTCAATGTCAAATCTCAATCAATAACATGTAAGTAAACTTGAACTTGAATAAATTTTTAATTGTTTAACGAGAATAAGAGAAGGGGTAGAGGGAAGGGTGGATTAAAGTTTAGAGAGAAAGTTACTCTCCCTTTTTGCACTTTAAAACCTTGAACTAAAAGGAAAAAATGCGAGATTCTAAAGATTTTTTGAAAGAAAGGGTTAAAGAGATGCGTGGAAGAGCTAAAGATTTTTTAAAGAAAGGGTTAAAGAGATGCGTGGAAGAGAGTTTAGAGAGACAAAACTTTTTTAATTTTTACGTCATTAAATGTTGAAAACCTTGTAATGTTTAGTTTTAAATCCTTAATGAATTTTGGTTTTATCTCATTAATGGGATGACACATATTAGTGACCTAATAATGTATAATTTTTATATATTATCAATGCATCAAATATAAATATGTATGTCAAATATTACATTTTGCTATAATAAAATTCAAATACATCTGAACAGTGTCATACTTATTGGAAAATTATTATACTAAGTCATTTAATGTTATGAAAATGTCACGACCCAAATTTCAGGCCATGACCGGCGTAAGGGCCCAATAGGCACAACCCACTAAGCCTAAGCAAGCCTATTTATGAAATTCTATTTCATCATTCCTACCGTCATTTCTAACCACAAATCTTTATTCTCAACTATACATATTTCGATAATAAACAAGACAACCAAATATTTATATTTGTATTAATCCAAAATACTGTCATTCATTGCCATTTCATAATGGCATCATCATATCACATATACATCTATTATTTATAGCCTAAATCTTAGCAATTTACATCGACTGTAAATCCACATACAAAATTCTTAACGACCAGCGGAGTGACTTGGGTGAGGGCATAGCTACCGAATGCCATATACCTACCAAAGGGTGAATACGAGTGGTCTCCTTAATCTCGATCCCAACTAGCTACGGATTTAAAAACATGCAATTTAAAAGAGTGAGTATAAACTTAGTGAGTGAACATAAGAAGGGAACAAGTAACAATAAGGAATGTTTTAGAAAACATGATGCACTTACGATAAAACCATGCAATTTAATCTAAGTTTTGGTTAAAACCCCCCATCCCAAACTTTGAATGTTTAATTCCTTCATGTTACAAGATCCATGATAAACCATGAAGTTAAATAGACTGAAAATTTCAGCAATGACCAAGCAAGACAAGCAAATAGAGGTTTTTCTCGTTGCAGGGAATAGGCAATCTCGGTTTGCATATGCTTTGGTTTTTCAAGTATAACTCCTACTACAAAAGTCCAATTGATATGATTTTTTGGTCATTAGAAAGCTAAGAGGCTAGGCTACAACTTTGATGTTTACCACTTTGCCCAGTTCTAATCGAAAGGTGGTCAAAATTTTTGTCAAAGTGAAAGCACTACACTAGAATCTTGGGACCACTCCAGAGTTTCTCATTGTAGCGAGAACCAGGCCAGTGTAACCCCCCCAACCCGAGAGTTTTTCGCTGCAGCGAGAAACAGAGCAACTTAGTTAAAAGGGGTCTTGTCATATAAAAAAACTATTTTCTTGCTGAAATGAAAAGCAATTTGGGAGCAATTAACAATGCCCACATACAACACAATCACAAATATTTTCATAAACTTTCTATAACATTTATATATATACATACATCATCATGCATACCATCCCGCCACACTCAACTAATGTGCACTCCTTACACGCACAATGCAATATCATCATCATTAGCTCATGTGCACTCCCACACTGCACATAATCGGGTCCACATTATCACACAAAAAGAGCATCCAAAGCATAATATACATATCAATAAAATGTGAAAACGCATGAACTATTCATATTGCACATTTCACAAGATAGAAACATTTCATCAAGGGCTTGTTCTCCAAATATATTTTTAAAGCAAAAACAATTGAAACTTTCAAATGATTTATTTAAACAAGTAGACACTTCCCAAAATATTTTGAAATGCAAGTTCACTCACCAGTTTTTGTTGATGTTTTGGTGGGCTCTAACTTCGATTAATGTTCTGAATGAAGGTGTGGGGTTTCGTTGGAACCTATCACACACAACGACATCGTCATCAACCCAACTAAGCATTAATACCATTTCGAAAGCTATTTCCTAAATCAAGTTCTACTAGTCATCCCTAACTAACTTCCAACTACTACTAAATGGCTATTATTTGCACTACTCTAGTCACACTAAAAATGAATAAACAACCTCAACAATAAAACACTCACAAATCTAATTACTAGACATTATCAATAACTAAAGAGATTAACCCTAACTCATACTCACCTTGATGATCTTTGTAGTTGAATTCTCTTTCAAAATTCTTCAAGCTAATAAAGGAAATCTCTTTCTCTCTCTCTCTCTCTCTCTCTCTCTCTCTCTCTCTCTCTCTCTCTACACGTCCAGCTAGTGAGTGAATATACTAAAGAAAGACTTTTGAAGGTTGTTGAGGTGTAAAAGTGGAAGAGCATGAAAAACCCTATGAAAGAATGGGCAAAAGCATGAAATTTAAGGTTACTTTGAGAAGGTGATGGAAGCTTTGAGAGAAACTTTCATGGAGGATAATTGGATGAAAGAAACATGAGATGGGAGGAAGAAGAAGAAGCTGCTAGAAAAATGAAGAAGTTGCTAGAGGAATGAGATATTTATGCTTAAAGTTTATCCAAGTTTCATGCAATATACCAAAATGCCCTCAACAATGTGACTTTGTCTTCCTCCTATTCTTTGTGCAATCTTTTTACTTTTTTGACATTAAGACAAAGTCTTTAATAGTTTAGAAATACTCGGATTCACAAAAACGTAAAATTTTTTACCCGAGATGCAAAATGACCGTTTTGTGCCTATTATAAAAATTATTAGTATTTCTATTTTCTTTGTTTATTTATCATGATATACATCATTCATTTATTCCTTAAGCCTCCTTAGGCCTTAATAATATTAGGAAATCTACTTTTAAGAGCTCACCAAGAAAATGACGAAATTATCCCTAATCTGTGTTATTGCGTCTACTTCTAGTTATGGGTCTATGGAGGTCGAGGTTTCACAATACGAGGGTACTAGGTGTCACAGAAAAACTATCACGTTAATATAATAATAAAGATTATACATCATAATTAATTAGGGTTACTCTTTGTTGAAAAATAGTATATTTCATAAGGTTCAAACATCTCACACTGCCAAGATACAAAAAATGTGAATGCTTTATATATGAAAACCCACTATAGACTTGTTGCAAGCAAGGAAAACGGAATGCACTCACGTGCACATAAGATTGGGCCAGGCTTTGAGAAATTTCAGATTCTTTCCCTGCGTGCAAATATACACATGGGTTGTGTATAAAAAAAGATCTGTTAAATTTTAGAGAATATCTGCTACAATCTTTTTATGTGATACCACATCCCAAGTCATTCACTATTTTTATTTGTTTTATATTCTTTTGTTTCTCATAATTTTTTTTAAAACACCTTACAACTAATTAGAAGAAGGTTTCGCTTTGCTGTAATTATTTTGTACGCAGTGCTTGCTTGGTAACAGTTGTGGTGTTCAAATTTTTCATGCTGTTTCTCTACCTCTTTTCTTTTCTGACCTTTTTTTTTTTTTTCTATTTGACTTTTGTACTCCGAAACATTGACTTGTGATGAAAGGCCAGTCTTAGTCATCGGGATTGGATATTGCTATATTGGCATGGCACACAGTTTTGTCAGCCCAAACAAAGCAAGATTTTGCCTCTCATTCCCATACATTCAGTCATATACCCATCCCAGTTGAAAATATTAACACTGACTAAGTTTCTTCATAATTAAAAACTCTAGACAAGAACTGAACCGGAACATGCATGAAACCTTTTTTTATGTCATGCAACCTTTTCATACCACGGGTTAATTCTAATTTCTAGAGTGGAGCCGATTGTTTGTTTGTGTGGCTGCTGGGCTGTGGGCCATCGCCTACGAAACATGGGATTGGCAGATAGGAACCAGGGGCTATCGCGTCGCAACACTGAGAATATATAGCATGTCAATACGAGGATCAGGGCCGTCCACTTAAGGGGCCCCATGAGCCATGTGGTGATCAAATTCGTTGATAATCCATACTACTTTTGGATGATTGGAGGGTGGTTTTGATGGAAAAATAAAGGTAAAACGGTCGCCTTGGAGAAACTTTCGTGCCTGGGTGGGTCCCCCGGGGCCTTAAATGACAGTTCTTCTGATGGGGATCAAAGAACAGGGTGGGCTCCTCCTCCTTGCTCCCTTCAATGCATTTCATTCTAATAAAAACAAAATTCTAACATTGTGCTAATTCCCCACAAAAGCAAAAAACAAGAAATTCTCATCATTTGATAACTTATCTAATTGTCTATTATATACTTTTATAATTTTTTATTCATCTCCGAGGTTCAAAGAAGTAGTTCGTTCAAATTTTCAAATTAAATCCAAACCGTTTTAAATATAATATCAAGGGTTATGACCAAAAAACCAATATTTTTCTATTTGACAAGTCAATACCATAATATTTGTATAAAAATTAATTACTACATTTTATATTTTTGTCGCTTGTCATTACAAAACTTTAACAGGGAAGACAAGTAATGGAAGAGATCAACGAATCACAACAATAACAATAACAATAATAATAATAATAATAATAAATTAGTTTATTTTTTAAATGATAATATCAGGCTTATCTTTTCCTAAACTAACTTAATCGATTGGGAAGATATTGAATTATATATTGATACCTTAACCTGATAACCTTGCATCCAACCTTCAATTCTTTCCCTTTTTCCCTACGGGCGTGTTTCAATGATCCCACTTTTTGGAAGAAGAGTATAACTTATAAAACAAGTTAAAGTAAAAATTTAAAATTTAAACTTATAATGTCACCTCAAGTGTTTTAAAAGAATTATATAAAATATGTCAATCTCATATCAAACAAGTAAAGATATTTGAAAAAAATTATTGTTCTAAAGGTGAATGATATATACATTACAGTATTATAGTGTTTTACGACGAGAATATTATTCAATTAGGTTGAGCGGAAAATAATGTCAATCATAAGCTATGGTATACTACAAAATTTGTATCTTAGTTTCTAATGTATAGATCTCAACAACTAACATCACATACATACACACACACACACACAAAAATCCTCTTTTTTTTTATTTCGATATTATTTTGACATGTTAGAATCTAATTCTTGCATGTTTCCAAAATTATTTGGATGAATAAGATGGTATGCTTGATTGGCTTTTCAAGAGTTGATATAAAAGGGAAAAAATGGATTTTTTAATTTTTCAACCATTGTAAGTAAAAAACAGTTACTTATATATTTTATTATCAATTAAAGAAAAATTTAATAGGTAAGTTCTGACTGTGTGAAACGATTTATCTAATTTTAATTTGAAAGATAAAAAATAATTTTTTTATCTTCAATTTTATATACTTATAAAAAACTTATGTGTATAAATCTTGTATTACCCCTTATTAAACCTTTTCTTTTACTATTGAAAAAAGGCCTTATTAACCTTATTAATTATTATGTAAATTCCAGCATGAAATAATATGGGTTTCTCATTGCAAAAGCGTTACCTGAAAGCAAAATAAAATGTGTGTTGGTTGGAGGCGAAACCCAAAAAGACTGCCCTAAAATTCCCAAAATAGGAGTGTCCAAGGACAACATGAAAGGGACATAGACATGTCCATTTTGGTCATTTAGTCCATGCATCGAAACCCACCTACGAACGCGTGTGGTCTCAACTCTGATAAATCAAACCGAAGACAAGCGTTAATCTGCTCTCTATCTCTTAACAGCAAAACTAAAGAGAATTTCTTTGCTTCCTTTTTCTTATTTTTATTCTCTCTCTCTCTCTCTTTCTCTCTCTATCTGCCAAGTCCTCAAGAATTCAACTTTCGTATTCATGAAAGCTAAGCTCCCTCCTACAAGGTAACTAAAATCTTCTTTACCATGTCTTGTTTGTTCTTTTCTATTTTTGCTTGTTTTTGTAGTTTTTCTTTTCTTTTCTTTTATCTATGGCAACAACCAAAGATCGAAGAGAGGAAAAAAAAAGAACTAGGAAAAACAGTTGACAATCGAGGTTGATAGATGCATAACAATGAAAACCCATTTGTCCAGGTTGGCTTTGGCACGTGGGTTTTAACGTTCAACTTCTTCTACGGAGGTTAGCCATATGTTTTTATTTTAAAAAAAAAATCGTTCTTTTGCATGTTTATATACATTTCTTATCAACTGTTTATTAGTTAATGTACTTTTTCTTACTGTTTCTATAGTTTTTTAGTTCGATATATGTTTAATCAAATGGACTTACATGTTAATTTTCACTGAAAAATGGACATGTTTTCTTGGTTGAATTTATTTCACTGAATACTATACGTTTCAATGAGATTGTTTAATGTTGATGTATTAACTATTCAGAGCTCTGTGTTGTTGGGGTTGTTTAAATTTGGTTTTATGTCACGTGAACATGTGCCTTGACATTTGAATGTTGGTATCCACCTGGTTTTGGTTCTAGCTGTTGGTAATTCAGATTGCAAGGAATATAAATGTTATCTGTTTTAATTGTAGTCATAAGCTTATCTCATGCTTGGATTAAGGGCTTCCAGTTGTTCTGCTTCGAGAAATATGTTGGAAATTTTATTCGCTAAGCTAGGTATAATACCTTGTTTATCTTTTGGCTTTATTTGCGAGAGATGATTATCATCTTTTCCTGATGAACTAGTCTGCACAAGTGTTTTTTCTTCTTCTTCTTCTTTTTGATTAATGTTTGATTTGGTTCATTGCAATCATAAACTTTTTCAACGCTGTTATGAATTCTTGAGGGTCCTACCTGAATCTTGAGCATAAGGAACAGTGGTAGGATTCCACCCCCACATTCAATGGTGGTAATTTCAAATTTCATGCATAGGAGGATTCCTCTACTCTTTTTTGTACAATCTTTATTTTGAATTAAAATAAATACTTTAAACAAATAGCATCTGGCATTTAACTTAAAATGAAATTGACTTTAGCAGATACTTGAGGTCTAGCAGTAGAAAATTGAGTCTGCATGTATTTCTATCTCAAAATGTTGAAAAGTTCAATATGTAATGATAGTTTCTTCATCCCTCTAAGGACATCCCAAGTTTGCACTCATGACGTCTCCTTGAATTAGGGCTACAGGGTTGATTTATGCCATATTAAGTATAAATCAAATGTCCATTTTAAGATTTTCAGTTTAAATCTTTTCACTGAATTCTTGGGCAGATGGATACTATTCATTTGGATAATGATATGAAGGGCATCGAAGATGAATCTGCTGAACAATTACTTGCTTCATGTTCCTTTTTGGATAAAATTTTTGGAGATCCGGAGATGATTCCTCGTGTTGGAGATGAATACCAAGCAAAAATTCCACCTCTAGTTGGAGAATGTCATAGTTTACAGGTTATAAATAAACCAATCGACTCAGAAGTCATAATCAGTGTGCCAAACCCTTTTCCAATGGGATTGCCTATCCCTTTTATCTGGACAAGTACTGAAGTTGAAAGCACAGGTGGTGCTTTTGAATTTGAAAACAGTGAAGAGAGCCAAATTACATCAAGCCATGGATGTAAAGAATATAAAGTTCAAGCTCTAGATTCTGTGTTGGGTGATGGGAAAGACATGAGAGGATGTTCAAAGCATCAACCTACAACTGGAACTGAAAAGATGGATGTTGATTTACACTTCCCACAGGAGCCAAAATCTAAGCTGAATCAGGTGGATAGAGGTCCCTATCCTCTTCCAGGCTCTCCAGGTGAAGTATGGAAGGATATCGAGCATGACAGTTTTCTTCTAGGGCTATACATCTTTGGGAAAAATCTTGTTCTTGTGAAAAATTTTGTTAAGAGTAAAGGGATGGGAGAGATATTGTCCTTCTATTATGGAAAATTTTACAGGTCTGATGGATATCGTAGATGGTCAGAATGCCGAAAATTAAGAGGCAGACGGGGCATTCATGGACAAAAGCTGTTCACAGGATGGAGGCAACAGGAATTGCTATCACGATTATTTTCTCATCTATCAAAAGATTGTCAAGATATGCTGCTTGAGGTATTTTTCTGACTTTTTTATGCACACGCGCCAGCTCATTTGATCTTTCTAAATAATTGGACATATATTTGTTTTGTTAATTGGTTCTTATGTATCATCTGGTGCTGTGAAGTGTACACATAGACACTTCTCTAATCATTTTATTTTCTTCTCAACTCCCGTAGCACATGGTCTAGGAACACAACATTATTAGGTCCATGGTGACCTTATTTTTTGTTAATTTATTAGCATGATTTATCAACTTCTGAACTTTGAACATGATCTCTGATTTCTTTTTCAAGTGTTATCTGTGTAAGTTTGCTCCATGCCAACTGCATGGATATATAAAGTGTTGACTGTATAACTTTTCGGGGTGTTTCCAACTCAGACCACTTTAAGCAACCTAAGTTAGCATGGCAATTAGCTATGATTTTGTGGAGTGTAATATTGTGACCTAATAAAATAATGTAGATGCTGTCTAGGATTTGAGATGGGGTAGTTAAAGCAGATTAGCAGAGAATGAAGGTTTAACTGGGGCCATGCTTGCATTATGGAATGCTCATATAGTATTCTGTTGATTGATAAAACAGAGCAGTGCTTCTCTTTGAGGACCTGTCTTTCGAGAAAGAAAGGGACAACTAACTAAAGGCCCATCTTGTCAAGGCTAAAATGGAATGAGCAAGATATTGGTTGTTGACTAACACCATCAGAAATGTTGATATATTAATGGAATAACAAAGTAAACATAAATAGTTTATTATTATTTTTTTGTTTATTAAGGCATATTTTCCCTTTCACACTGCTGATTTTCCTTTAGGAAAACGAAATTCTTGCTTTTAGTAAGAGCTCTGTAGTGCCAATTACCATGTGACTCATTAGTCTCCTAAAGTTTCCTTCAGAATGAGGAGCTGGAAATTAAGGATGCCCCTGACTTTATCTTGGCCTCTTCATCTTTAGGGTTCATTTAAGCCTGCTTATAGGCGTTTACTTATGTGAACTGGGTTAATAATAAAAATGGTTGTTGGTGTTTCAATGACTTGTCTCTGACAATATTAAGGCATATTTTCCTTTTAACACTGTTGTTTTCCTTCAGGAAAATGAAATTTTTTCTTTTACTAAGAGCTCTGTAGTGTCAATTACTATGTGACTCATCAGTCTCCTAAATTTTCTTCAGAATGAGGAGCTGGTAGTTAAGTTTGCCCCATACTTTTGTTCTTATCTTGGCCTCTTCATCTTTCGGGTTCATTTAGGCCTGCTCATAGGTATTTACTTATGTGAACTGGCTTGATAATAAAAATGGTTGTTGGTGTTTCAATGTCTTGTTTCTGACAAGCATTGTGCCTTTTGGTTCCTGCTTGGACTGCTTACTCCATTTTTGAAGCAGGGTGGATATAGTGTCTGGCTTTCTGTTTGGATATATTGAGGCTAATCTCTTAGTCTGGGGTTATACGCTCTTTGCTATAAATTGCTTGGAACTCTTGGCTCAGTTTGGGAAACATAGGAGAATATCTGTTTGTAAAGGATTACAATTATGCATGGAAATGTTTGTTGTTCTTAGGAATTGCATCTCCCCTGAAATTTGTAGGCATATCCACAGTCGGGCTTCATTTGAATTTTGGAATGGACAAGAGAAAGGAGAAAGCTTGATATGCTTTTTCCACTTTTGCATTTTCAGCCCCTTTTATGTGTATTTGACTTTGTTTATTAGGAACTTAAAACATCTTTATGCCAAGTGATCTCTCCAGAAGAATGTGATACCTGGCTCTTGATAAACTGGGATTATTCCTCTAGTTATATCTTATAGTTCATGGAAAATAGCAGTTGGCACTATCTTTGACAGTATATTCAGCTCTTTGCAGGTTCTCTTAGGAAGGGTCCTTTTGATCTCTTAATTAGGAATAAATTTCTTTTAACTGAAAGCACCACTAATCGTGTCTCATGTGCATATGGATTTTCCCTTTTACCTCAAAAAAATGTGGAATGATTCTTTCACTTATTTGATCTTGACTACTTGGAACTGATAATTTAAACCATACATGTAGCAGAGAAGCATCTCAAAATTACCATTCATATTGCAGTTATTCTTAGCTACCTTTCTTGAAGATCTATCAATTTCATTCGAACTCCTGGTTTTTTGTTATCAAGTCAAGTCTACTTAGCTGAAATTCTCATTTTACTGCTGAACTATACCGTCGCAGCTATATTTGGACTGTATTTTTGGGAGACAAAAATATTTCATCTTGATGTTTGAATTTTGATTGTTGCAGGTTTCTAAGACATTTGGTGAGGGAAAAATTTCCTTTGAGGAATACGTTTTCACTATAAAGAATGCAGTTGGCATTCATACGCTCATAGAAGCCATAGGTATTGGCAAAGGAAAGCAAGACCTCACTGGCAATGCCATGGAGCCAGTAAAAGCCAATCATGTAGTTTCTGTTCGTCCTGAAATACCAGTTGGCAAAGCATGTTCTGCTCTTACATCAGCAGATATTATCAAGTTTCTAACAGGAGGTTTTAGGTTGAGCAAGGCTAGATCGAGTGATCTTTTCTGGGAAGCTGTTTGGCCTCGCCTTTTAGCAAGAGGTTGGCACTCTGAACAGTCAAAGGATCACGTTTTTTCTGGTTCAAAGAACTCTCTAGTGTTTCTTATACCTGGGGTTAAGAAGTTTTCAAGGAGGAGACTAGTGAAAGGGAACCACTATTTTGATTCTGTACCTGATGTTCTTAATAAAGTTGCATCAGAACCGTGGCTTCTTGAGCTTGAAATTGAAGTGACTAAGGGCAGCAGAGAGAAAGAAGAAAATAAGTGGGACCCGGTAATAAAACAAGATCCTGGTTTTATGTCAAATAAATGTAATGGTTACCTCAAGCCACGAAATTCTGGCTGCAATCGAGATCTAATGAAGTTTACAATTGTAGATACTAGTTCGGTGGAAGGGCGGGAACGATCCAAGGTTAGAGAGCTGAGAAGCTTACCTCTTGAAGCTACTAGCTTATCCTCCCCCTCTAGTATTTCTAGTGATTGTGAGGATACATCTAGTGACTCAGAAGATGAAGCAGAAGAAACTAGCACCTCCACGGCTGCAGAGGTGATGGCTGATAGGGGAGAATGCGTGGACTTATCAGATTGTGTAAATAGTAACTCAAATGTTGGCATTCCTCACGCCTCTGGTACCACCATTTTATCAGTGGAAAACTATGAAAGCCACAACACAAGTCTGCTTGATGAAGAGGAACAAAAGGTTATGAAATATTTGGCTCCTGTTACTAAACAGCAGGGTTCAACAGATTACATCCATGAAGAATCAATCTGTAGTGTTGAAAACATATCTGCTGACAGGATTTTAAACGATGACAATTCCCTCTGTAGGTCAAACTCACCTGATGCTTGTGAAGATACGGCTTTTCAAATGGGATCCCAAAACTTGTCACCTGCCAGTTCTTTGGCTAAAGGCAGTCCAGATGAGAGAAAGGAAGGCACTGTCACGGGCAACTGCCCGCATAGAGAAGAATCTCCAACGAAAACTCAGTCCCATACATTGATAGACTTAAATGTTCCTCAAGTTTCAATAGATATGGAAACTGATGAACCCTTTCTTATGGAGACAATGCAAAATAGTGACAATTCCTGTGCACATATGTCATTCATTCAGTCTGAAACAACAGTGCAGCCTGAGCCATTGAAGCTTCCTGATAAAGATGCAGAGGTCAACCAGCAGCCAATAATGCACAACCGGAGGCAGAGTACTAGGAACCGACCATTGACCACAAAAGCATTAGAAGCTCTTGAATGTGGGTTCTTCAGTCCAAAGAGAAAGAGAAGGGCCGCAGAGGCTCCACAGAATAACTCCCGAAGAGTTCGTGCGAGGCCTGCTGTTAGTGCCATTTTTAGAAATGGTGCTAGTAATCCCAACATAGAGGAGAATAAGGATGGGTTCTGCAGTACCAAAAAATAGCCAGTCAGTCTCAAAATTTGAATCTGTTACGTGGAGAAATGAGTGGGCTAATTGCTAAGCTGTTCCTGAAACCACCTCCCATGTCCTGCAAAGTGGTATTGATTTTCTAGTCAATAATTGGAGACCAAATATGTCCTTTATCATACTAGGAAAACACAACACTCCATTCACCCAACTAGTTGCAGATTCCTGACCAATGTCTGGTGAAAAATTAAAAGTATCACACATGTTCATCTTACATAAGTTAGATGAAACCGATGGTCTGATGCGGCGTTATAATATGAGAAAGGAGAGGCAGGGATACAATTCCTTCGACTGGAGTAGCATTTTCTCAGTGTAGGGCGATTGACACAGTAGGTTCTTACTGTCTTCTACATAATTGACTTGCAAAGGTTATACCTTATTTGGGTTTGACTGCTGAATGATTCTAATGCCAATCTTTGATCTTGATGCACATAACAGTAATTTTTCCAGTTAATTTTATCTCTTTCTATATAAAAGTGTTGTCCTCAAAAAGTGTATAGAGCAAAAGAATGGTTTACTTTTATAAGATTTTGCAATTTAATAGAGCTTGTCTTCTTGTTTTATTTATTTATTTATGAAAAGCATATAAAAGAATGTCATATTTGCAACAAGATAGCATTGCCATTGCATGATGTGTGAGTTTTTTCTGGTTACAAGTTCAGAGGCAAAGAAAAACTAAGCAGCTTAAAGCCAGTGAAAACGCAAATGTTCAATCAATCATACTTACAACGCCAAATTTTCTTCGCTTGCACGTTACTCACCGGACGACAAGGGAAGAAAAAGGGCAAATAAAAACCATACCCAAGTAATCTTCCTTGGGAACTTATTATTTTTTTCCCCTAGGAAAAGCAGGTGCATTCTTTAGCTAGATCGGAACATGACACCGAAAATTACTGAAATTGACGTCTACCCAATTCCGAGTTATTGAATGGGTGCAGATCATTGATGCTTACACATTTCAACAGGTGTAAATGAGCCATGTTTTCCGGGAGGGAACCGCTGCTTGATTTACTAGTCAAACAACAGTAAGCTCACTTCAGCCTCAAGGGTCCCTTCAGAAATCATGCTCTGTTCACATCCTATGGCCGAATCCTGAACTGTGAAAACAGTTGAGAGGAAATGTGGTAGAAATCATCCAAAGGGCAAAAGCAAAATCTTAAAATTGTTGATCACATGGTCAAAGCCACGAGCCATCGCTTGGCCCATTTCCGTTTCGAGCCTAGAGCTTTGGATATTTTTGCTGAAATTTTTCTTGCATAAATAGACTCAAGAGACCCCACTTCTTCAAGGCCGGTGGTGATGATGATGTTAATCATTAACCATCTAAATTCTAAACCCATGGCTGTTATGTACTCTAAATCATGCTTTTCATCTTCTCACTTTTTAGATAATCTTTAACGAGTCAAAAAGGTGCTGGATTCCAAAAGATCTTTTTTTTTTCTCTCCCTCCAGTCTCCATCAATGCTCCAGGGGTTTGATCCTACAAGCTCAAGTGTTCAAAAATCCATAATTGGTACGAATTAGAAGCAAAATCTGCTTGGATTTAGCATCATGAAGAAGGAAAAGCTAGTGATAATACGTGAGGTAATATTGATGTCATGATGAATTCCATCCTTTGCTTACTCAAGTACGCTTTTTCTTTTCTTTCCTTTTTTTAAATTTTAAATTTTAATTTGGGTCCATTATGAAAGCTAACGTTCTTGTCCTTTAAACCCAGTCAAAATGAAACAAAGTCTTTCAAATCCATCAATTTACAATAGTTGGAATTGAACATTAACCATCAGACACAAACTAGACAAGGTTCATACTTGAGCACGACTAAATCGTTTAATAATTATTTCTCCTAATTACTTTTTATTCCTTTTCTTTATCGCCAACACCACGTCCATATCAACAAACAATAGAATATTCATAAGTTTTCTTTTACCTCGATCAAACATCATTCTCATGAGAAAAAAATAATAATAAAGAAAAGGGGGTGGGGGGAACGGAATATGAGGCCATGGCCGTCTTTTCTGTTGTTTTTATCCATGGGGTTACTTAGCTTATGTCAATTAGCAACAGGGTTTTTTCTAAATTATTCAACATTTGTGACATTCGAGCATCTGAATGGTGTTTAGGTCGTCTTCTATATTCGATCTTGTTAAAAATATATATCTATATATAAACTTATAATGTTAAAATATGTTTGTTTTTACATTGTTGTGTTGAAGTTTGTTTTCATAGATTACATCGATCCATCATCGGTGATAACTAAGTAAATTTTATTTGTCTGGACTAATAGTTGCTGATGGGGAAGTAGCAGATGCCTTGCAAAATGGTCTTTTGAACCTGATTGACCAGAGTTTTAGAATTTAGCCCATGGTTCGTGTTCTTATTTCTGTCTCTTAGTTGTTTCTTATTCCATACAGCCGGGCTTCTTGTTGTTTCTTATTAAACTTTGTGCAAAAGTTTTTGGAACCCTGAATTAATCCTTCGAATTTACATACATGGGGTACTTAATTTCTTCTTTCAAGTAGTGACCTCCAAAACGATTAATCAGTAAACAAGTTTGGGTGATTTGTTGGGATTTTCTTTTAGTTTTAATCCAATATATCAATGGGATGGTTGTGAACTGATTCTCCATCTTTTTCAACTCGTAGGATTGAACAAGTAGAGCTCTTCCCTGAGTTGAGGGATTGTCTTGTCGGTTAGGGAAATGGCTAATGCACTTGTTTCTTTTTTTTTTTTGTTTTTCTGGTTTCTCATATTGATTGAGCTATAGTGGCATCCCCCAGCACGATCAATGAGGAACAAAGAAACACACAAAACCGATTGGCCATAAATAAGATAGGTTTGAGTATCCCTAGAGAATTATCGAAAAAGACTATAATATTCTTAGACAATTACAAGAAGAATTTAGCTAGAATCATGGAAACTAAAAGCTTATAGAATGTCACATATATTATATATAATTAAGGTTCTTGGCAAAAGAACTAAGTTATAAAGAATTTTTTACTATAAGCAGAGCTTATTCTTGATCAAGGAACATAGAAAACTCGAGATCGTTTAGGGTGATTAGGGATAAAAACTCACCGAAAACAAATTAGAGTAAAGCAAATCCACCGGTAGGAGCAGGGCAAAGCAATACAATTCTTTTAAGATAATAAACGTTTAGTAGTCGTCCTTACTCTAAAATATTATTATAGTGTACCTAGAAAACAAAGCAGCAACCATCTCTATAATGTGATTAAAATATGTAATAAGAAATTGAAAATCCGGACACCTGCTTGTTGCTTTCCTGGGTCCTTTGGATCAAATGGTAAACAGGATTCGGCACAGTTTTAACAGACTCATCCTATTGACAAGATAGGCTTCTTGCATTTCTTTTTTTCTCCTGCTACATAGGTTGCAAAGCTGCTTTTTTTATACCAACTTCAGGGAGTTGGATATATGCATAGAAGGAGAAAATGCAAAAGTTGAATTAGAGTTAAAGATGATGATTATTGTTAAGATGTGGACACCTACTATTTTATTAGAATTTGATCAACACAATAATTGTCCAATCTTGTCAAATAATAATTCAACTTTGGCCATCCACCAAAGCACCCTTCAATTCTGAAATTCTTCATTTGAGCTATGTGTATAACTCTCTTGCTATGGCAGATTGTAAATCCCCTCTTTTTTGGCTACAATGCTAGGTTGACAAGAATTCCTAGTAATTTTGTCATCCTCAAATTGCTCTGAAACTTTGATTTGATTATATATTTAGCCAACCGTATATCACTGTTGGAAACTAGGTAACAAAAATTTTAACATTATGGGTCATGATAACATTATTAGTACTGCACAAGAAGAGGCATCTTGGAGAACCAACCAAATTAGTTTATGAAAGAAAAAATTAATTAATACTATGAAAGAGAATGGCAATTAAATTAATAATCAGCAAATTAGGGGGGCAATTTCCATGCAGTTGTCCTTTGTCAAATTTTAACCCTCTTCATATATATTTATATAAAGCCAAAGAAGACCAGGTTCCAATGTTACTCCTGTGGCAGCTAGAGCCCTCTTCTTCACCAGAAATGAAGGGGAATTCCCTGGTTTTTGTCTTCCTCTAGACAGAGCAGCTTCCTGATTTTATGTTCACCAAAAAACAAGCCCCCACTTTTAGTTAAGAGCACCAACAACAAGAAAGAAGAAAGAAACAATAGAATTTGGAGCCAAGGAAAAGAAACAGACAAGCTTGTATAGTATCAATATATCTTTTCCTCTCAGTTTCAAATGTCAAATATCTCAGGTGATGATAGAAGCTTCTCTTCAGGAAACACTGGAGAGGAAGTTCAGCAGCTTGAACAGAAGCAGCAGAAACAACAGCTGCAAAATAACTTTCCGGGCTCTGGTTCAGGACCTTCTGGTGCTTCTAACAGCAATGGTTCTACCTCTCAACAGCCACATCAACCAGTTAAGAAGAAAAGAAATTTACCAGGAACTCCAGGCAATTTCATTTACCCATGAATCTCAATTATGCTTTCTTCTATGCTAAGTTTATGTAATTTAGGTGACATTTGATCTTAGAATTGCTCAGGGAAGTTCAGATAGCTGATGTTGGTTTTCAGATTTAAAATATGATTTGATTTGGATGCATGGCTTTGAGTTTTACATGCTTCAATAGAAGCATGCATGCCAAGGTAGATTTGATCCAGTTAAGCAGAACAAAAGAACAAGCTTTCTAATAGGGGCATCTTCCAGGAAATAAAAGCTGACAGCTTTTTGCAAGAAAAGATTAATTGTTAATTTCTTATATAAAGGGTTCAATTATTGCTATGAGATTACAATAATTGCCAAGAACTGTTTGCTTGATTGCACTTTTTACTTCTCTTTTTGTTTCTGATTGTTCTATTTGGGCCAATACTGGATCTTTACTGTACAAGACAGAACTTGCTTGCTAAGATTATACAAACAATACTTAATTCATTTATTTTTTTTCAAGCAAACCTTCTTCTACTCCGTCATGCTTTCATTGAGTGTTAAGTAGTCTTTTGAACTTATTGTATACTGTTGTTTGAATTAGATCCAAACGCTGAAGTTATTGCTCTATCACCAACAACGCTTATGGCGACAAATCGATTCGTGTGTGAGATATGCAACAAAGGATTCCAAAGGGACCAAAACCTACAACTGCACCGACGAGGTCACAATCTTCCATGGAAGCTAAGGCAAAGGACGACCACTGAGGTCAGGAAACGAGTCTACATTTGCCCCGAGCCGACTTGTGTCCACCACAACCCGGCTCGTGCACTAGGGGATCTTACGGGAATAAAGAAGCATTTCAGCCGTAAGCATGGTGAGAAGAAATGGAAATGCGACAAGTGCTCAAAGAAATATGCTGTGCAATCTGATTGGAAAGCTCATCAGAAGACCTGTGGTACTAGGGAATACAAATGTGACTGTGGAACCATCTTTTCAAGGTATATACTAGATCTTTCCACTTAATGAAACTTAAAAGATATTGCATCTGCATTTTGCATGGAGAACGGAAATTGATACGGTATCCTTTACAAAGGTACAATATGATTCAGTACTGTAAGGCGTCCAATGATCATTTGGTGACCCCAAAGTTTATCAGTTTTTGCATGGTAATCTATGGGCTTCTACAGCAATGCGGATTTTAAAAAATTTCTTAATGGATATAGGTTGTCTTGCATATGTTTTATATTATGCATTAATTATAGAGATATCATCTTTAATTAGGCTCTCCAGATAGAGAAATGTTAGACAATGGCCAACAACTGATAGGCTTTTTCGTTCTTCCTTTTTGACGACTTTTGTAGTTATGATATTACAAAGCCTCTCTCTAGATCAAAAGTACTGTTTCTTATCAAGATTTTTATCCAATAACAACCTAATTTGACCCCACTGCATATTTCCTTGTGCAGGAGAGACAGCTTCATCACCCACAGAGCTTTCTGTGACGCATTAGCTGAAGAAAACAACAAGGTAAACCAAGGACTAATGAACCACATGGGATCAAACTTGCAAAACCAAATGCCAGAGCTCATGTCATCAATGCCAATTAGTAATGCCAACACATCTATGGGAATATCTGACTTCAACAACTTTGACCCGAAGAACCCGCTCAAATCCCTTCCCCAAGAGCTAGTGCCAATGCCATTTAAGTCCATGAACATGGGAGGAGGCATGTTTTCAAGCAGCTCAGGCACTCTGTTTGGTGGCCCAAGAAGCATTTCCGCAGCTTCCTCTAGCCTACAGCTTAGTTCAAATAGCTCCTCTGGCTTCAATTATTTACAAGACAGCAAAAATGGTTGCCAAATTGCGGGTTCGCCCAACATGTCTGCAACAGCCTTGCTACAGAAAGCAGCCCAAATGGGTGCAACTGCAAGCAATAGTATAAACTCTCCCGTGATGCAAAAAAGCTTTGCTAATAGCATCGCAGGTACTGACCAGTCCATTAGACCACTATCTTTTGGTGGAATTCAGCAGCAGAACACATCTTACGATCACTTCCCATCACAAACTGATCAGTCAAGCATGGTTGGGATCAGCGAGGGAGGATTCTCCAACCCGCTCATGCAGAAAAGCCCCAACGAAATGACCCAACTTTTTAATGCTGTCACAGGAAGCTCAGCAAATTTGAATGATATGGGAATGTACGCTAGCATGTTCATTAACGGAGCTGACCGAAACCAAAGCTTGATGAAGAACATGGAACATGAAGACAGTGGTAGCACTAGCTTGTTACAAGGAAGAACTCCGGCGATGGAAAGGAACCCAACAGGGCCATCAATATTTGGAGCGAGCACTACTGGAGGCAGTAACATGACGACCCTTGATTTCATGGGGATTGGGGGGTCAAGGCAGCAAGCCAATTTGCACGAACAGCAGCATCAGCATCAAAGATTGGAACTGGAAGCAATAAGCCAACAAAGACTGCCAATAATAAACCCTTTCCAGCAACAGCTCTCACATGGGGATTCAGTTATTGAAAAGCCAATCTGGGATGTCTGAGAGCAATATATATATATATATATTTATATTTTCTACTTTTTGTTACTTTTAGCTGTCAGCTTGTCCCTGGAAGATTTCTTGTTCTTTGTGTGGTGACAGTGCTGAGATGGCCACTTGGGCATTAGGTACGAAATGGGGTTCACAGGGTCCTCACCCACTTATCTATCGTCAAACCGTGGGCCTGAATTCCTTCCACTCATGAATGACTCCGTGCCCAGTGGGAAAGCCCTGTGTATGTGTGTGGTCACGAAATAACCAGGTCTGGCCACTCCTCCAGACTCATTTTTCTTCAAAGTTGAACAAACAAATATGAGACTCCTGTTGTTTTGTAACCCAGAAGCCACAGCCAATTTGTATCGACAAAGAAGAAAGGCAAGAAAAAACTCACTAGAGTAAGAAATGTAATCTTAATTAAACTGTGGAACCCTGTTTGGAGCCTGCCATTGGAAAGTGTTTTCCACCTGCCCCATCGCACTCATAGGAATTGCACATATTTCATCTTTACCTAATTCCTGCTTTTACCCTCCAGTAAGGACCATCATTTCCTTAACTTTGTCCCACCCCCGCGGGTTACATCGCTATGTATTCTTTTGCCATTTTTCAAGTCAATTTTTGGTGAAACTGATTGCATCAAACTAGGAACCTCCTCTCTCCTATTCTCAATTGAGTACCTTGTTCTTATTCAGCTAAAAACTCATAATCTCTTTCTCCTCCTAAAAAAGAAAAACAAACACAACTCTCTTTTGTTTGGTTTCTCCCATAAAATTAGAGATAATCTTGCAATATACTAATTGAACTCCATAAAAATTTCTGATAAAATAACAAAAAATTAATTCAAGTTGAAAATGAAATTTACATAATACTAATTAGATTAAAACAAACGTGAATAAAATTGTATGTATCAAAAGCTAGAACATGAATTAAAAAAAATTACAACATAATACTCTAAAAAGGTTGTGAACTATTGAAAGAAATTCAAATAAGTTTTTATTTTTTTATTGTGTTTAACTAAGTTCTTATAATTTTTTTATTTTTGATCAAATAAATTTTTAAGATTATTTATTAATTAATTGTCATTAATCAAAATACCACTTATTATTATATGTCAACGTGTTGCTGAGGCACAAGAGTAAAAAATATCATATCGCAACATCATTATGTTACATTAATATATCACGTCACCATTCAATATGATATTTCAATATATTACGTCAAGTAGTGTTTTTATTAATAATAAATAATCGATAGTTAATTATAAAAATTTATTTAATTTAAAATAAAAATAAAAAAAATTTAATTAAATATAATAAAAATAAAATTTTATTTAAATTTTTTAAAATAATTTTTTAAAATTTGGAAGTGTCATGCCAAAAATTATCAATGATTCAACGTTAACTTCTTGGTCCAAATGAGCAGTGAATAAGAATGGGGCTAGACTAGGATGAAGGCTGAGCCCAGAACTTCAAAATGGAGTCCTTGAAAAGTTAAAAATCCCAAAACGAAACCTGTAGCCAAAAAGCCCAAACCAAATCTGCCACCAAGTCTGGTAAAGACAGGGGCAGTCTCGTAATAAGGCTTGGCCTTTCTCTCCTGTATCGACGGGTAAAAAACCCTAACCCTAATTTGGATCCTTCTATATATACGCGATAGCGAATGGCCAACTCTGCTGTTGAAGCCAAGGCTGGGGTTTCTTTTACTTTTTTTCTTTTTTTGCTTGTTATCTTATGTGAAAGCGTCGATTATGTTTCATTTTTTCAGCGATGAAAGAGGAGAGGCGGTGATGTTGAGAACTACCTATTTTATGAAGGGTTTTGGCCTTTTTGTGATTAGAAAGTCACCAATGGATCCTTCTGAGCCTTCTCTCTCTTTCTTTCCTATGATGAGTGATTCCAACTTTGCTAAAAATTTCTCTACTTGTCTTCTTGATTTTCCTTTTTGTTTTAGAGGTTAATTTCGTTCAGTCTGATTCAGAGCCATTGATGTGATGATAATCTTTTCTGAAAATACAATGTCGACTAAAGAAATCAGACTACAATTATCTGATCAACTTGGCTCTCTAATCTCTAAATCTCTATCCCTCTTACGGAAAATTTTTGTCTTTAGAGTTCAGGGTAGCAGTTTATTTACTTTCAAAAAAAAAAGGTAGCAGTTTATTTATATCCAAATTATAATTTTGTTATAAAAAAAAACAAAAAAAAGAATTCACCAGTTCAATTGTGAAAATTGAATTTTTTTTATTTTTTTAAAATAAAAAATGGAGAGACAATTTTAATTGGATTTATACGACTGGAACGTTGGGCTTAAGCCATAAACCTTGCTTAAACTTTCTTAAAACATTTTCGTTAATTGATACAATAAGAGATTCATCCAGGGTTACATGCCTCAGTAGAATCCATCAACATATTTTTGTTAGTATTAAATTATTACAAAATTGTGGAAAAATGAATTACACGTGTAAAAAAGATTCCATCACTATAAGGCAGAGCGTTCTGGGGGCTTGTTTATGGTTGAAGCTTTGCTATATGTACCTGAACTCTGGAATGGGACGCCCTAATCTTAGCTGAACATTGACGTGAACAATGTTTGAAGCTGCATTCAGTATCTCCTTTTCTGCTTCCTTCGCCGCTTCCATAGCATCGCTGGAACCAATTGGTATTGAATATGTCAGAGTCTTTATGGTTCTATATGTAGTGAGGTGAAAAGAAGAGAGATTGTACCATACCAAATCATAATATCGGGAGGCATGCCAACCTCAACTTCGAGTAATAGCTTTCCTCGCAACATGTGACGGGTTATGCGCTCAACCACAAACTTCTGCATATTCACATTCGAGAAAAAAAAACATTGTTTGACAATAAGTATGGCAGAATACAGTAGGAAAAAGGTGGAACAAACCCATGTATTCCTCAAGGCGAAAGTGTGGTGTGGCAAATAACAAAATTCACTTTCCCTTTCAACAATAGTTAAAAGTTTAGCCCACTTGAGCTTGACCAAAGTCCAAACCACATTTGCCTTGCTACTTCAGTGCTCAGATGCTCTATCTACGGCATACTTTATTTATAGTGAGCCTAAACTTAAACACTCAACAAAATGCAAACAGATACCTCTGGAAACTTTGACGAAAACGTGCCACAAACAATTGCTTCAACATCTTCCTCCCTGGCAGAAATATTACTTTTCTGTTCCATGATTCTCTTCAAACTTTCTTTCTGGTCCATTACATCAGGAGAGAACTCTACATATGCAGGATCTACAATTTTGAAGGCCAAAAGAAAGTTTATCAGAATGTAAATATGCCAACAACTTGGTGACGCACAGACTGACTTTGGCATTGATTGTATAGTCCAATTTACCAGTAATCTCTTCCATAGGTATCATATATCTACCATGATATTCTACCAGGCAAAACAAAAAAGTTTCATTACATGCTAAACTCCATAGAAGTACATCTTAGCTCAGTTTTCAGGTTTCACACTGGTCAAAAGTCACATGCTGCAAGAACATTTGTTTCCCCATGACCACAGGTTAAATTCATCAAGCTTAATGGTAGGAGAAATCATCCATGGAAATTAGAAATAATGTAACTACCCAGTGAGGAGACATTATCAACAGAAGACAAATGATGTGATCACCTAGATGGAAAGTTAGTTTCGTTCTTCTTTTTCTTCTTTCCCTTAACAATCAGTTGTCTTTTCTAGATAGTCATCTTCCAACAGAAAATCTTATGCCAATGCCAAAATTACAGCACTCATCTTAAATAATTTGTCTGAGCCAATTTCGAGACAAAGTAACCATGCAACATACCTATGTGTATGAAAACTTCAGTCACTTCAGGGTGTGATTTATGAATTTGATGACGAACATTTTCACCAATGCCATGTGCAGCACTAATACTAGAAAAGGGATCGACCTGCAGGTCAAAAATAAAGGAAATATCATGAAGGGCATCAGGAAATAAGCAGTTTTATAGTCAAACTTAAAACTGAACAACATAAAGTACTAGAAACGACAAACTAAGCCCTATCCCACTATTTAGGATTGGCTATATGGTTCACATTGTGGCATTGTACTCTATTCAAGACCATATCCACAGTAAGCCTAGCAATAATGAGGTCAATTTTTATACTTTCCATTCATGTCCTTTTGCAATTTCACCAGCATTAGAAAATGTAGTAAAAACTCACCACAATATGTACATCAAGGTACAGATTTGAACCAGCTCTCCTTCCTCTCAAACGATGGCATCCCTACAGACAATTGTGAAAAGAGTAGTTAAGGAAGACAGCCAAAAAAGGAAAAGGCAAAACTTAATTGTAAATTTCACCAGTAGCAACAAGCCAACAGATCATGATATAAAATACCGGGAGCATGCATCTAGAATGATGAAGTATATTTACTGAGAAATTAATTTTAGGTACAGAGCTGTATCTGGTCTTCATATGCAGATACACAAACATATTATGGTACTTACCTTGACTCCTTCAACTTGTAGAATTGTTTGATTTATGGGCTCCAACTGTTCTGCAGGGATTGCAGCATCGACAAGTTCAAGGACACTACAAAGTTGGCCAAAAAGAAGATGTAAATTATGGAGATTTCTATACAAACAACATGTCATCTATATCTATGTTATCTCAAACACTAAAAACCAAGCCTAAATATTCGGTAGACATTGCAGACAGACTTCCAGCGAAACAAGGCTTACCAATTATAATAGGACTACAAACATGAAATTATGAGCCAAACTTTATCAATTTATCAGTTTCTGTAATGGAAACATATTAGAACATACCTAAAATCAAGAAACACGGCAAAAACAGGTGATGTATAAATCCACTCAATCAAGAAGACATGAGCATGATAACTTCATCCCTATCCAATAAACTGGAGGTAAAAGAATAAATGCAGAAATTTTAGATCCTAAACATAACAGTATGTTTGACTATTTCCACGCTGACTGATACCATTTGACCTCTTGAATTGCAGAATAGCCACAATCATTTTGAAGCTCACATGCCTAAAAGGACACCATGACAAAGCAAACAATAAGAGAAATGGAGCTATATGAAGGACACGAAGCAATGCACCTCTGGTATCCAGTCTCCAGACCAGCTTTTAGAATCATTCCTGAGACAACCAGTCCAGCAAGAGGATCTAAAAACTTTACTCCAAGAATAGAGCCTCCTAGATCATGATGGACAAGGCATATAGTCATTGAGTGTTCACTTACATACAATTCAATCGAAGGAAATCCACAGGAATAGACTTAAACATTTAAAGGGGTAGGGAAAAGGAAGGGAGGTGGAAACTAGTTGAGTAACTAATTTGTAATTCAGATTCATCAAACAATCAAGCACAGTGAAATTTTCATTTCACAAATAAACCATCCAGTAGTAAAGACCTTCCAGACAACAACCAACCACCCCCAACAAGAGAGATTTTCAAAGAAAAAGGAGCTTGGCAAAGGATGTTATTGAAGTTTCAGTAATTTTACAGATACAATAATCAAGAAAAAAATATCTTCATAATTAGTATAACTTGAATGTGGAAAATTCCTTCCGAAGAGAGACAAATCCTAGCCCATGACAAGGCAAGGGTAAAGAACAAGCCAAAGGCTAAAACAACCAATATTAATTAGCAATCCTCAAGCCAAAAGCAAGGACTTCCATTTTGTATTGCTTACCAATACTATAACCAATTCAGCAAAGCATTGCTCAGAAGAATACAGGACAAAAAAGATAATCAGCGAAAAGATCTCTTACCAACCCCAATAAGTGCAACTACAGATGAAATTGCATCTGCACGGTGATGCCATGCATTTGCTTTCATCAGTCCACTGCCCTGCCTTTCCCCAGCTCTTTTTGTTATCCAGTAAAGCCTACATGTAAACATACAGAAAATAACTTTTAGAGCAGCAACCACACATGTGAAAAAGAAGAAACAGAGTTGTTATCAAAAAAGAAGTGAAAGTAGAATAAACAAAAGGGTAGCTCGATACCCTTCTTTAACGCATATTGCTACAATGGTCACATTCAAAGCTAGTATAGGGTGATCCATATCAATTCCATGATGATTTCCACCATGATGATCGATATGTCCATGAGCCAACAAATGATTATTAACTACTTCAGGAACAGTGGACAGCAACCCCTGAACACAGAATGCTCAACTTACTGTAAGGTCCAATCTAGTTTCATTTCAAATATAACCTTTTTTCTCAGTAATGTATACTTTGAAATTGTTTCAGCATTATTGATATTGGGATTTTTTTTTTTTTTTGTTTTAACTCCTTATTCTGTCTAAATCATAAAATATAGGAAGAAAAACAAATGTGGTCATACAATTAGGAGATCTAAAGCATGCCAAGCAATACCACCAGCAGTCGCCAAAAGCATACAAGAAATTCCCAGGGCTCCAAGAGTTTCAAATTTACCATGTCCTAAGGAGAATAAAAAAAATAATGAGACGTCGAAGCAATACACAAAAGAAATAAAAAAAAAAAAAGAGAAGGAAAAAAGCTACTACAACATAACATTCATTACTATGAGCAAAATTAAGAAAAATGGAGTAGCTTGTAGGTACAATCATTAGTGACCATATGGGTGTTCTTCGTCTTTGGGAGCCTTTGCAGCTTTGAATGACCATAATGCAACCCCACTTAGAACCTACAAACAAAAGAAATTTCCAACAAAATCAATTGCTTGAGTTACAAGTTTTAACAAATAAACTCTTGCAAGACTATAATTTTACCACGTCGGAAATAGAATGGGCTGCGTCGGCGATGATGGCGGTGCTTCCAGATAAATAACCAGTCAAAGCTTTAGTAGTAGCTAACCCAATATCCGCTCCTAGACCCAACCGGAATATTTTCTCTCCTTCCTTGGTTATATTATGGTGGTGATCGTGATGATCATGAGAATGACCAAAATGCCACCGTCTGGGGATGCTGTAATTGGGGTTATCAGAGAAGAGAGGGGGAGAGTAGATATGGAAATGGGGATTGAGGGACTGGACTATGACGGGGTTGGGATGGGGATTTTTGGGTGAAGAGAGCCTTGAGAGGTAGGACCTGTACATGGGATTTAGATTTTGGAACCTGAATCCCATTATTGTTTTGGAGTCCTTTCTCAAAAGCCAAAATTGGAAAATATATATATAGAGAGAAGCTAGCAATCTGCTTAGTTATTGAATTAGGAAAGCTACTGGAGCAGGAAGAGCGGTGCCGTGTCAATGAACTGCAACTTGGGGAAATCTATTCCTAGGATTGCTTGATTAGTGTATTCGCCGGCGGCGTTCGGCGCACGCATTCTGTGTTATTTATGGGCTAGAAATGGGCACACGGCCCACAACAAGATTTTGAGTCTGGGATCCCATTCAAAATTTCATATCTAGGTTCGGTGTTCAGCCATTGGCCCAAAATTTTGTTGCCAGATCCATTACAAGTAAATTCCTTAACAATAGTTCCATTTACTATCACGAGGAAGCAACGTTCTTCTCTGGATAAAAACGTTGACCGCTATTTTTAGGATTTTGATCAATGATGGCACGGTCCAAACTGGGGTTCGTCCGTGAGGGCTGAGATAGAGAAAGACAAAAGAGAAACTCCAGGCAGAGGTTTTTTTGTTTTTGTCTTTTCATGTGCTTGTCAAATTGAATACCAAGCGCAAGCTCCGGAATATCCAAAAAGCTGCAATTGCATTTGTAATGTCCAGTATATATAACGTTCCGCTTGTCCCATTACCTTCCATTTTCCACCTCTACCCACCAAAAAATTTTATTACTACTATAGAACACTCACTGTGTATGGACAGGCCGGCATTTCCAACCAAGGTAACAATGGCAGAGCAAGTCTCGTCATCTTCTATCACGCCATCTTCTATTTCCCTCTCTGTTCTGGTCCCTGTAACCAGGAGTACTCCGTTGCCATGACCTGTCAGGTCTATAACTCCAACCGGAATTCATTCTGGGTTCCAGGTAGTTCCTTCCTGGCACATACTCTGAAAACCTATTTGGACTATTCTCTGGACTCCATGACTCAAACCCGTCATGCCCCACATACTCATTTCCTTCCCAAGGAGGACCTGACCGCGACTGAGGCTGCACAGATCCTCCAAACGATGCATTATAATTGGTTTGATTAGCCTGAGAAAGAGGATTAGAAGCCAAACTCTGCCTCGCCCTCCAAGGATCAGACATTGGACCTATGTTTCCCACTGGGGGCCTCGATGAATATAGATGCGTATGAAGAGGAGGATCAGTTACTTGGGGTAGTTGTGGCCGTAGATGTGGTGGTGTTTGCGGCCGTGACAGTGTTGGCATCAAGGGAGAAATAGAAAATGAAGAATGCAGTTTTTCTGGTGCGTTTGGTGTCATGGAGATTGGTGCAGGTTTCACATTAGTCAAGGTTTCAACCCGCAATGAGGGACCAGCTGCAGCTGACAAGTTTGTTAAGGAAGAGTTAGCAATGGGTAGATTTTTCAAGGTTAAGGCTATCTCGGAAGCCGGTGGTTGCATAGCTGGAGAATTAGATGGATGACCATGGTGTGAAAAAGCAACATTAGGAGACTGTCGCTTTTCAGGAGTCATGGCGCTTGATTGAGGCAACAACTGTGCTATGGCCGCTGCAAGCTGTTGGGCTAATAATTGGCCATTTGCGTCTTGCTGTGGCGCCGCCATGCTAGTAGCAGGAAGCCTTTCCGCAACAGGAGTGGTGGTGCCAACTCCAAGAGAAGCTTGGGCAACTGTGTTTCCAATTTGACTTTGCTGTGAAAAGGGGTTCCTGACTGCCTCCGGTTTCCATCCACTCTGCACGTTAAACAAATACTTCAATTTCGTATAATGAGATAATAATGATAATTAGAGGTCAAATGAAAATCATGAACATATAATGTAATGATGTCATAAATCAGAGATTCTTTAGATAAGTATATCATCTTCGGACATAGTACAAAAGTACTATA
The DNA here is from genome assembly GCF_053813885.1 of Theobroma cacao. NCBI lineage: Eukaryota > Viridiplantae > Streptophyta > Magnoliopsida > Malvales > Malvaceae > Theobroma > Theobroma cacao. Next base: position 36,164,646 of record NC_142639.1, on the reverse strand, counting down.
TTTCATCATTTGAGAAATATAGTAACGACGATGAGGGTCAGGGTCAATAGCATGATGCGAAGGCTCCTGTAATTTCCCAGACCCAGAGCACAGGCATCCACAAAAAAAGAACCCACACGGCCTGATTAACCTGTTCTACCCTACCCTTTGCCACGTTTTCCCTGCTGGATAACTGATGAAGAGACCCATCACTAGTTGACGTTAACCATTCGCTTTCCCCCATGTGGGATGCCCACGTCTTAACAGTCAGCCATTTTTCTATTGCAGATCCCATGTTTAACCTTTAATTTCGACGGGGATTATTTAATTCTTTTCCAGTGCATGCCAATCCTCTATATCTGGTATTTTATATTTATGTATGAAATGTGGATCAAAGGAGTGCAACGAGGAGCTAATCCACCCGCCCCTAAGAAACTGAAAATAAATTCTTGGCAGAAGCCAATATCACGCACCGTTCCAGGATTGCTCGATGGAGTTGGGGATGGAAGAGACACTTCAACCTTCTCTTCCACGTTTTTACCAATATTATTTGAATTACCGGCCCCACCAGCCTTAATCATGTCTAGCAGCTTCACTGTTTCTTCACTTGTCAAGTTACCAGCTTGGCCAGAAGTCAAGGCAAAAACCAAAGCCGGGTTTTTCAGCAGTACAGCTAACAACTCAAGATCTGGTTCAGCTGCAACGCCACCACCTATGTGGGAGGAAGAAGGTGCCAAAGTGGCTGCACTATTTACATGTTCACCATGGGTAACCTGTGTTTCAGTAGAGTCAGTATCAGGTGGCTGTTCAGTTGGGATTTCTGGGGTCAGCGTGTCATCATAATCCATTTCTCGGTCCCACGGTTCCTTGGGGTTAGATGGTATCTCCTGGATTGTGTAATAGAATGTTTCCCTCTCTCTACGGTTTCTGTTTTTCTGCACATCAACCTCTTTGCTATTCTCACCAGCACCAACTCTCCAAAGCTCGTTGAGTTTTACTTCTGCAGAAAAGAAAAGGACTTAAAACAGTTTGAAACCCGCAGATCGAGTAACATGAGTGAGAGATGACACCAACAAGAATAAGATACAGAATATTTACCAAAAACAAGCTTAGAGAGAGAAAGAGAATGAAATCAAAATCAAGCAGTCAGAAAGTCATAGCGGTACAATCTGATTGCTCGTCTTACAGATGGCCTAGCACTGTATAAGGTTGTTGAATCATCGTAATTGGGATGGTTGTTAAGGGGAGAAAAAATTACAAAAAAAGAAAGATGATGGGGAGAAGAAAAATGTCCTCGAAAGATACTCCAACCAGTGAAAATCAGAAACAAAGTAGAAGATAACAGTTCAACTAAAATGTCTGCCTCCCTCAACTTTTCTGACAATTCCTTTGAAGCTGAAAATTGGTCATAGATGAATAGTAATTGAGCTGGTACTGTTACTGACACTGGCTTAAAAATGCAGAAAATATTAGAGGCAGGTTGAAGAAACCTGAATTTTTTTTTTTCAACAACAATTTACTGGCAACAAGCAATGCATGTCAATGCAACTTGGAGTGGCTTCAAGCTCATCATAAGAAAAATCCTCTACCGTTGCCTTATGGCCCCATATATCTGTGATATCATCAAGCCTCCTTGGTCAATTTTGCTGATGAAAATAATACCTCTTCAAAATACTCCTAACTTTGGTTCCAAAATCATGAAAAAATTTGCTTTGACCACATTTTAAACCAAATGTGTTCAGAGAACAAGTGTGACCACTTTTATCCAGAGAAATTTCAATTTCAATTTCTTAGCATCCAGCTATCCAAAGTTAATAGGATAAAGGAAAATCCCTTATTGCCATCAGTCTGATCATTACACCTTGGAATCACTGGTCATTCAAGGTTGAAGCTCCATAAGGCTTCAATCAAACTCAATTGAGCAAATTCTTTTTAAGGATAATATTAAATGATTGCATGTTATTGGTTTAGCAACAGCCTTTGGGCAACATCTGCCTTGGATCAAGGCACACACATTTCAAACGGCCAGCATTGATCCTATTGAAGCAATTCCATCCTCCATAGTTTGATAATGAAAACCTGGTAGAGATTATAATATAAGGACTAACCATTATGTTAGCAAAAGCTTCATTAAATGAATAAGAATTTTATCTACCATGACTAGCTGTCATCAAATTTTCAAACTAATGATTTTCATTTTCTCTGCAAAACGTTTTGGAAGTACAACTCACCAGCACCTTAATTTTTGACGGTTATGAGCCAGATGGCACTTCACTAAAGCTATTGCAAGCGCATTCCAAATGTTGGTGCACACATCAGAATAAAAACAATCAAGTGTAGAACTGAATTTTGCAATAGACCAAAAGTCAATATATTCATTAACGGGAATTCTAATGTTTTCAACAACAGGACATTTCCACCTTGGCGATACAATTATCATAAATATGATCACATATCAGGAGATATATTTGAAACAATTTTTTTTTACTTTCAATATTTAGGAAAAGAGGGTTAAGTGTATATACAACGAAAACAATTCCCAAGTTTCACACAAATAATATTTTCAGGTTGTGATTCTATTCCTAATGGGAAAAAAGTAGAAAAGATAAAAGATTGCGGGTAATGGGATGGAGGATGAAAGAAAGTAGGCAGCTGTGGTTGCAAAGACAATTGAATCTTCCTCCATGATAATTTTGGAAATTACTTAAAGGGCACACTCTACCATCTAAAATTCAGGGAGTTAATACAAGCAACTAATGAAAAAACACTAGAAGCAAATGTACCTGGTGGTGTGTGCCATGGGATTTTGACCTTCTGGCATTTCTCCCATGGAGGCTCCTTTGAATCCATATTCTGTTTTGGATCAAGACAAGTTCCCAGCCTGTTAGAAGTTTTAGGGGGAAGTATTACAGGTTTCTTTTGTTCTTCAGCAGGCCGGACATGAACTTTAGAAACTGGTGGAGAAAAGCTGGCCTGAGAAGTTGAAGGTTTGTTTAGACCTTCACTCTTTGCTTCATTCATTCCATTAGAGGAGGAACCCGTTTTTCCATATTTACTCTGCATATATAGAGCACGCATTTTTGCTTTTTGGATATCATCAGCGGACATGGGGCGACTTTGGCTGATAGGTACTGTTCTTGTTGTCTGTGAGCTTTTGCCAGCCATCTTTTGCCCTGGCTGTTCCACTAACTGAACCTTCCTGCGTTCCCTGCTATCTGGACTAGCTAAGGCAATATGCTACTCTTGAAAGGAACCAAATAATTGCATGTACATAATCTTGCACATTTTCAAGCAATTAAGATAGAGTGGCAAAAGAGAAGAATAGTTTGCTGAGAAGTTCAAGCAAATGGATCATAATTAGCAGCAAAGAAATCAGTAAACCCCACCCCCCCCTCCCCAGCGAAAACAAAAAGGTCAAACCCTTAAAACAGATGAGATACAATCAACCTCCTAGATGAACTTAGGAACTGTAAACTCTTAAAAAACAGATGCTGAGCCTACCACTTATGTGAGAAGCAATTAACATATCTTTAGTTTAGACATGTCATCAGATGTCAATGACTTCATATGAAAAATATTTGATAGGAGTGACCAAAAATGACCCAAATCATACTAAGTATACTTAAGAGTTCAAACTGATAAGAGAACTTGTTCCTTAAGAAATGATTTTCTCTTCTTTTTTTTTTAATTCTTTAGATGGTCTATGAGTCAAAATGCATCACATCCTCCCCCCCTACCCAAAAAATAAAGAAATAACAAATAAAAAAAAAACAACGAAGAGAGGCGACAGAGACGATCAAGAAACACAACCCAACAATGACAAGGATACGGGAACCAGATACACCAAGGATGTTCTTCTTTGTGGAGTCATCCATGGATGCCGGCAGCAGTTTCAGAACTTGTGGAGACTCCAATTTCCTGAACAATAAGTCTACCCTCAGTATCTCCACAATTACAAAATACTAAGAATGACAACCAGAGCATAAAAATATCAGATTATCAGATTAAAAATATAAATATCCACACCTGACATTAGAAGTAGCGAGAATCTCTTCCTGGAAAACCATTAACATTAATTAGAAAACACTAAACAAGCATATTTAACATATTTTTGTTTAATTTTGTGTAGTATACTTACAGAATTGTCAACATTTGACTGCCACGGTTCATCACCCATAATTTCACTGATACTGCAGAGCCAGATTGCAATAATAAGAAATGAATAGAAACTTCAAACCATATGCTTCAGTGGTAGGAAAACCAAGCAAATATAGGAGGCAACGAAGTAAACTTGCCTCTGCTTCAGTAACAACTCATTCTGCGCATCAGCAGATGACTTCAAACCATTAGGTTTCTTCGCGGCTTGGCTTCTTGCAAACATCTTGCTCCACCGTGATATCAAAAGCCTTGCCCTGTGTGATATGTCTGATCTTCCAATCAGATAAATGAGATTCAAAGTACCACAAAGCATATAAATAAATACAGCTAAGCACAAAAATTATTTTCATCATAAATGATGATTTTTTACAAGCAGATTTTTATCACAAACTGAAGCACGTCCATACCTACTACATATCATTTAATGACCAATATGAAAGAATATAACCACTCTAATTTCCCATAATTGATTTCCCTTTCTTCTGACATTATAGAGGGTATAGTCAGAAAACCAAATGCAACCATCAAGATAGATTCCATAAGCATAGAGACTGCAGGTATCATGTAAAGTGATTCCCAGCATTTTACTGTAAACAACTTAGTTCAAAGAAAGGGCGAAAAGAAAACCAAAGCATTAATTATACCAGCAAAATTAACACAATCATACAGAAGTGCAAACACTTTTAATAGGGCCATAAATCGTTATAGCATCTGACACATTGAATAAATTTGAGATAATGATCCAACCATAATGAGACAAGCACAAGAATGAGAAATGGAGATAAGAAAGGGCTGAAGAAGAATTAAATACTAACCAACAAATGCATACCTGAAAACCTGTACAAACACAGCTTGTTCACACTTTGCAGTATGGCTGACATTTGTTCAGGGAGAGCTTTTTGTAGAGGTAAATGACAAAGAACCTACATTCCAGACGATAAATGTAACCTTCGTAAATTACAAGTACAGGACTGTAAATCATCTGTATAGAATCTAATTATACCTTGAGGATGATAAAGAGAACAGTAGTTTGTTCTTCAACAGCTGCTTGACTCAACCATGTTGCTAAAATCATAACACCACCTTTAGTTAAAAACCTACACGATAAAGAGACATTACTCAGATAAAACAAGAAGCAGTATGCTTATTGTTGAGTGTATTAAGTTTCCTCAATAGGTACCAGTATAATACTGAAGGATTTTGTATCTGCAAGATCCACTCCAATAGTTTCACTTGCCCAGAAAAAGTTTCTTCTTTCCGCATCTTAGTGAATATATTTTCGACAAAATGTTTATCCAACTCATCTATGCCAGTAAGAGCATCATCCAGTGTTGAGCAAGATGGTGCTTCTTCGGCATTAACAGGGCCAACAGAGTTTAAGGGAACTGGCTCAACAGGTATCATGGCATCAGACTCACTTAGAACCACCCCTTCTTCTGTTTCTTTGCATGCATTAGATCTTACAGCTTTCTCCCTCGACAGCCGAACTTGCTTTCTTACTCTAGTGCGTTGGCTAGCAAAAAAATCGCGCACCTGCATATTAACATGACAGCCTAAGGAATCTTACCGCATTCTCTGACAGATGGTATTGTTGGAAACAATGTCATGTTGATATGCAATAAGAATTTTGAATTTACAACACTTTTAAAAGATGATCCACTCAGATAACAGCAAAGCCAGTTCTCCAAATTTTACATTGGCCCAAGGGAATGGACATAACTTAATGTTAAAGAAATTAAGGATATAAATCATTAAATACATACCTGCGTGAGTGTAACACCAAATAGAGCACTAATCTCACGAGATTCTTTCTTACTAATCGCATCTTTAATGGAAAAAACAGCTTGCATATACTTTACAGCCTTAGGGTTTAGCAAATCTCTCGGTCGTTTTCCTAGAATAAATATTCAATCATACGATTAGATAGTGATGTAACAAACCACCATCCTAACTTATACATATCCCATATTCTACATTAGAATATAGTTGGCCAAGAATAAGCACCGAAAATCAGTTGCAGCTAACAATCTCAAAAAAATTTACATAATTATAGCCATATTTTCTCTAAGAAATACTAATGAAGCTCCTAACAGGATCTTAATTGACCCCAAAAGGCAACTTTAGTAGACACTCACCAATTTTTATTGACAAAGCACCAGCTGCCTGCAAAACAGTAAACAAAGAAAAATTTTAGTAATATTTTGGCTTCAGTTTTTTTTCTTTTGTCATCTTTGACCAAAGAGAAATTCTCATTTGACGAACCATTTCCTGGGCGAGAGGGTTGACGCCTGTAAGTTTGCATTGTGTAACGACGATGTTTTGAAGCTGATCGATCTGGCTGTGGAAGAGCTCCCTCTGCAAGTCTATGAAATTTTGAAGCGACTCCACGGTGTTCCCAATCTCTACCTCCGCCAAATTCTCCTTCAAAACGTCCATCGTCGACGCTCCAGATTGATAACTCTAAGCTCCACGCACCAGATCGATGCCTGCCTCGCATTGGAGTTCAGTGCATCAGTAATTAAAAGACCAAGAATAATTAAAAAGGGGGCAAAACTTGAAGTTTATTAGATCGAAAACAACTGATTAGGGTTAGGGTTTGGCTATTAGAGAAAGAAAATCGAATAGAGAGGGAGAGAGAGAGAGAAAGAGCAGCGGATGGGGGTGCAGACGAGGTAGGATAGTAAAGCCCAAACAAACACTTTCAAGGCATTAAACACGCGCTCTAATCACCAAGGGCGCGCGTATATTCTGGACCGGGACCCCTTTTTTTTTTTTGTTCTCCTTTCGGCCTTTTCTTTTTTTTATTTTTCTTACCCCTGCTACTATAATATTTTTTAACAAGCATTATTGACTCAACATGTCACCTGTCTAATGTGTGATTTGGATATGCATCGTGGCTTTTCGTTAAAGGTAAATTTCATTTAAATTTTTTAATTTCATTTTTTTGTATAATATTTTATATGTTCTTTTTTCTTTAATGATCTTTTGTGTGAATGAGTAAGGAGTTACACCATTAATTATTCTTAATAAATTATGAAAATATCCTTAATTATAGATAAATAAGTTAACTTTTGAACTTAAAGCTTTTTGACAATTTTATCGAGTGAAATTAATGATGTAATTTTTTTAGAAACACAACTTATCACCAAATAATTAATTGGAATAAAATAAAAACTCAATGTGTTATATGAAAAAATTGAAATCATATGTAAGTGGAGTTTATTATTTTATAAATAATGGATGTTTATTGTTGATTTTGTGTTTGCTAACATGTTGCTGTATATAAATTTAAATTAACATAGTTTCTAGTAAAAGTCTTCATTAATTAATTTTTTTTAAATTCTCTTGAAAGTTTTAAATTGAAATTTCAAGATAAGAAGAGATGAAGTTTGTCAAAAGGTGAGGCTTATTTTTCATTTTATAGTCAAAAAACAAATACATCAAAAACTATATTATATAAAAATTTATATTAGAAAAAATGCATATTACATAATTATAGAAAATATAATGATTGGTAATAACAGCATGTTTTGATGGAAGGAATCGCATATGCTTTCCTTTGTCTCATTTTTTTATCTAAGGGAACAATCATTTCTTAAAAAACATGGAATAATTAATACCAATTCACCTAATATTAACTATTTAAGCTCTACATTTGAAATAAAAAGATAGAGAATATAGCGACAGCCGCGATGAACAAGGTTTCTCTCCAAAAATCTCAATCACCAGTGATTTTAGACAACCGTTCAAGAAAAAAAAGTGAGATTACGAAATGACGGTATCAATACTACTTCTATGAATGATGTGCTAGTTATTCATGAGAATCCCTCTTTGAAAAAGGCATTGCTACAATCAAAGGGGGAAGATTTCTTTTTCTAATGATGATATGGATTCACAATCTGTGGATTCAAAGGGTGATAAACCAAGTAGTGAAACAATGACAAAGCCAAGATTTCACGTTTGGGAGGCAAAGACAATGTCTATAAAATAATCATACAAAAGTTCAATGTTTGACAAAAAATATAAAATAACTTAGATGGAAAAAGTTCATGTGAAAATTATACAAATAACTCCAACTATGTGTTAAGTACAAAATAAATAAAATTTTTAACAATTATTGCATGTTAAGATTAAGCATCTTTAATTGAGCTCAACGTTCATTCATAGAGTTGAAGGCATCTATCAATGAATCAATGTCAAAGCTTCAAATGATTTCTTTTTCAATAAGAATGATCAACTATTTTATTACAAATCTCATTCTTAACGAGTTTCATAGAAAAAAATTAACGTTATGACGATGTAGTGGAAACTAGAAGAGTCAAGACAAGCTGGATCAATTTGTTAACAAAGAAGTAAACTTTTGATATTTCAATTTTCTTCAACACTTGACATAACTCAAAAAGTGTAGATACATTTTTCAAAGCCTAATTATGAAATCAATCTTGAATAGATTCAATTGATAGTTTAGATGCATTTTATCATGCTCAGTAAAGTCATGAAAGTAATATTTATTTGCAAAGTTACAAATTATCACACCCCATTACTGGATTGTGACTCGCACGAAGGCTCAATGGACGTAGCCCACAAAGCCCATGCAAGTCTATAAACATATACATATTTCACATGAAATTCATATTTACCAATTTGTACAAATCCAACATTCATGTCTTAAATACATGTTTTATATTCCATTCATTATATCCAAGTATCACACTAATATTTCACATAACCATATTGTAACTTAATAACCTTTCATCACATCTGCACATATTGGTGCCCATGTTTATGATCAACAAAAAAAGACACCGCAACTAGACAAAACAGAACAAGACATAATAGACCATAAATCAACATCAACACCATTTTGCCATTCAATCAAAATGGTATACACATTATAAATGGAATCAAGAAAAGAATTACTAGTTATATAAGATGTGCCTGAAACACTTAAGGTCAAATCATAAAACTCTCAAAAAATAAGAAATCCTCATAAAATCTGCCCAATCTCTATTATCGGGCACCCCATCTCCCAACCTCATTAACTTAGGTATGCAGCTATTATCACATAATTCAAATGATGCAAAAGTTCTGAAATTTCAAAGTTGTGTCCAACATAAAAAAGTAAAATTCCATCTAATGCTTACATCCAAACACAATAAACACTTACTTTTTACTCTAGCACTAGCAACACACTCCTTAAACATGGCTAATCTACCAACCGATTGTCTAACATATCTTACTGCCCCTCTAACATTAACAATTGCATTATTTATATCCTTCAATCTATCAAACACCACAAGATTAACAATATGAATAATGCATAACTTAAGTATGTAGCAATTATCACATAACTCAAATGATGCAAAAGCTCTAAAATTTCAAAATTGTATTCAACATAAAAAAAGTAGAATTTCATCAACGCTCACATCTAAACACAATAAATACTTACTCTCAATTTCAGCACCAGCAACACACTCTTTAAACTTGGCTAATCTACCAACCGATTATCTAACATATCTCATTACCCCTCTCTCATTGCCCTTTTACCATCAGCAATTAAGGTATTGATATCCTTCAATCCATCAGACACCATAAGATTAACAATATGAGTAATGCATCTCACATGAAAAAATCTACCTCCTAAAATTCTAGTTCCGGCAACATTAGATTTTGCCTTCAAATGTTCTAATGCAACATCATTTTAGCTAGCATTATCAACAGTGATAGAAAAAATCTTTTGGATCCACCAATCAAGCAAACATTTACTAATTGTTTTCCCAATGGCCTCACCTTTGTAACTAGTAATGGGACGAAAGTTCAAAATCTTTTTGTACAACTTTCAATCATTATCAATAAAATGGACAGTCAGACACATATAATCAATTCTTTGTACCAAAGTCCATGTGTTAGTGGTGAGACATATTTTACTAAGACATGATTTTAACAATTTTCTTATCCGAGTTTTTTCATTAGTATAAACTTTATAACAATCCCTAACAATAGTCTATCGTGACGGGATACGAAATCTAGGACATATTTTTTTATGTATTTCATATATCCTTGATTTTCCATAAACTTAAAAGGCAATTCATCTAAAATGATCATTTCTGCTAAACTCTTCCTAATTGCCTCTTGATCAAACTTCCAACTACCCAACCCATCTCCTCCCGAAGTAAAAACTATTTACATTTGCTTATTCTCCTCACTAGCACAGACCAATTTCAACTTTGAACAAACTTTAATATAATTATTCAATGAAGATGTTTCATTTTTTTTTTTTTGTATCAAGACACAATTCTTTATCACAATGAGTACATTTAGTCTTGTTATTACCTTTCTTATCAACAAATTTGATGAGTGATCCCACACAACCAATGTAAATTGAGGTGGTTCCCTTTGCTTAGCACTTTACTTACAATTTCATATATTTTGTTGGTTTCCGTAGAACTAGCACTAACATGAGGTGTAGATGTTGATGGTGTTGGTGTCTCACTAATTGCCAATTTTGTTTCCTTATTAGTTGACATCTACAACAAAAAATAATATCTAAATATTAATTCCAATCATTAATTCTAGCATATTATCAATCTTTTTAATTGAATACCTAAATATCAATTCTAAACATTAATTCCCTAATATAATTCCTAAACATTAAGCTCTTTAAAATGTTCAATGTCAAGCAAGGTTCTCTTGTCATTGGGTAATAAAACTTAATCTATGGTTGAGAAAAAATATTAATTCCCAAACATTAAAAACCAAACATATCATTAGGTAATAAAAATTACCTTGGTGCCAAGAATAACTAGAGGAAGCAATGGCTAACTAGCTACTCTCTAGAGCTACGTCATAGGTGACAAATGGTGCTGGTCAGGCTATGACAGGTAAGGGAGATGTTGATTAAGAGAGTTAGGGTTTAAAGAAAGGGGAAGGAAATTTGAATTAGGGGATTTTATTAGGAGAGTGGGTTGGCCGACTAGGGGAATGAATTGGAGGGGTTTAATGAAGGGTATAACAAATATTTCACCCCCCTCCCAAATTTAAATATATAGGTTGATCAATTGTTCAGTCAGTTCGGGGGAGAGAATCCCTCTTGGCGATTAAACCGATCAGCCAACAAGGCTGATGGTTGAAATTGTCGTTGCACAAGCCTAACTATTGTCTCTTGGATATGGGGTTTCAAGGACCAAAGTTTGCATGGCAGAGAAGTTTGGTTTCTGAAAGATTGGATAGAGCGTTGTGTAATTAGGATTTGAGGGTGAAGTTATAAGATGCTACTGTCCAACATCTCCCTTGTATTTACTCAAACCATCGCCCCTTGCTGGTTTGACTGAATGATAATAGGACATCACAACAACATATGAGTTTTAGATTCCCAGCTACCTAGGTAATGCACAATGACTTTAGTTATATGGTTTAAAGCTCGTGGGATGGTTCAAGAAGCATTCGTGAAGCTTTGGAAAGTTTTGCGACTAAACTTAAACAGTGGAACAAATCAATGTTTGCCAATATCTTTTTTAGAAAAAAAAAAAGATTATTGGCACGGTTGGGACGTATTGAAGAAGCTTTTGAAAATAGATCCTCTAGATGGCTTATAAAAGCTTGAATTTAATCTTTGTTTGGAGTATGAAACAATGTTACAACAAGAAGAATTATTTTGGATGTAAAAATCCATATTAGATTAGTTGAAGTTTGGTGATCGAAATACCAAATATTTCCACCTTAAATCAACTTGTAAGAGCAATAAGCTCAAGATTCTTAGGTTACGGTTAGAAAATGGCGAATGGTGCAATGATAAGAACACACTTAAATTGCATGCCACTAACTTCTTTAGCAATTTGCATTCTAAATAAAGGGAGGTGATTCCTATGTACCCTATTAGAAATACTTTTCCACGACTTGATCTGTAAAACCCAACCCTATAAATACATGTCATGACATACATGCACTGAGTAGCATGTTATTATGCTAGGAAAGCACATAAGAAAAGACGAAACCCGATATCGTACCTAACGGTACACTTGAGTTGATTTAACCTCAAACTAGTTCAAATAAGAATTGTAGGATGAAATTTAATATTTTATAGTTCAGGAATGACTAAAAATGATTGTTCGGAGTTCGAGGGTTCATTTGGGGTAAAATTAGAAATTTTGATATTCAAGGGCAAAATCGTCATTTTGCCACCTAAGATAATAATTTGATCATGGAGTGAAATTTTTGACCAAGATTAACTATTTTGAGTATAATTTAATGATAGGAAGTGAAAAAGTTTAATTCTGGTGATTTTTGGAGTGTAGGGGCAAAATCGTAATTTTGCCACCCATGGACAAAAATTTGAGATTTTGAGAGAATTTTGATCAAATTTGACAAATTGGAGAATGGTATGAGTATAAGGGATGAAAAATATGTCTATGGGCAATTTTTCAATTTTTGGGGCAAAAATGTAATTTTTGACTTTTACGGGGGCAAAAGTGTAAATTGCAAAAATTACTCCACCGAGACTTTGGATGAGTCTGAGAATTTTATCTAAGCTATGAATATATGAGACAAGTGTATGGTGAAAATTTGGAAACAAATGGATGAAATTTTAAAAATGGGCCAACGGGAAAGTGACACATGGCATTTTTTAAATGAAATAATATTATTTTAATGAAAAGTCAGCCATTTAAACCCAAATTTTGAGTGCTGGCCGGCCATAAGGAAGAAAAACAGAGGAAATAGAGAGGAAAGGAAGAAGAAAAGAAAAACCAAAGAGAAACAAGAAAATTCAAAGAGAAATTCGCGGTTTTCGACCGTTTACGCGTCTAACGGTAAGATTTTTCGATTTTAGCTTGATTTCTACCTTTCCTATGCCTTTATTTCCATTTAGCATGCTTGAGGAGAGAGATCAAAAAGTGATATCAAGGGCTGGACGAAATTCTAGGAGAGAGAAATTAAAATTTTTAGGTTTTGATTTTTAGTTAAATTGATAGTTTTAGTTAGTTAAACGTGTTTAGAAATTAAATTGGGCAAGAAATCAGTAAATTTTCACAATACCCACTCTTGGCTGGATGCTCAATGCTGTACAATGATGATGAATTGATTTTATTCTAAGGAAAATGAAGAGAAATGATGAAAAACGATTAAACGTGATAGAAAAACAAAGTAGAAAATTTACCGAGTTAATGTCCCATTTTTGGCCGAATTTTCCAAGGAAGGGAGTGAGCTGATTTTGTTGTTTTTAGAAGGTTATTGGCTGATATTTAATGGTTAGAAATGTTGGAGAGAGAATGGGATGATTTAGAGCTAAAATGGAGCGCGTTAGCAATTTATCGGGCAAAGTGCCAAAAATAGGTTAATACCGCATTTAAGTCGTTTTAGGCTATTGCATTTCATACCATGCATTAGTATAGGATTTAAGTTAATTATATAGTGATTTAGCATCAATGTGATGAATTGTGTAAATTTTTGTAATGTGTATAGGAGGAGAGCCTTCCGGAAAAGGCAAAGAAGTCGTACCCGACGAGTAGTGATCGGGGCGCTTAGAAAGCTTTTATTTTGTACAAACGGTGAGTAAACTTATTATTATTGTAAATTATCTAGAGTTTATTTTTAAATGCCCTTTATGTATTTTATGAAATGAGAACGAGATTAAAACGAGATTTTTGATGTTTTAGGAATAAATGTGACAAATAAAAATATATTATATTAATTATGAAATTGAGTAATTGGAGGCTACAAATTGACTTGAAAAATATATATTTTCCTAGGAATGACTTATGAGAAATGAGTATATGTGGCTATATTTTGTGAATGCATTGGGAAATTTATGTAAGTTGTTTTACTATGCAGGCTGGATAAATAAATAAAAGTCACGTTATATTGTCGAAATTTTATTAAAATTGGTGGGTTAGTCACTGCAGTGACGGGGTTCCGTGGACTGCCTATTAGAGGGGCACGGTAAACCCAGTTATATAGTTACTCCGGTTGTAGAGGCGAGGAGGGTAACTCCTGGGGTAGTATTAGAGTTCACTTCACGTCGAACCCCCACGTGAATGTGTAACTCGGCCAACGCCAAGGAACGGCTGGTTTTAAAAATAAAAATGTGTTTCACGTGTGAATATTTTAACACCCTTGGCGGACTCGGTTAGATGCCTCGGTCAAGGTATCCCCGAGGATTAGTTTTGGCTTGAGCCTTGTTTTTATAAAAGACATAAGCCTTAACAATTGTTTTGGTAAATTACAAATATTTTATGGTTTAAGAAATAAATTGAAAACATTATGAAATGGGTTGAAATTTATTGTTTAAACTTGCCTCCATTTTACTCGCCTTTAGATATTTATGATAATGTCTGTTTACTCATTAGGATTGCAAAATCTCACCCAACTCCTTTCCACCCATTTCAGGTTCAGTATAGACTGTAGATAGCTGATCTCATCGAGGACTACTATTGGATCTGCATTTTCCAAATCGTAGGTTCACAGTCCTCTTTACTTTTGTTTATTCGGGGGCCCTCTGGTTATTGTAAATTAAATTAAATATTTTGGCTTACTGTATTTCAGTATGTATAAATTTATTTAGCTTTTACGCTATAAAAATTATTCACGTATAACTTTATAAATATTGTTTTATAAGAAAATAGAATATTTCCCTTAATATTTCTTTTATTTTCTTATTTTATTCAAATAATCGTAATTTCGTTTTAAATGAAGATTTTAGACTTTTAAACTCATTTTGAATATGAATTATGTATTTTGTACTTGTATATTACGTTTTAGCCAGTTTTGAAATTTTTGAGAAAAAAATGACCAAAATACCCCTATGTGGCGAAAATTTTATTTTGATTGTTTTTGATCTAAAATAGTATATATTCTCTAAAGACTCGATATCTAACAATGATTGCTCACAAGAAAGGAAAGAAACTGATATGTCAGCCTTGCGGGGTTCCGGTTGGCATTCCGGATAATGAGTGTCAATCGGGACGTCGCGGCGATTGTCATGGGCCTGAGGGAGGTTCCGGGTCGTGACATGATCAATTGGCTTGTGATGAAATGATTAAAGCTGTGGAATATAAGAAGGTATATGATGCTTTGTTTGAGATGAAACCTTTGAAGGCATAAAGGATTAACGATTTTCCTACTTTCTTCTTTCAATCCTAATGGAATACAGTAGGACCTAATATCGTTAAATACGTGAAGAATGTTTTTGAGAGAACAAATGTGGGTAAAGAATTGTGTAGATCAATAGTAACTTTGATTCTTAAAAATAATGTTCATAAAAATATTTTACAATTTCAACCAATTAGTTTATTGCTTGTGGTATTTAAAATGCTAATGAAAGTTATTATCAATTGCTTAAAATCTCATATGAGTGATTTAGGTGTAGAAACATAGTTTAGCTTCATTCCTGAAAGGCATATTATAGATAACATTATCATTGTACAAGAAGTAGTTCACTCTTTTCAAAAGAAACAAGGTTGATTAGGGTGGATGATTAAAATTGATAGGGAGAAGGCCTATGATAAACTTCATTGGGAATTCATCTACTATACTTTAATGAAAGCTAGAATTCCTAACTCTTTGATTGAAATTATAATTCGAAGTTGGAATTGTAGTAAGTCGCAAATTATTTGGAATGATGAATTTTCATATAACTTCATTTCTTCTAAAGGCGTATGATAAGGAGATCCTTTTATCATTGTATCTCTTTGTCTTATGCATGGAACGTTTATCCTATGAAATTAAAGAGACAGTGTCCCAAGGGTTATGGAAACTTGTGCAGTTAAGTCGATAAGGGCCCCCATTTACTCATATTTTTCATAAATAACTTAATTCCTTTTGCAGAAGCATTAATTTCACAATTAAAGATTATAAAGGGAGTTCTTAAGGACTTTTATGTTTGTTCTAGTGGAAAAGTTAGCTTTGAAAAATCCCCTTTCTGTTGTTCTGAAAATGTATTTAAGAATCTTATTGATAGTGTTGCATTTAAATGTGGTGCGTCCATATGGCATGCAACTTTATTAATTATTTTTGGATAATTAACTAATATTCAATTGATTAATATTAGATATTGTTCTGATATAACTTAATTGAATAATTAATAATAAATGTTTGAGATAGGATAAATTTAAATTATCTATCCATTATATTTAAATTTAATTTGTTTAAATTTAAATAATGATTAATTATTTTTAAATTTAATTTGTTTAAATTTAAACATAATATCCTATCTCTATATCTCTAATACGTCTATAAATAGTGAATATACATACTAGTTTCAACACATAGAAAAAGAGTGAATGCAAGTTCTTCTGTAAGTTAGAAAAACCAAAAAACTCTTTTCTCACTTTTTCTTTCTCTTCATTCTTGAGGCACCATCAAAAGCTAGAGGGTTTTGGAACGTGTAAGTCCTTGTGGAGGACTCTAATAGCCACTCCATAACAACGAGAGTAAAGAAATTGTTGTGTGCACGAAGGAAGATTTGTAAGGCAAGCTTTTTCGATCAGAAAGGGAGTGGTATATTCTGTTGAAAAGGTAAGTCTACATCCCAACAGTGGTATCAGAGAAGGTTTTGACTTGCTTTCATCCTATTAATTTGTATATATTTTGAAAGTTTGTTTTGATTATGATTACCGATACTGATTAATTTTGAAACTGATATAAAAAGGAGTAGGCTTTAATCCAATGTAAACAGGTGCATTGGTCTAAGGCCACGTGGTACCTTATGGATGGCAACAAAAAAAAATTGAGAAAAGAAAATGCAACAAGCAAGATTCGAACCTACACTAAGAAAAGGTCATTAAGACTTTAAAAATATCCTTCAACCACTGCACCAAGAAAGCATCCTTAAAATAAAAGTGCAGCAAATAATAAAGACCAAAAGGGTTCAGATATTGCCATAAAATGCCTCATGTGGTAGCCACATGACACCAAATGATATATTTTTCTTAATTACATTTTTACCTCATGAGTTTCTGTTTTTACATAATGACTCCAAAAAATTTTTTTTTCGTAAATTTTAAAAAAATCAAAATATTATTTATGCTTTTAACATGTTACTATTTTATTAAATTCACATGCATTATAACTATAGTTAATTAATATGTTAATTAACCACATTTTTTTAATATGTTCTATATATTAGAAATTATTTTTCTTCCAAAACATATATATATGAGTTTAGCAAATGTTTGTTAATTCAATTATTTTGCATATGTTGTAAAATGCTATGTACCATATAAATATATTTTGTATGATTTTACTTATTTGTTAGGTAAAATTTATGAAATGCAATGTGTAATTATTTTACATATTTGTTAGGTAAAATTTATAAAATGCATGGTATAATTATTTTACTTATTTGTTAGGTAAAATTTATAAAATGAATAGTGTAATTATTTTACTTATTTGTTAAGTAAACTTATATGCAAAAAGACAGCACAGTGATTATATATCTCAGTAGTTTTGTCAAATGAGACTGAGTTTTAAGAGAGACAATCTACTAATGTGTCTACAAAAAAGGCTGCTTACAAATAAAAAGCATGTCAGGCATCATTTGTTTGTCAAATGACTCATTTTGTCCATAATGCAGCATAGAAGAGGAATCCACTTTGCATTTCTTAATAGACTGTTCTGCAACGAAAGTGATCAGGACCAAGTTACTTCTAAATGGTAACGTTGGGCAATTTAATATTTCTTCTATAGTTGAGTGGTTACTGCATAATTTAAGTAAGTACAATTGGTTAGTAGACGGAATACCAGGGAGTGTAATCTTTGGAACCATGTGTTGGTTTTTATGGAAATGGAGAAACATGTTTTTGTTTGAAGGTAGAAGAATACCAACGGAAGGTCGATTGACCTTGATTAAGAGTTTTTCATTGGCAGCTCATAATTCTTACTTGGTGGCAGCAGATTGTATCAATTGCTCCAACTCTAGACATAACGAAATTCTGGTAAGATGGTCGACTCCACAAGGGGTGTGGTGTGCTCTTAATATAAATGGTGTACTTAAAAGAAATGTAGGTCAAGCGGTATCAAGAGAAGGAAGCATAAAAATTCAACCAAAGAAAGGTTGGTGGCTTTGCAATGAAACTAAATATTTGCATTGCATACCACGAGGAACTGTGGGGTGTATATAAAGGATTGAGGTTGGCATAGGAGTTGGGATTTCGCAAGATTGATCTACAAATTGATCGCCTGTTAGTGGTTAATAGCATTTCTTCATAGTTGACGAATCCATGTGTCAACTTGGACCTTATAAACTTTATCAAGATGCTTCTTCAAAGACAATGGGATGTTCATATAAAAGATGTATACAAAGAAAAGAATGTCTTAGCAAACTTTATGGCATATAGAAGGTTCTCTTTGGAATAATCATTTTTTATTTTATAATGACCTTTCTACGAGTGTTAAAGAGATTATCACGTATGACATGTTAGGGGTTTGTCTCCTCAGATTGATTTTAATATAAATAATTTCTTTCCAAAAAAAAAATTGCTATTTCATACAAGTCAAAATGAGTTAAAATTTTTTTAGACAAAAATAGATTTTATTTTGTGAATTATCATTTGATATTATAAAATATAAATTATTAATATATTAAATAATTATAAAAAATTAACCTTTTAATTATAAATTTAAAAAATTATAAAATAAATTATTAAAAATATTAATAAGATAAATTATTAATATTTTCATTATAAATTATTGACAGTTAATACTAGTAAATTATTATTCAATAATTAATAAATTATTGAAAATTATTAAAAATTAATTTAATAAATTATTAATAGTTTATATAAGTTATAAGAAAATGAGATTTTAATTATAAAATAAAAAGTATAGGAATAAATTATTAATAATTAATTATAAAGCATTAAAACCATTAATAGTTTAAATAAATTATGACAAAAATAATATTTAAAATTAAAAATCAAATTAAAGTTTTAATGATAAATTATAAATACTTTGAATAAATTATAAATTATTAACATTTGATATCTTTAAAAATTAACACAAAAGTAAATAATTGGACTAAATTTTTAATTAAAAATTATTAATATTTTTTTATAAATTATAAAAAAATTAATATTTTATATAAAAAATCATAAATTATAATAAAATACATTTTTATAGTTTTATTACTAATTTCTTTATTATTCTAAAACTATTTTTATCAATTAAAATTTAAATATGTCATATTATCAATTTCAAGAATCAAGTTACCTAATATCTAATTTTATTTTATTTTATTTTTAAATATATAAAAATAAAAATACTTTATTTTATTTTCATAAAATAATTATCTTATTTTACTTTATTTTATGTCGTGAACCACGCGTCACCATAGATTTCTTGGTTGACCGCGATTAGCTTGCCGGAACCCACAAGGTCACCTTGTTAAAGAAATTTCTGCCCCAATGCCACGTTGTAGAGCATGAGCATTAATTGGCGTGGATATCCAATAGTATTAAAAGATCGCCTAGATACAGACATCAAACATGTAGTTTCATTCTACTAATTAAAGGAAATGAAAATTTACCTTAAAATTTGGATGTCACTGGATCTTCAAAAAGAAACAAAAAATATTCAGATAATATTTTTGTGGCACCTAATTTGGCTTTAATTCTTTTTTTTTTACTATTTTTGTATACACATTGGAGTCAAGAAGTTCTTACCAGGGCACAATCTTTTAGCAGCAACTAATTTGACTTTAGCTAATTATTTTTTTAAAAGATTTATGGGAATGAAGAATTTAGTAAAACTCATTATAAAAAAAAAGTAAAATTATATTAAAAAAAACGAAGAGATCGAACACCATTTTAAAATTTTGTTTAGATATTTGTAAAAAATAAATTTACATACATGGACATGTATATACACAAGTAATGCAACACAAACATAGATCACAGGTACAAACGTACATGCAATGTATACATCCACGAGGGACAATTATAGTTAATTAGTAATTTAATTTTATGATTGTCCATTGAAAACAGAAGAAACATTTTCTATATAATAGACATCCTAATAGAAGAAAGAAAAAAAACAAAATACTTGATGCCTGAGACATATTGAGTCAAAAGGCTTAAACTTGATTATTATTATTAGCTAAAGTTAGCTTTTATTTTTTGTGTTATTTTTCTGAAAAGGAAAGAATTAGCTTTTGTTATATTCAAGCAGAAAAAAGGATACAACTCAAAATGTGAAGCTAATCACATCCTAACCATAGTTAACCACCCTAGAAAAGAAGCAAAAGAGACTTTGAGATGGAATTGGACGTATCCCTACTTCCCTACTAGGATTAATGATAGGCAAGTCATGTGCATCCAACATTATTGTACCATATTTTATTTTTCATACTATTATTATACATATTTAGGAGTAAATAAAAGCAAAAAAAAAATTAAACCTATATACTCTTTTAAGAGTCCATTCCATATGGAATTTTTCTTTGTGAAGTGAAGTAAAAGAGTCCTTGCTAGAATTTCATTAGCCTTTTATTTAAAGCCACAACACAGGTCGCAGGCAAGAAAATCCCATCTCTCTCTCTCTCTCTCTCTCTCTCTATTTTCCCATATTTCGCAGACTTTTTTTAACCTTTCCTCTCGTATATAATTATTTCCCCCCATTACCTTCTCCGATTCTCTACTCTTCTTTAGCGCTAGGTTTAGGGTTTCTTTTGCAGAAGTACTCTCAAATTCGATCATCTTTCTGGTACGTACTTTATGGTTTTTTTTGGTTCGTTAGGGTTTTGCTTATATCTCTTCGGCTTATATTTTTTTAATTTATTGATGATTAATTAATAATTGGTTATATGTCACAACGGCATTGATCGTTGCGTGTTTGTTTATTATAATCGGTAATCTCAGTTCAGCATTTTTTTTATTGTTTCTTTCGAAAATCGTAATCAATTCTATTTTCTTTTCAATCTTTTGCGTGATCGACTGTTTGAGTATGTTATTCGGTGGATTGCCCTGACTTCTGATATTTTGACGTTGTTTTAAAATTATATGTATTTTCGCCTTTTTTTTTCCTCCTACCGATTTCTTTGTAAGGGTTTTCATCAATGTTTGGCCTGTATGATATGAAAATTTTGGTTGCTGAATTTTTGTTTGCTAGTTTTCATGCTAGGGTTTTGTTAATTTATGTGGTTCGATTGTTTGATTTTGAGGTTTTGATGGTTTCCTTGTCATTTGCTTTTGCAGATTTTAATTTGAAGAAATCTTTAGCTCCTTCTTTACTGCAATGGAGCGCAAGACTATTGACTTAGATCAGGGATGGGATTATATGCAAAAGGGGATCACAAAGCTTAAGAGGATTTTGGAAGGTTTGCCAGAGCCGCCATTTAGCTCAGAAGAATATATGATGCTTTACACGTATCTCTTCTAACTTATTTTTAGTTTTCTTGATTTTTTTTGAGCTACTTACTTATTATTCTTAATTATCTGGCATTTTTTATCCTTCTCATCTTTTTTTGATTGGAACTACTGCAGGACTATCTACAACATGTGTACTCAAAAGCCACCTCATGATTATTCTCAACAGCTTTATGACAAGTACCGAGAGGCATTTGAAGAATATATTACTTCAACGGTAAGGAATTTGGTGTTGTGTCAGCCATCATTGGTTGCTGACTACTGGTCTGTGTAGATACAAGTGTTAAAAATTCAGTTTTATTTTGGAGGCATTATTTTACTGCTATGATTTCAAGGATGTTAATGTAATTGATACTCTCTCTGTGAAATCTTACTGAACCCTTGTATGTTTTACCTTACGACAAAGGGATTTGACCTGCATCTTTTACAATGCATATAACAAGGGCTGAAACGGATGTTATGTTTCATATAAACTCTGATTCAGCTTTTATATTTAAAGAACTTTCATTGCATTTGTTTGATGTTTATAGATTATGTTGTTGTTTAAAGATTGGAGTTACTCGTTTTTTTTTTTTTTATTGTTTTTAAAGCTCTATGGTTTTATTGTTGGATACTTCTGTAAATTTCTTTTTTAATAGCTTTCTCCTTAATAGATTCGATATGAAAGCAATTTATGACTCCATCTACTTGTGGGAAATTTGCTTTTTGTTTTAATTTTCCTCCATTTTTTTCCAAACCAGGTGTTGCCATCTTTAAGGGAGAGGCATGATGAGTTCATGCTGAGGGAGCTTGTTAAAAGATGGGCGAACCATAAAATAATGGTTAGGTGGCTATCACGCTTCTTCCACTACCTTGACCGCTACTTCATTGCCCGTAGGTCACTTCCTGCTCTTAATGAAGTTGGGCTGACCTGCTTCCGTGATCTGGTTTGTTATTGGTTCTTATAATGACACCCTTATCCAATACTAATTATTCTGTAATGAGTTGGATTTTTAGAGTTTTGCTGCCCATTGTTTCAAATATACTTTTAACTAATTGTTCACTGTCTGTTTTACTAATTTCAGGTATATAATGATGTGCATGTCAAAGTCAGAGATGCTGTAATTACCCTTGTAAGTTTACATCATTGCTTCATGGTTAATTGTATTTTTAGGCCACATTTTGAATAAAGAACTAAGAGTAATGGTTACTTCTTACCAGATTGATAAAGAACGTGAGGGAGAGCAGATAGACCGAGCATTATTGAAGAATGTGTTAGATATTTTTGTTGAGATTGGCATGGGACTAATGGATCGTTATGAAGAAGATTTTGAAGCACACATGCTTCAGGATACTGGTGCTTACTATTCACGGAAGGCATCAAACTGGATTCTGGAAGATTCTTGTCCAGATTACATGTTAAAGGCAAGTGATTAAGTGCTTCTGCATTTTTTTTATAGGTTAAAATTTTTTAACCGTGATGGTTCTAATATAATGGTTCTAATATAATATTTTAATTTTAATGGTAATTGCAGTCTGAAGAGTGCTTGAAGAAGGAAAGGGACAGAGTGTCTCATTACCTGCATTCAAGCAGTGAGACAAAATTGTCTGAGGTTAGTTGAATGGTTGTAAATTTCTAGGATAAATGAATAGCTTGCTCTCTGAGCTTAAGTTTGGCTTGATGGTGCACCTTTTTTTCCTTTCCTTAGAGAAAATTCATTAAACTGATGCTATAAGAGGTGACTTAAATGAATAGTGTTTGATGTGTCAAAGTTGTTGCTAAGATATTACATTAGAACTTGTGTGAATTCTCTTTATATGGGAAGATCTGGTTATTTTATCTATTTTCATCAAGGTGATTGAGATTGCTTGATTTTAATATATTTGAAAGACATGAAATGATTTATGCTTGTGATAAGCATTTGCATAGTCATCCTATGAAGGCAGCTCTGTAATTCCTAGAGCATTCTACTTATATCTGTTTCTTCTTTATCTAGAAAGTGCAACATGAGTTGTTGGTCATGCATGCTAATCAGTTACTTGATAAGGAGCATTCTGGATGCAGGGCCTTGCTTAGAGATGACAAGGTATTGTTCAACCTTGTTCTTTGCTAGCAATGTTTACTCTTCTGGGTATTTCTTTGGCAAAATGTATGCATTAGATAGTTATTTAGCTTTCTTTACACTCTGTAGGTGGAGGATCTTTCTAGGATGTACAGGCTTTATTGTAAAATACCTCGAGGCTTGGATCCTGTTGCTAATATATTCAAGCAGGTTTGACTTTTCTATTTACTCTATTCTGCAAGCTAAATGGCCATCTTTCTCATGTTATTTTATGATTTTACTGACTCTTTCTGAGTACTTCCTTTTTGCAGCATATTACTGCTGAGGGTACAGCCTTGGTTCAACAGGCAGAAGATGCTGCAAGTAACCAGGTTAATTTTGTTATTGTCCTTTCTGATAGAAAGTGTAATTGTTGGACACAGGATACATATATTGATTTCCTTCTGTAATAAGGATAATTCATGCAGATTTTTGCTGGATAGTAATTGTGTGCTTGTGAGGGGATGAAATCTTTTTATTTTGAACTAATTTAATGGGTGCAAGAGTAGTATTTAAGCATCAGTCAGGCATGGTGTTTTTTATCTTCATTTGTTATTGTGGTTGTGCGCTTCTCTTAACAGTTAAGTTTGATATGGCTTTGACATGCCAGTTGCAAACTTTCCCTTGTTATTTCTTGTTCTGAAAAAGAAAAGGGGAAAATGAACTAATCCCAACTAGTATGAGCTGAGATTTTCAGCCATTTAGGGAAAAAATAGATGATAATCTACACAATTTATTTTGTTTCTAATTCTCACCTGTGTCCGGTTCTAAGTGCTGATAGTCACTCATTTCCACAGGCCTCAAATGCTGCAGGTGTGCAGGAACAGGTGAATTTCCCAACTTATACAGCTATATGGATTCTCTTGAAATCAGTATAGATGTTGAAAATTGATGTATTGTTGTTATTATCAGGTCCTTATCAGGAAAATAATTGAGCTGCACGACAAGTATATGACGTATGTGACTGATTGTTTTCAAAACCATACTCTGTTCCACAAGGTTTGTGTCGGAATACCTAAACTTGTAGTATGGATTGTTTTCAATCATTTCAACTAAAACATGTCTTTTTTTTGTAAAAAAAATGTTTAATAGGCCTTGAAAGAGGCTTTTGAGGTATTTTGCAACAAAACTGTTGCTGGCAGCTCAAGTGCAGAGCTTTTGGCAACTTTCTGTGATAATATCCTCAAGAAGGGTGGAAGTGAGAAATTAAGTGATGAAGCCATTGAAGAAACACTTGAGAAGGTAGCTTTGTCAACCTTTTGATGCTAAATTTATTGTGATCTGAAATTGATTCTGAACTCTCTGTTTGGTTTCTGCAGGTAGTTAAGCTGCTTGCCTATATTAGTGATAAAGACCTCTTTGCTGAATTCTACAGGTGAAGGTTTTATTTTTGTGTCAATTAATTTCATGTTTTCTTGTTATCTTTTTTTTTTTTTTATGATTATTATTTAAAAAAATTAAATTGTAAAGTCATTTCTGTGGTACATTTTGATCCTAACTTTTTGTGTTCAATCATTGACAGGAAGAAGCTTGCTCGGCGACTGCTTTTTGACCGAAGTGCTAATGACGATCACGAAAGGAGTATTCTGACTAAGCTAAAGCAGCAATGTGGTGGACAGTTCACTTCGAAGATGGAGGGCATGGTGAGTTGGATTGGGTTTTACCTAGTTAATTTGTCTGCATTGATTATGGTGTGATGTGAGTTGTCTTCTACCTTCCTAACAGGTCACAGATTTGACTTTGGCAAGGGAAAACCAGGCCAGCTTTGAGGACTATCTTAGAAGTAACTCAGCTGCACATCCTGGGATTGATTTAACAGTTACTGTTCTTACCACAGGATTCTGGCCAAGTTATAAATCATTTGATCTCAATCTCCCTGCTGAGATGGTAATGACTTTAAATGTTATTTCATGATGACACTATTAAATTTCTTCTTCTGTCATGTGTTCAGAAATTTTATTTATATTTAATAATGTCATTGTTTCAGGTCAAGTGTGTAGAAGTTTTCAAAGGATTTTATGAAACAAAAACAAAACACAGAAAGCTTACATGGATATACTCATTGGGAACTTGCCACATTAATGGCAAGTTTGAGCAGAAAACTATTGAACTCATTGTCTCAACTTATCAGGTAAACAGACTCTTTAGACTGTGCACTTTTTATATTAAAAAATTGTGGTTAGGTTGGATTCATGTCTTGCCTCTTGCTGGGTTCTTGTGTTCAATTTTGATTTTGGGAACTAATTTCCAGTTGCCAATTTGAACAGGCTGCTGTCCTTCTGCTCTTTAATGCTTCTGATCGGCTGAGCTATTCAGAGATCATGGCTCAGTTGAACTTGACCCATGATGACTTGGTCAGATTACTACATTCGCTGTCATGTGCCAAGTATAAGATTCTAAGTAAAGAGCCGAACACAAAAACCATCTCCCAAAGTGACTACTTTGAGTTCAACTCTAAGTTTACTGACAAGCTGAGGAGGATAAAGGTGTGGGACAGTTTTGTAACTCTCTCTTTTATATTTATTGTTTTGGGAAGATTTCAACTTTGGTAATAAACTTGTAAATTATCCTATGTAGATTCCTCTCCCTCCGGTGGATGAAAGGAAGAAAGTTGTGGAAGATGTTGATAAAGACCGGCGTTATGCTATTGATGCTGCAATTGTGCGCATAATGAAGAGTCGGAAAGTTTTGGGCCACCAACAGTTAGTTTCAGAGTGCGTTGAGCAGTTGAGTCGCATGTTCAAGGTATTAATCTATGCTTCCCCCTGGTGGATGAGAGAAACATTAGATGTATGAATGTGGATTTCTGGTTGCCTAACTGACATAAAAGACACACAAACATGCATGCTAGTTTAACATACACTGTATGAAAATAATTATTTAAAGAATGCAAAGTTAGAAGACAAAAAGATGTAGTAGGAGTTTTGGGTAGAAAGGTGAAAAAAATGAAAGTGGTACCTTATGTAAAGGGAGTATGCTTTAGGGATTGATGCATGTAATGTAATACAAGATGAGAGGTGATCCATTTTTTAGCTTAAATGAAAAGGGAGGTTATCAAGTAGGATTAAGAGCATAGACTAGACTTTCGTAGGTGTGATTAAATATGTTGTGTCTGTGAGCATGGAAATCGGAAAGTAGTAAGTAGGTGTGATTGGTTGTTTAATGCGAAAGCAAAAAAAGAGAAGCAAGGGGAGGTGATGGGAGTTATGAGTTTAAAACAAGAAGAACGAAATAAAGGATATAACTGAGAGCGTTTTACTGCATCTTGTTTTTGGAATTGTTGGCACCAAGTGAGCAGCAATAACATATGCTGTGGTTTTGGGGATTACGCAGCCTGATATTAAAGCCATCAAGAAGCGGATGGAAGATCTCATCACACGAGACTATCTGGAGAGAGACAAGGATAATGCAAACATGTTTAGGTACTTGGCCTAAATTCATGGTACAGTCGGATTTAGCAATGGGGGCATGCACTTGCCCCTACCGAAATCCTAAATTTTTTTTGGCTAGTATATGTAAGTATGTACAAGTTTAACAAAGTCCTTTTTTTATTTTTAATTTTAATTTTTGTCTCCATTGAGTATTTTCACTTCAAATTAATTAGTATTTACGTAAGTCGTAGTTTACCTTTTAAAACAAGTTTGCTTCTCTTTTTCCGCAAAAAATAATTCTAGTAGCAGTGGCTGGATCCAAACGTTGTAACAGCAATTTTCAAGAACGAAGCAAATGAGATATATTAAGTTTCAAGTACCTTGTTGTCATAATGTGTTATTGCACTCGATGATTTAACAAGTAGGGTGTAAATAGAAAGTTAATATAATCTTTATAAAAATAAAGGATAAAGGTTTAATTCAAACCTTGAATTTTTCTAAATAATTTTACGATATAAAACAAAACAGGGTGGGAATCAGATGATTATGGGTTGGAATAGATAAACATGAAGGGCACATTCTATCCTTAAATTTCTTTAATATGTTTAAAGGTTGTCGTTAAAGGAAAGGAACAGTGCCCCAGCATGCGAGAGGAGCAGAGTTACTGAGATGCATGACCAAAAGCAGAGGCTCAAATTTTATTCAAGACTTGAATAAATGTTATTATAGCTATGTACATACAACGAAGACGTGCAGTAATCAGATCAAAATTTTTGTCGTATAGATGTCACCAAGATATAAAAAGAGGGAGGATAAAGTAGCAATTTTGCCATCGCAGTCGATCCATAGCCAGCTTCGCTGTTGATGCAACTGCCCACATTGTTCAACCTGAAACCATTCCCATACATATTGTGTCATTAGCAGAAATCATGCGCCTAACCACATGGAACTGCTAAATTCAACAAGCAAACACATGTCTCAGCTCTCGTTAATGCCACTTAATAATTGTTCACAGGCAAGTCACATATTCAGTCATCCAGACATATCATCGATTAGCATAAAAATTAATCAACCATCAAACAGTGCCACATAGTAGTAAAGGCTCAGCTTCCCAGTAATATAATTCAACAAAGACGTGTCCGCTCTGATTAATGCACAGTCAATTCTTGTGACTCACATATTCAATCATTGAACGATCTCATTTTTTCAAATTTTGCTTCATAAGTATAATCCCTAAACTGGTATCTTGTGTAAAAATGAGTCAACCACCCAACGGTACCACACAGTAAAGGCACAGCTTCCCAGTAATATAGGGACATGCACACAGGGAACGTGAGGCTCATGCCCCTTAAATATGGATTACTGGCTTGTTACCACTATGCCCATGGTAGATGCAATTCAGCTACAGCTCAAAAGTCTGCTGAGGTAGCTCTTGCGGCCTGTGTCAGGCCTCCTAAAATAAAGGCAATTGTCTGCAGATTTTATAGACTCTGATACCAATTGCTAGCAAAGGCTTTTTTAGTCCACTAATGAGGATTAGTAAAACTGTTTGCACCCTCCTAAGTCCAAACAAATTTAATGTTGCAAAGACATTTAAAAGAGAATTGTCATTCAATAAAAGAACAGTATGGGCCACTGAAAGAGTTTTTACCTGTCAGCATTGAGACGGCCAAGTTGAAGATATTAGAATGATCTCTCCCACAAACAAAAGCACTTGCCACGTTCCAAAATGAGAATCATACAGAGATGTGTATGCTACATAAATATTTACTGCCACAAAAATAAGAACGGTTAGAAACAACTATATGCACCAAAACAGTACATCATGCAATAAATAAACAACAAAAAGTACACCAACCTTTAAAGGGAAAAAAGAAAAAAATTTGCAACCTTGCTTGGATCTCTACCACTGTAATTTGCACCAAATAATTTTTCCTATATTCTTTCTACTCATCTTGATCAATCGGAAGTATATGCCATGGCAGGTTCTACAGCAGCTGATCTGCACAAATACAAATACTGAAGGTGAAACTGAAAGAATGGAAAGGCAGATATGGAAAAGGATAAGGAAAACAGAAAGAAAATTGACTCGACGTGGTGATTTTTATATTTTAAAGCAGGCTCTAAGAGTAGCAAACCTGAGACTGCAAAGTAGAGTGCCCTGCTTCATAGTGCTTGAACTGAGAAAACAGCAGTCACTGTGGCAAAAGAGCAAGCACATGCTGATGCACATCCCAGTATTTTCCTAAAGAGGTCTCCAAGTAAAATAGTATTAACAAATTAACTAGTCAGGTGAACTAAAACTGCCTCTGGGGAACAATAATGTCAAAACAATGGCAAACTCTACTATTAGAATTCTACCACCCTGCCTCAATCTATAATTGGCTTCTCTATCTTTATACAAAATTATTTCTTCAACCACTATCCTTTTTGGAGTATAATCACCTATTTATACAACTTAAAACAATTTCGCATAAACCTTATGAATTACATGTCCTCAATACCATCTTGAGAAGGACATTAACAGAGGACATCCCATTGCTGTGTCAGAATGCAGTTGAAGCTTCTGAAAGAATACACTGAAAACCCCAGATTTATCTAGTATTGCACACATGTACAGTGAGTGTTGGAAAGCAGGCACTTGTCGGTTTTACAATGGAAGTGTTAGGGATTGCAGCAGGAAGAACTGGCCCCTTTTCTCCATTAGGACTTCATACCCAAGGACAAACCGTCAAAATGAAATTTCCTCCAGTATAAAATCATCCTCAGCAACCACATTTTTTTTTTCTTAATGGCTAATGGCTTCCATTGCCAGGCGTACCAAACGTAGCAGTCCCTCTACGTCTTGGAAGTTAAAATCAAGAGC
This sequence comes from Theobroma cacao, assembly GCF_053813885.1. NCBI lineage: Eukaryota > Viridiplantae > Streptophyta > Magnoliopsida > Malvales > Malvaceae > Theobroma > Theobroma cacao. Next base: position 36,134,837 of record NC_142639.1, on the reverse strand, counting down.
CTTTTTCACAAAAGATATAACCTCCCCACTTTCAGCCCCTCCCAAACTTAAATTAGCAGCTGCAAAAGCAATTCGTGATTTCCTGGAAGCTTCCATTGCATAATTTACATCCTGTGCCTGCAAATAATCACATTTGGTTTTGGTTATGATAAGACTCTAAAGTAAGAGATAAAAGCTGTAGATCATAGAGTGACATGATGTAGTAAGAGACAACAGACACAGGTCACAGGCAAGAATATAAATCTTCTTGTGCTTCGAAGCACAAAGCTGCTAGGGCACATGTGCAATTTCAACATACAGAACCAGTAGCCTTTGGGTCAAGGATATAGAAGGGAGAAAAGGTTTGGGAGAACTGAGAAAGCAAAAAAAGCTTTTGGGGATTAATACCAAAGAAAAACTGTTTTGAGCAAAAAGGGGAACTGGGGGTGGGGGGAGAGGTGTTCAGTAATGCTTTCACTCTCATACCATATCAAAAACACATGAATTACAATTTCAAAATTATATGTGAAGCTTTATAAAAAAAATTACATAGGAAGCAAAACTCTCAACTTACAAAATTGAGCAACCGCACAAAGTAAGGACGGTTTCGAGCAGAAATAACATGATTTCCAGCAACCTGAGGAGAAGTAACACCTTTCGGAAAAGCAACCTTGTCTGCTGTTGTTGAGTGGTTTAAGTTATCAACATCAGAGGCAGAAGAAGAAGGAGACTCACCTGATATGAAGACAACAATTATTAAAAGAAGAAGTTAAAAGTAACTTTGTGTCATTCAGTGCCATATTAACATTATTCATAGAGACATTGAATGTCCATAAAAAAACATACAAAAGAAGAAGGTGATAAAAGGGACTGGAAAAACCGAGAGACCGATGAGTAGGCTTACTTGAAAATATCTACTCATATGCATGCATACCAATAAGGCCTGTCCTAAACTTAGGTCCAATGCCAAATTTATAAAAATTGGTAAACCTTGCATGTCAAATAGCAACTAGAACACTGATGATATACAAACTCAAGTCGACCAACTAATACAGAATCTGTGTCTGCGTGAACAAAACAACACCAAAAAAAAAAGTGACCAGAAAGACATTATGTCTGAAGCTCCTCTGATTTGAAGATACCAAAGAACACATTCACAGTATATAAGAAAAGAGACACACACAGGAAGCAAGTAAACTAATCATTCATGTAGAGCAATCAATTTTGATCTGCTTCTAAGATGCAACTTTCTGATGCAGAGATCTTTTCACAAATTAAGCAACTAAATTCCAAAGTAAATATCAGAGGCCGGTGTTCTCTGATCACTGCATAGGTGCAGAAGAGCCACTAAACAACAATTTCAATGTTAAACGCAACACAGACTACTAGCAAGAAGGATTTCAGCCAGTACAATCACTGGGTCCTTTGAATTACCAGGAGGAACCACTTGTAAAGCTGTCTGCAATTCATGTCGATCTCTACTTGCACTGGCATGAGATGAATATATGACCCTCATATATGCCACCTCCATACACTTGTAGGCCAAAGAAGCAGCAGCCATGTCCTTTAATCTCTCATACTCGTGGGCACAAAACCTGAAAAATTAATTGATAAACAACAACAAAAAATCAATAACCACAAAAATGAAATCATCCCAAAACAAAATGCAATAACAGATGATTCAATGTTGCAGGAATTTTTTCAACTAAAACATGATCAGCTCCAACAAAGTGTAGCAACTTAGGATTACAAAAGGAAGAGAACAAATGCTGGAGCACCTAATATTTAACTTACTCGCAAAGCTTCGCAGTGCTACTATACATTTGCATACTCTGAATCATCTCTCCATGTTTGGCACTATCACTGTTGCAAGATTCAAGTAGAGAGGCACCATGAAGAAACTTCAGTGCTGCCTGGAAGTAAAGTGCAGTGCTCTCCACATTTGAACCAGAGTTCTGAGGGAATTTTTTTAACAAATATTAAAAAAAAATCAGTTTGCTAGAGGTTAGGAAAAAGGGGGAAAAAGGCAACAGATAAGATAAAAGAGCAAGGTAAAACCTTGACACGATCAGCTAAATGCTTTAAATCTGTAGCCTCCTTCAAGGCATTGGTAGCTGCCTGGCTTGAGGAATCCTTTCTCAGTGGACTTGGTGCATCAACATCCCTGATCCTACGTCCACCTGATGTAGTATGTCTTGAACTACTGTGCTGAGTTCCATTTTGAAGATCAGCCTTCTTTATTTGTTTTTGTATCTTCAATGCATCATCACCTTGAGATCCATCAACTCCATTTCCCTTTTGGTACCCAGAAACTGGGCGGGGGCAACGAGAAAGCATCTCATTTTGAGTTCCTCCAGAGGGTGGTAATGATACTGACTTCCCTCTCCCAGAAGCAATTTCTGCATGATCAGATTTGTCAGGGTGGAACCTCTTTGTATATTTTTCACCATCACTGTCCTGCACAATATTCTGCTTCACAGTAGACATTACATCTTGAACTCCTGTGGCATCTGGTTTAGCATCCGAACGGCCCTGAACCCCAACATTTGATTGACTTTCTCTTTTGCTACTCTCACCGGACAATTTTCCCACAGATTCTTTATTATCAACAAATCTATTCTCACTTTGATCGGACTTGACTCCAAACCTCTCCTGAAACTTATTTCTTTGATCCCTAGGTTTTACCTCATATGACGGTGCACGATCTTGCTGTTCATCAACAGAATCAGATTTAAAACTACGACTTCTATCCTTTGACCGTGAGGATCCCTTGCCTGACTTTCTTGGACGAGAAGCATCAGCAAGAACATGGTTGTTATTCTGATTTTCTTCATCACAGTGTTCATCCATTGTAGCTAATTTACCAGCATATTGAGCCTCTTGGCCTAAATAATCAACAGTACCATTCATAAATTGACCTTTTCTAATATCAGGAGAAGATTCAATTGGTCCCTTAGCTTTACTGTCACCTAATTGACCACCGTCCTTATACTGCAAATGAAGTGCAGAGGACTCAAGGGACCCATGTTGAGCTGCAGCAGAAGTTTTGTCCTTCCTTCCTATCCCTGACCTGTCACTCCCATCATTATCTTCACCATCTGAGCATCTTCTTGGGCTACCTGCAACCAAAAGACCAGCATCACGAGACTCATCTTTCCCTCTAACATTCCTCCTTGTTGATGAAAGTTTATCTGGATTAGCAATTCTCATAGGTGATGAAGAAACTGATTCTACTGGTGAGCCTTTTGTTTCATGGAAGCCAGTTTTTGATTTATGCGAACCAGATTTTGATTTATGTGAACCAGAAACCTTAGATGAGCTTGAGGTAGCTGCTAAAGAAGGTTGGGCAGATCCAAGATCCTTTTTCAATGAATCTGTACCATCCAAGCTCCTTTGGGACAGAGTGATATCTGGATCTTGCCCACTTCGGTGATTCTTTGTATGCCTACTTTTTTTCTCCAGTTTACCACTGCTTTTACTGGCAGAGGAATCCTTACCCCCAGACTTAGATACCCTGGCCTTCTTTTCCCTTCTGTAGTCATTCTCGCTGAACTCTTCCTTTACAGACACTCTGCTATCCTGGAGGTTATTACCCATACTTTGGAGGGAACCTGTATTTAATTGACAATCAATACATTCATCAACTTTCCTCTTTCTTGAAATTTCCCCACCATCACAATTTGCCATATCCAGCGATCCATCAGTTAAGGAAACCTGAACTTTGTCCTTTAGTCTTTTAACATAGGCCTGTTGTCGGTCCTTATCTAACTTTGAATCCCGATGAGAAGAACGTTCACTGTGTTTAGGCTGATCCTTTCCTACCAATGTGGTAGGCAAACCATTACTTGTGCTAGGCCCCCCCTTAACAGCATGCTCAAACACCCAATCTTCATCAGCTAGATGCAAACTTTCAGTCTTAATTTTCTTGGAGGCCCTTAAAGAATCTTGATCAGTGACCCTTTTGCCTTTCATCTTCGAAGTTTTGTCATCACCTATTTGCATGTTTTATGAAAGCAACACATTAAATAATTTATGAAAATGAAGTTTAAAAAGTACAATAAATATCTGTTTAAAAAGAATACCTCCATCAGAACTGTGCTCTGACACTTTATGCTTCTCTTTCTGCTTATTTTTATGTTTCTCGACAGATAAATCAGAAGATCTGCTTAGGTGCTGTAAACCAGGTTCACCTACCACAGGAGATCGAGTCACATCAGTTAGGCTTCCAGATCGGGCTGATGACTGCACGTTCTTCTTTGTAGGAGTTGGCCCATCTTTATCCATTGCATTTGATGTTTCTTTTAAACTATGTTTCTTCCTTCCAGCACTGGGCATGGCATTTGAACCAAAACTCCGTTGGTTTTGGTCAGGTTGCAGGGCATCAGCTGAGGGTAATCTGGACATTATATTGCCAGGATTATTTTGCAAATTATTTTGATTCTCTGCAACAGGAACCTGATACAATGCGAAAACAGCTTTTGTAGTTTCCTCCTCATCAACACTGCAGCGATTCATTCCAGGCCTAAACATTTACAAGACAAAAAATGTTAGAAATTTGAAAGAGGAGAAATAACATTCGACAATCCATCACAAAGTTAACTATCAACACAAATGGTCACATGTTCAGTCCAACATAATTCTAACAATACAAAAACTTTAGGTGTCTGACCCACTAAACTTACATTCATAAAAATTTTCAAAGTAGTGCTGATAAAGAACTTACAGCCAGTTAAGCATGCTGCATAACCACTTGTCTGGTAAGTCAGCTGGATTTATGCTTAATGGAAGAAGACGCCACTTATGGCACTTGTCACAAGCAACCCAATTTTCTTTTATCAATATAGGAGCTGCAGATGCATGGGAAGTTCCAGCTACATTCACATTGGCAGAATTAGAAGCACCATCCATAGTTGGTTTAGGGTATGATTCGGATGCCAATAGATCCTCAGTTTTCTTAACACTTAGTCTATCATTATATGCACTGTTAATGGCTGATATATTTCTTTCAACCTTATCCGCTTCTTTCAGCCGATCTTCAGAAGGAATCTCCAATGAAATTTTTAGGTTCTCTTCCTGTTCCGGTTCCCCCATATCTCCGAAAAAATCTTTATATCTATCTTCAGCCTTTCGAAAAGGCCTTTCTAACTTTGGTTCTCCTGATTCCCTTTTGATTGTATAATTGTTAACATGAGCAGTCTGCTTATTTTTCAGCATCGATGAAGGACCAGCCCTCAAGCTTTCTTTTGGTACCTCTGCAGCTAGACTGCCATGACCCTGACTGCCTTTTGATTTTCTTTTTCCACCAGAAGAGGTATGCTGCTTTGCAGGAGGTAACTTCATATTGTCTTGTTCATATGATGTAGCTCTCTGGCTGACCTTCTGCTTGGGAGGATCTACTGGTTCACAATTTAGAGCTTTGCTACCCTTAAGAGTATAGGAGTCAGCTTTCATGGGATCATAAATTTTTTCTGCTTTACTACACCCATCTTTTCTTGCATATCCTGAAATATCATTGAGAACACTTGTCTTTTGTTCCTCCAAAACCTTTCGAGCTGAACCAGCCCTTGGTTTATCCCAGCCAACCTCTTGGGTAAGTATTGGCTCCAGTGATTCCTCCATTGCTACATCATGGGCACCTCTGTTTCTTGCTATGCCCTTATTTTTTACCCTGTCAATAGCAGAATATGAATTAGATAAAAGAGGAAGCTTCAATGTTTTAGAAACAAGCTCCTCACAAGCCAACGTGTCAATATCTGCTTCCTTCTTTGACATGATACCATTATCATTCCTTGTTTCCCTGTTATTGCCACTCTTCCTTTCTGCTGGAAAATTCTTTTTCTCCATTGACTTAGCTTTCTTGTCTCCCAATATTATTCCATCAACCTTGCCAGAATCAGATCTGTTCTCTTTTGAAATCTTTTCCTTTATAGTGAAGTTAAGCAGATCATCAGGGAGAGGTGATAGTAGTGCCTCTCCAGGCACTGGGAACGAAGTCATAAACTGCTCAACAATATACAGAAAAAGTTATATATAATCTGATTATTTCAGGTACATAAGATGTAAGAAGATACAAGATTACAGGAAAAAAGAGAAAAATTCTTGTAAGGAGGAGATTAATGAAAATATTACAGGAGGATTTACCCGAAGAATACTGGTTGGAGATTCAAATAATGGCTCTTGTGTCTCCCGATACATCCCTTCACTTTCAGAAGGGCTATCATCTAAGGAGGAAGATGGTGAGACATCAAGGCCAACAACACTGTAGAATTCAGCATTTTTTCTCGTTGACAAGTTATCTGACCCCATTTTGATTCGCACCTTCAACGGTTTCTGGTCTGGCAGATTGGCAGCTTTCTTGTTTGCAAATTCGCACCTAGAGGCAAGCTCATCAGCATGAGTGGATGTTACACCAACCTCTTGTTTATTCGAGTCATTCGAAGATGGTGCCTTCAAAGCAGGGAGGGTATCAAAATTTGTAGGAGGTCCAGGCCTCAATGCTTGTGAACCACTTGCCCAACCTGCTGAGCTATTACGACCATCCTATATAACAAAACAAACTACGTGCTCACTTTAACTTGGACTTCTCAAATCAACCAAGATCCAGTGAAGTTTCCTTCCTTATAGAAAATGAACTATATTTCCAAAGGGGGAAAAAGAGACAAAAAATTGTAAAAATTCTACCTCCAATTGCATATTGTTTGGGGATCTAGGTGCATTGCAACTCTGAACTTTTGGTGGACTCTTCGGATGAGACCAACCAGGAGAACGTGCATAAGTAGGTAAGAATGATCCATACCCACCAAATTTTGCCCCTGTGGCAAAATGTCAACAATCCCAAAATCATCAATTTCAAATTAACTCCAACTTATGGTGACTCTTGACCTCACAAGAACCATGATTCTCTTCATTTTAACTTACCAAGATTCTCTGCAGAAACTCCACCTTCAAAATCTTTTTGAAAATGTCCGAGAACATGTTGGATTTTCTCGTCCTTCAAAAACATTACAGGAGCCACATATCACTAAAAGATCATAAAACACATGGAGAGGGGCTAAGAACATGCATCGGACAAGTGAGAAAACATTGCAAAAGGTCTACTTACATTGAGTCCTATTTCTTACAGTTAGCTGCTGATCCTCTAGAAGCAGTAATAACACACTGCAACTCTATAAGCCACCTAATGTGCTTGAATCTTACTCTCCTAACTTCCAATTACGAAATCCCTAGCGTTACATTCAAGATTACCATAATCAAACCTCACCAACCTTACATGGAACAAACTTACCAACAACGCCTTCGCCTTCTGCAATAACAGGTGTCAAACTCACATCCGACAACTCACAAAACCCTAAAACCATTAATACACAACTACACGAAAAAGCTTCATTTATGACCGCACAAGACAAGAAAGCTTCATTTATGACAGCACTAGACACGTTGTGGAAAATAATTTTCCTCACTTAATTAAACGACTTAGGCTACCTAATGTGCTTGAATCTTACTCTCCTAACTTCCAATTATGAAATCTGTAGCGTTACAGTCAAGATTATCATCATCAAACATCACCAACCTTACATGGAACAAAAGTTACCGACAATGCCTTCTGCAGTAAACATGTGGTGTCAAACTAACATCCGACAACTCAAAAAACCCTAAAACCATCGATACACCACTACATGAAAAAGCTTCATCTATAACCGCCCTAAACACGTTGCAGAAAATAATTCTCTTCCCTTAATTAAACCACCTAAAAACTAGATTCTCTACATACCTCCATCATAAACCAAACATAACTCAGCTACATTAGAATTAAAAAAAAAAAACTGAAATACCAAATCCATATCTTATATTTCTATAAGCAACACAATTAAACATTAAACAAATTTAAATTCAAGATACAACATCCAACATTGCAATTACTCAGCATAAAAATCTTAACTTTGGATCTAAAACCCAACAAAGACAAAACAAGTCAACACAATATAATTAAACATTAACTCAAAAAACAAAAGGAAAGCTTTTTGCAGATAAGAAAAAGAAGAAAAGCCAACATTTCTTACTATGTAAGCGAGAGAAGATAGATCATTCTCAGGGTCGGTGGTGGTATCATCATCGTTATTGTTATTATAAGAGCAAGCCTCTCCTTCTTCAAGCTCAGTATCTTCCATTTCTCTCCCACCAAACCCTAGCCCTAGCCCCTTCCTCGCATCGTTACTCCCTAAAGAAATCATTCAACAGAAAAATAATAATAAAGTAAACCTCACCCCAATAATCAAGTTCTCAAACGAAATTTTCTATTATTGAAAGCCCAGAAGTTTCTTCGAACCATTATTTACAACTCCCTAAAACCCACCAAAGGGAAAGGGGGGCTTCTGCCCTAATTTCGATCAAAACTGAAACTCGATCGCGAATCCAACACCAAACCAAAATTTTAAAACGGCTCAATTTCAGAAAAATAAAATAAAGCGACTTAAACACATGGATCTCTCGAAATTTTATTTTTTGGGGGGCTTTTTTGGATTTTTTTTTTTTTTTTTTTTGGTGCGATCTCTTTAGCTGGAATCGATTAGCACAGAGAGAAAGAGAAAGAGAGAGAGAAAGAGAGGGACTCCCTCTGGTTTTGGTGCACAGGGCAGCCGCGTTTTTTTATTTTTTTATTTATTTTTGCTCTCTGTTTTTTTTTTTTTTTTTTAGGGGGGTTGTTAATTTCCCTTTCTTTCTTTGTCTTTGAAGGAAAATATTTTATTGTTTTAAAGTCCACATGAAATAACCACAGAGAGACAAAGATGAGAGAAAATGGTTTCCCTTTTATGTTTTTTCCTTTTTTTTTAAACCGAGCATGAAATTTTGAGTTTGTTCTTATTTACCTTTTGGTCCCTTTGTTTTTTCGTTTTTACTCAAGCGTCTTGTCCGAAGAATAAACATATGGTGATTGATGCCAGCGCCGTTTTAGCGCGTGGAAAATAAACTTGTCGCAGAAGCTATCGGAATTGAGTAGCAAAAGTTCAAATAAAGGGAAAGTGCGTCACAAAATCCTTGTATCGGAAAAAAAGGTTTATAATCATTCATAATAATTGCCTTTCTTTTTTTCAGTTCTTGATCAAGTTTATTCCTTATGGTCCAAGTTAATTCAGATATTTCTTTCTTTTTCAAATAAACATATTAAATAAAAAGTAAAATATTATTTAATACATTTTTTATTCAATCTAAACGTGATCTTATGATTGAATTTGAAATTTATTACGTGATAGACTACTTTAATAACAATACCATATATGAATTTATGTATGAGATTCTCATATCCAAATCATATAATGGTTTCTATTAGTGTATGGATATTTTTGCACATGATATATTGTCTATCAATATATGCATATAAATGATAATTTTTTTTAATCTTATCATTAAGTTTTTAATTATTATTATTCATAAGTGCCTGTTTGATTTAACTTATCAAATAATTTTTTTTCACTTCACAAAAAAAAAGTAAAATGTTTGGTTATTAAAATTTTTATTTTACATGAGAAATCAAAATTTTTTCAAACAAATATTAATGTCTGCTAATAATGTTTAATAAGACTTCTTTGACTACTTACTTTGGCCATCAATAACTCATAAATTACAAGAAAAATTATGTTAATTTTTTTTCTCTTGATTTAATTTATTTTATTATTTTTAATTAATAAATTTTATTTTATTCTGTTTTATTTTTTCTTTCATCCTCATATTTAGGATTTTGTTGAACAAAGTTGAGCTCTTTTATTTTTAGTTATTAAAAATAAATTAACATATTATTAAATATTTTTTATGTTCAATAATACTTTTACATTCAATTTACCTAATGCTATTTTAGTTTCTTTTTATAGTAATTTTAAGCATCTCTACTTGAACCATACTTCTTACTACAAAAACTCTAATCAAACCAAATAGATCTTTAAGATTGCACTTGAAAATTTTTAATGAAATTTTTTTATTTTTATCCCTCTATTTGTCATAGTTTGATAATCAAGGATTTTGCTTTAACCTATGTTTAAACTTCTATCTTAATTAAGTCAATAATTTTATATTCATAATATTAATGAAAATTATGAGAATTAAAATAATACGTTGCATATAATGTAAAAACAATTTTTTGAAGGCAAGTTAAACTCTTCCTTTTTTTTTTTTGAAGAATGGCAAGTTTAAATTGTTGCTAACTTTTAGACAAATATATATCTAATGATGAATCCTTGACTCACTTAAATGTTGTAATAGAATGATTTACTTTCACTATAGCACCTTTCAAATTAATGAATGATTAAAAACATGCCTAAAAATATTTACAATTAAAATCCAATTCATTAATAGCCGATTAACCCATGCTGTGGAAAAGGAGCTGGGAAAACGCTTTTCCGGAAGCGCGTGGGTTTCGATGACTGCTTGGCCGCATGTGTGTCAGGCGGCTAAATCCAGCATGTCACAAAACATTACTACTATTTTTTTTCTCTTTCCTCCTTGGAAACTTTATATAGATATATATATATATAATTTCTGGATAATTTCTTTTCCTTTTACGTATTTCATTTCATTTTCTTCTCTATTTTGGAAATTTTGACGAAATTGATGTTACCCCACGGTTCGCACTTCAGAAGTCGAGTTGACCCGAAAGCAATCTGTATTGACAATTTTGCCCTTATGCCTGTGTGGTTCTCGTGGCCAAACCCTGGGACCCTCAATTCTTCTATTTTTTTTTTCCGTCATCTTCCAAGTTTTGAACAATAATATTTGTCCTACTTTTAAGACCATCATTATTGCTTTTTTTTATTATTATTACTTTGATTTGAACTTAAAACTGGAAACTGATGCTTAGATAAAGTGAGAAAAGAGAGAAGGGTTGAAGCCATTTGAATTTTAAATAGAAAACACATGATTATTAAAAAGTGATAAAGTAAATGGTTTTTTGTTTTCATTTCGATGCTTTGAGAGAGGACATAAAGATGTTTGTGGATGGATAATATTAGAATGTTTCACCTTTCAAGCTTATCCGATATTCTCAAGCTACTTGAGTCAACCAGCTTTGATCATAATCCACATTCTACATAGTAAATTGGATGGAATAAGTGAAAGTTGCATCTTCACTAGGATTTTATGTCAATTGAACTTCAACCCATTGAAATCCATGACCATGGTTTTCCTGCTTTTAAATTAAAAAAATAAAACAAGCTGTGACACTTTAATATGATACATGTGGTTATTTTTGTCATTTTCTTAAAAAATATATATATAATATTTAAAAAGGTATTTAAATTATTTAAAAAATTAAATAAATTTTTATTTTTTATTATATTTAATCAAGTTGTTGTATTTTATTTTAAGTAAAATAAAATCTTTATAATTAATAATTGATCAATTATTGTTAATCAAAATTACAATCATTCTCTCTAGTTTCTTCATCTCGTCTTCTTATATTGTTTTTATAGTGCTTTATTGCATAAAAATTTTGTAGTGTCATATTTTGATGAATACTCAATGTAGTCAATCACTAGATTTTATTGTATTTTTAAAATTTATATGTCAATATCTTATTTTTACATTATAAGTGAAAGTGAATAAAATCTTAAAAGGCACTAATATTGATACATGTCTTGAAACCTTTTTCTTATTTTACAGTTATATGTTTTAACACTATCTGATACGTCAGAAAATAACTTATTTAATAGTTGATTTTTCATCGTAAATTTTATCTACCATGATTTATTTTTGACCCATTATTGGTGTAGGTGAAATTGTTATTAGGCTAATACAATATGGCTTGGTCAATCGGTGTTCTAACTAGGCAAAGTAAAAAATTACACATGAGAAGGAGACAGCGTGTAGACATTAACCACGTGGGGGGGAAGCGGCTGGCAACAGCGGCTAAAAGACTTTCACTGGAGTCTGGAACTGGAAGGTGGAAGGTGGCTTTGTTTGACTCGTTGAGAAAATGTCAACTTAGCTGGCTTTTGACGTGCAGAATTTTCTAGCTGTACTTACAAAATAAATAAAGACTAGTAATATAACTATTTTCAATTCATTTCATTTCACGTGTACTTACCAAAAATTTTAAATAAATTTTTATTTTTTTATTATTCAATCAAAATCTTATAATTTTATTTTAAATTAAATAAATTTTTATTATAACTAACTGTTAATTAACTATATTTGTTAAAACGTTATATATCATTTTATATTATATAATACTGACATAATATATTGATATGTTATAGTAAATGATGATATGACAACGTATCATTTTTATCATTTAATTTAATAGAACATAAGTATCATGTGAGTAAAAAAATAATAAATAATATTTTGATTAATGACAGTTAATCATAAATATTTATTTGATTCAATGTAAAAAGATAAAAAATTATTTTAATTTTCATAAATAATTTTGAAACTTTTTAAACCATAATGCATTTAAAAAAAATACTATAATTTAAAATAAATATTGTTTTAAGATACTATTAGGAACATTTAGATTTTAACTTTATCTCCCTGTAGTTTTAGATGAATTTTGTCAAATGTCTTTCATTTAGTGCATTTTGCTAATCATCTCTTTCTACATGTAAGAGCTTGGAAATAAATTATGAAAAGCAAAGAAAAAAATTTTTGATTGTTGCCTCACTAACAGAGATAGTGGTCATAGAACATACGTACGAACTTTTGTCTTGTGCGAGTGATGTTATGATAAACAGTAAAGGGTGAGATGAACTTTCAGATTAAAATGAAAAAAGGTGTTGTAATGTTAAGGTGGGAAATTGAAAACATCTCAATCATGAAACACGAAAAGAAATTGAAGGACCCACCGCTAGAGTAGAGACGGTGTGGGGTAAGCTTTCTTTCTTGTATATTGCTTCCGGATTCATACTCGTAATAATAATAATAATAATAATAATTTGTCAAGCGATGTCCAGGATAATCTCAAACTCAAGAAACTAATATTTTTGATCAAAATATCCACTAAGTCTTTGTATTCATATATTTTATTTAATTTAATCATTGTACTCAAAATCGAAATAATTTAATCTTTTAATTTGAAAAATTACTCTAATTTAGTCTCTCTTACTAACAGCATTTAATTTGACCGTTAAAATGATGACGTCAATATTAACATCAATGCTGATGTGATATATTTTGATAACGTGACATGTCACGTGGTACCAACTTGATGACGTGATAATGCCACGTGACACTAATGTGATGATGTGGTACTGACATGTTGACGTGTCAATGCCACGTGACAAATAAAAAAATTTTCAAAAAAAGAATTTTTATGTCACGCTATAGAGATTAAATTAAAAATATATATATAGTACAATGACTAAATTGATTGTACAATGACTAAATTAAGTAGATGGTAAATATACTTATTAATAAACTAAATATTTAAGTGTAAAAGATTTTTGGTATTAAAATATATATATAAATATTTTCATACTTAATTATTTGATTGTAGAATATGTACATTAATTTATTTTCTTTGTAAAAATTAAGTTTAAATTCTCCTTTTATAAAAAAAAAAATTGAAAAAAACTTCATACCTAAATTCAAATTTAAATAATAACTTGCATTATGTTAGATAAAGAAAGGAGATATAGAGCTAGCGTTAATTATAAAAATAATTATTCGTTGTGACTTGTTTAATTTGGACATAACAAACTTCTTATTACAACCATAGAATCTGAATTACTTAACCTTTTCAATTATTTATTTATTTATTTATATTTTTATTTTGTTTAATATTTCAAGTTATATTATTTGGGTTAAAATTTATTAGATTAAATACTGCATTTATGGTTGATAGAGTTAAATATAATTATAAATATTTATACAATTTTATTTTGTATTTACAAATTTTTGATAGATCTAAATTAATAATATAAATTTAAATTTAACATAATTTGATTGTAGTATTTGAACTTAAATAAAATCGTTTTATAATAAATTTTGAGTAAATTTAAATATAAAGTAAATTGGATAAGAGTTAAATAATTTCAAAAGAATGGATGTTTAAAAATTGTGAAAGTTGTAACTAAATCAACTTATGTTGCTTATTTGAGTTTAACTCAAGTTAAAAACTAAGTCTAATAAATTTCAAATTTTTATGCTATTACAAATAGAAAAAAATTTTGTTTAGTTTTTTATATTATTTTATTTCAACATAATACAAGTTATTTATTTAAATTTGACTTTAGATAAGAAATTTTTTTTCATTTTTTTTTATAGAAAGAGAATTCAAACTTAATTTTTACAGAGAAGATAAATTAATGTACATATTTTATAATCAAATAATCAAGTATGAAAATATTTATATATATTTGTTAACATCATAAAATTTTTACACTTAAATATTTAGTTTATCAATAAATATATTTATAATCTATTTAAAGATTTATATTTTTAAATTTTTTTTTCAATTTAGTATCTCAATGTCTCAATTTTATTCAATTGAGTTCCTAGATTATATATTTTTATTTAATTTAATCCCTATGACATATCAGCATTACCACATCATCGTATTAGAGCCACTTGGCACTACCAAGTCATCAAGTTGGTGTCACGTGGCATACCACGCCATCAAAATATGTCACGCTAATACTGATGTCAACGCTGATCTCATTTTTTTAACGGTAAAATTGAATGTTGTTAGTAGGAGAAATTAAATTGAAACAATTTTCAAAATCAATAGATTAAAGTGCTTTAATTTTAAATATAAAAATTAAATTAAACAAAATACATAAATACAAAAACTTGATAAGTACGTTGATCATAATTTTGTAAGTCTATTTGTACCTCATGCTTCAAAACTATTTAAAATGCTTTGAAAATTCTCAAGAAATTAAAGACTTATGATACACTAAATTAACACGACTGTGCCACGTGGCAGAAACCCAAATCAAATCCACAAAAGGGTGTTGTTAGCCTCTTGGATACCTTCCGGATCAATGGATATGCTCCGATTTGTGCCCCTCTGTTGGGATTAATCTAGTATTTTGCCAATTGCTTTCTACTACCATATTGATTTTAAGTTTATATCTTAAGATCAAAGCGCATGCAAAATTATGCCTTTTCTTCCAACAAACTTGGAATATCTTTTCGCTTTTAAATGTGCAACAAAAATTTAAGGCAAAGGTTTCAATCAAGTCCTCGTAAAATTATGAAATTTAAATTGAATTTTGGAGGTTGTCAACTGCCAGTTTGGTTGGGATAACTCGTCCTAACAGACAGAATATATTATAAGTATGTTGGAACTAGGAAAATAAGAATCACAATTATAACTAGGAAGTTGGCAATTATTTGCTTCATCCTTAAACTTTATACATATCTTTCTTTCTTTTTTAATGATAGGAAAGATATTGAAAGGGAGTGGGTCCCGTACATCTCATATATTCTCTCTCTTTTTAAGGTAATTATGAGAAATAGTCTTTCTTGATAAAGACATTTTAAAAATAACCATCTAAATAAGTTTAACTGTTTTTAACCATATTTAGCCATGACTTGATAAAAATACACTTAAAAATATTTTAAATAAATTAAACCATTCATCACAATTTCTTCCAATTTGTGTTTCTGATTTCTCTCTCACCATCTTAATCTCTCAAATTTTATCGATTTATCTCTTTAGCAGTCGTCTGCTATGCTTCCGATTTCTCTCTCTCATATTTTCAAACTTCTCTTTCTTTCACTTTCAAGACACCAAACAATAGTTTTGATGTGCTTGGGTGGATAACTATTGGGAAAATTTGATTTTTAGGTATTTTGGGTAAAACTAAAACGGTAGAAATTGTCATAGATGTTTGAAATAGCTTTCAATTAAATCAATTCAGTACCTAGATACCAATAAACTCAAAAAATTGAAATTTATAAACCTAGGTTTTCAAATAAATTTTTTTTTTTTTTTTAGTTAAAATAGATGTTTTAGATAAGAAAATTTATGTTTTGATTTATGAAAATATGTTAGAAACATTTTAATCAGTGTCAAATTGTAAAAAAAAAAAAAGAAATGTAGAGAGTTGAGAGAATTTGAAATTTTGATTCGTAAGTAACAACAATATTTTAGATATTAAAGTGTAACAAAATGTTTTTAAATATGACGTGTAATAATAATATTTTTTCAACATGCCGTGTAACAACTGTATTTTTTTTCAACATGATGTGAAACAACCTTTTTGAACCATGACTTGTAATATATTTTTTTACATGGCGTGTAACGACGGTATTTTTTCAACATGACATATAACAACCTAACAATGGAGTGTCACATGTTTTTATACATAACAACCTAACCATGACGTGTCACATGTTTTTGCACATGACGTGTAACAAGCTAATCATGGCGTGTAACAATAGTATTTTTTTTCAACATGACGTGTAATATGTTTTTGTACATGGCATGTGACAACAGTATTTTTTCAACATGACGTGTAACAACTTAATCATAACGTGTCACATGTTTCTGTACATAGCATGTTACATATTTTTATACATAGTGTATAACAGCCTAACCATGGCGTGTCACATGTTTTTGCACATGACGTGTAACAACTTAATCATGATATGTAACATATTTTTGTACGTGACGTGTAACATATTTTTGTACATGACTTGTAACATCATAGTGTGTAATTTTAGTAAAAGTAATTTTGTTCAACTTGATTAAAAATAATTAAAATTATAAAAAAAATTATTTTTGAAAACATCTTATCTTTAAGGTTATTTTTAAAAATACCTCTATTTTCTATTAAAAAAGAAAGTAATTCAATAGTTTTAAGAGTCAAAATCCTAATATTCTTTTTGTAATATTTTTTTTAAAAAATTAAATACATTCACGCACTGCTCGACGCCAACTTTATCGATGTGGTTTAGAGAAGATTACAACAATGAGGAATCAGAGTGGAAAGTGATGTCCCAAAATCCAACGTTCCAGCACAATCTTAAAACAGCACATGAAGGAGCTCACGGAATGACAACTTTTAATTGTCGTACCCCATCAGCCAAACCCAAGCATACACAATACAACCGTGTTACAACTGTACAAAGCCAGCATGTTGTACCTATATATATATATATATAAAGAATTGTTGCAATGCGAAACATGGAATCTGAAATACTGTTAAGAAAATGAATGCTCCAATCTCTAGAATCAAGCATTTTATTTGAATATTCTACTGTGTAACATTGACAATGATACAAAATTTCAGCTTTGTATACAGTTTCATCTATCATAAAGATTGATCTAAACTATTGGCTTTTTTTCTTTTTAGCTTGTATTTTTGCAATACATACTTGTAGAATTGACCACAGATTCAGCTCGAAGACCCCTCAAACTGATCTCGAAGCATTTCATACTTCTTAAGCTCGGCCATGGAAAGGGATGGGGAAAGCTCTCCCAACACCTGCACCCAGTCAGTAATTAATATTTAGACATTTGACGCTTGTCCAAGGCAAGGAGTCTAAACAAGACATTCTCATAAAAACTATGAGAATTATTATTATTTTTCTGTAAATATCAAATTAAAATGCTGAAATGTCTGCAGAATCATGTAAATATGGCCATCCAGTAATTAGACTTTAAAACATGCTTTGAATCATTTGTGTTAAGGCAAGATTTGTGATTTAAAGTGCACTTTAGCTGCATCTTTCATCTTAGTAACTGAAACTTAGCAAGCAGTGATAACCATGAGGTTGCAGTTTGTGCTAATTTAATCACATCTCTTCATGGTTTATTCACCTCATTTCTTTATTAGCTTTCAGCTATTTAATTGCCATTCAAAATTCAAAATCTTATTCACACGTGTTTCTACCAAAGCTCTGCTTGTCAGCAAAGATGCACATCATACCTTCATAAAATCATCATATTGTACAACAATGGAGTCAGCTTGACCTGTGCAAGAAGAATCTGAATCTGAACTCAACACCTACACAAAAAAAACCAGTCTAAGCAATGAAGAGAACAGTTTGTTGGCAGTGCTTGTAGTATCTTGATACACGATAAGCTCAAATTCCTCAATGTACATTGCATTGACATTGAAGATATGACACTTTCACTGGGTTTCTTCAGTGAAAAGCGCTGATCTTGACTCACCTTGCGCTTTGCAGCATGAAACCAAGCATCTGCACATAAGGCATACATATCTGCACCAGTGAAGTTTGGGGGGCATCTCTTTGCAATTGAGTAAAGGGATACATCTTCGTGCAATCTAAACTTCCTTGTAAGTGCTTTGAGAACTCTGGACCAAGAATGGAATTTGGCATATAAAAGAACAAAAATCAAATTCAAAAGTAGGTATAACATACAAGCATGAATAGAAAAAAAAAGGGCCAAAGGTATAAACTAACCGCTCTCTGTAAGATGCATCAGAATTGACTCCAACATATAGCAGTTTGTCAAATCTGCCAGGCCTTAGAAGAGCTGGGTCAATAAGATCTGGTCTGTTGCTTGCTCCTATAATAAATAGGTCCTGGAAAACCGGCCAGAGGACTAGTTTCAATGCTATTTGGACAGAAAGCAGTGGAATATAGTATTTCTAGTAACAAGTAGCATAAACAACCTGTGTAGAATCATTAAGGCCATCAATCTCTGCAAGCATCTAGAAACAAAAGGAAACTGTCATGATTAGTAACAACAAGTGAAAGCAAAGAGAGCTGATCAAATAATGCCATAGCAATAATGTCATCACCTGAGAAACCACTCTGTCCATAACACCGCCAGAATCCCCAGAAGCACCACGAGCAGGAGCAAGAGAATCAAGTTCATCAAAGAAGATGACACATGGCCGCGCTGATCTAGCCTGCAAGACTTACAATATCACAACACTGGAGTTACAGCATAACATGCACTAAAAGCCTGTATGCAACCCAATTTACCAAGAAACGGAATTTTATACTCAAAACAAGTTTATTTTTGTTTACCTTCTGGAAAATGTCTCGAACATTCCTCTCTGACTCTCCTATGTACATGTTAATTAGTTCAGGCCCTTTTACACTAAGGAAATTTAAGGAACACTCAGTTGCTACAGCTTTTGCCAACAAAGTCTGACATTTAAAGCAACAATAAAAAAATAGGAAAAAGAAAAGTTATAGAAGGTATCTTAAAATAACAATTTGGAAGGTTGAGAATAATATTTTGATCCATCAGAACTTACTTTCCCTGTTCCAGGAGGACCATAGAGAAGAACACCAGAACGCTTGCGCAAGCCAGATGAAAACAAATCCTTATGCAGGAGAGGTAACTGCAGAGTTAAACAATAACATTGAGTAATTGAATTCAAGACTAGCAGGCTTCCAATTCCATAAAATATTAAGCAAAATGGACCACCCATATGCATAAACTGAATAGAAACCTGTTTGGAGACCAGATAATGTGCAATTGTAAAACCATTCTAAATATCTTTTCCTTAGCATTTGATCGATGGCTGACATACTCAATCATTGTCACCATTTAGCAAACATGTCATTTCATGTGTATTATGAGCAAAAATGTACCATGTTTTTCCTATAATCTTTATATTTTCAATTGACAAACATCCTATGATCACAAATAGCATTTTTGTCCCCCTAAGGGGAACGGAGGGATTAAAATTATTCAACAAATGGTATGCTTTTAAAATTCAAGGGACATTGGCCAAAAAACAAAAGCTCAAGACATATTTTAGATAAATATGATCTATAATTGGTAAAAAGTCATCAGAAATACAGGAAAACCTACCTGGACAGTGTCCAAAATTGATTTCTTCACATCCTCCAGCCCACCAACATCTTCCCATTTCACATTAG
This sequence comes from Theobroma cacao, assembly GCF_053813885.1. Taxonomy (NCBI): domain Eukaryota; kingdom Viridiplantae; phylum Streptophyta; class Magnoliopsida; order Malvales; family Malvaceae; genus Theobroma; species Theobroma cacao. The sequence goes on along the minus strand of NC_142639.1, from coordinate 36,115,058 downwards.
GAACCTGCAGCAAATAAATTGAGGTTTAAATCTGTCCTACAGTCAGCAATCTAAATAATTACTTCACTGCGAGTTCACCAAAATACTAAAATATGTAAAACATGAAGAATCTTTACTACAATTAGCAATTACATGACATTATGTTCTATATTTGCTTTGTACAAGTTACCTTTGGAGCACCTAATGCAGAGGCATTCCTCTTCTTCGATCGTTCCAATGCTTTTGCCAAGTCCTCTTTCCCCATAGTATAAGCTGCAGTATTGCTTGACGTACCCTGTACTGCTTTAACTCTAAGAGGACCATCTGATTGTGACAATTCTGCTTCGTCAGTTTGAAAATTGCTCCTGGGGACTAAGTTTGCACCAGCATCAGCAATTAAAGCATGCAAATCCCGAGGCATGAAGCCGGATGTCTGTCCTACTATGTCCTTCACAAATTCCTTTAAGCAAGTCTGCAAGGAATCACCTCAATTAAAAAAAATTACAAATGCTTTTAGCACATGTGGAGATTTTACTTATTCATTTATTCATTCCAAAAAACATATACAAGTTACAATTTATTTTTCCATATTCGATAAACTTAACAGGTTATGACATCCTTGTCAACCTTTATATAAAATTTGAACGTTGGGGTTCAGTGCTGGTGTAAATATGTTACACAATGAGGCATTCAAGACATTAACCTTTTACCCTGCTCAGGTTCAATTTATTCATAAAGAAATTCAGCCAAAGTTATAAAAAAAGGGAGATGGAATATGTTTTCTTTGCTTACATTAGAAAGGAGTTCAGCAACACCTTGCAGTGACTGGGACAACATTTCAGCCCTTTGTTCTTCAGTCAAGGGACCCATGCTTACTTCATGGGTGAAACAACGCCTAATAGCTGGTGCCAGACCTTCAGAACCATCAGCAGCTGCAACTAACATCACTTGATGCCTACCCACATTTCCAGTGTCCTTTACAGGCTGCATCAACAGCATACAAGTGATAAGCTTAAAGCATTATTGTTCTAAGTTCTGCAATGCATAGCTAGCAAAATTCTCAAAATCAATTTTCTGTTCCTTGATTTCAATTCCTGAATGCAAGTTCTGGCTAGATATAACAGATCTAAGTCGCACTCAGGAAGTGCATAAAGCATGCCTCATCAATCAAGATATAACAAATCATGAGAACACACAAACCTACAGGGGGGAATAACCTTCTCTTACAGGCTGCATCAACAGCATACAAGTGATAAGTTTAAAGCATTATTGTTCTAAGTTCCAGAATGAATAGCAAGCAAAATTCTCACAATCAATTTTCTGTTCCTAGATTTCAATTCCTCAATTCAAGTTCTGGCTAGATATAACAGATCTATGTGGCACTCAGGAAAGTGCATAAAGCACACCTCATCAATTAAGAAATGACAAATCAAGAGAGTACACAAACCTACAGGGGGGGATACTTTAAATAGACAGTGAAAAAAAAAATAAACATCTTATCAAATAAGAAATGACAAATCATAAGAACAAAAACCAATAGAAGATAATAAAAGCATGCCTGAAAATCTAATCAACTGAAAGATATTGCTATTTAGTTGGGTCTTACAAAATCACCATTTGATATGTCTTCAGCATAACCATCTTCATCTGGCTCAGTGAACTCTCTGATGACTGATGCAACTTCAGAGGAAAGCCCAATTTGATCACTTGGGGAACCTTCATGAGAGGCCAAATTCCGAAAAACATCAAAATGGCGAAGTAGAAGTATTGTTGGTGAGTATCTGCCACCAAATATATAAATAGAGAAGTTATTTTGCGTGATATGAGTCATCATAGAAGCATCAAGTTTGAAAGGAGTGATATTACTCTGTTACCTTAATTGAATAGTCAGAGAAGCTAACATATCATGAAATATTTCCAAAACTAAGATATTTATACATATGATGATAAAATGTTAGAGATGCAATATTACACATTCTGATATAGGACATTTATCACAAGGAGCCGCAATTGACACTTTCGTAAATTTTGAAAATATATGCATTTGATTTTCCATCTATAGGCAGCAGGATAACCATAGGCAATTGGGCATGTTCCCAAGAAGTCAGCTGCTTCACCTTTGCGCACTGTTGAAAGCTTGAGTCAATGCAGCAGAGGTTTTCTTCTCTGAAGATGCTGTCAGATTGTGGCAGCTATATTCAATTACATGTAGACCCAGTCTCTTAGCAACATATCTAACAACGGTCCTCTTCCCGCACCCTGCAATAAGCACTTGATCAGGACATAGCTACACTATACATTAACATGCATACAAAAGCTAAAAGCAATCCTCCTCTCTGCAATCAATCTTGTATTATAACTTATTGCCGTCACTAGGAAAACCAAGTTGCGTCATTCAAATTAGTAACAAGTTTGGCCAGCATAGTTTTAGCAGTTGCAAAGAGGAGGACCATAAAATTGTGTCATCAATCAAAGATTTCATTTTCCGATAATAAATATTTATGAACTAAGGAAGCAGTGCAGTTTAGAAGCCAGGAATGTATCAAACAGCATCAAGCACACCTGGGAGACCATGTAGTAAAACTGAAACTCTGAAGTTCAAGGAAAGTGGAGAGAGGCATAAAGGTGGTGTAAGAATGGATGCTAAAATCTTCACTGTGTCCCCTTGCAAAGGCACAAAACCTTTTGTTCCAGCAATCAACATATCAGGGGGAACAGCAGATGGAGCACTCCCTCCAAGAACTAGAGCAGTCTGAGTACGATTGACTCGAAGAACTGCTTCATCTGATGGCTCCATAGCAACAACCTGAAGACAAGAATTACCATCTGATGACAGCCTGGAACATTGTAACGTTCCTTGTGTGTATGGTTCCACTGGTTACATGTACACAAACTAAAACTATTACCTTGAAATAGATGATATTATTACTCCTGTTTTGCAATCTTGAACAGCAAGGAATGCAAATGAATGAATTGCAGTTCCAATTTAAGAAAATGCTGAAAACATCTCCCCCTGCTAAATATCTATCAACTTCAAAGTACTTGTGTAATGCTGAATCAATCATTTCTTGGCGATCTTCAGTTTCAATAGAAGAAATTCCTCTCAAAGATTCCAGGGAACTGCATTCTGGTATCTTAACAAAGGAAACCCTCAAATGTGATGCATATTTTGGCAGTCGACCCAAAGGTTCCAACCACAGACTGACAACAGAAGTATCAGTGCCTTCCCTGCCAGCCTTATCATCCACATCAGCTTCAAAGAGAGATGCTAAAGTCTCTTTCCCTTCATGGACAAGAGATCTCAAGCATGATATGTGCAGGTTAAGGTTAAAAGCTAATAAAGGAGATATATAGGCAACGTCACAGTCTAATAATACAGAGTCATTTTGAGGAAAACTGTACGCAGGAAACTTAAGCATTACATGTGGAGAATGGGATAGGAGTTCTTTGCTTTGAGATGTGTCGACATGGGCATTTGGAGGATCCAAAACAACAGCATGAGCAATTCTTTGTATCTTTGTCTCCACGTTTCTAACAATCACCTATAATTTTTAAGAAACACAAAAAGGGAAAAAAAAAAAAACTGAGGTCAGTCATTTTAACATTATTAAGCACATGATTTTTTTTTTTTGCAATGATCATCATCATCATCATTATTACATTAAAATTATTGTATATTAATTCCACTTTTTACTGATAATCATATCAATTTCAAGATTCAGACTTTGATTTTGAAGCAAGAGAAATCTTGAACGCAAATAAAAAATTGACATCATGCACCTTAATAATTTCTAAAAAAAAAGTCCAAATTTCATTTCTGTTTCAGTACAGCATTTTCGTAGCAAACAAACAGAGCTAAAAAAAAAAAGGTTTTGATGCATAGCCAGATAGGAATTACTAGTAAGCCTAAGCTACAAAGGCAGCAACTAGAATTAAGCTAAAAGCTCAGTTATTTTCTTTTCCCATATTTTCTAAGCAACCAAACAGAAACTTATACCCACCAGCGAGCCGGATACTATTGACAGTCTCTTCAACACAGAAGTAGAGAGCCCCACCAAAGCAGAATCGTCGAGAGAAGCTAACTTGGGATCAGAAATGTCGTTTTCGTCCTTCGAAAACCTAAGAATTCCCGCCTTTAAATGCAAGCCGTCAGCAGAAAGATTGGTTGGGCCGGTTTCATCGAGTCGCGCGGAACTCAGTACCGAGTGGACGAGAAATTTAGTGGAAGAGAGCACCAGCGGCTTCCTTCTTCCCACCATCCTAAAAACACCGGCAAAATCCCTAATTCGGATTTAATCATAGAAATGAGTAAGAGGGGAGAAATGGGGAAGTTAAGGAGACATGGTTGTCTAGTTCCAGTTCCAGAGTTGAAGTTGGATGAGACCGTGAAGTCTGAAGTACACAAATCGATGAAAGCCCCTTTCTTCGTAAGTTGGTCTCATTTCGTTGCAGAGGTTGACGCCATTATATAACGGTTTCAAATGTCAGCAATTCGGTTGGGCCGGGCTTTAACTTAAAGCTTGATACAAAGCATTAAAACTTTCAGGGCTTGTTTGGGCCTGTGACCCAGTACGGGGTGCCACAGAGCCACTCACTATGCCGCAAAATGGCGAAAATGCCGTACCTTCGTTCCTTTTCTCTCTGTGTCTCCCAAGGGGTTGCATTGCCCGAAACTCCAGCACCACCTTCTTTGAAAATGCTAGTATTTTTACATGTTGTTCATCTTTCTCCAAGGCTCTAGTTGCAACTTATCAGGGAGTAGAATTAGAATATGAAAATTTTCAAAACCTTCTACTTTTACTTGCCACATCCCTAGTAATGAATTTCTTCTTTTCTGAGGGAAGGTAAACTAATTGAGATCTTTCAATACATTAAAACTTATATCAGGTTCAAGAGTAAACTTCCTGGCATCGTCCTGCGTGACAGAAGCCAGAAAAATTCAAATAAACAAGCATCTAGGACAGCCATTTTGTTTACCTTACTGCAAAAATATCTGACAACAACAATAACCAATATATACATGAAAAGCAACTTATAATACACACCGCAAAATTCCATGCACTACTCCAGGTCCAGGCACTGTATACATGAAATGCAACTACCAGTGAGACTTAGGTGCCCAGAACCACCAATGCTTAGTTAATATAATGAGAATGAACTGATATTTACTAGCAATTGATAAGTGAAGATACACTTCATGCTCCCTCAAATTTGACCTTCCCTTGATACACACTCAACAAGTCAGGTACCTCCTCCTGATATTTGGTCACAAATCTCTCCAAGAAGCGCTTCTCAACAGGCAGCAATACAGTAGTTAAGCTGAAATCTTCTTTTATCAATCCCTTTGACAACAAAATCTGAAAAACTGAACACCTAGGGATTATTCTCCTCTCCAAGCTGAAAAACAAGACCACAGGGCATTGAGCTATCATTCGTGATGGCCACCCCATCTTATTAACAAAATAATCCATACTCTTCATGATTTTCTTCTCTGACAACATCATAGAATGAGGGTGCTTCTTAAATGCTGTAAGAATATCATCCTTAGACCAACCCCATCTCTTGTAAACCTCAAAACACTTTTCCCATATTGACTTATTGCCCTTCCCTGAAAGGGCATGCACCGCTAACACAAACATAGATTTCCGTGGCTCAAACCCAATTTCTTTAACCTCTCTCACAATTCCACAAAAGTCTTCATGCTTTTGCATCACAGCCTCAGGGAAATGAGTCAACAACAGAGCAACACACTTTTGGGGCACACCTAATTCTCTCAAAAAAGCAACATTGGGCATAAGATTCTTTGAAGGATCTTCTAGGAAAATCCACGTAGTGCGCTTTAAAGCGGAAACAATTTTCTCATTGGATAGCAAGACACTCTTCAGAAAATCATAAGAAGGTATAATCTGGTTCTCCAAGCTTCTTGTCAAAAGGGTTGGGTCTGACGAAAGAGTCCTTGCAAGGTCACAACTTGACAGCCCTATAGACTGAAAAAACTCAAGCTTTGGCAAAAGGATATTCTCAGGATTAGCTAAAAGAAGCACAGGGCGCTTCCTGATGAGATTTGAGATCTGGATTTTGGAGAACCCGTAGTTTTCTAAAAGGGCTAAAACCAAGTCAGGTCTTTCTGGAGACTGAAACCGTACCTTTTGGGAAGCTGAAATGGCAGACTCCGAGGACAGCCCACATGAGTTTATAAGATAAGTAATAGTGAAAGAGTGTTGCTTGGTAGTGGTTTTGGAGGTGATGGGTTTAACGGAAGCCTCGTTTTGAAGAGAGACGAGTGTAGGCTTGAGCTCAGCTAGGGGGCTTTTGAGTTGGGTTGGCTTTTTCGCAATGAGTAGTACAGAAGGGATTGAAAGATAGTTCAGTCTCACGGTCTGAAAATTTTGGTGTGCTGCCATTGTAGAGTTTGAGTGGACGGTGAAGGATGAAGATGACGATAACGATCAGTATCTTTGGACATTCCAGAAACAAACCATTTGCGACAACTCTCTTCCCACCTTCGCAGTGGGCTTCAACTTTGGACCATGGAATGCCCAAATTATGTATTATTTTATTAATATATTTAAAAAGTTTAACTTAAATAAAACACATTAACTCTCTAATTGGTTTGTGAAGTTTAAAATTTTCCACTTTACCTTGAACATTTATAATGATAATATTTATTATAAATTAAAAATTATCTTTCAGTCTCAGTATGTTCTTTATTGTTTTTTCCTGATAAAATACATTTATTTACAATATTTATAATCACAAACATCGATACAATATTATAAGTGTTTGTATAACTAGCCAAAGCCAACAGCCCAATTAATAGATCCATCTTTTTTATGAGAGAAAATTAAACTAAGGGTCAAATCTTATGATTTCTTCGACTTTTAATTATGATTACATACGAATTTATTAATTTTTAAAACAAATACTCAACCATAAAAGAATATTTTCATTAGATACATAAGTCTCTTTGTTAGTCAACTGTCAATATTTTCGTTAATTTGATAAGATGATAATATTTTCGGATAAATTTATTCTTTATTAATTTTAAAAATTATTATTATATAAACTGTGTTTTTTTTTATAAATTTTTTCTTTTTTTCAAAAAAAAATTCGATCTAGTGCTCCTTCCAAGAGGAGCTCGAGATTTAGAATGTGCAGCCAAATCTCATGCTCCCTTAGGGAGATCCAATCACATTTGGCATTTCATGATCAAATTCGGCCGTGAAGTAATCGTAAGTGTAAAACAACACCATCAATCCACTTAAAAGAAAAAAAAATGAAAAAGAAAAAATTTAAATATTTTATATTTAGATATTAACACCGTTACACATTTAAGATTAAGTTTTTATTTTGAAAATTAATAAACTCAAATATAATTACGTATCAAAAGTTGATAAAAGTATGTGTATTTTATTTTATTTTTTTAACTAGACTACAGTACGGAATTCCTAAAAGGTCTAAACCCTCGGCACAGACGAGATTTTATGCAGAAAGTTCTTACTAGAAAAGAGAGAAGCAGAAAACAGAATGTAATATTACTATGAAAAAAGTATTCTATGAAACCGTTTCTTCTGTTACAATTATTCATTCACTCGAGACGGTGTACTACAAGTGAACCTGCCATTCTGTATGTTGCAAGTTTTGATCACAGTATTAAGACAGAAGCTTTCAGAGAAGCTTCTGATTGACTCATACAACCGAGGTGGTCTTCTTCGAGAGCAGATCTTCTAGGGATTTAGAGCTGCTTGCTGGGGGGCTGCAGGTGAAATTTTGGCATACAAGAGCAACCACCTTGTCAGCGGCAAAATTTTGTCTTGCCATGAGGGCAACCTTGCTATTATTCGCTTCCCAAAATTCCATCTCTCCTGTGTTGGTTGGATCTATGGGAATTACCTGCCACGTATGGAATGAGACCAAGGTCAGAGTAGATAACTTACTACAAGATCGAGAAAAGGTATTTAAGTATTGTATTTACTGTTTTGTTGGGATCATATGAGGCATGAGCAGCAGCAAGCATGTTTTCAAACTCTACTGAAGACTTATGGCCAACCAATACAACTTGCTTCCTGGAAGAAACACACAGCATATCGGCTGCACAACACATCAGCGGCACTGCCATTGCCATATCCTTCAATCTTGTCTCAAAAACAGCCTGCAAAACATAGACACAGTCCCAAAATCAAGCCACAATTTATAAAAGCAAGCTTAAGTCGAGGAAAATCAATCAATCAATCAATCAATCTCAATGAAGTAAGACAGACCAGAAGATGCCCTGCGTTCTCCCTGTAACGATCAGATTTACTGCCAGAAACCATGGAGGCCAATCTCACGAGATTGATTGCAGAGACTGAGTTTCCTGATGGTTCTGCTCCATCATGATCTTCCTTTACACGGAGAAGAACTGAAGGATCTTCTCCTGGTGTGTTAAAATAGGCTCCACCTTCTCTATCAAGGAATAATTCATCCTGGACCACAAAAAGTGAAAAGTAAGCTAGAAGAATATTGGGGAGGAAAATAGTAGAAGAATCTATGGAAATTGGACCATCTATAACACTGGCCTGCATATCCTGCAGTTCAGTTGCCCAAACTAGCCAATCAGTACTACCACCACACTCATAAAGATCCAGCAACCCTGAAATTAAGAAAGCATAATCATCTAAAAACCCAGGTGCCTTGGATGGGCCATTCCTAAAGCTATGCTGAAGCCTGTGTGTTTGCTCATTGTACAGATGTCTTCTAATAAAATTTGCTGCCTTCTCTGCAACTTCCAAGTACTCCATAGGCTGGAATTATCAAATTAGCAAAATTAATATTCAAAAAAGAATTACCCAGCAAAAAGATATAATAATAAAAAATGAATAGCAAGAAAATACAGCCCCTGCTGTCAACGTTACTCATGGAGTTTGAAAATCATTGAAAATGTAATTAGATTCCTGGGATCTTCATGTCCCAATCAAGAGCTGGAGATAACTTTTTGGCTAAGCATTTGAGCCATAACCAAGCTCCAGCATCAGATGAACTCACTAATCACTAAGATAATACAAATAGAATCTAATATTTAGTGACAGTAGACAAAATTTTTAAAATGCATATTGTCCCAGAGAACTAGCTCAACAACCACTTAAATGCAGTTTTATTAGCATGTTTGCTGCAAAAGGTCTTACATGCATAGTTTACTACAAACAAAATCAACCGCATTTATTTTCCTACTGCTATAGATTTGATTCGGTAAATGGCATGATGCATCTGAGCTGGGACGTGAACTAAACAAAATAAGCATGGTTGAACCATTACCATGATGCTAAGCTCAACCGCTACTAATTCAAGTATGACAATTCAACTCACTTCTCTGAGTGAAAGTAAAATCTTACATCACAGCCAACTACAGGAAAGTTGACACACATGCCCTGTGATTCACCTTTGAGGATTTTAGATCCTCTTGCAAAAGCTGAAATTGCAAGTCCATTCCATGATACAATCACCTAGCAAGCAAATAATGTAAGTGTGCATGACCGGTAAGAAAAAAGGTAATAGATGAGTCACCTAACATTATTTCACAATTTATCAGAAAAATACCTTATCATCCAAATGTGGCCTGGGTCGTTTTGACCTTACATCAAAAAGCTTCTTTCTGCTTTCACCTAGAATATCAAGATACTCCTGGATTGGCATATCAAGTTTTGATGCCAGTGCTGAAGAATCATTCCTTTCAATGAGCACATTCTTCCCTTTGAATTCATTGTGTGGGTCACTCATTCTAGAAAGATCACAGTTTCCCGAGGGCTTCACGTAGTAGTGTTCCCTAAAAAGACTAGCATGCTTTCCAAGAATGTCATCAATCTTAAACAAGAAAGATCAACAATATTGTTCAGAAATTTAGGATAAAGAGGGGGAAAATTTTCAAACATTTGATAATAGAAAAGAATATACATTACCCAATGCTAACCGCTATGGCTAATCACAAACACATGCACAGCTTGCATACACAGCTCAACTGAGAAAACTATTTAGTAGATGCAGAAAGGGTTATTTGACATTGTCCAACAACAAGAATGACCATCTTTTATTCAACCATGAAGTTTGAAATTAGAGTAAAATGAACTTACCCATGTAAACAACAATTTAATTGTTTCTGAGCATGTATGCTTAAAGCAGATAGGTGAGAGATGAAGTGGGAGGTGTTAGACCGGCAGATAGAAACAATGATGCAGCATACACCTAGAACCTCTTCAATTAAGATATGAAAAATACAATAAAAGGCACGGTCATTCTAACCAGCCGAAGAGAAATAGGTAAAAAACAAACATTCAAAATAATTCAAAACCAAATTCTCATCATACTGAGACAAGAATCATGCTGAATAAATAAATTATTTTTCCACTATTTAACCGAAGCACAGGAATGCTAATGTTAAAATCCTAATCATATTGAGACAAGAATCATTGCTGAATAAAATCTTATTTCTCCCACTATAACTTAAGCACAAGAACTCTAATCTAATGAATTATGTGTGCACAATCAAAATTGATGGAAAAGAACCTCTTTGCTTGTCCATATGTAGAAGGCTCCCTCCTTTTTCTTGGTTTCACCTTCAAATTCAGCACTATCAGCATCCTCTGCTGAAAAAATTTCACCTTCTGACCCAATCATATCCCTCCTCAAATAATCAAGGATATCACGGGAGACAAATGAATAGAATACATCTTTAGTGATGGAAAAAGCATCCAAGTAAACATTGACAAGTTGCCCTTGGTCATACAGCATTTTCTCAAAATGAGGAACTGCAAGAAAGGATAACAGTTACAATGATGTCCATCATAACAAAAGAAGAAACAAAAAAATTTACTATTAAAAAAAGTTGCTGGAACAATTATACACCATAAAAAAAGTAAGAACAAAAATAGATGATGTGGTAATTATGAATAGTAGACTATGAAATAGAGATAAATATGTAGCAATCATGTTAATATATTTTCGTTATTTGGAAGTCAAAAAGGAAAAGACAAAGAAAAAAGAGAAACTGACCATGCCAGAATTCATCCACACTATATCTGTGAAAACCGCCTCCAACGTGGTCGTGAATACCCCCTCTTGCCATACATTCCAAGCTAAAGAAAACCATTTTCTGACTTTCCTTTGCACCTCCTGGTTTTCCACTTTCCTCTAATTTTTTGGAATGATAGAGCATCAATTGAATCTCAACTGGTCTAGGAAACTTAGGAGCAGATCCAAACCCTCCAAGCCTTGAATCATAGCTTCTAGACAGCTGAAAAGAAATGCAGTAAGACACTCCAGAAAAGTAAAATATTGATCTATATGGTACATTATTGATGGTCAGGAAAGAATAACAGTTTCATACCCATCAAGTCACAAGATTAAATTCCCTTGCAAACAGGACATATAAAACTGAGATAACTACACTGAAGTTTCATCTTCATCAACATGAAAAATTGAGTTTTTTTTTTTTTTTTTTTTGAAGATGGCTAAAAACAAGTTCCTCATCAACAAATGTGTACTTATACATAAAAAACTTTTTAATCTTTTTCGTCCTATCAGATGAGTGTAAATGCTGCAAATGGTACAGTAAAGTGCTTACTCCATTTTTATACAAACAAAGTTTGTAGAAAAAGATAAGGTGACTCAGACAATTACCAGATCAATAAAAATCAACTATTAAGTTATACCAACACTACTAATTTTGATTGAGCTATGTGTGTTCCTGAATAGGCCATGTCATGTTCTCAAAAGATAGAAGCATACCTGCTCGGCACATAAGCGTAGTGCGTTTTGAGGGAGCCCATCTGGCAATTGATTTGAACCTGCGCTAGTTGACAATGCTTCTGATAGCTGTTCAATAGCAAAGGCTCCACTCTTAACAAGCATGTCTCTTTTATTATCCCAAGCATCCTTCACCTTTCTGAAACAGTCGAAGGAAAGGGAAGGAGAGGGGAGGAATACAATGAGCAAAGCAGAAAAATAACATACATTATTGAAACACTATGAAATTGAGAGGGAAAGTTTAAACTCAAATTTTAGCACTACCACCTAGAAGGGTCACCAACCACTGCTTACAACCCAACCGAAAAGGAAGTAGTAAAGAAGATAGAAACAAAAAAAAAAAAGTTTGTGTTTCAGGAAGAAAATATTGCTAACCTTAAAATGGTCTTAAATCCAGGTCTTCCATACTTATCCTCAGGAGGAAAGTAAGTTCCACCCATTAAGGGTTTTAAATCAGGTGAAAGGAAGACGGATAGTGGCCAACCTCCACCAGCATACAGGGCCTGCACATATGTCATGTAGACCTAGAAAAATGAAATTATTTTGTTAGCATGATATATATTAAGCATTGGATGATAATCTGACAAATGTTCATGATCAACATTTAGCTTATTACCAGTTGTCAAGCAATACAAATCATATATAACATCCTAACTGTAGTATAAGCATATAAGTGCCTCTCTGGTACATTGCATCTCTTCTTTCTTACAAGGGCATTCATTTGTGTTAAACTATGTAGTCACTAATCACAAACAAACAGACCTACTGTGCAAAAGAGCTAAATAATTCCTTTAGATCACATTTACCTTGTCAACATCTGGCCTTTCTTCTCGATCCACCTGTAGCAGGGGCATGGTAGAAATTAAAATAGTATGGGAGATCATATGCTTTAGAAGCCCTTTTGGTCAGTTCATGACTTACCAATGCAGAATTGGACATTAGATATTCAAAAAGATGTACAAAGTACAAAAAGAAAACTAACTAAATTCACACTCACCTTAATACTCACAAACCAATCGTTCAACAACTTTGCTACCTCTTCATTTTCAAAAGACTCCACCTCCATAACATGACACCTTCACAAATGATTTAAAAACGATTCCGTGAGTCATAATTTCACTATTTACATTAAATGACAAAGTAGTCCAGATGTCAATTTGCACAAACGAGTAAAGACTTTTACCAGTGGCAAGTACTGTATCCAACTTCAAATAGAAGACCGGCATCAAGTACACGACCAAATAACCAAAATTAGTAAGATATTGGTAATGATAAAACTGCAAATTATCCAAAGGACACTATGTATGAAAAGATTCTACTTGATAAGAAAATTGGCACGTCTTTTTTTCTTGCTTCTGCGAAGGCTTCTTCGCTCCAAGGATACCAATCAACCTTCAAATTAAACCAACATATAAATAACATAAGAAAGTGAAATCTAGAACAAAGCCGTGATTTATTGAAATGATATTTATTTATTTTGCTAAATTTTATAAAATCAAACAAAAACTAAAATCTGCTGAGCTGGAATGTTAAAAATCTCATTAGTCGCATATCCCAAAATAAATGAATTGATAGAATTACAGGGTTATGAGCATGTTGAAGAAGATAAGGACTATGCTCAGTTGCGAGACGATTAGTGTAGTTATGTGAGTGTGAACTTGAAGTCGTGGTCCCTTCAGCCATGGCAAGGACCTTGAAGGCGTGAATGGGTCGAGGGAAAACGCTCGAGAAAGGCCAAGAAAGTGAAGGACAGTGAGCGTAGGTATATGGGAATTTTCTTGGTAATGAAGAGAATCTATTATGGCGCGAAAAGAAAGCAGGAGGAGGAGAAGAAGAAGAAAAGAGAAGCAGAGTTTTAAGCATAGATTATGGAGAAAAAGAGCACAAAAAACCGAAAAAGAAGGAGGATCTTTATAGGGAGTAGGGGAGGTTGAGGTTGCGGTGGGGAAGCGGAAGACACAGAAGGGCAACGATTTTGGAGGAAGTGACATATGGTGACGAGAAGGATGTGACATGTGGAAATCTCAGTGCTGGACGGGGTTTCAGGTGTGACAACTGCCCACGCGTCCAGCAAGTCTCCCAGTGGATAAACTTGCGCTGAACGCTTTCTTCTACGTAGCGGATGTTAATAATAACAATAAGCTTATAATAATAATGCAACCTCTTGGATTGGTCCTTATGCAAAGCACTTTTTCATAACAAAAATTCCAATTTAACCAAAAAAAAGTTAAACGAGTCGTAGGGTAGGACCGAGCTCCACAAGTTCGGTGGGGAATAGTACAACTCTATTTGTTAATCCTATATTTACTACAAAAAAAATTCACATCAAATTCATCATCATACAAAGTAAAACTATAAAGATTAGATTAATGTGTCATCTAAGAATTAGTCTAAACTTTAAAATCCCCTTTTTGGACAGCACATCAGCTCCGAAGTACCTGCCTATTAACTGGCCAATACTAGATGGGTTTAGCCCATCTCCCCACTGCATCAGTTAATACTTGCGATCTCAGAAATGCGAAATCTAGTCTATTTGTCATTTCGAGGGTACAACTGGACAACAACCATGTTAAATGGGTGCTCCTTGAACTATTGGATCTACGGGCATTGAGTGTATAGGATTACAATTACAATAAAATTCATTCCAGCGTCTAAATTTTACAAATGAAAATGGTTTGCCTTTCGATCTATCAAGATTAAACTATTGGTAAACCCGGTCATTGCATTTTTATATGTGAAGTTGCCCTTATATTTGGACGATTTTCAGCCACCTAAGTGAAAGCATTGGTATGTAGTGCAAGTGACCTCCATGTACTTTCACCAGCTGACTCTTTGTTGATGGGTAATTTCTTGACTTCTTCAAAGTTTACGCCATTTCTTGCCTTACATCCAAATACTCCAAATGCACAAATCACAGAATGCTGCAGTTTAGCTGGGTGTTGCAGTGACAGACTCGGCAAGCTCTTCCAAGAGTTCCTTCTGTTCCATAGCAGTACAAGCCTGCAAAAGGCAAGAATTAGCAGTGCAATTTCAATCATTCTTGAACGGAAGTAATGGAACCTTATTCTACTAATTTTCTAGTTTATCCAGAAACAAGTTTATTACAAAATATTGGGAACAAAAAGAGAAGGACTATGGAAACAGAAATGGAGATAAAAATAGTACCTGAACTGCATTCTCGATATCACCTTCAAGAAATGACATAAGCTCAAAGTTCATCTTTAACCGATGGTCAGTAACCCTATTGTCCTGATAAATGGTAGCATAATATTCGTAAGTTTTCACAAGTGACATAATACTAATGTCTTGTACTAAGCCATTGGATTCTAACTAAGGCAACAAAACTAACCACTAGTCATATGAGCAATTATATGTGCGTCTGTGTGTGTGTGAATTCTTTTTTCAAATTGCGTAAATTTAGCTCAAATGTTCATATATGGTTTTAATAAGGTGAAAATGTGGTATCAAGTGAGCTAAAAGCAACTTAGCAAAAGCAATGTTGTAGCCAGACCTTATAATTGTAGGTTCGAATCTTTTCAGCACGAGCACCAGTACCAACCTACATATAAACATACATACATAAGGCACTTCAATCCACTCCCTGACATTTAATACCCAATAAACAATCATAGAAAAGTAAATTCCATTTTAAAGAAAGCAATTACACAAAATCAACTCAATTTTCCTATGCATAGAAGTTTATCACTCAAAGAATATCCTGATATTTAGAGAGAGAATATGAAACTACAAACAAGTAAAGGCAAAACAATGACCAGCAAAGGATGTTGCTAACATACATAAGTGAGCATGATGTCCATATACATGGAAGACTTTCAAAACATTCCCCTAGGTTCTCTTAAGAAAACAATAATTGCAGTGTTTAGTTGTATGTGTTAGCTACTGCCTATAACCTAAAAGTTAATGATGACGATGATAATCCCACCAACAATTGAAAATTGCCAAGTTGCTGTCCAACAGTTATAATGTACATGCAAAATAAGAAGGGAGGGAATGGGGGCAATTTGAAGCTGACATCAAAAACCATTCTAATTAGCTCCCATGAAACTGCAAACTCGTGTAACAAGCATCAACAAAAACCAGTACATACCTGTGATTTTCGTTGACTCCTTATCTGCTCTTGCTGCTCCCTTACTTTTATTTCATACCTGTAAGGATGACATGGATCATAAGGAATGGACCAAAGAGGAAGATACAAGCAAATTTTGAGAGAAAAGAAACCCAGGATGCTGACTACTTATCTCAGGTAACAATTTATAATTATTGAGTAAAATAAATAGTACTGTACACAACAAAAGCACCTCATAAGAAATTTCATTTTTCTCCAAAATATTTTTAAGAATAAAAGTAAAGTAAACGTAATATGAATATTTAGAAAATAGCAGTAGATGGTTAAGTTGAGCCTCACAATTTTGCTCGTAGTAGCTGAAGAGCACGATTCTTGTTCTGAAGTTGGGTCCTTTCTTCAGTACAAAAGATGCGGATCCCTGTTGGTTTGTGGAAGAGATCAACTGCTGTCTCGACCTTGTTGACATTCTGGCCTGCATGATAACTGTGTATAAGAAAATCTTCACCAACACATGGGAGAAAGCAAGGGAGACAACATGAAGAGCTGCAAATTTTCTTGATCATGATACAATCCATATTCTGTGAATATATACCTCCAGCGCCACCAGATCTTGCAGTTGTAAGTTCAATGTCTTTTGGATCAATTTCCACCTCAACTTCATCGGCCTAACCCAAGATTCATCTTAATCACAAGTGAGTTCAAATGAAAAAAAAAAAAAGTTGTGATGAAATATATAGAACACAGCAGCTAAGATTCAATGTAACATTACAATATTAAACAAATGCAGGCAAATAATAACCCTTCAATAGGCTTAACTAATAAACATTTATCCCTTGACTCGAAACAACATGGAAATGACATCTCTCACAAACAAGATGTCTCAAGGCAAACATGATTCAGGTCTGAAATGTAAACTACCTCAGGCATGATGGCTACAGTTGCAGTAGAAGTGTGTACACGGCCCTGTGCTTCTGTCTGAGGAACACGTTGAACCCGGTGAACACCTGATTCATATTTCAATTTGCTGTAGACCCGATTCCCTTTGACCTCTATCACACAGGTTTTGAATCCTCCCTTTTCAGCCTTGAAAATATAAGACATCTCTGACAGTCATATTGAGAACAATAGGCTGGATATTTCTGCTGGTCTTTGAAAATTATAAGTAGTGACGCTAGAAAAATTTATACACAAAATTTTAACTAAAAATTGTTGGCAATAAGTACCAAAGGTCATGTTAACCACTAGTCATGGTTTAATAGAATGAGTTGCTAATGACACCCATAGTATTTTAGTAAGAAATTATTTTTTAAAAATGTAAACTTAATATTATTGTAATAAGACGTATAGTAATACCTCAGAGTATGAAACTAGGGTGGATTTCCAAGAGTTCCGCTCACTGTACTTTTGATACATCCTGACCTGGGTATTTAGAAAAAGGATATTGAAGGTCCATTAAGATGTGTTTAAAAGCAAGGTTAGCCCATTTCTATTCAACAATATAGCAGAAAATTGGTCAAGAAACAAGTAAAATATCTCATGTAGCCTAGTTCCATGAAGCTGGTGATGCTGACAATAAGCAGATACAGAAAAATAAATGGTTTCCTGTTTCAAGGCCATGAATTTTTTCTACATATTTTAACTGTAAAATTTTCTTTCCACTTCTTTGCCATATAAATAATAACTGTATTTAGACTGCCTTACATCATTCAAAACAATGATAAGGCATGATTCCAAGCCATAAATTTGAAAGGATAAAAGAAACATGTACCTACAAGATCACCGGCCCATAGTCCAGCCTCATCACCGCCAGTACCTGCCCTCACTGGAAAATGGACAAGCATAGTTCAGATGATGCATCTATAACTATTATTTGTATCACATGGGATGCTCAACTTGACCATTGCTTAAGTAGATGGAACCATCCACCCAAGAGGAATGAAAATCGTGCCTATTTCTGCGCATGAATATTGCTCACAATGCAGCACAAAAGTGACAGATAGGTATTGCTAAAGCCTGAATGTTGTGCACCCTACAAATTTGGTTACTCAAATATCTTCTCAACAAGATTAAGAAAGATTGTAATAATTACCTTCAAGCATTATATTCCTCGCATCAAGAGGATCACTTGGAAGCAGCAGCACCTGTCAAAACAGAAAGTAACTTGTAGTTTGAGAAACAATTTATGAGGAGCAAAAAGCAAAGATAACATGAGCAGCAAAAACAGGACATATTCAACCAAGAAAAGATGAATGATAATTAGAAATTAGAACGACAAAAAGCACAGGGTGATTCCTCTACAAGGCCCGATAAGGGTTAATGCTCATCAATGAACAATATTATATAAAATATATCCAATCAGAAATAGTTTAAGTATAAATCAAATCCAAATTGTTGAAAACCAAAATAGTCAGTGAAACATTTTTACAATGCAAAAAGAAATAATCGAAACTACTAATCATGCACTTGACCAAGCAGACAATACACACAACTTATTTAATGGGAAAATGGCTCCAAAATATTGAAAATAATTATAGAGATGCAACTCAGGTATAGCGCAAAAGTTTTTGCCAAAAACCTTAAGCTTCTCCTCAAGTTCTTTCAATTGACTGGATAAAGAGTTGATTTCAGATGCTATCATCTCAGCCATATCTTCATCAGTGCCCTCCTCTTCTGATAAAGCTGCCAAAAATTACAAAGAAGAAAGAGGATGTTGAATAACTTTTATCTTACAGTAAAAAATTTTTTAAAAAGATAAATGTAAGAAAAACCTTTGGTCTCTTCTAACTGCTTCTCACAATCCTTAAATCTCCTAAATGTTGATACAACCTATCCATCAAGAAAATAGAACACAAAATCTATTTCAATGAAAACTCTAATTACCTATGTCAGAGATTGAGTACAATAGTCAGCATAAGAGGAAGCAAGATGAAATTCAGTACCTCATCAAGTTCTGCCATAGATTGTGCCAGTTTTTGGTATTCAATGTGATTTGAGACAACATCTGGATCAGCAAGCCTAACCTACAGTATCATTGTTTCAAGAAACACAAAACTTACTTAAACAACTGCATGAAGTGACTACATAAGGGCACAGAAACAACATTTCCATGCCTAAGGTGGAGAAACCATAGATAGGTAGTTTTACTCCTCTGCCATACAGAAACACAACCGTTCCCATACTTGTGCCTACAAATATCAGAAACAGTAGATGCCTAAAATGAAAAACTTCCTAAAGAGGTAGCAACTTTTATGCTTTATGATAAGGTTAGAAGACAGACCTTCTATGTTAGTCCACAATGGCTGGAATAAATTTGCATTTATGAGAATAGGTGAGACTATAGGCGAATTGGGATTTCCTCTTTTCTTTTTTCAGCAAATTTTATGTTTCCTTATTACTGGATTAGTGGCTAAATGACTAACTTCCATTAAGCATTTTACATTCTCTGCCAAGCAAGCCAACAAAAACCATGCGGAAAACATTTTAAAAATTATAATAAATCTAACACGCTTGGAAATCAATAAATCCAATCCTAATTTTGATATCAAAAACTAGGTAATCATAAGATAGACCAAAAATTTAAAAATCGTACCGATAATTCCTTCCACGTCTTCTCTGCAGATTCCAGTTTGGTTATCAAATATGGCTCCTGTAAAAATCAACCCAAAAGAAAATCAGCAAAAATTTTACTTCTGCCATATCTCTGCCAATATTTTTCTCTTCAAAAAAGACGAAGTTCCTGTCAACGCACCGCTATGCAAACGATTCTCGGAGCTCTAAATGTAAGCCAAGGTCTGGCCACCACCAAACCTCTAGACTGAGGAGCAAGACGGTGTCTCATTGGGAAGTGGTTGAAGCTAGTAAACATTCGAGCTGTGGAGCTCATCGCAAGGCCGTTCATTGCTGCGGTCGCAGCTAATACTTCTGAGAGAGAAATTTGTTTGAATAAATGACGGATAAAATGTGAAGTGAGCGACAAAGGTTGGAGGGCGGGACCGAGCGGCTAAGGAAAAGACACGGTGGCTCAGCGGAACTATCCCAACTGATAACGTTCCACGCCTGTTTGCTTTTTGGCAAGTTAAGGGGCGCGTTTGGAAATCTCTCCTACTCTACTCCCACAGCAGATAACGAATTCCTGTACCAGTTAGAATTATACTCTGCATTATGTCATTCATGTTTTTAGATATAATACGCCAAAAAAATTTTAAATTATTTAAAAATTTTTAAATAAATATTATTTTTCTATTACATTTAATTAAATCTTTATTTTAGACTAAAATAAGTTCTTACGACTAACTTAACTAATTATCATTAGTCATAATATTACTTATCATTTTATGTGATGATTTTGATTAATAATAATTAATTAACTATTAATAATAAAACTAATTTTACTAAAAATAAAAAGATATAGTACTTGAAAAAGCTCTTGAATTATGTAAATATTTAAATAAGTTATTGTTTCTATTGTATTCAATTAAACTCTTGTACTTTTATTTGAGGTTAAATAAATTTTTATAAATAATAGTTGACTAATTGTCATTATTCAAAATGTCGTTTATCATTTTATATTCATATAACATTGATATCAAAAGTAAAAAATATTATATAATCATATTATCGTGTCACATCAACATGTTACGTTATCATTCATTATAACATGTCAATATATCACATTAATAACATGTGACATAAAATGATAAGTTATATTTTTACTAAGTAAACTATTAGTTATATGTGCTTATTTGACTCAAAATAAAAATATAAAAATATAATTAAATATAATAAAATAATAAAAATTTATTTAAATTTTTTTCGAATAATTAAAATTTTTTTTTTTAGATATTAGAAGCTTTTAACTTATCTTTATTTGCTAATCAGAGGTGGAGCTTGCAAATGAAAGAAAATACTTTGGCTTATAAGATGCTTAAGGCTAGATACTTCCCACAAAATGATTTTATGGAAGCTCCAATTGGGACTAATCCAAGCTACTTGTGGAGAAGCTTAAGAGAAGGCCATCACGTTCTTAAAAGGGGTTTAATTTGGAGGATTGGAGATGGTAAAAATATAAGTGTGAGAAGAGATTGCTGGATATCGTATAAGTCTCCTAGGCCGGTCATGATATGTGATGATGCAATAGATGACTCGATGCGTGTGATTTAATGGATGAAGGCTTAATGAGTTGGAATGAAGACAAAGTAAGGAGCGTTTTCCTTCCATATGAATGCAGTTTAATCCTATCAATACCTGCGTTTTCCTTCCAGATGAATGCAGTTTAATCCTATCAATACCTCTTAGTATTCGAAGACTTGTGGATAGGTAAATATGGTCTGGTAATAAACAGGGGGTATACAATGTTAAATCGGGTTATAATTTAATTTGTTTTTCCATTATGAACACGGATGGAGGTAGCTCAGCAAGCACTGTATCGGATTTATGGAAGAGGTTACGGTGTTTAAGGATTCCCAGAAAATTGACTATATTTGTGTGGAGAGTAGTGCATGGTAATCTTCCTACATGTGGAGCACTAAATCAGAGGAAAATATGTGTCGAGTTAGATTGCCCCTTTTGTGGTGAAGACTTGGAGACTGGGTATCATTGCTTGTGTTGCTGCCTCTTTGCAAGAGCAGGATGACATCAAGGTGTGGTTTCAGGCAGGTGTTGCTACTTTAGTGGATTGGTTGCAACATCTGTGCAATATATTGGAAGAGACTGGGTTTGAGAACTTTGTGGGAGTTTTATGGGCCATATGAAAGGCGCGAAATTTGCTGATTTTAAAAGTCAAAGGCTGAATCTTGTGCAGGTAGTACAGATGGGATGCAATATGATCAGGCAATACAGAAATGCTAACGTAGGAAGTGACTGTGGGATCTCCTTGAAATTGGATAGGAAAGTCTTTTGGTGTCGACCACGCACTTGCAAACTAAATGTGGATGCAGCGATATTCACGGATGATAGTGTAAAAAGGGTTGGTGCAGGTTTATAGTTCGGAACTCAAATGCTGAACTATCTCTTGTAGGTGTGAGCAAATTTTTATATGATGCTAGCATTGAGGAAACTGAATTAAGGGCGTTAGCCTAGGCTTTAATATGCACTGTTATAAGGAAAAGTTGGAGATTACTGAAATTGAAATGAATTGTCAAAGTGTAGCGGGTTGGGTTAAAAGTAAAACATTCTTTGGTGCACTCGGAAATATTGTGGAGGATTGTGTCCTTCTAATCAGTGTCGGCTCAAGGGTAAAACCATCAAAACGGTAGCTTTAGATCTTAAATTTTTAGTAAGCCTTCTAATTTTATAATAATAATAATATAATTAATTATATTAAAAATATATAAAAATTAAGATAATTATTAAAATATTTACCTATCTCTGAGGACTAATAAATATTTATTTTATCTCCTTTTTATATCTTTATTTATTATCAACTATTGAGCCCATTTTTTATATAAAAGTCAAGATAATTAATAAAATAATATATTCTCTTACTTTTTTAATTATGTGTTTAATAAATCTAAATTTTTTATCACTTTCTAATTCTTACCATAATATAATTATCAACAATTTCTCTTATTTTCAATCAAGTAATGGTAATATATATTTAATGATCTTTAATAGCTTTTTTTTCTCAACTATTTCTTCTATTTGCAATCAATTAATAATAATATGTATTTAATGATATGCAACATCTATTTTTTTCTTATATATAAAATTAATTATTTTTATTCAATTTATAATATCCATTTGAATTCTTCTTCCTCATTTGCTCTATATTCTTTTACCTTCAATTTTCATTCAAAAAATACGAAATCTGTTATATTATTTTTTTATAAAGTTGTGAGTCTCATTTGTTATTTACAATAATCATCCAACAATTAGGTATTATTATTTTAATTTTTGTAAATTTTTTTACTTTAATTTAGAGTTTATATTATATTATCTTTATTTTATATGATAGTTGATTTATTAAATTATAAATTTAATTAAAATTTTAATATTTTTTTAATTTTAATAAAAAAAATTTTATTTGAATATTTAACTTTAAGCCTGCAAGACTATTGAGTCGCCCTTGCTTCTAATGGGGCATGCTAGCTGTAACTTTATTAGTTATTGTCCAAGAGCATGCAATAAGGTGGCTCATATGGTGGTAGGCTTAGCAATTCGTGTTAATGTGTCAGACACGTTTAGACACGAAATACGTTAAGACAAAACACGAACACGACACGTTTAATATTCGTGTCTTAAATTTAAAACACGTACACGTATACATTTAATACACATGTAACACGACATGACATAATTAATACGTTTATTAAATATATCAATATACAACACGACACGATTAATAACAAGTTTAGCACGATTAAATAAAAATATTTATAATTAAATATAATTTTATTATTTAAATTTAAATTAAACATAATAAAATACAAACTAATGAAGATGAAGAATAAACTGAAAACAAAAGCTTTATCAAAACAAGAAGCAAAAAGATTTACTTCAAATGCATCAAATGGGTACTCCAAAAGTGGCTAAAGCATCAATATTTTAACAAAATAGAATAAACCGTTGCATGCATAAGAACAAGCATTCCCTATACAGATCCCATAAACAAACTTGCCCATTCCAAAAGTAAATGTAATCTCAATATTTCAAATGCCCAAAACCATTCAACAACCAAAAGTCGCAGCTCCTGATAGAGAGTCGCAGCCGCACTTAGCATCACAGCCCGCTCCTCCTTCCAGAATGTCCACCTTACGTCTCACTCCAACCTCACCCTATGATATCCCTCCCCTGACTCTCCAAGAAAGCCCACCCAGAAAACCAACAAAATTCATATATAAGGGGCAACTACCCAGGAACTAATAAACTGCTAAATGACATTTTTCTAAAGACTCCCAATCTAAAGCTGTTGAAGAAACCCGCTCAACACTCCCAATTTAAAGCTGCTGAAGTGAAAGGGGAAAAAGAAATTGAAGAAGAGAAGAAAGATCTGGTGAAGACAAAAAGATCTTGTGACTGGTGTTTGGTGGTGGTGCCGTGGTGCGCCGTGCATTAGCCGTTGCCTCATCCAAAATAATAACCAAAGGTGAAAAATTAGGGTTAAGGTACTTGAGTATGTATAATTACATTAATATTTTTTATAAAATTAAAAAAAAATTAAAATAATTATTTAAAATTATTTATATGAGGTTAAAATAGTCTTTAATTATTAATGTTTAACAGGTTAACAAACATGTTACGTGTACACGTTTAAACAAGATAACACGATTAAATAAACATGTTTAAACGTGTTTATCGTGTCTGACACGTTAAGGCACAAAAATTTTCGTGTCTTAACGTGTCAGACACGTTTAGACACGAAACACGTTAAGAGTAAACTCATAACTTATTTAACTAGTGTTTTCTCGTATCGTGTTAACGTATTGTATTTAAAATTACCAAGTCTATATGGTGGTACAGACGACGAAAAGTATGAGTAAATATATTAATTTATGGAGAATCAATGCTGGTTTGCCTAGGCATATTTAATTAGTGATTGATTAAGAGCTTAAAGACTCTAGTTGATTATGTTAGGTAGTTGAATATGGATGTAAATGTCCCAATAATTATATGACAGTAAAAGTATTCTTTTTTCTTTATTTATGGTTTTTATCTCATTGGGTTTTTTATAAAAAGGGTTTTAATGAGGCTCTTACGGACTTAAGATGAGTTGATTACGATAAGTGGATATTGATCTATACATTATGGTCTCAAAAAGTAAAAAATAAAAATTGATTAAATATAATAAAATAAAAAAAATTATTTAAATTATTTAAAATAATTAAACAAAATTTTTGAAGTATTATGTCGTGTTTTTACCTCATCCTCTCCAAAAACGGTGAAAATAATGCCGAAGTTGTTGAAAGTACAATAAACTAAGCAGGAAGAAATTATAAAGTAAAGAGAGTGGGATAAAGAAATGGTAATTGTGATCTAATTGCTAATTAAGAAATAAAAGATTGTTGAGAATAAAGTTGGACCGAATGCATAGGCCAAACGACCTGCGAATAAAAAGGGGAAAGATATCAAAGGAAGCTCCAGTTGAATTTCTCCTGTGCTCAAATCAATAACTGAATTAGCACAGAAACAAAAAAAAGACCATGGCATACTCCGATGCTTAAGTCAGTAGCTGAATGATGAAAAAGAAAAGATGGCGAGGGAGGAAGTAGTTATCTTAGGCCGTTCGAGAACCTTTGCGTGCTAATGTCACTGTCCTAGCGGTTGGTGTCAATCCTCCCATAAGTTATTGATTTGCCAATTTGTCGACTGATTTGGGCTCCAGAGTTCTCACCATTGGAGATTAAGCCTCTTGAACTCTATGTATATTGGGCCTCGAGGCCAATGCATAGCCACAATTCTCTCAGATATCTTAGGCCATCACCATCACAAACAAAAACACATGTCATAAATTGTGGTCAAAGAATAGGACAAATTGTGATCCAACGGACGAGAACAATGAATGGTACCTATTTATGCCAAAAATAGGAGACTGACTATCCGTTGGGAGTTGGGACTACCAACCATTAAGATTGGAGTCATGCGTTTCGCCAAACAATGCCCTGACAAATGTATTATACTATCTACAGTACTAATAGAAAACTAAAAGGAGAAGTTCAGGCATTATTAGCATAAAAAGAAAAGGGGATTCACCGGTTCAGGCATCGTTTTCATTCCAAAATTTCATGATTGTAAAGATAAAGCAGCCGAGTCCTTGCTGACTCAACATGAGTGAAAGCTTGCGTGTCATTTTCTTGTAGGGTTACTTTCATAAGTTATGAAGTCTCCAATGCCATATATCTGTCCCGATTCCTTTTCTTTTCTTTTTCTGCAGGAGATTTGTTGTGGTTTGTTTGGACCATCCGTGATGAGAGAAGGTGAGTAAATGCTTTTTAATTCTTTGGTACGTAAGTAACATGAATAAATTGCTTTGGTCTAAAGAAAGTATACTTGAGAATTGACATATGACAAAAGCTTCTTTTCAATTGTAATCCATGAGAATTTTGAAAGAAAGATGGTAGCTGGATTTAGGTTGGCCTTCCTAAAGAAGCAAGTATATAAATTAAGGTTCCTTTGAGATTCTAGAAGAATCAAAGCATTCACAGTCAAAGTTTCCTTTTTTGTTGTTACTTTGGCCGAAGATTGAGTTGAGTTGGTTTCTATGTGATCCCCTTGGACTGTTCAATGTTTGCTTTTGTTTTGGTTATGACTTATGATCTCACAAGTTCTATCAATGTAATCACTATCCATTGGGATGTCTCTACGGGGACATGTTAGTTTCATATAACGCAATCATCCATGTAGCATTAAGAAAACTCGATTGAAAAAAATAAGAATACAATAATTATATACATGCATACGCAAAAGTAACATGAATTTTTTTAATAGTTTTCTTTTGTGTACGTGTTGAATTTTAATGAACATCACTTTTGAAATATTAAATAAATAAAGCCAAATGTAATAAAAGATTCCTTTCTTTTTATTGGCATATACTTTTGTTTTTTTTTTTAATAAAATTTCTTTTCAACCGACACAGTCCCGTTAGTTGTTTGTTAAAGAAACCAAGTTTGGTCTATGAAGCAAATAAATGCGGTAACGCTCGAATGCTCTGGACCGTCAGAAGGCAACAACTTTTTAAACATCGCAAAGTCGCTAAAATATGAATCAATCTCGATAAAAGCCATAAAGCTAAGTATCAAAAGAACCTTTCCTTATTATCAATCAATCAATCTTTACTTAAATAAATTCTATCATCACTAGGTACTAATGTATCGTACAAATGTAAAGTCGAACCTATGGTAAAAATGCTAATCAATTAAATTGATCAATACTTTGAATTAAAACTTGTTACCACATTGTATATCACAATGGAGAACTTTGTATTTGGTGAAAGCAAATGTAGGCCGATTTTAATATAAATAAACGCATAACATTTTTGTTGTGGAAGTTGGACAAATTACTCCTCTTATCAATTTACGTCCCAGACACAGTTTAGCATGGTCTAGTACAAGACATATGGGTCCAAAAATCTAGAAAGAGTTTGGCCTTTTAATAAATAAATCAATTAATCATTAATCGCATTAAAAAACCTAACCATTTTTTTTTATCAATACATGGGTACGCAGGTAGGCTGTTCCACGTATCCGCCATGTAGCATTGCCCCACTCACTTAGATGCCACGAGCGTAACCACACCAGACGTCCGCGGCGCAGTTGGAACTATAACTGACCAAAGCTTTCCAAAAAAAAAAGAAGAAAAAGCCTAGCTTTGCCAAGCCTTAAGGCTCCCTAATGAATGCTCTCTCCCTTGTGACTGCCCTCCACTCCAGTCCGGAGAACCAGAGCCTGCCCCAATAAATTGTAAAGTTCGTACACTTTATAGTCGAAATGACAAACCTGTCCCCTTTGCGGGACAAGCCTTCAACACATGCTCTGAGGAAACCCGGTTGTGTCACCCACAAGCAGTTCAAAAGTACAAGGATGCCCGAACAAAAACGGAGGGTTTTAAGGTAATTTCAGTTACAACCAGTGTCGGTTACCTGTTTTATGTCCACAAACCGGGTTTTAAACAATTCCGCTGAAAATTTACCAAATTTCCTGGTGCGCTTTATCTGGCGGGTACGGAAAAAAAACCTTCAAATTATAAAAAAAGACAACAAAAATAGAAAAGCTAGAGAGAAAAAACCAAAAGGAAAAAGAAATAAAAAAAAAGAACTAGAAAAATCAAACAGCCAAAAAAGGCCCCCTAACCCAGGTCGTACGGCATTAGAGAGAGAAAGAGAGAGAGAGAGAGAGAGAGAGTAGAGAGAGAAAAAACAAAAGCTCAATTACAGTGAAAGAATCTCTATCTCTCTTCTTCTTCTTCTTCCTTCTTACTCTTCTTAGCAAAGTTCCACTATCGATCGAGCTCTCTGCGATCATTCTAGAACATTCCATAATTCTCCGTAGAACCTTCCAATTTTTTTCTTCTCCCTTTTTTTTGATTTTTTTTTTCTGTAGAGCCGGTAAGGCACTACTGTACAGAAAACCCCCCAGAAGAAGAACCCCGTTTTGATGGAGTTGTACGGTCGCAACCCGGGGCGGAATGGGTCGCAGTCGGGTCACCAGCCCGAGTGGAGCCCCGCCGGTCCTGAAACCGGCCTCGAAGGTATTTTCCATTCATTTCAATATTTTTCCGGTTTTCTACTCGCATTGTAACGATGTTGTTTGGTAAAGCTTATTTCTATTTGTGGTTTTAGGGTTTTTATAATGTGGGGAGTGAATTAGGGTTTTTATTAGTATTTCTTTGGTGTAATGCAGAATCGATGTGGCAATTGTCGTTGAGGGGCACCGAATCCTACCCGGAACGGCCCGGGGTACCCGACTGTGTTTACTACATGCGAACCGGGTTCTGTGGATACGGGAATAGGTGCCGTTACAATCACCCTCGCAACCGCGCTGCGGTAAATTTCTCGTTCATTTCTTAAATGAAGTTGGGTTTTTCTTTTGTTTATTTGGTTTTGTTTGCAATGTGTGGTTCTGCGTTGAAATGATATTGATTAATATGAAATGGAATGAAGAATATTTATTGATGTTGTCGAATTTGACTGTTACTGGTGACAGCGGTGTGTAACTAGATCAACAATGAAAGTAGAAAATGCACTAGGAACATTGAACTTATCACGGTACAATTTGATGCGTCGTTAAGTGTATAACCAAAGCAACCTTTCCTTGTTGTAATATATATATTTGTACTGCAACAATGAAAGAAAACTCTTATGTGGTAGTTATCAAATGCAGTCAGTAGTTTCTCCTGATAATTGCATTTATATATTTATTGCTTACAACTTGTAGGGGCTGCGATGGACACCACTTGTTTAATGTCATTTTTCCATCCAAATAGAAACGGAATACTGGAATTTGAAAGTTATGCTGACATCCTGTGTTCTGGATTTAGATGATTTAAATGACCTGCAACTTAAGTTTATGTAGTCATATTTCTTCAGCATCTTCCTAACACTGGTCATTGGCTTGGCCCTTGTCTTGCACGCTAATATTTTTTACCAAATTGTCAGATGTCTGGGCAAGTCGGTTTCTTTTTTGTTTAATATGTTTTATCCGTAATATTTTGTTAATCTGTGGTTCAGTGAAGCAAATAAAGAGGATAATATACTATTGAATTCTGCTTCCTGTTGACCCATCTCAACTTAAAGCTAAACCTCAGGTTTTCTTTTATTTGTTGCACAGGCATGAGAATTCCATGATTCAAATTATTGTTTTTATGGTTCATTTCTACTTGTTACAAATTAATGGAGGGATAGTTCTTGATAGAAAAGAACAATATTAGAGTAAATATTTACCTCCTCTCATTAGTCTGTGGTTTTAAACAGAGATAAATTTTTTCTTATACTCAGCTTTATGCCTTTTGTGAGAGTTCAGTTACTCATATTGATTTGGTTTTGATGCCATTTAGGTTGAGGCCGCTGTAAGAGCTACAGGGGAGTACCCTGAACGACCAGGGGAACCCGCATGTCAGGTAAAAGATAAATTTATTTATTAATTCATGTAAAATTGTTTTCAACAAGCCAACTCCATTGCTAATTAATGCTGCAGAGACCTTTTTTTTTTTTTTCATATTTTTTAACTTGTGCCTTTTCTTCTTCTTTTTTTTTTTTGGGTGTATATACGCAGTTTTATTTGAAAACTGGGACCTGTAAATTTGGTGCATCCTGTAAGTTCCACCATCCAAAACATGGAGGCGGATCCTTCAGCCATGTTCCATTGAATATATATGGATACCCATTACGACCGGTTTGGATGATCTCTTTTCTTATTATTTTTTCCTCCTCAATTTGTATTTATCTAGGTTGATGATTTCTGAAACATCCACACCCCTATTTTGTGTGCATTTATTAACAGGGTGAGAAAGAATGCTCCTACTATTTGAAAACGGGGCAATGCAAATTTGGTATTACTTGTAAATTCCATCATCCTCAACCAGCTGGCACATCAATGCCAGCGTCTGCACCTCAGTTTTATCAGCCGGTGCAGTCTCCTTCAGTCCCTATGCCTGAACAGTATGGGGGGGCATCCACCAGTGTGAGAGTGGCAAGGCCTCCACTATTACCTGGGTCATATGTTCAAGGGGCTTATGGTCCTGTACTGTTTTCCCCAGGAGTGGTTCCTATTCCGGGTTGGAGTCACTACTCGGTAGGATGATGAGCATAATTGCATTAAGATAATGCCAAAAGTATATGGGATTCCTGAAGCTGTTTTTGGCTTGTCTTGGTGCAGGCGCCTGTAAGCCCAGTACTCTCTCCTGGTGCACAACCTGCTGTTGGAGCAACTTCTCTCTATGGACTAACGCAGCTATCTTCTTCAACACCTTCACTTGCAGGACCTTATTCCTCCGTGCCTTCTTCTACTGGCCCTGCAAGCAGTAACCAGAAGGAGCAAACATTTCCGGAGAGACCTGGTGAACCTGAATGCCAATACTATTTGAGGACTGGTGACTGTAAATTTGGATCATCTTGTAGGTATCATCATCCTAGAGACAGGGTTGTGCCACGAACAAATTGTGTCCTCAGCCCAATGGGACTTCCTTTACGTCCAGTATGTGATCATTCTCAGTCTCTGTTTATTTTATCCTTTATCTTGTGTTCTTCTGTTCAAGATGACATTCTGTTATGATAACTTTTGTAGAGATCTTGGTTTCAAAATCGTGCATTATAAAGTAATTTTGGTTAGGTTAATATGTTTTAATTTGACTTCAATTGCCCTATAAGTCTAAAATTCCTATTTTTTAATTTATCTGCTATGTGGTTAGAAGATTTTGTTCCTTAGAGGGGAAAAAGAGAAATAAAGTAACAGCCTTTTTGGCACTTTCTTTCCCTCTTAATTAATGTTTACTTTTTCATTTTGAGGAACTGTTTCTAAAATATAGACTGGGTAGGCTTCATTTGTAAGACTTTATTGCTCAACTGTAGGATTGGGAGGGCTTTGGTATTGGTCATCATTAATGGATTTGAGATTTCTTTATGCACATTTGACAGCTTTATAGCTTAGATCCTGCCAAGCCTATAATGTTGAAGGTTTTTTGCTCGCTTCAGAACTGGGGAATCAAATTGTTGCCTACTAATGGCTTAGGTTGGTCAGAGCTCCATACTGAATATTGGGTTCAGAACTGAATAGTTTGAGGAAAATGTATTGGTTATGACTTTCCATTTGGTGTTAGTAAGTGCAATGATTGATGATATTAAATTTGGTATCTAGTGAAGTTGTGTGACAGAGCACTTTAGTCAAGGCTTCTCTAGGTTTGTGGTCAGAAGAGAGAATAATTAGAAAGATTTGGCAAATTTGCAGTGGAGAGGAGGATATTGTTTTGTATTTGATTGAGAGGTTTATTCAAAATGCAAACTAACTCCTCCAAAGTTTCCCTTCAAAAAAAAAAAAAACTCCTCCAAAGTTTAATATGTCTTAAATCACACATAGTGAAGGTTTTTGTTTCCTCCTATTTTTTTATTTTTAATATGTTTTTGTTTAGAACACTTGCTTCTGATCCAATAGCCATCTTTAACTTTACGTCTGGGGGCCTTAATTGCAGCCGTCTTAATCCAGTGCTGGCTTTGATCTGCCCTCCTCTCTTACTCTTGTCAACTTTACCTGATTGAGTAACATGCATGTATGCTCCTGTGTGTGTTTAATCTGGTTTGTATCTTTCTTCCTTACGTTGCTTGTAATGTGTGTTTGGTTAGGTAGGAATGATCAAGATATACTGCATGATCAGATGTGCATAGCAAATTCTCTGCAAATCTAGAATGGAGTGATCGTAATTTATCAACTTGTTTTATCTTTTATTAGTAAGAAATGCTTTGATCTTTTATTTTTGCAGGTAACAAATGTCATATCTAGTCAATTGAAAAGGTTTTATATTTTGGTGCAAACAAATGTGGCTCTTATTGAATTGCAATCAATTCTAGCATGATAATATACGTAACAGACTTCATTTCAAGTGGTTTTTTTTTTCCTGGATATAGAGCTATAAGAATGCTCTACATAATCAACGTTTGCAAGTTCTCCCTGTAGTTATTGCATCTCCGTAATTTGAGAAGGACCATGACCTTAGTGATTATATATCTTGTAAATTTTACTGTAGCAATTATGTACCATCTTATGCTTTAGTAACTCTACTTTGTAATGCAGGGAATGAGGTTTTTGGCATAGAATCATTTGCTTCTTAAATTGCCTTCATGTTGTAGTCCATTGCAGCTGTTCAAATTATCTTGTGGACTTTTGGATAGCCATAGTGAAGCTTTGTTAATTTTCGTTTTTGCTATTATCTCATTAACTGTTATAGCAGGGAAAGGTGATAGTTTCAAAGGTTGGTTAGATACACTTTTTTCATGACTTCACAATGCCTATTCTCTGTATGTCTCATGTGTGGGTCAGGAAAGGATATTTATCATCTGTGACTACTTATTGTGGGAAATATTTTCAGTTCAGAGTTAGATATTTTCCAACTTTTATTTTTTCTTCCTTGTCTGTTCTTCTTTAGCATTGCTCTCTTGAACAGCTAGTGTATTACTTTGACAGTTCACTGATGTTGAGATGTATCTATGCTAACACTTTATACTTTTCTTTCTTAAAATAGTTTTAATGTGTTTTTTATTTCCTCTAAACAGGGGGTGCAGCCTTGTTCTTTCTACTTGCAGAATGGGCACTGCAAGTTTGGGTCCACATGCAAATTTGATCATCCGATGGGAACGATGAGATATAGTCCTTCAGCATCATCTCTCATTGATATGCCGGTCGCTCCCTATCCAGTTGGGTCTTTGCTGGCTACATTGGCCCCTTCTTCCTCTTCTTCTGAATTGCGACCTGAGCTGATTTCAGGGTCTAAAAAGGATTCTTATTTGAGCAGAATTCCTTCTTCTGCAAGCACATCTAGTAGTTCAGTTGGTTTGATTTTTTCGCAGACAGGTTCTGTTCCCCTTTCAGATTTGCAGCTTTCAAGTCAGAGTTCTGTTCCTTTAAGCAGTAGCAGAAGCACAAGACAGGGTGGTGAGGTTCGTCGCTCGAATTGATGTAAAGTGCTAGAGCCATTCTTCATAATCTTGCAGATGTGGTTTCACCAACCATGATATGTTTTCTGTTAATAGATCTCAGTAAATTATAGTCAATTGTGAAAAGTTACATTTCTCAGCATCAAGGGTTCTCAACCAATCTGCCTTACCTCACAATAGGACTGATTGTAACTTATGCCTAGCTTGTCTTTTTATTACCGTCAATATTATCTGCAATAAGCTTGTGTAGCAAACAGAGTATGAAGTATGAACTACTACCTTCTCTTCCAAATAATCACAACAGAAAGCTATTGTATCAGGTTAACCTGTGACTGTCCATTCAACTTGATGTTTTGTATACTCATCAATTTGCAATGAAGACTTGAAGAGGATTGCCAGTTCCTTGTATACTAGTTAAATGTTCTCCATGCCTTTTATCACTTGATTTTACAGAGTACCTGCTATTTATTTTCCCTCCTTGCCCCCCTCTTTTTTTTTTTTTTCCTTCCTCCTCTTTAGGCCGCTCTCCTTGGTGAATTTGAGGGCAAAAGAGTTTACCAAAGCCGTCTCCGGACATCAAATGCAGCAAAGCTAAAAGCTTTTCGCGTTGGCGAAGGCACGTGGCAAAATCTCACACGCCGCTTTAACCTCTTTTTGCGTACATGTTGAAAGCGTAAAGAGCCCTTTCTCTATTCACGTCGACGTGACCCCAGAATCCGAATCTGCGCCATCCTCGTCAGAATGGAACCACTTTTCTAGGAGTTTTTTTTCTGTCTAATTTTCTTCATTTCTCTATTTTCATTCAGCAACAAGTTAACCAATTACCCCTTGAAGTCTGTCACGGACCCAAAATCCAAAAGATTTTCTTACTGTGCAGCTGAAGGGAGGGGGTGTTTGCAATAAGTCCACTGAACCAATTCTTTATGGTTGCAGCAGCTTGCTCAAGCCACCTTCGATCATTTGCTGATATGTGAATATACTTTGGGTCATTCTGGTTTATGTTGACATATATTGCGTATAACCAGTGTGGCTACCATGGAGATAATATTTTACGTACAATTCTTCGATGATACAACATTTTTACATCTTTTGATTGTTAAGAAAAGTCATGTAGTCCTATTATATCATGTGATGAAATTTAAAATTTTTTCAATTAATAAGATTCATTTTTGGTTTTTTTAATATAAAAGATCCTAACTAGAGGAAGAAGATTGCTTTACTTTAGAATTTTTAACATCGAAAATCATAAAGACATCAAGCTTTAGAATTGAAATTCTCTTGTACACTATATTTGGGTTGTAGCAAATCATAAGTTACTCAATTGCATAGTTTTCCACACGAATGGCGATTCCAAATAACTCTATTGGAGAATTGGGCCACTTATACTTGTAAGGCTTAGGATGAAAGGCTTTCGGTTTTCTCTGCTCTGACGGGTGCCGAAACAGCCAACAAAAGGGGAAAGGAAGATGAATCGCGATATCAAGAGAAAGAGGACAATTTTCGATTTCCTGGGTTCAGGGGTGGCTAGCTGACATCCATGCTTTTGGGCTTGGTCCACTTGTCTCTTCTCTTCTCTGGTTTACATTCAGGGGCTATTTGATGCGAGGGAAGTAACTAACATTTCTTTTAATATGAATAGTAAAATTACATTGTAATGTTTGATCACATAAAAATTAACGAGATAGAAGAAAGAATCACATTTCCTTTGAAAACCAATGCAATGTTACTTTCCCACATTCGGGGAAGTAACTAAATTTTTTTAGACTAAAAACCTTATTTCCTTCCTTCATTTTCTCTTACCTTTTTCTCTCACCAATTAATTGTTACTCAACCCCTTTGTCTCTAAAACCCAGATTTAGGTGACCAATCGCCATCGATCATGACTAAGATTGTTAACTAATTTAATTACTACTCTAGATCAACTTAATTAATTAAAATAGCTAATATATTGCTTTAATTAATTAATTAATTAATAATTATAAATGATTTTAAATTAACTAATTTAATTGTAATAAGTATGTAAGCATATCAAATTTGCATTTTCATACATAAGGGGTGATTTGGAAATAAACATCACATTTCTACTAAAGTACTTAGGTGGCACTTATTACTTTATAATGTAATGTGATTACAAATAATATGATTACAAGTATGTGATTGCAAACAATGTGATTGCAGGGAAGATAACATTGCAATATTTGATATACAAGTAAAGGAATGATTAAATAGAAAAAATAATATTATAACATTTGATTTACAAGTATTTTATTGAGAATGTAATGTCAATTTTCAGAATTATCTCTATATATTAAAATACAAGTTTAATATATTTGTTAATTTTTACATAATATCATTTCTTAAATATATTCTTAATGTCATATATATTTTTTTATTTTTATTATAATTTTATATACTTTATTTTTTTAATAAAATTTTTTATATTATATATTTTATTTTAATTTCTTTTTCTTTTAAAAAACAAAAGTCAAAGTTGAAGGATAAAAATTTCTTTAACAACATTACGGGGCAATCACATTACATCCATTGATTGTAATGTGATTGTATTGCAATCTCACATTTCAGTGATTTGTTACAAAACAAATACTTTAATATAATTTAATTGGATACATGGTAGGGAATATGCTTTTACTTCCCTTATACCAAACGCTATTTTATAAACTAAATACTGTAATATTTTTCCCAACAATCACATTACATTGTAAGGCATCAAATGCTATCCAAGTGTTTATGAGTTGTATTGGAATGTCTCAAATGCAATATAAGAGGCAATCCTAATCTGGGTTAACACAACTTTTATTTTAATTATAAAACTACCTTTATTTGAATGAACTACTTTCAATTAAATATTTGAAGTTTTAAACTTTTTTGCAATTAAGTCCAACTTAATTTTCTCATTAGATTCTCAATTTGTCATTCTTAATATGTATGTTCCATTAGATTCTTAACATGTTGACAATAAATATAAATTATAATCCTAAGTTTACTAAGATTAGAAGAATCAAATTCTTTTGAATTTATCATCAATTCCAAATTGATTAATTCATATGTATAGGTCAAGATTGACATTTAGTAATGTATCATGACTACCAACATATTAATAAAATTCATAGTGATTTGGCTCAAACCTTCAACGCATAATCTAGTCATGTAATTAATATCATTTCATCAACTACTATCCCGACAAGACATAGTGTATAATTTAGTGCTTACTTTATATTGTTTTTACCATATTCGCTCTTAGGGCTAGTAAATAACTTTTAAATAAGATTTGTAAAACCCTTTATCTGAATCCTTATTTTGCCTTGACTAAGGATTCTCTTGAGTTATTAAATGTTAAGATGCAATACATATTCCGTTTAGTATCACTTAAGGTGACAAATCTTTTGTTGATCATTCATTTTCCTTTATATGCTTTATGGTATGCCCATTACCTATCCTATTAAGCATCTTTGTTTATGACCACTTAAGGACCGTATTATATATAAAACACTTCACATATAAGTAACTTAACAAGCTCAAATATGAGAATCACGTATATAATTGTCACATGAGAAAATTTATTTCCATAGACACGAAAGTGAATACTAAATAAAATTCTTATAGTGAGTCATATTAAGTGAACTTGTTTATATAACAAGTTTTCTCATATTAGTTCAAATATTCACATGCTTCAATCTATGAGATCATATCATAGACTATGCTATTATCTCTGGAGCTATACGTTTGCAATAATAAAAAAGTGAGATGGCATTTAAGTCATTTACGGTGTTCACCATTCATCTTGGGTCTATTGTAAAATTTCATATGTCGGTTGATCCACTGTTTATTTATTGTATTGAGATATGAGAAATTGAATTGAAATTGAAAGCAACATATTATTTTTTAACCAAAGTTTGTTTTTCAAAAAATAAAGCAAACTGAATAATACAAAATCAACTTGGTTAAGTTAGATTAATCATTCCACACAAACAAACAAAAAAAAAAAACACAAATAATTAATTACGTGTGGATGATTTTGATGTGGTTGGTTCATTATGAAACCATCGCTTTTAATAGTAAATAATAATATGGTTCCTGTCATGTATTAACCACACCTTGGTGGGATAGACTATAGAGGAAGCATATAGAATTTACTTGTACTCATAGGTTCATGTGGGTGAGAAATGAGAATCCTATATTGGACCAAACTTTCAGCATTTTTTTGTACTTAAAAAAAGGAAGAAGATAGAATTAATTGAAAACCAATAAAATCGACTTGGATTACTCCAGATTCGATGAACAAATTTGGATGGGACACGCATTCTTTGTATAATTCAAGCTTATTTCATCTCTAATCAAATCACTTTTAGGCTCGAGCATGCGCAACAATCTTGGTCTCACAAGGACAAGTTAAAAGTGATGTGTTTTCCTGTTGTGATGAAAAAGCTTGTTTCCCTGTTTGCTTGACTTATGGCTAAAAGCCCATAAAGTCTTATGTTTCACTCTACTTTGCTCTAAGTTTCACTTGTGTTACCAAACAGAAAAAAAAGGGAAACACAGTTTCTCTTGTTGGCTGCAACTATCATTACTGGTTTTTGATAAAGGGATAGCTTTTACAACAAATTTGCAACTTCCAGTTGATGGACATCGTTTTACACTGTATGGGGGTCAATGCTTTGATTGGAAGAGTAACGTACATTCTCACATTCTTACTTTCTTGTTAGAGAATGGTTGCCAGTTTCTGTAAAAAGTCAAGAATGAGTTGTCAGGGTTTTGTCCATTAATCCCTCTCAGAAGCCTTGAATGTGAAGAAATGGGGCTGAGGGAGGTATTGGGATGAACCAGCCCACGTGTAAGCCAACTTAGCCAAACCATAGCTCAATGATTCGAAAGTAACCCTCCCAATGGCAAAGAACAATAAATGCAAATAGGCAATTAGTGGTTTAGGGAAAGAAAAATTTCAGGGTCATTCCTATATGTTTGTTTAGGCAAGGAGAATGAATGATTATGGTATGATCATAGTTAAGAACATGCACCCACACGAACAAGATCAGCCACCCTTAATTTAGCAGCAGCATTATCATATTTTTGGAGCAATGAAACCCCATGGAGACTGGAGAAGGAGTGGGCTCACATGTTTTTTGCAACTATAATTGTAGCCACCTCCTTTGCTTTGCTCACCTGCTCTAATGATTCAAAACTGCTTTCCCCTTCACCTGTGTTTACTACTAAGAAAAGAAGAGGGACAAAAGACATTCCCTTTTGGCTTTTGGTACCAATGTCTGGGCTATTCTCCCAATTGCCTGATGTCTAAGGGGGAGGGGGAACAGATTTTTAAATTTTGATTTCTAAAACGATTTTGAACCCCACTGTAGGATCATCTATCTGTCCAAAGCACAGAGATGTTGATATCTGCATTCTTACATTTATTTACTATAAATTTGAGAAGGAAACATCATTTAATAACAACAACAACATGAACTGCAAGTGAGATGATCTGATTTAAAACTCATCAACCCTTTTGATTTTCTTTTGGGATGCTTCCGCCCTTGGATTTTGCATATAAGTTTATTATATGCAAAGCCAAAAGTTGAGGAAGTGATAAGCTAAACTCTGAGTGGCTACACCAATATTTCATGTATTATGCCACCTTTGTTGAGGCAAGTCTCATGATTAATTCTTCAGGTGGCCGTCTAATAATTTGTTTTCCAAATATTATTCAAAATAAAAATAATAAATAAATAAAACAATATTTTAAGCTTTCTGTTGTGGATGCTCATTGCCATAACACCTGGTTCAAACATATACAATCTAAAGCTTTTCTCAAAAGTTATGGTATAAAAAAAATGAAGATAACTTTTGTCATAAGAGACCTACAACCTCTTCTGATGTGCCTATCTAATAGATAATTTAGACAATTTAACGAAAAACCATTTATAAATTTCAAGCTTTTTGCCCCCAATCCAAAAAATTTTGGCCTTCATGGGATCTGAGTAGAGTCAGTAGACTCATAACAGAGAGGAGGAAAGCATAAAAGAGTTTTTCCAGCCAGCCAAGGAGGAAAGAAAAAAAAAAAAAAGAAGAGGCAAATGATCAAATCATCTTAGCATTTTTTATCAACAAACTTTGTGGCTAATTAAATGTAATGACTACAACCAACCACTGAGTCTAGCCACACACAAAAAAGCATAAATTGATGGGATCATTATTACCACTTGATCGATGCAATCTTAGGTCATAATTAATCCAACAGCCTGCCGCACCAAAGAGTAC
The DNA here is from genome assembly GCF_053813885.1 of Theobroma cacao. Classification (NCBI taxonomy): domain Eukaryota; kingdom Viridiplantae; phylum Streptophyta; class Magnoliopsida; order Malvales; family Malvaceae; genus Theobroma; species Theobroma cacao. The sequence continues at coordinate 36,075,867 of NC_142639.1, read as the reverse complement.
ATATACTAACCAATAAATTTATGGTGTATATTTGAGTGATTAGGTAAAGTGGAGCTTGACATAATAAACCGACAAATTCACATATCTAGATACTAGATGGAGATTTTTGTAACTTAAATGATTGCATCTGTACACTTTTTTCCCAACTAGTGTTTAAATTTGTCACATTTAACCTTGTGAAGAGTGGTATCCTCTATTTTTAAGGTGAAAAAATGTTTGCCCAAAAGCAAGGGTACAAAACTACAAATGTTTGCACTAAAGTTTGTGTAGGCAGAAGGAATGACATCAACTTCGGAGAAATTCAGAAAAGTGTAGCAACTGTTAAGGTACTGTCCTAGTGATTGTGGCACGGAAATGTCCACAATTGAAGGGCTAGGCTTCTGGCAAAATTTTAAAGTAGACTTGAGTGATGTCCTATACGGATAGTGGTACTAATTATAGCATATAATCCAACTCATCCTCTTAATTTCCTACTTTAGTGAGACTTTACACATAATATAGAGTTAAATTAAGCCAGTGTTTATGTGGGTAGCTTTCACTAGCCATGATTACATCCCCAAAAAGCACTGCAACCCTTCAGGAATCCTGCAATTTTCTTCATAAACAAAACCCATGTAAAAAAGGCCACTCTCACTACCTTTCACCGAAAAGTGCAAGCACACCAACACGTTCTTGACTTTAGAATAGGCACATTATGTTACATACACTCATTAAAGTATATTTCAAAGTCATCACTACCCTTTAATCCTGCATGAGTTCATGTGCCTTTTACCTCACTCCAAGCCTTTCTCTTTCCACATAGAGATCTTTAGGAGAAGAAAGAGAGATTGGTGTCCTTAAACAACCTGTCAGCAGCAGAACCTTGAACTGTTGAACTGACAAATAGATTCTCGGGCTGCTAAGAAAATACAAACAGTTCGGATTCTTGAAAGACTGAAACTTCTTGGAGGGGTTGCTGGTCCGGAAAGGGAGTACTCAGGCTGAAATCTGACGTTTGCCAGCTTTGTGAGGAGATGGGTGTTGTTACTGTTGCAGAATTGAAACCAAGTATATCTGGGAAGAGATCTTTTCGTCCAAGTTCCAGTATAAGGCATGCTACTGAGTGGTAATTTTCTTCTTCTTTGCCGTTGTCTATGAAAAACCTAGCTCTGTTGAACAGTGGTTTTAAGGTTACTTTCACACGTAAATATCATAGTTTGTTTCTATTTCTGGACAATGGATAAAACAAAACTTTGCTATTAGATTTTGAATAGGTAAATTTTTTTTTAAATGTTTTGTAAACATTGCAACATTTATTTATTCTAAGCTTCTAAGACATGAAGCTTCGAAAATCTCTTTTTTTTTTTTGAAAGGCAGCTTCGAAAATCTTATCTTTCTTTTTCTTGTTTTAGGGATCAAAATTCAATAGTATTTTTGATTGAGATATTTGGAGCTTTGCTTTTACTTTCCAGACAGTTTCTGAAGCCTGAGTAATTGACTCGGAATTTGAAATTAATTTCGAGGGCGATGTTTTCCAACTTCATTCTTCATTCTGACAACAGTAATAACAACAACAGAATTAAGTGTTATGCACTATTTCCTGGGTTCATAAGTTATGCAATCTCCTTTTTACATAATTCTCCAATTGGCTGGAGAAGGAACTGTTATGAGAAAAGTAGGTGCATTTCCTAGGCTTTGAGCTTTCCTTTAAAGTTTGACATCAGGGCATTTTGGTAGATTCCCCACCCATTTCATAGGGCTCGGCTTCAGCCTGTTAGCAGTCTCATCTCATCTGAGGCCCCCTTTTGTAAAATAAAATTAGACAGCAGCACTTGCTGATACCCCTGGAATACAGTCAGCGTCGAGTGTGACAGATCAACCCCTTTGAGCTGTGATCTTGACCTTGGGAAGCCTTCCATCCAAAGTGACAGCACCACGAGGCTCGGCTGCCGGATGGGGATGTATTATTGTTATCCTACACAATCAACAAAATGAACTGCTAAATTCTCTCACGCTGCCAATCAATAATTCTTGTTAATTTACCCCCTAAAGGCCCTCAAACATTGTACGAGAAAGTCGTACAACAGTTGTTGTGCCTGACAAACCTTCTTGCTTCTCATACAATGCAACAAAAACACACACAGCTATCCAATAAATCTATGGGGCCCGTATGGGATCCCATGTATCTGTGCAAGTCAGTAAAATAGCTGAATTGTTTTCCATTTCCAAAACTAAAACCAGTTTCAGCAGTATATGCTTCAAATTTTTTACCTTTTTATAACAATTTGACCTTATTGCTTACGCTGATGTTTGAGCAACGACACCACTCATGCTATAATTATTAAGTTGTCAGTTTCTATCTGGGCCCTGCATGTCGAACCACGAAATCAAGATTGATTCTGTCCATAGATTTAGAGTGTTCAATGAATATAAAATGAACTTACAATTGACTGAACCATTGGGGAATTTATGGGTTCAAGCATGGGAATGCAGGTCCATGGCAGAAGGAACAATATGATATCTAAATTATTGGCACTAACGAACTTGTATGAGTGCATTCATCTCTCTCGTTTTGCTTCCAGGTTTTTAGTTTCTTTGCAGCATCATTTAATTGAACCTTAGTTATCTATCTTGCAGGCCTATTTCTGATGTTTCTAGTGATCTTACGATTGAGGTAGGAGCATCAAGCTTTGCACTTCACAAGGTAAGTTGAATCTGCTTTGGCATTTTTTAGCAGCAGACATGTAATTATTATAGTGCCTGCAGTTGCACTCACTACATTATTGCAGAGAGAAAAAATGTCCCTGTGTGAAAAACCTGTGCTTTTATGATTTCAAGTTTGCATTCAGAACATGTGTATAAAATATATGCTTCCCTTGAACCACAGAAAACCGGGGGAATCCTTTTTGAGATTGTTCAAATTTCAAAATTAATAATGTTATGCATCTACTTAAGCTATTGCTCTAACATATAGATCCAACACCTAAAATGAAACTGTGAATAGCATTTATTCTTTCATGTTTTCTAATGTATACATATGGTATCTGAAAAATCTTTACCTTGTAACCAAGAAACTGGGTGCACCAGTATCGTAGAAGCATTAGTCATGCGGTTGCAATTTTTCTTTTCAGTTCCCTCTAGTTTCTCGGAGTGGAAGAATCCGGAAGCTGTTGATTGATGCAAAAGATGCAAAAATTTCACGCGTAAATATCTCTTCTGTTCCGGGTGGACCAGAGGCATTTGAGCTAGCTGCAAAGTTCTGCTATGGAATAAATGTTGAGATTACTCTATCAAACGTTGCAATGTTAAGATGTGCATCACATTTCCTGGAAATGACAGAAGAGTTTGCAGAGAAGAATCTTGAAGCTCGTACAGAAGCTTATTTGAAGGACATGGTACTCCCAAATATCTCAAGCTCAATATCTGTTCTTCACCGTTGTGAAAGCCTCTTGCCTATATCTGAAGAGATCAACCTGGTTAACAGACTTATCAATGCAATTGCGAATAATGCATGCAAAGAGCAGCTCACTTCTGGCTTATTGAAACTTGATCACAACTATCCATCAAAAGCTATGCCAAACATGGAACCAGAAACACCGTCCGACTGGTGGGGAAAGTCTCTGGCAGTTCTTAATCTTGATTTCTTCCAACGAGTTTTATCGGCTGTAAAGTCAAAGGGTCTAAAACAGGACATGATCAGCAAAATTTTGATAAATTATACCCATAATTCTCTTCAAGGTCTGGTTGTCAGGGACCCTCACTTGGTAAAGGGAAGCCTATTGGATTTGGAGCTGCAAAAGAAACAAAGGGTAATTGTTGAAGCCATGGTTAGCTTACTGCCAACTCAATCAAGGAAGAGCTCAGTTCCCATGGCGTTTCTCTCCAGTTTATTGAAAGCTGCAATAGCCTCATCAGCATCCACTTCTTGCAGATCTGATTTGGAGAGGCGGATTGGTCTGCAACTAGACCAAGCAATTCTTGAAGACATCTTAATACCAGCCAATTCACATGGAAACAATCATACAACCATGTATGATACAGAGTCAATCCTGAGGATCTTCTCCATTTTTCTAAACTTGGATGAGGATGATGATGAGGATAATCCCTTGAGGGATGAAAGTGAAATGGCATATGATTTTGACAGCCCCGGATCTCCCAAACAAAGTTCAATCCTCAAAGTATCTAAGTTACTGGACACTTATCTTGCAGAAGTTGCACTAGACCCAAACTTGCTGCCATCAAAATTCATAGCACTAGCAGAACTGCTTCCAGACCATGCTCGCATTGTTAGCGATGGATTATACAGAGCTGTTGATATCTTCCTCAAAGTGAGGATCTCACACGAAAGCACTAAGTAGTTCCACAGCTAAGTTATCTTTAGGTATTTCATAATTCCCTTTCCAGGTTCTTAATTAGAAACATTTTCTGCTTCTGTTTACAGGTTCATCCGAACATAAAGGATTCTGAACGCTACAGACTATGCAAGACCATAGACTGTCAGAAACTATCTCAAGAAGCCTGTAGCCATGCAGCACAGAACGAAAGGTTACCAGTGCAGATGGCCGTCCAAGTGTTATATTTTGAGCAAATCAGGCTTCGGAATGCAATGAGTGGAGGCCACAATCAGTTCTTCTTTGGTGCAATCAACGGTCAGTTCCCTCAACGTTCAAGCAGCGGTGCAGGAAGTGGAGCCATCTCACCAAGAGACAACTATGCATCAGTGAGAAGAGAGAACCGAGAACTGAAGCTTGAAGTTGCAAGAATGAGAATGAGGCTAACCGACTTAGAGAAGGACCATGTTTCCATGAAACAAGAGTTGGTTAGGACTCATCCTGCTAACAAATTATTCAAATCATTCACCAAGAAATTAAGTAAGCTCAACTCCCTATTCAGGATCAACAATCTGAAGCCTATAGGAGGTAAAGCCAATTCAGAATCTCGATTCTTGTTCCAAAGGCGAAGGCGTCACTCGGTATCGTGACTATTGTAACAGGTGTGAATAACTGAAGAGTGTATAGTAATATGTGTAGTGTGAGAGTTGTGGTCTAATGGCAGAGTTGATAGCTACTAGCTTCTATTTTTCCTTCTGTTTTTTTGGAGTGTTGGATTCTGGGGTTGCTTTTTTTAGTGAGATGATTGCCTTCACATTTTGAAAGAGTCTTGAGGGAACGACATACTCACTCAAAACTTGTAGACTTAATGCTAGCTATTTGCTACATGTGTGACTGTGAGAATCTGTAGATGAATGCGCAGACACACAAGCCTTTTAAGCTATCACACTTTTTCACTTGTACAAACAAACATTCTTGCCTCTTTTTCATACATTTTCTCCGGATCTACAAACCTTTATCTAAATTCACCTTGGAAATGTTTGTTAAAAATTCAAAGATAAAATGATACTGTCTTTTTTTTTTCATGTGTAATGTTAATATGACATTTTTACATGTTGAATGATGGCATGATATACTGATAATATGATTTCATGATATTTTTATCTTCCATATCAATACCTTATGACATAAAAAATTATAAATGATATTTTGATTACTAATAATTTGATATCTATTAATCTTGATAATATATTTGATCTAAAATAAAAATATAAAAATTTGATTTAATTTAATAAAAACATATATACTTTTTGATTTATTTATTTACCATGCCGATAAATATAAAAATAAAGAAACAAAAACATTAAGACTTGTGAAAACGCTGCGTTTCGTAACTAAAACCTTTCATCGAAGCGTCACCGTCATCGCTTCCCCTTGGAGGTTTGACCGCGCGAGTTCTGGACTCCACCTTTCCTCTTCCCCAAACGTTGTGTCTCTTCTCTCTTCAATCTTCGGATCCAAACGCCGGGCATTGAGAACAAAGATTGAGATGCGCGCATCATTTTCTCGGTTGGGCAACGTCTTGCCCATCCCTAAGCTTTTCCGGTACTTGTATTCGGCCTTTGCATTTCCTTTTTCTCCCCTTAGGGTTTCCGAGTCTTCAAATTTTAGAATCTTTTAACATGCAATTACGTCTTCTAATTTCATATGCTCTACTCTTTTGATATTTGAAAGGAAATTGGAGCAAGAAATGGAAACTGTAATCAAAGTATTACAACCTGGACCTTTGGGAATCATCGAGCACAAATTCTCCGCCGACGAAATTTGCGAGGCAAACGCCACGGTTCGTAGAGCCGTCGAGAATTGGCGGAGGAATGCAATTGTAGAGCAAAGAAACAGCGTTTTGAAAGTTTATTTTCACAGGTGAACAATTATTATGCCGCCGTATTGTTTTCAATAGATGATTGATGGAAGGAATTTTTGTAAATCAGTGAAAGTAAAAACTTTTCTCGGCGCTTCATCAAAGTACTTGTAGATTAGCTCTTTCATTTCTTTCTTCTTAGAGCTGATTGGTGTTGTTTTGGCATGTAAACTTTGCTATCAGTTCTGAATAAAGTTTTGGACTTTCCTTTTAATGCCTTCCAGATGTGATACAAGACAAAATTCTCGGGAACATTGTAATTAAAATAGTAAAACAGAATGTACAAAACCAAGTGAATTGTTGTTAGTTCTAAATCATTCTTCAAAACCTATGATTATGAGTGATCATGGCAAGATGAATTTCTATCTCTATGTCTCCTATAGGTGTGGTGTCACTGGTGTGCTTTTCTTCACATGCATTAGATGTTTTCAGCTTTTTACCTCTTAACTTGGTTTACTAGTCCGTAATGTGGATGCTTTAATGGTCTTTCACTAACGAAGTCCCTAGTTTCTATTGAGACTGAACAATTAGTTGCATGATAATTGATGTGGTTCAGGTTTTGCTTATTAATGACCTAAAACTAATTGCTATTAAGTTTTTGATTGTATGGCATCGGTATAGTGTGAAAGAACTGATGAACCGAAAAGATAAGAGGTACCTTGCTTTGAAGGAAAATACAAATGACTTGATGGGCTTGTAGCTGGCTTTTATCCAAAGGATTTCAAACAATTTATGTCTTCTGACTGAAACGGGAAGAATGCTTATGCTATTGTGTAGTTATCTTCTTTGAATTGATTCCAGAAGGCATCCAGTGTCTGCTTAACTTCTGTTCTACCTTAATCCTCATAGAATTCTTGGCCTTACAAACATTGAGAAAACTGCCCTGACATGGATATCTGCCTAGAGGCCCTAGATTCTCTAAAGTTAGTTGCTGTTTGTAATAGCTGATCCTGTATTTTGTGTGCAAGTTCCCATGGTATCTATTGGGCTATCATGTTGATGTTCAAGCCATTAAATGGTGCAAGTAAATTCAAAGCATAGGCAAGGGATAGTACATGAGGAAGTTAAATACATATTGCTATATAAGCAACCCTGCCTTCCCAGTTCCCAAGAAAGTTTACAAGGTAAGGAGGCTCTTCAGTCTCTGGAGTATCTAAAACTGTTAATTGGTACTCATTTTAGTTCCAAAAAGAAAAATTAAGGTAGAGTTATCCTTTTTTTTAAAAAAAATTTGTTTTGCAACCTGGCATCGGAGCTGAGTTGAGAAACTACGTCTGTTTCGTATTCATATTGCTCCTGCCTTTGTGAGCAATGGATGTAGTTGATGATCCACATGGAGGTTCATAACCTGAGGAGCACCTCCAATGAGCTGTTGCACTATGAACACAGCAGGTACACTGGGCTGATACCCCAACTGCTCTTGTGCCTTGTCAATTTGCCGCATGTTCCGAATATGGTAGAGTTCATATTTAGTGCGATTTGCCCCAAGGTCAATTTTGAGTCTTTTGATGGTATCGTACATGCAACTACTGCTGTTTTTGAAGATCTCAAATGGTTTCAGAAAAGAGGTAAATCAGGAAATATGTGGTGCTATGAAGTTCCTAGGGAGACTTCAAATGCTTGGCTCTGATGAACCTAACCCTATCAGCCATGATGGCTAGCACTCCTTTATAAAGTGGGGAATAGAAGAATATTTACAAATCAAAATGAGTTGGCAAAACCAATTTCAACTTGTGCTTGAAGCTGAGATTAAATTGCTTTTGTGAATTAGAGCTCTGGTTGATCTCCACCAGAACGCAGGACATTATTGCTTCGTGGACGTGTGGTTGGCTTAATATTAATTAATGTTGTAAAGTTCAAAACTAAATAGTAAAAACAAATATACTAATGTCGAATTTGTGACTTGTAATATAGCTAGAAAGGCACTAGATAAAGCAAAGCTTTTGTTTTGAGGCCAGGGCTAGTGGCCTTTCCAATGTGGCAGACAAGGCAACGACATGGAAAAAAATGGGCTATATAAGCCGTAAGCTCAGAAGGTATCTTCATAGGTTCTGCTCTTTGTAAAATTCAGATGCTAAAGCTTTGCCCTTCAAAGCTAACAAGTAAAATCGATAGATCAAAACATATGACAAAGGGCTTATGTATCTTGGTGCTTTCCCAGATTTAAGATTGAGAAAAATTCTCCGCAACAAAGTAGCTAGTTAAAAGCATGAACAGAAGCTGCAACTCCAGCAGAACTCATCTTTTCGGATCTAAATTATTCTCCAAATATGTAACCAGACTGATTATGATCTGAAAAAGATGGATTTTGATTTCCAATGATTCCCCTTGATGCACACGTGGCTCCATTCGTCTTCAGACACCTCTCATGTTTGGATTATGTTTTCGTCTTCTATCAGATTACATGGTTCGATTGCTATATTCCATACCGTCTTGTTCAATGCCTCATCTCAACTCTGAACTAACATAGGTGTCTGATGCAAAGAATGCCTTGCTTTGTCAATTGATGTCGCCGTGCAAACTCTGTCCAGGGAAATTTTTGATTGGAGGAAAATCTTGACGAACAGCTTTGCATTGAAAGATACGGCTTGATTTAGAAGCATTTGTTTGGATTCTCCAACACTTGTTTGTCAACTTTAAAGGACAAAAGTTGCATTAACATCAGCATCAAGTTGTAGATGACTGAGCTGTTTCCGAACCCAACATGACTTATTAAATTATTTTTCTAATCTATGCAGCCCCTTTAAGGTGGTCATTAGTTTACTAAGTAATACTATTTAGGTCTTTTTAATCATTATGACCAGTATATGGAATTAAAAGTAGGCAGTCAAGGACATGTACGTCCATGGAGGAATTTGGTGATGGTGCTTAGCCGAGGAAAGACTAAACTCTCCCTATTCACGACCGAGACTGGCCGGCTAGTCGGAATTCGGAAGTTAGCCTGGTCTGAATTCTGCTAATGACCAAGAGGCAAATCAATGTGGTTTGACTATTAAGTTCAGTGAAATTAGGAAATATTAGGGCTGCTGCTGGTTTATGAAAATGATACAGGAACGGACCGCCCTGCTTTGAGAGGAAAACAAAGTGACAGAGGGAAACGTTACTTTAGCAGTTTCAGCTAAAATGGGGAAGAACCCATCAGAATGAGCTGATATGGCCTGTTAAGATGACAAGAAGAACAAATTTTGGAGGCCATAATGGGCTTCAAGGTTAATCCAGCTGCCATTAAGCCTCCAATGTAGTAGTTTTTTCAGTCTAATTCCTTCCTCGAGTTAGTGGCGTTAAGAAACAAGGAAATTTACCATACACTAAGTGGCATTGGATGGTTTAACGAGCGCTCCCGTGTTGCCTTTTGTCGACTTCCCCAAAATCAGTATTATATTGCTGAATCATACTCGAGGGAGGCTTAGTAACCTTTTTTTCCCCTCTTTTCTGGATGACTTGATATGCTTTGATAATCAGTCATATTCCAACTACTTGGCGCTGCTTTTCAAGGTCATCAATGCATAAAATTGAAGAGCTTATTTGACACTCGGGAATATTGAGTTCAGGACAGCTCCAGCATGTAAGTGCTCAGCCTTGTTAATTATAAGTCATTTACCTTGCTAATTTTCAGTTCATGGCTGCTGTTCAATGGCCTGCTCACCCTGAAGCTTCTTGTGCTGTTTCTGCTCCTTTATTTTTATATGCTAGTGTTCCCAGGACAAGTGAAAACATAATGGCAAGTCAAGGTTCAAGCCACTACATGCAGCATATAATAGCAGATATACCTTTATTTAGCATAGACAAGGGATTTTACATGAGCAAGCTAAAATACAAGTTCCTTCTAAATTTAGCACAAGGAAAAGACTGTGACCCTGCTCAGCCCCAAAAACGGTGTACAAGGATGCTCTGCAAAAATATCTAAAAGGTGACAGTACTCATTTTATATACCACGAAAACCAAAAGGAAACACAGATAAAGCCTTATCTCTTATTTTGGTTACTTTGTTTAGCAGCATGGTAGTGGACTTGAGTGTAGAAAGTCAATTCCTGTTTCAGATCCATATAGCTCCAGCCCTTATGAGCAATGGGACAAGCTGGTTCTTGACTTGGAGGGTCATGACTTGATTAGGACCTCCAATGAGCTGTTGCCCTATGAATACAGCCGGTACACTGGGTTTGCACCCCATCTGCTGCAGTGCCCTTTCAACTTGTTGCCCGTTCTGAATTTCGTCGAGCTCGTAAACTGTAGGATTTGCCCCAAAGCCACTGATGAGAGTCTTGATGGTATGGCTCATGCAACAACTGCTCCTGCTAAAGATCACCACCGGCCTGTCTGCAACCATCCTTGTAACCACTTCCATCGTTATGCAGCGGAGAAGACGAGTACCTGGAGTAATATGAAGGTGCTATGAAGCTTCTTGGGAGACTTTAAAGTTTAAACTGCTTTGCCGTGGTGAGGAACCTAGCCACCCTGGATACCTATTTATACTATCTATGAACGTATAATGTGACTGAATATAAACTACCGAAAAGATCTATCATTCCTATATTGCCCTTGATGATTATTTGATAAAGACATCTAGATCTCACTACACTTTGTAATTTGTGCTAACAAGTTGCATAACAGTATGTTAATACATAACATGTGACAATAAATACATTTTAAAATAGCTGCAGTATCCTGAACATACCCAACTTAAAACAAGTTGCATAACAGTATGTACAGGATTTGCATGTTGTGGAATTTCTGAGATGGCTTAAGGGCATTGTGGGAGATTTCGTACTGGTATACCCCTATTAACTTTTGTAAGGGGCATAGCCTTGCAAAATTCATGTAAAAAGGTGAACGATGGTTCCCTATTATGATTAATGCATTATGAAATTTCAAAAAAAACTTATAAAAGAGAGCAAAGTCTTTCTCGAAGGAATAGCATTATGCAAGTCATGAGATATTTCTCCTTTCATACCCCCCCCAAAATAGAAGAATTTGTAAACAAAACCAATCTAAAATGCCACACAAAAATTAAAATTGCTTTGTCAAGATTTAGTTTGAGTTTATTAAGGTAAAATGACAGAAACGAAGAAGAAATGTTGAGCAGGGTAGAACTCCCGTGTCCATTCAGGTAATTAGCTATTTCTGGTTTGATTTTTCCCATCCTAGAACTATCCGTTCTCTATCTATTTTGCAGCATCTCTGCTGAAGTGGAAAAAGAAGTTGGATTTATCCAATTGGGATAGCACTCTTTTTGTTTCCCATAACAAGATTCGCATAAGTTCAATTCAAGAAAACCGAAAGCCAACACAGAAAGAGAAGGAGAGGAGAAAATTGGAAAGAAAAAGATGCTTACTAAAGCTACCTTTCTCTTAATAGCATTGAAGGATTACAATAACAGACGTAATGGCCGTACAAGAAGGAGGAAGAAGATGCCTTGAGGACCCACAAACATTATCTACTTCTCCTTCTCAACACATTGCATGACCTACTGGCAAGAAAGTAATGAAGCTGATCATATTCTTCCACATGGAACACCATTGTTAGTGCACTAAACTATTGGAAATGCCTACAATTATTATAGTAATCACCATGGGGTTTGGGTTGAAAAATGGAAAAGTGTGGATTAGTAGAGTATTAGGCATCCCATGGTTGTTTTAGTACAATAATAAGAAATAGCTATCTGTGTCCCCAAAAGTCCATATACTATTGCATCAAAAGAAGAAAAAATAAATAAAGGACTCAAATGCGGCTAACATTTTACTTAATACTATTTGCAGTATTTTGAATTATCTTATATCACCAGAAAAGGGTTGGCTAATCGCCAGATTAGGATTCTTAACCATATCTTTGGCCTTTGGAACCTATCTGCAATTTGATTAATGCAAATAGGTGTGATCGGGAAAACTTGTTAGATAAGGAATGATAAGGGCTGGGAAGGATTCTTAGCAATTCTTTTTTTTTTTTTTTTCAGCTTAATGTATTCAAATAGGAACTTCCAGTCTTCTACTGCCAAATGCAGTTCCAGTATACGACTAACTTTCGGTGATTTAGCTGCTGGTTTAGGTATATTAAAGGATCAAAAGATTGCACAACCTGACTTTGATTCAATTGTCAAAACCTCGTGGTAGCTATCTAGCCTGTAAGCATAAGGAGCAGCAAACAACAATATTAAAATCCAAAGCAATGCTATCCAATCCTTATTAAATAATGCTCATTGTTTGCTGATCTTTCTAGTTCAAAATCCAATTCAAACAAATCAATCGGTTGCGTGTGAAAATAATGCGTATTTAGAAGTTTAACTGTAGGATCGATGCAAATTTATGGAACTTTCTTAAAGTTAAATATTGTGTTGATACTCCCACAAGATTTATCACATGGTCTATTACTATTAATGAATTACTTTATTAAAGTCCCTTGACTTCCCTCAGGAGAGAAATCTTCAAGGAACAATATATTTCAGGAATGGGGTACATGGTTTCATCTCATCATCTATCTGATGTGAGCTTATAGTATCATCGATCGTCTCTGCATAGTTTTTAGCATCAATTTATGGGTCAGAATATATTCCCATTACAAAGGAGAATCGACACTGAGATTTTTATTTTAGAATTTGATCTCATCTCTCATGTTAGAACAACTCGATCCGTCCTCACTTTATCCCGGAACCTTCAATCCACCAATTTGAATCACAGGTCTGATGCATCTGCTTTTCTTCTCTGTCTGATAACAGCATAAAGAATTCTTCGTCTAAAAAGGAATTGTACGTATAATCGTTGAGTACCAGATATCACCACGTATATCTGCAGCCAGCGAAAAAAAGGTAAATAGAGCTTGGGTACCCTTGGCTCGAGATAAAGCGAAAGGCCAGGGTCACTTGACCAAACATATATCTTCACAAGACTTATATATGTCAGCAAGATGTATGTTTCAGAATTAATTATGAGACAGAGAACAGAGATTTGAACTTGAAACTTCTTTGTTATAAAACCGATATGGTTAGCTCTTCAATCTATGCGTCAACCCTATCAATGCATTTTAACACTAGCATGTGTATATAGCTGCATGAAGTCATGTCATTGAGCACCTTCATAAAATCCAATATACTGCTAATATTTATCAAAGAATATGTGAAGATATCGGCTTTTTCCTTTCCTTGTGGAAAGATTTTTTCTGATTTTCTTTCGGGTTTTTTTTTGGTTCTGAGTCATTCATTTAAGCACACTAGGCAATGCTTCCATCACAAATATATTCTTGGATTTGCATGAAAGAGAGATAGCGAGTGACAAGGAGGATAAGAAGTACATATGGTAAAGAAACTGTTTAGTTGGGGAATGTCAACTTTGGTGGATTCATCTTTACACGTAGTAGTACTTGAAGAAAAGAAAAGAACAATGCGAAGTCGGCTCCTGGCATCACAGCAACTTGGATTTTATGAAGGTACTTGAATCAGCCCTTGTACGAATTAATGGTTTTGTCACAACTCAACAATATATAATATTAAGAACATCGACTCTTAAAAAGAAAATATTGACCACAACTAGCATGCTTTGCCTTGAATGCCTTTTCTAGAAGCAAAGCTAAATCAGTAAATTTTGGAGAACAATTGCTAGCAAGATCTCCAAGTAGTAGTAGTATATAATAACAAGATGCAAAAACACATGACAGAACGACTGATCATGATCTTTTTACTGTTGGTGATGAAACCAAGTTATTCCCCAAATATAAATGATCATGATCTTGATCTGGAAGCTGAATCTTAGTTGTCATCAAAATTCCCGAAGGAGGCTGACAGCAGGGGAAGCATATCTCTGTACCCGATCGAGGGGCTGTTTTCTTCTTTTGCTTGGACCACGTGCTTCACTATTCCATGTTTCTTGACTTTATGCCTGATGTGAGAGTTGATGAGGTTGGGCCTGCGGCACGTGTTTCTTAGTTTCTTACTTTTGTAATTGTCAATCTGTTATCAACTTATCGTATCAACTCTGGTCTGGTGTGGTCTGGTCTGGTCTGCAGCTGTCCATTTTGGTCTTTCTCCTTTGATACCCTTCCGCGCAATTTGGCCATTCTTTTTTCTTATCATTTTGGGTGTGACACTTGACAAAACAAGCTAAATGTTCGTATTAAATTTGAGGAAATCAGACCTACATAAAAGGCTCAAAGCAAGCACTAGGGATGCTATATCTTGGTTTGATTTGATTTTCATACTTAAGAGATTGACCCCAATTGAAAGTATTCGTTTTCTTTTTTAATTTAAAACTTAAAATTATTTCCATAATTTCGAACGTTTAGGTGGAAAAAATATTCCTCAAGTATAAATTTTTGCTGATCAACAAAAAATAAACTACTACCATGTAAATTATGTTACCATTTGCATTTTTTATTTTTAAAATAACATTCGCAATTCAGAATTCAGAAACAGAATCTATAACTGAATCAAACCAAATCATTTTCAGTATTATCCAACTAAAATCAAATTTATTGTAACAATAAAAAGAATAAATCAAACAGATCAATCATCACGGTTGAATCCAATTTATTATGAATAAATATGTTAATATCTATTATATTATGACTTAAGAAGTGCAGATTAAGTCAAACAGCCTAAAAGACAAGATACAAGAAATGTAATATGATTTGAACTCTTAGATAGAATTAGATTAAGACTATGATTCAAGGGATTGTTAGCTTATAAATAGACCGCGTTACTTCATTTGTAAATATATACTTCAATAAGATTTTTTTTTCTTCTCCTAAATACTTTCTTTCTTCTCTTTAATTATTCTTTCAAGTTATCTTTATATGTTTTTTTAAAATTTATTTCATAACACGTTATCAGCACGATTATCTGATCTCTCAAGTTTTAGAATTATTATGTTTTCATTATCTTCAAACTTCAAAAGGATTTCAATGATTGAGTTTTGATTTTTGATTTTAGAAAATCAGGTAAGTGACTTGATATCTCTTTAATATTTTCATTTTCTTAAAATCAACCTTAATATGAATTTTACTATCATATTGTATATATTATATTTTATCTCTTGATTGGAAAGTGAATTTGCTATTATATAACTATTAATAAAAAATCATAATGTTCATTTCCTGAAGTAAATGTGACAAACGAGTTACTAATAAAAAAATTATAAATTTGTCCATTCCTTGAAGTGAATGTGACATCATTTAATAATTATGATCATGGTCATGAATCTATCTATTCCTTAAAGTGAATGCTACATCATTTAATAATTATAATCATGAATATAAAAGAAGTCATTTTAATAATTTACACTATTACTATTTTAATTTTAATTATAATTTTACCACCAGAAGTGGATGGATAATTTTACTATTAGAATCTAAGGATAATTCTGCCACTAGAAGTGAATAGATAATTTACCACCAAAAGTGGATGAATGCCGTAACCTACTAAAAAATGAATAATCCACGAAAAGTGGATAATCCATCATATGTGGATCACTCATCAAAAGTGGATAGATACCTTAACCCACGAACCCACTAAAAGTGGATAACCCATCAAGAAGTAGATGAATACTTGTAACCCACCAGAAGTGAATAAATAATGAAAAGACAAAAATGAAAAGAATAAAAGGAATATAGAAAACGTATTGTTGATAATGTGGCACAAAAATCATTGGTTACGTACATGTTGTAAGTGTTAAATTTTATCAAGCATCACTGAAAACTAAAATATCTTGTGATGATTTTAGCCATGGTCAAGTTAATATAGCACATCAAGATATTTGTCTACCTTGAAAGAGGAATTAATTATATGATTGGTACAAAAAATATCCATTGTTAATATTCTTGTCCTGAAAGAGGAATTGATTATTTAATTGATAATGGGAATATCCGAGAATGAACTTAATAGTAATTGATATATTTTAGTATAACTATATTATGATGATGTTTTAATATGTTCTTATTATATTTAAATGATATGTTCTTATTATATGTTTTAATTATATATTTAATGTTATTTCATGTTAACTTGTAAATTTCTTTATTGTATATATTTTATTTTATTTGAAAAAAGATAGATATTCATCTTGTTGGATCTAAAATCAATAATGTAAATATATATCTAGCAGACATTGCTACAACACACATTATATTTAAAGACAATAAATATTTTTCCTACTTGACAATGACAAAAAAATCAATATCAATTTAATATCTGATAGTACAAAATTAATAGAAGGCTTCAGAAGGGCTAATATTTTACTACCTTGAGGATGTATTATTTTCTATTAAGTCTCAAAGAAGTTTATTAAGTTTTAAAGATATTCGTCTGAATAGATATCATATTGAGACAATGAATAAAAGAGATATTTAATACCTCTATATTACATCTATTATCTCAAGTAGAAAGTGTGTGTTGAAAAAAAATTACTCACTCTGTTCTTAGAATTAAACTATACAAATATTAGAATATTTGAAACTCATAGTAAACCAGAAGTTTATTAATGATTTTAATGTTTGGCATGACCGGTTGGACCATCCTGGATCAATAATGATCCAAAAAATGATTGAAAATTTATATGATCATTCATTGAAAAACCAGAAGATTTTTTAATCTAATGAATTTTATATACTACTTACTTTGAAGGCAAATAAATTATAAAGCTATCACTAGTTAAAGTTGGGACTAAATTTCCTACATTTTTAATAATATTCAAGGTTATATGTGGATTCATACATCTACCATGTGAACCATTTAGATATTTTACAGTTTTAATCGATGCATCAACTAGATGGTCACATGTGTGTTTATTATCAGCTTGCAATTTGGCCTTTGCAACAATTCGTTTGCAAGCACATTGTCCTAGTTATATAATCAAGATTATTTGTGTTGACAATGCTGGTGGATTTATATCTCAAGAATTTAATATTGCATATTAGTTGGAATAACTATTGAATAGCCTATTGCTTATACTTATACACAAAATGGTCTAACAGAATTATTTATTAGACACTTCCAATTGATTGCAAGGCCATTAATTATGAAATTCAAACTTTCAATGTTTGCTTGGGGGGCATGCCATTTTGGATACAGCAGCATTTGTATGCATCAAGCCAAACGAGTTATTATAAATTCTCCTTATATAATTGGTTTATGGTCAGGAACCAAATATTTTTCATCTAAGAATTTTTTGATGTGCGATATATGTTTCAATTGCTCCACTACAACACACAAAGATAGGTCCTCTAAGGAGGTTAGAAATATATGTTGGATACGAATCTCTATTTGTAATTAAATATTTAAAATTATCAGTAGGAGATTTATTCATGACAAAGTTTGTCAATTGTCATATTGATGAAACAATTTTTTCAACATTAGGAGGGAGAAAAATAAGCAGTTGCAAAAGAAAATTTCTTATAATAAATTATCATTATCTAGTTTTGATCCTCGCACAAATCAATATGAACTTGAAGTTCAAAAGATAATTATTTTACAAAATATAGTAAATCAGTTCCCAGATATATTTACTGACCTAAAGGGAATAACTATATCTTATATACCAACTGCAAATGCTTCTATTAACATTAATGTCCTTGTAAGACAAGGCACTCCAAAAGCGTTGAGACAAATCAGTTCCAAAGATAAAATCCTCGAAAAAAAAATAGCAAATATTTAAGATTGTTAGAAAGAGGAAGTAGAAACTCTAGAAGAGACTCCTGACATAATTGATAAACATTCTAGAAGAAATTCAGGTACTTGAAATCAGTGAAAATAAAAAGATCTCAATAAATTATGTCATGATGGAAAAAGATAGAACTAGTAAATAAACGTCGACGATATTTTGTATATAATATAGAGCTCAATATTATGAAAGAAAAACAAGAATCTTGAACTTATATTTATTGAAGAATATAGACATATAAATGATTGATCAATGTGGAAAGACGCAATCAAAGTGAAATTGAATTCAATTGCAAAACATGAAGTTTTTGGACCTGTAGTCCGTACACTAAATAGTGTTAAACCAATGGAATATAAATGGATATTTGTGCGAGTATGAAATGAGAAAAATGAGATTATGAGATATAAAGCACAGCTTGTCGCACAAGGTTTTCTCTAAAGATCTAGTATTGAATATGAAAATATATATTCTCTATGGTAGATACAATTACAATTCTATATTAACTAGTCTGGCAATATATGAGAAAATTAAAATGCGTCTAATGAATGTAGTTACAACCTATTTATATGACTCATTTGATATCGACATTTATATGACAACCATGAAGGATTTAAGTTGCCTGAAGTACAAAATTTGAATTCTCGAGAAATTTACTTAATTAAATTAAATAAATCTTTATATGGATTAAAACAATTTAGATATATATGGTATATTCGCTTTAGTGCATATTTGTTTAGAGAAGGCTATAGAAATAATCCTATATGCCCATGTATTTTATAAAAGGGTTTAGATATGAATTTATTATAATTACTATTTATGTTGATGATTTGAATATTATCGAAACTCTTGAAGAGTTATTAAAAGCCGTGGATTACTTAAAGAGAGAATTTGAGATGAAAAAACTTAAAAAAAAAAGTTTTGTTTAGGTCTTTAGATTGAATACTTGGCAAATGAAATTTTTGTCCATCAATCTAATTATATAGCAAAAGTGTTAAAACGAATTTATATGAAGAAAGCATATTCATTGAGTTCACCAATGGTTGTAAAGTCACTAAATGTGAAAAAAAGACCATTTTCGATCTCGTGAGGATAATGAAGAACTTCTTGGTCTTGAAGTATTGTGTCTTATTGCAATTGGAGTACTAATATATCTTGCTAACAATACATGACTTAATATATCAATTGTTATGAATTTATTAGCAAAATATAGTTCTTCTCCAACTCGAAGATATTGAAATTGAATTAAATGTATACTTCGATATCTCCGAGGAACAATGGATATGGGCTTATATTATTCAAATGTATCAAAATAAAATTTAATCAGTTATGCAGATGCATGATATTTATTAGATCCACACAAAGGTTAATCTTAGATATGTTACTTATTCATATATGCAGTTACGACTATTTCATGGTGTTCTATAAAGTAAACTATAGTTGTTATTTCTTCTAACCATGCAAAATTTTTAATAACTCATGAGCAAATCGTGAATATGTCTAGTTAAGTTCTGTAACTCAACATATTCAAGAAACGTGTGGCTTGTCAATCAAGAAGAAAATTCTAACAACGTTATATAAGGATAATATTGCTTCCATAGCACAGTGAAAGAAAAGATATATTAAAGGAGATTGAACATAACACACAGTTCGTCAAAATTCTTCTTCACTCATGATCTCCAAGAAAAGGGTGAAATTAGTATTTAACAAATTCAGTCAAGTGATAATCTAGCAAATTTGTTCACCAAAGGCCTTCTTATTGCAATATTTGAAAAGATTGGAATGCATCATTTTAAAGATCTCTTTAATGCAATCATCAGGAGAGTAAAATACGCACTGTACTATTTTCCTTCATCAAGGTTTTTTCAACTGAGTTTTTCTTGATAAAGTTTTTAATGAGGCAGTATTTCAAAAGTGTATTCTTGAAAAGAATTATGTACTATTTTTTCTCCACTCGGATTTTTTTTTCATGAGGTTTTTTTCCTAGTAAGGTTTTAACGAGGCATATTTTTAATACAATGGACATTCAAGAGGGAGTATTATGAATAAATATGTAAATGTTCATTATATTATGACCTAAGAAGTGCAGACAAAGTCAAATTGCCTAAAAGGCAGGATATAAGAAATGTAATATGATTTGAACTCTTAGATAGAATTAGATTAAGATTATGATTCAAGAGATTGTTAGCCTATAAATAAACCCTTTCACTTCATTTGTAAATATTTATTTCAATAAGATTTCTTTTTTCCTCCTAAATACTTTCTTTCTTCTCTTTAATTATTCTTTTAAGTAACAGTTTTAGGTTTTTCCATTTTTGGGTTATTTTCCAATTTAGTTGAACAAGTAATTACATTCATTCCCTAATCGTAGTCCCTTTCTGAACTTGGTTTAAGTACAGGGCTCTTCCTTCTTCAAGCTTGTATTCAGGGCCCGTCCTTATATCGAGTTAGTAGTACTTCATTTACCAACTCATGGTAAAATAAGGTAAGATAATAATGCATCAACCGGCTTCAATCAAAACTAAGTTTCAAAATTTAATTTAGTGCCCAACACTTTCTTGTTCCCTCTCAAGACATTATAGTGAAAACATGCACATAGAAAGGAACTTTTCACAAATCACGAAATTATAACTATCCGATTGAATTTGGGATGACAGAATTATAGTGCTCTCCAAGCCCAAAGGCATGCCTATGGTATGACAGCCTGATAGTCGCATTAGATGAAGTGGACCCTCCATCAGATTTGTATTCCCTTCCCATCTCCACATCAGGAAACGATCCTGAAAATATCATGATATGTTTTCTCAGGCAGTGAGTTAAAGCTCCAAGCTCTAACTGTCCTCCCCATGTAGCAGTTGACTCCACCTCTTTACAGTAGTTCTCGAATCTCTCTACTAGTGAATCATCAGAATCTCCATCTATGGTATTCTCTGACAGGAAAAAGGGGTGAAAATCAGATGCATGTTTCCTCATATAAGCAGCCGCCATTTCCCGTAGCTCTTGGTATGTATAAGGAGAAGAACCTCCAGACAGAAGCGCCAATTGATCTTCAACAGCTCGGTAGAGGCAGTGTCCATCTGGCTTTATTTCATTATATGTGAATCCCAGGGGTTCGAGTTTTTTCTCCAATTTCTCATCTTCAATCATTCTATCACTCACAATGTTGCTCTGCTCTTCTTGAATTCGTTGTTCTCTAGCCGCTTCTTGCACAGCTCTTTTCTCACGTCTCTTTGCACCCTTGCTGGTCTTTGGATGATCCTGCTGAGTGGTAACAGATACCCCGGCTATGGCCTTCACCAAGTTGTCAATATTGCTTTTATCATTTCCGATACTATTACTGTAGCCTAGGGAAGCAAGCTCTTCGGCATGCTTTTCCTTAAGCTTAGCAGAGAGCCGAGAGATCTCTTCCTCCACCTGCTTCTTTTTAGCCTTCTGTTCAGCCTTGCTACCCTTTGCTGCTGCCTTTTTCAGCTCAATTTCCTTGTTCTGCAGCTGCGATATCTCCTTCCTGCAGAATAGGATGAGAACAATAAGTATTGTTGCACCTCGAGCATTTGGCTCGGTGGTTGGTGCATGTATCCCTCTGCTCAAAGTACAAGGTTTGCATCCGTCTTCCCCAAATAAATAAATAAATAATAAATACTATAGATAAAAAAGATACTACTTAAGTAGGAAAAAAAAATCCAAGTAAACATCCAATGGACTAATTCCTGTCAAGCAAAATGCAGTTTTTGGTTCAAATTACTCTTCTCAAATCAGGGCATAGTATTATTTACAAATCAGCCTTATTTCATAATAGCAATTAAATTCGCCTTCTTATTAAAACATCTACATCGAGATAGGATGGATTAATTAACAAGATTAAATTTGAAAGAAAAGCATAAATTAAAGAACAACATATTACCTGTGCCTAGAAAGCATTTCAGCTCGAGTTTCCGGCTTTGGAGATGTACAGGAAAAATTTTCTTCACATGGTTTGCCATCTATGTATTGAGCATCTGCCATCTCAACAAACCTAAAAGCATGGTAGATGATAATGTAGAGGAAATCATAATCTCGAACTTGAAAATGTGATAAAAGGCAAGGACATTCCGATAGCTCAATAAGGAATCGAAAAACACATGTAAATAATATGCTACAAATAATCAAACAACAGCTATGCTTTGCCTAAGCCACAAACATCTTCAATTTCAGCTTTCCTAATGTGAAATGGTTAGTTAGAAACCAACAAAGATTATCAACCTATCTGTGAAGGCAACCAACATATTTTCCAACATAAACTTTCTAGATGCTTTATACTAAGCATATAACTTTTACTTTCATAAAACCGGGTTCAAAAATAATGCTTAGATACACAACTTCTCTCTGAAACTCTACATCCATGCATCTACAAAAACTCTTATAACAATTGTTTCTTATTGATGAATTTCCTCATGTGAGCAAAGTAACCAATTAAACAATATTATATATTCATCAATTCTCATCCAAAAAGCAAGTATAAAACAAAAAAAAAAACCCACAAATTATTCCTTCCAAACGTGAATTAAACTGAAATTAAACTGCAAGCGAAAGAAGAAACTAGCAACAGAAAATCCCACTTGTATAACCAAGCGGCCATTAACCGCAGCTCAGAACTCCAATCTGAAAGAAATCCTAGCAACTATGGATAACCAGAAAATCAAAATTTAAAAATTATTTTGATAATTGATCAAGTGCGTGCTAGAAATGGAGCTTACTTCAACAAAAGCAATGCAACTGAAACATAAAATTGGCATTCCGTTGATAATTTTCTTTTGTTTTCTTCAATTTCCTAGTGTAACCAAACCAATAGGTGAAATACAGTGAAAAAGCAAACCTTTGGAGAGAAGAGCTGAGAATCCGCTGGAGTAAGCTAGGGCTTGTTCGCGTACGCGTACAACCTAGAAATCTAAAATAATCCCATATTTTTTTATTTTATGCTGTCATGGAACTTTAGGGGGAAAAAATTTAGAAAGAAAAAACAAAGAAAAAAAGGGCAAGAAAAATGCTTATTGGGCAGAATGGGCACGTAAAATTTTGGGCTCACCGTCCAGTTTCTTCTGCTCAATGTCTTTACAGTTTGGCCCCATAACGGAAAAATTTAAAGATTGGCCCAAAGGCACTGCTAGGCTCTATTTTACTGGCTTCAATAAACAAAATGATAAATCAAAATTTAGGCAATGGCTTTTGAGTATCTCTCCCTGCTTGCTCAAGTTGGCATTAGCTCTATTCCATTGAAAAGCTTCACTTTGTTTTCAGACGATATAAAAGAATTAAGAATAAAAATTGCTTAAGAAATCTTTTGATGTATATAGGGAAGAAATACATACATGTATGTATGTATATATATGTTAGATTGAAGTTATGAACTTTTCCCCCCGATGCAATAGATGATGTCATTGCTATGACAAACATATATAGGATGAAATTGATGTATGCATTTAAATGTTGATCATGCGCACAGATTCGTGCATGTGTGTACGTATATAATGAATATATGGTGGGGTGTGAAGTGTGTGGCGTGTCATGTTGTGAGTCTGAGAGTGAAAAACAAGGATTCTTGCATGCTAAAGTGATGACGCAGAACAAAGAAGAAGATGCACCTATGGCCTAGCCAATGGAGATTCGGTTGGTTATGGAAGGGCCAAGTAGGTAGTCTTGTTTTTTGTTCTCCTTAGCTTTTTCATGAATTGTTGCTAAAGTATATGCTGGCCTTTGCCATCTTTGCAAGGACAACTTATCCCTCCAATTTATAGGGGATCGACGGATAAGCCCCAATATATTCCTTCAGTGACAACACAAAGCTAATCTATATATCTAAATCACTAGACAAATGTGTTCTTCAAGCTAATTAAAGATTAGAAGAATGAACCCTGAGATAATTTTCTTCAAGTTTTAGCCATTTCAGAGTTATTTAAACTGCAGCAATATGTATAGCTATGAGCCATCAGTTCTGTGACTAAGTGAAGGAAGACTGGAAAGAGTCATTAAAAAAAAAAAATGAAGAAGCAGCAATTTTGATGTTGCAATTTCCTGCTGATGACTGATCTTTTTAATTGCCTTTGTGCATTACTTTCTTCATGTCATTTTGCTTTCCCAAATCCCTTGTCCTTTTTCTTGATGTTTCATATACCATGAATTTGAGGAGGGGGACCAATGCAACAAAGTGGGAATGAATTGGATAAACTCGTATCTTTCTCCACATCAGCCAGCCAATTCCACCTTGACAGGCTACCAAAAAATAACATGAAACCAAAAGAAAAAGGCAGTTTAGAAAAATGGCCATGCTGTTGCAACTTCATCAAGAATGTAATAATATAATCAGTTGAACTTAAATGCAAGTATACATGATCTTTTCTTGTCAATCCATGTCAAAAGGATTAGCCTCTATTTTTGCAGGAAGAATGGCATTTTGATGGTGGGTAAGGAACCTCTTTAGGTTATCATTAGCATTGTCATGCTACATAAAGAATTTGCAGATAAAATCAATGTCTCAAACTCAGAGAAAGTGATTCTATTGTAGGGCCATTGACATTCCGAATTGACTACAGTGAGAAAAAAGAATTCTATGTATTATTAGTAGTATTTTTTTTTTTGAAAGATTATAATTAGTAGTATTTTATAATTTGATACCATTAAAGTGTCATTATTCTTGTCTCCCTTGTTGCGTTGAGATCATTTTGTAATGTAATAATATTATATTTCTCATTTGTGATGCTACCAGCCAGAGCCGAAAGTGTTTTTTTCTGTTTAAAGATTAACTTCTTGATTATATTCCGGCACATGTTACTCGTACGGACAACAATCCTGAAAGTCTGATTTACCAATATGATGGATACTAATTTCAACTTGTTTATAGCATACAGGGTCGTCACTATCAAGCAAATCATGGGTTTCTTATCCAAACAAATATCTGAAGGAACTTCCTTCTTTTTATCCTTTTACATTGTTTTCATTATGTTCTTTATTTTATGCATTAAACAATGCAATCCCCTCTTCTCCCAGGCAGTATAAATACCAGATGATGAAATCTCAAAGTCCACCAGAGCTAAGCCTTTGCACATACAAGCTTCCTACACCTACACTTTAGCCTGCTCACTTGCCTGCCTGCCTGCCAGTTCTTTTTACTGCAAAATTAATTCCTTTTTTTTCAAGCTTCTCCTACACCTTCTCTTGCTATTTGGCTGCATTGTTAGTCACTTTTACTTCTTCAAAAGCAGAGAAAGCTTGTCGTAATGGACAAGGTAAGAGATCTGGCGTCGAAGAAGGCTGCTGTGATATTCACTAAGAGCTCATGTTGCATGTGCTATAGCATCAAGACACTTTTTTATGAGCTTGGTGCTAGCCCTGCAATTCATGAGCTTGACCACGATCCTAGTGGGAGAGATATGGAATGGGCTCTACGAGGGCTGGGGTGTGATCCCTCGGTCCCAGCTGTGTTCATAGGTGGAAGATTTGTAGGCTCAGCAAAAGATGTCATATCCCTTCATGTAGATGGATCACTGAAACAAATGCTTATAGATGCAAAGGCCATCTGGTTCTAGCAATGATAAAATCAACTGACCTACTCAATTGGCAAAGTTAGTAGTACTGTGAAAATAAATTTATAATACCTTGTTGAAAGAGAAAATGTTGTATTAGGGGCTTTGCTTTTTCTTGAGTTCCTTGAGTACATTGTATGAAAACATGACACTTCTTGAGAATTATAGCCTAAATAGTTAATACTAGTACATAGTATCTTGGATATTTACGGGTGCCTGCTTCCATTTCCATGGATATGAAAACACGCAAGGAAACAGACTTTCTGAAGGCTTTTCACTTTTTAGGATTCTTTTCTATCAGAATCTGACGTAATGCATGGCCTTAGGTCAAATTTAGGATCAGACGGTGTACAGGGAACTCCCACTAAAGAATATTTTAAAACTTTTACCTACATATGCAAGCTAAACAGTAATAGAATAAAGTTCCCACAACCAGGATGCATGACTGTTCTTTTGGTAATCCAATTGAAAATTTATCCACTTCCAAAAAGCAATCCCCTGTATCATGAATTGACTATAGCAAAATTGTTGATGAAATTCTTGATCAGGATATTGCAGATTTTCAGTCTTTTCTTTAATCACTTTGTAAAGTGACGTCAAATTGGTTGGTTCCTTACTTTCTCGCCCTGTCACCCCATTGACTAGACACTTGGCGTACCAGATATCAGTTATCAGTTAGCAAGTTTAGACTGTTCAGTTAATGACTTTGTACCATGATGAGTATATGGGCTTATTTTAGGGACAAAAAGCTGATGCTGCAAACCTTTTATGCCTCCATTCTATTCCTTCCCATCTAAATATTAATTAAAGGCCAAAAAGTTAAATATACATTGTGGATGGCAGTTCCTTGATGCACATGCATACTTTTATTGTAGTACATGGATACTCATCCACACATGCACAAACATTTATGTAGTTCTGGATATACATGAAACATCATTTGTTAAATTATTCATGATTTTGCCAACGTGTACCATTACTGTACCTAGCTACCTCATGGATACTCTTCTACAATGTGCGCTTCTTGTAAAGCCAATTACCTATATTCTTTGCCGTAAGATATGTAGCATGAGGATGGAGAATCCTGTCCCGTCTTGAGCAAGGAAGAGTTGTTGTCATGCACGTGTGAGCATTTGCCATTCTCAGGCTCACCCGCACATGTGATGGCACTATCTGAAAGAGAAGCAGAGCTATGCATGAAGTGAAGTGAGCCTATGTGTGCTCACATGTGGGAAGAATCGTACAAGTTGGTGGGCGCGACAGAAAGAATTACAGCCACCGAAAGCCATCACATTCGCAATCTCATTCGCAATCTTTCTGCATAACGATTCAAAGGAGGCGATTGTGAGAATCTGGTGTAAATTGACTAGCCTCAGAATTTTCTACTTTTGTTACATCTTGATAGAAATTAGAGAGTATTCATGTCCTTAAAATCTACAAAAAGATAAAAAGGTTGAATAAATGGTTTCCAGGCTAAACACGTTGGTCACAAAAACAATTTACATAAATCTTGCTACTTGATCATTATTTTGAACCGTGTATTTTCAATAAGTGCTTATATCAGATGGCTAACAGGCTTATATATATATATATATAGTTAATCAGTCTGATGGTTTGAGTAAATATTTAGCAGAAAATTTTTGAGTGAGCCCATGGAAACACGGTAGTCACTATCCCATAAAGTAACTTTATTAGTTATGGCATCTAGGTAAAGCACATTTTCTTTTGAATATATGTTCTTGTTCAACAAAGGAGTCTACTCTATGCTGTCCCTATAAATACTCTAGCATGGGAGCTTAAGTTTCAGCAACCTTAAGCTTTGAACTATTTTCTCTCTTTCCCACTTCCCCTTCTCAAAGTCCAACCTCCCACTACCATTGGATCAAATGCAGTCTGAATTCGATCCGATGGTCTTTTAAGCTTTAAGTGAAATCGACAGGTAACCAAGGGACTTCTCCAACTTAAACATTTTCTTTGTCCCGTGTTACTTACTGTCTTCACTCGAGAACTTTGCACGTATTAAGCAAACATTGTCAATCAGGATTCAACATGGACAAGGTGATGAGATTGGCCTCAGAGAAAGGGGTAGTGCTATTCAGCAAGAGCTCATGTTGCCTGTGTTATGCAGTCAAAATTCTATTCCAAGAGCTTGGGGTAAGCCCAGTGGTTCATGAGATCGACCAAGACCCTGAAGGCAGGGATATGGAGAAAGCTCTCACGAGGTTGGGGTGTAACGCGCCTGTTCCAGCTGTCTTCATTGGAGGAAAGCTGGTGGGCTCCACCAATGAAGTCATGTCCCTCCATCTAAGTGGAGGGCTGATACCTTTGCTCAAGCCCTATCAGTTGTGTTAAATTAAGTATTTCAATATCACACCGAAAGAATAAAATTGGCTCGAATGAATCAGTAGTCTCTAGTGAGCTGTGTATTGTGTAGTCTGTGTAGCTTTCTATATGTCTCATGTGCTCTCTGTAGCTTTGGATTAGCTCTAGCATGTAATCTATTTCTATTTCTTATGAAGTTAACTTTATATACTTTCTGCTTTTGAGGTTCAACAGAATTTAATTACTGTATGTAATATGGATGCTTCTCTCCGTCAAGAAACTTCCTACAATTATTTCATTCAAGCATTCATTTGTGAAGCCATTTGTATAATGTGCAAATCTAAACATGAACATGAACAAACTCTCATTGTTGCACCACTTCTTGGAATTACATATCTACAGTTATTTCCATCCATATCACAATATATATCATTTGTGAGTGTGTGTTTCAAGTCTGAACCCCAAAATTGAATAAACTTTATGGTAGTTTCAGCAAAGCAATATGCTATCTTTTATTTAATGGTCCACACACCGAATTGTAAGATCTTAAAATGCCAGATACTGGTGACAAAGTGATTGGTTTTTATATTGAAGCATCCCGATGAAATTCCCCATGATCAATCTTTTGATATACGCATCCTAAGAACAACCGAAAAGGAGTCAGTTCGGATCAATGTATGAGAAATACTAATAGTAGTACAAAATAGAAAAAATCCCGAAACATCAAAAGCTTGTTATGTGGAGGGACCTAACCAGAGTTGAGTTCCTCAACTTTGGAAACCCCTATTGCATTCCTCCACATGCAAAAAAGTTTTCAAAAGGAAAATTCTAAACTTTTTCTGTTGTCTGCTACCATTGGTTCTTCCACTTTATCTTGGATAAAGAAAGGTATTACATTCCTTGCCTTTTATTCTTTGTTTTAATTTACTTTGTTCTTTTTCTTCTGCAATGGTAGACAAGTGGTTGTCAGTCAATATCAATGGTAGAAAACTTCCCCTCAGACTTTGCAACAAAAACTTGGTAAAATCTGATGATATATATCAGTAGGGAACTCGCTAGCATCTCGATGGCATTAATGATATTCCCCATGCCATATTCTTCTCTTTAGCACATCAAATAATAGTGCTCAGTAGGTGCTCTTGAATTAATTTGCAAATATTGGGATCCGATATTATATGCAGTAGTAATTACAGCTTTGCTTCAAATGTTTCAGCAATGTTTGCAGACCATTCTGAGGTGAACAGCCTTATTACAGAATGAAGAGATTCGACAATTCACCTTCAATGAGAATAATTCCATGTTAATGCTAATGAGAAAAAAGATAAACAGTAATATATATATATATATTCTTTTGGTCAACACTTCAATAGATGTAGAAAGAATGAAGCTAGAAATCAACACACCCATACCTCTTAGTTAATTTAAATGCACCTGTGCTTATATGTGCTCTTGGCATGTTGGAAATTATCACTACAACCAAATAAATTAACTGGAATGTGCATGACAGCTGAATGTAGTAGTCTAAAACAAGCCGATAACAATCATGATGGCTGTAAGATTAGGATATCTCAAGTCCCACAGGCGCTGAAATTCGGCTATGATCGGTCCCCCCCCCCCCCACTTTAGATGATATATGGAATAGGTATCTTCCTGACTGAGCTGATCATTAATTTACATGGCCATAAATGTTTTAGTTATTGCATTATTCTATTGATCAAGGGGACAGTGAAATAAAAAAAAAGGTATACTGTAAATAATGTCTTCAGAAGATTCCTCCATTGTATATGGAGACAAGCATATGAATGCTGTCAATGAAGTCAAAAGCAGGATCAATCGAGCTAGGTGGAGTCCTACAAAGGGAATCACACAATATTGGAACTCCTCAGCTTTCTGACAGTCAATCTCGCCAGTCTTGATCATGCTGTGTGGGGACTATGACCTTTGCAACTGGTTTGGATCTTTTGATCATCAAGAAAAGAGGTTGGACCGCTTGACCACTCTGTACTATCATCAGACATTACCTACCAACCTGTGCTGTGATACTGCAAACCATACTAGCTTGTACTGTCATATGTTCTTCATGAAAAATTAATACTGACTTTCATTTCTATTTAGCAACTAAAACAAAATTCTATAA
The DNA here is from genome assembly GCF_053813885.1 of Theobroma cacao. NCBI lineage: Eukaryota > Viridiplantae > Streptophyta > Magnoliopsida > Malvales > Malvaceae > Theobroma > Theobroma cacao. Next base: position 36,045,982 of record NC_142639.1, on the reverse strand, counting down.
TGACATTTGTTCTACAATTCTTCACTAAACCTCATGTAAGCTACTTTTCGTAGTTTTACCCAGACAGGTTCGGTTCCATCTAGTTTTTTCTGCAAAGACCTGTCTGCATGGATAAAACAAAGCCAGGAAGCTTTGATAGCTGATTAGTCAGATGCTTACAGAGTGAAGTAATGTTAGTGGATGAATAAACTGCAGCAAGACGGTATAAGAAATCCCATCATCTGTACTTAAATTGTAAAGCTTCCAATCAAGCGATGGATTGGCTGTGTATCAATGCAAAGAAGTTACATTACGTTCCATATTCTTGTTAACTACTGTGTGCTTACCACCATGCTACTGAACTTTGTAAGTAAATCTTTCCAAAATAAATGTGTTTCCATCTAATCTCAACTTATTTTTCTTGACACCTTTGAAACAAGCTTCATTGTTTGTTTGTCTGCCATAGCAAGCTGAGCTATTCCACAGGCTGAACAGGTTCATTAACTGGTAGGGATTTAATGACCCTGAAAGAACAATGAGACTCACTCGACTATAGGGTGCTAAGAACACCAAAATCAGTTTGAGAAAGTGTATCTGGTTCATTTGACCAAGGGGGTTTAGTTTGTTTCTCTGCTTCATCTGCTTAGTTTCCCCTAATTAAGCATTCTTTTCTCTCTAGGGGAGTTGAAGAATCTCAGTTAAACTATACCAATACGTAGATACGCCTATGTACATATATTACACACATATCAGTTATCAACAACTAAAGTAAGACAGCACCAGGCAAAAAAAAGATCTGGATATTTGGAGATAAAGCTGTCTGAAGGAAGCACTTTGCAGCCTCCCCTCACTCCGCCCACCCACTTTCACTTGCCTTGGGTGGGTTGCAACTACCAATCGCATCATGGTTGTCATAGTCACCATCTTCAGGATTATATTCTCTCTTTGCTTTACAGGAATGGTCAAGCTGTACCAAGGGACTAAACATTTCAATTACTAGTAGTATATAATACACGAAAAAGCTTGATAGTTGACAGCAGAGGCCATTAATTTGCTAGAAATATTGGCATGGGAACACCATACTTCCTTCTTTTGGCCCAAAAGGGCTTGCATAAATATCTAGGTTGCAACTCTCGGGTCTTGACTGATATTGTGGTCCATTTTTTACTCTTTTTTTTTGCTTAATTAGCTTAAAGATTATTACTCTTTTAATTAATTATCTTTGATTATCCTACAATCCAAGTGTTATTTCAGTAAATCATGTCTTTAACCAAAGATTATTGGTCCAATGATCGTCACATGCCCAACATTTAGAAGGTCCAATAACTCTCCTATTTATAAATAATCTTTTTTATAAAGTTTTCTAACATGAAGTAACTAAATTTCTACTAGTATAAATTGCCACTCAAATTTTCTTATATTCCTCAGGCCATAAAAGAAAAAGGGAGAAAATGAATGAGTTGCTCCAGGGGAAAGTAACTAACAGTAACGGCCACCTCCGTTTTCTCTATTTGTTGGTGACCGCCTTAATTATACGAGAATCCAATTCCAAAATGCCACGTGTAGGTATAGGTTAATTTAGTCATTCCAGCAAGTCATTGATTCGACGTGGCAAACAAAGAATGCATGCTTGAGGAGTTCCATTCTACTGTCTTCACAGGATAATGGAGCCTGTAAAAAATAGTAGTTGTAGTAGTGTAAAGTTGGCTCTGGATTAGATCGACCGTTTTATCTACTTCGATTTTTTACATCTTTATCACAGAGATTTTTGAAAAAGAATTCTTTTTTTTTAAGGAAAAAAAAAAAGAAGAGGGAAAGAAAAACTGTCTTTAAACTATCAAGGAAAGAAGCGAAAACTTCTCTCTTTTTTTGTTCAAACACCGACGCAGTGGCTAGAAAAAGCCTTTTGCTTAATTCGACTCTCTCTTACTGATCTTCCGTCAATGGCTTCTTGATCAGGTCTTTTCCTTATTTCCTCTCTCGATCTTTTTCTTTTTTTGTCTGATCCTTTATCATTTTCGATGATTTTCCTTGATTCTCTAGACGAAAAAGAAAACTAAAAGAAAGAGAAAACGGCGGTTTTTGTTGTGATATCGGTTTTATGAATTGATAAAACAAAAAAAAAAAAACAAAGAAGAGAAAAAGAAAAAGAGGAATGGATAATCGGAAATCTCACCTGAATTCATCTCCATTAGGTTCCAATTGCATTTCTTTTCAGATTCTTTTTCCCTATTTGTCAATTCGATAATATTTAATAGGAATTTTGCTGTTTCATGTTAATTTTCTTTTTCAATCAGAATATAGCAGAATATCTGAGATCCTTTTTTTTAATTTTATTTTGGTCATAAGTTCGGTTCTTGAGGTTGAGTTCTGCATTTTGTTAAAGGAACATTGGTTGAGAGCTGTTGACCGGAACCTTATCAGTTATCAGATCATATGAAGTGCTCACTCGGTTGGCGAGGTTCTTAGGCAGTTGATTTACGTGCACTCTTACCAAATAATTTTTTGGAAGGATTAGTCGAGGTTAGTTTAATATAATGCAATTGAATTAGATTATGCATTTCTTTCATGAGTGTGAAAACAATCTTATAAAAAGTAACAAGAAGTTCTCCATTTTTTTGCTTTCTTGGTGATATGATTGAAAATATATAGTAATCCTTTGTGCTTCTGCCTGGTTTAACTGGAATAGGCCATTGTGTTGATTATGCAAGAAAAATTTTTAAGAATGTGAAGATTTAGGGGTTGAGTTTTAGATATGGGGAATTCTTGTGCAGGTGAGTGAGGGAGGACTGAATTCTGGGACTAAAACTGTTCATTTGCTATCACATTCGACCTGCAAGCTGGGAAACAGTGAACTAAGACTACCATGGCTGAGGGGGAGAAGCTTATAGAGCTTAAATTCCGCATTTATGATGGAACGGATATAGCACACAGTACTTACGCATCCTCTATGACTGTTTCAACTCTTAAGCAAAAGATTGTTGCTGAGTGGCCCCAAGGTTATTTGTCTACCTTCTGTTTACATGTTTTCCTCCTCGTAACTTACTCCTTGCTGAATTATGAAATTGAATAAACATCATTGGTGCTCAGTTTGATTGTGGTTGTTTATGTTTTTCATATCTTTTATTTAATCACTTTTGAGCTAAGCATTGCTTGAGGGGCATGTGCTCAATTCTTTTGTCTTTTGGTCTTTGCTTTGAGTTTCTTTTCTACAATGTTTGTTAACCCTGTCATTGATAAGCATCATTTTAGTAATGAGCATTGCCTATATAGTATGCTAAAACAATTTTTCGTGTTGGCTTATACTCATTTGAATGACATTGGTATATACACACTTTGAATGTGCGTAAGCAGAACAGGCTTCAATTTTCATTTTGATGATCTCGTTCAGCTTGGAGAAAAGGGCTGTTGTCAGCCACTGTATATGAACTCATATGCATATACTGCATGTTTATGAATGTTCAATACGAAGGAATTTGAATTTAAATATTCTTGGATGATGCTTCTTTCCTACAACAAGTGTCTGAGTTAATGGAGTCTTTATGTATTTTCAGACAAAACAGTCACACCAAAGTCAATAAATGATTTGAAACTTATACATGCTGGTAAAGTTCTGGAAAACAACAAAACGCTTGCTGATTCCAAGATAACATTTGGTGACCTTCCCGTTGGTGTTATTACCATGCACGTAGTAGTGCAGCCTGCTATAGCAAAAAATAAGACAGGTTTGTCAAGTTCTCTTTCTTGAAAAAACTTCTTTGGAAGAATGTACTGTATGAAATCGTCTTGGGATTTAATTTTTCGGAGAATTAACAGGTCTTTATTTTCTTCATCGCATTCACAATTTGCATGTAGATCCTTTCTGAATTCATGGTACATAAATCTGTCTACGAAACCCTCCCACCCTTTTCCTGCTACATATTTCTCAGGAAAAGGAAATTAAAATGGAGAAATAAAATGAAATTATTCTGTGGTTGTCATATACTTAAGTAAGGCAGGCATACGAAGCAGTCCTTTTAATAAACCTTATAAAGTAATTGTGAGGCTAGCAGAAAAGCAAGATATTTAAGTAGTCCAAGTTTTGTTATGTTGCCTATTTCAGTAACAAGCCCCCAAGGCCTATTTGCCTTTTTCTGTTTTCCTCGTGTATATGTTGTCAATTTTTTCCCAAAGAGGGGGGGGGGGGGGGGGGGGGGGGGGGGGGTTAAGGGATGCTTGCTTTGAAGTATTTTTCAGAAATAAACAGATGATGTTGCATTAATGATCTTAATCTTTGAGTTGCTTTGTACATAATTATTAGTACATGCTTCTGAAAAGGAAAAGCATGCAAACAATTCCTGGTTATGTCTCACTTTGTCATCCCCAGAAAGAACACTAGATTTGTCATCAATGGACTTTCATATAACCATGTTGGAGACTATTCATTTTAATTAATTTTTTGTGCCATTAGCAAAAGATAATAGTAAGAAACATCTTTGTGTCTCTATGTTATATTCTTCACTTAATATTTCGATACTGATCTGACTACGTAAGTTTCTTATGCAGAGCAAGTTATTTGACAATTGGAACTCATAGTTGATTTTTTCTTTTCTTTTTCACCACTAGCATTATTATGAAAAAGTAGAGTTGATTTAGCTTAGGGTTTCAAGAGTTTATACCTATTTAAAAATTGTTCACATATGATCAAACCTCAGGATGCCTTATTTATTAAGGTGTTGTCCCAAAATGTTAGTATGTAGTCTGTAAAGAACACACTCAATGGAGTTTCTTTTACTAAATAAAGATATGAATGAGTTCTTTCCTATGTCTCCCTTATTCTTGGAGTACAGTGCAGTATTTCAAGGTTTTATTTCAGTTTGGATTCTGGCAACTGCATAAATTATACCAACACTTTCATCTGTAGCTAGGGTCTGATGGTTTAAGCTTGTCCAGTGTCTCATTTTCCCATCTGTCTTGGTGCACTGCAGAAAAGAGCCAGGAGGAGATGCAAAAGCTGAATTCATGCGGGTGTGTTATTCTTTGATCAATAAACATTCACTGTAGTTATACCTTGTATTAGTCCGATTTTGCTTTTGAAATGGTGTTCATCTGTATACTTGCTGCGTTCTGACTCTGACTACTCAAGTATCATTGTTCTTTTTGTAACCATCCTCTCTTACCGGTAAAATTAGGATACCTGGAAACACATTTTGTATAAGCTATGATTGTACAGATGAATCAATGCAATTGAGAGAGAGAGATGATAACAATGCAGGTTGCAGCAAAATACCTTTTGACATTGATACATCCAATTCTAATTGTTCCTGTGTTGAGTGTCATGTTAATATTTGTAATGGATTCCATCTCACTTTTGCAACAAATAGTCATAAGCATAAAGAGAAGGAAAGCATTTCATGTGCTGAAATGAATACCATGTCTTGAGAGGATTACATGCACATGTTGACACAATATGCGCTCAACCCAACTCCATAACAAAAAAAAAAAAAAAAAAAAAAAATTGAAAGAAAGAAATGGAAGTTTAGATCCCTTTTGGTTGTTAGGCCATAACCAAGAAAGTAAATATCACATTCCAGTTCTTTGGTTACTGCAAATAGCTTATTGGACATTTTATTTTCAATTGATGCAACATATTTTGCAGGATTTTGGTGTCATACATCTCCACTAGATTACATAAAAAATGTGTCTGAATTGCAAAATTTTTATTTTTTCGCCAAGGAAGGAGACAGAGCAAATGATGAATTCACTGCTTTATGTTAATCAATGCCTGAAAAAGAAACTTTTACTACTTTTGCAGATTAACTTCTTCTGATACGAAAGGATGGAAGACTAAAGAATTAAATGCTGTGTTAGATGGAAAAGAATAGGTAAGTGGCAGAGTAAGACGGAGAATTTTGGACGGAAAATGTGTAAAGAATAGGTATGTGGCAGAGTGAAGCGGAGAATAAGGTGAAGAAAGTATGGGGGATAAGTAAGTAGCAGAATAAAGTTGAGAATAGGATGAAGAAAATACAAGGAAGAAAAGAATTTGAGAGAGCGTGAAAGTGTACTTGGCACTGTTCAAGAAATTTTATCATGTCAAAATGAATTATCAAAATTTCTTATACAGGGTAAGAAGAATTAGATACTCCAGAATAATTCTTAATACATATAATAAGTAAAAATATTCAAAAGAGTTTTAACGTATAAAATGAATAACAATTATTAAAAAAGTTTTAATTTGCACAAGTTACGGTTAAAAATATCATATATTGTGGCTATGGATTTTTTAAAGAATAATACTTTAGGATTTTTTAACACATTGACTTTTTCTTATTCAAAGCTTAGGTAATCCATACTTCTTAGGATTTAGAAAAAATAAAAAATAAAATGTTAAATACTCAAATAAGTTCTTGAACTATATTAAAAAAATCAATTCAACTTCTGTTCTTTTATTACTTTTAAATAAGTTCTTAAATTTTTATTTCAAGTTAAATAAACCTCCTCTTCCGAATCATTGTCTAACTTCTGTTAGTTAACCTTACATGTGGCATTTGCATCTTATTGATATCACTATTATTTGGCAAATGACGTGTTATTAAATGTTGTTGATTAGAATTTGTGTGTTAAGAATTTAAAAAAAAAACTTAATTACCTTTTTCTTAATCTGTTGGACAAACGGGTTTAATTAAAAATAAAAACAAATTGAATTCAAAATAATTTAAGGTTTTCAATATTCGACTTCTTAAATTTACATGTTTTTCAATTATTATTAGGCGCTGCCTAGCAACTAATGAGTATATAAAATATGAAGATGAGGATAAAAAGCCATGTCAAAGGAAAGGACTGGATTGCTATTGGAAATCAAGGTCTGATGCTTTGAGAGATTGCATTTGCCAACGGCTAAGTATTGTTAACCCTACAAAGAAAAGAGAACCGTCCAAAGCCAGTGTTAACAATGTTTTTGTTTCCGATGCTTAGTTTTTTTATTGTAAGCATATCCAAAACCAAGTGTCTTAGTGATTTTGTTTGTTGAGGGAACGATAAAAGAAGTTTTAATTTTGATTTCTTTTGTCCGTTGAGTGTTATAAAATGTAGCCATGACCGTCATGATGATAATAAGACATACAAAAATTTTAAGAAAGTGTTTTGATTTTGTTGATGTTTTTTTAATGAATCATAATAAAAATTCTCTTACTAATTAGTTTTGTCATGTAATTTGGATTTAAATCTTTAAAATTAATTGATTAGCTCATAATGGGATCAAACTAACTCATCTCTTTTTTTTTTTTTCAAATTTTATAATTTATTTTGTTTTTGAGATCAAACCGAAATAAGATGATTTATTTTGTTAAATACAAAAAGTTTATCTTTTTTTATTATGAAACAAAAAGAATTAGTTTTTTTTAGTAAAATACCTAAACTTTTTAAGTTTTAATTATAATTTTACATAAATTTATTAATTTTCAAAATGAATAGTTCGTTTTAAAAAATATTTTTTGCTAAATATATAAGTTTAATGGTTAGTCAATTGTTAATATTTTCGTTAATTTGATAACATAGTAATATTTTAAAAAATAATTTTATTTTTTATTAATTTTAAAAATTATTATTATATAAATTATATTTTTTAATTTTGAATTTTTTTGATAAAAAAAATTCTTTTGGACCAGAAAGTTGCTCCGAAGGGTGCTCCCATCCTCTTAGGAAGCACCTACCTGGTAGGATGCTTGGTCGACAAATGAGAGTACACTGGTTGGTCACATTGTTTAAAAAAAAATATTTTTTAATTTTTTTATATTTTTTGTTAACGGTTTCATCATATGTGAAGTTTTAATTAAAATTTAAAAAAATTTAAGTATTTTATTTTTTTTATTTTAAATTTTTGATCAATATTTTTAGACATGTGTCTAAATAAAACGATAAATACACAAATTATAATTAACAAAATTTAACATGACATCATCTATCATGTAATAGTGATGTCATCCAAATACAACGTCAACCTACTCCGCATTAAATGATGCGATATAAAATTGCCATGTGTATTGTTGATTAGCAAAAATTAATCAACGATTAGAAAAAAAATTATTTAATTTAAAATAAAAGTTTAAGAACTTGAATGTCATAAAAAGATAACTTCTGAATTGACTTTCACTGGAACTTAGTTGAGAATTTAACAGAATAAAAGAAAGAAAGAAAATCCCGTTATTTTCGTGTTATTCTTTTTGTTGTTTCTTTCTTCCCCTAACCAATGGCGGGAGGCTCTGTATCTGCACCTCAGAGAAGCAAAGATTTCGGAAATCTCGAACATGGGTATCTTCTGATTTCTTTCTTTCTTTTGTGTTCTCTGTCGGTTTCCGGTCATTAAATGCTTTTGATTTTGTTTTCTTTAGATGCGAGCACTATAAGCGACGATGCAAAATCCGTGCTCCTTGCTGTAATAAGATCTTCCCATGCCGCCATTGCCACAACGAGGCCGCAGTACTTCTTCCTTTCTCTCGTCCATGTCTTTTTTTATTTTTTTGCTTGTTAATTTCTTTATTATCCCTGTAAATGTACGTATTTGAATGCCTGTCGTGATTATCAAAATTTTCTAATCTGATGTTTTATTTTCCCTTCAATTTTATTTATTTTATAAATTTAGAACTCAGTTAGCAACCCAAAAGATCATCACGACCTTGTCAGGCAGGATGTTAAGCAAGTATGTTTTACTTGACACTTAGTTTTCTGTTAGAGTAACTTTTTTTTTCTTCTGATAAAAATTTGTTTATAACGGGATAGAATTGATGCATCAGGTTATTTGTTCAATTTGCAATACCGAACAGGAGGTATGCCCTGCTGGTTTTTATTCTGTAATAACTCTAAGTGTCTCAAGTCTCAACTCTCAAGGCACATCTGTTTCATTGTTTCAGGTTGCTCAAGTTTGTTGTAATTGTCGGGTAAATATGGGAGAATATTTCTGCAACATTTGCAAATTCTACGATGATGATGTAAGATTTTGTACTATTTCTATTTAATTTTATGGTATGGTATTTATAAGCATGCTGATTTTAAGTTATGTTTGTTGCAGACCACGAAGGAACAGTTCCATTGCAATGATTGTGGAATTTGTAGGTCAGTTAGCATGTTGTGGGTTAAGTTATTTGCGCCCAATTTATTTAGTTTCGGTTGTTTTTATAGCTTGCTTGTGTCTTTTTCTGTCAACTATTTTTCTGATCTAATCTGTGGTTTCCAGGGTGGGTGGTCGTGACAATTACTTTCACTGTCAGAAATGCGGTATGCAGTCTTATTACTATGCTTGGTTCTTGATTTATTCATTTTGAGAGGTGGTTTCTGCCATTTCAATTGTATGAGTTTGGAGTTATAGCATGTTTTTATGGGGCGCAAATGCTATTCCTGATATGCATTTTAAAGCAAAAGAGAGAAAAGATCAAGGAAAAATATTGCTGAATTACATATTAAAGTTTTGACATTCATGATGGATAAAACACACAATTTTATATCTATTTGCAACAAATATGTTTTCGTTATTTGCTCATTTTAACCAAATATGGCTTCTCACTAATTTCTTTTATTTCATAGAAAACAATATCTAAGAAAGCAAAAAGAAAATATAAAAAATGCAAGTAGCAAAGCTGGTAAGAAAATGTAGCCTTAGAATCCTCCTCTTGGTACTGTTCATGCCACTTTTGTGGTAATTTTCCAGAGTGCAGCACAGTAGGTGGTGAATAAGATCCTATTTTGATCCCTTCTGTATTTCTTTTGTTTATCTTTTTACTCTGTTGTTTAACTGGCTGTGTTTATCCAGGGTGTTTATTGAAGCTTGTTGCAATTCCATAATGTCTCCTAGGCCTGTCCATTATCACTATAAACATAGAGCTCAAAGAGACAACTTCTAAGACATCTGGTTTCTTCCAATAAGTTTTTGACTCCATTAGGTAGCTTGTCTTTGCAAGTTTGTAGTGTCCCATGCTGGGTTACTTCAGACTCCTGAAGTTCACTGAGTTTTAAATTTGAACTGGATTGTCATGTAAAGCTCAATGAAAAATGCTTAATAGGGCCCCCATCTGTTTACTTGTTACCCCTAATCTTTTTGCCCATCTTTGATAGAAATTAATGTTAAAAGATGGTGAGCACCTCTAAGCATGGATTAGGGAGGGGGAGGGTGGAGGTGATGATATTAATTTGTTCGTGTTTGAATGGTAAGAGTAGCAAATATGCATTGCAAATGCTTTATTGACCTGGTAGGATGTATTCAAAGGGAATTTTGGTAATTCGTAATTCCCTATCAATTCTGTTTTCTTGAATTCATTTGACTATCTAGGAAATTTCCCAATTCCTCAAAAATCAAGTCCCTTGTTTAAAGCAAGTCAACTGTCAGAGTTAGGTATGTAAAATACAAAGTTGCCGATGTGTGTCTTACCATTCTTCATTAAAGTGCCCTTATTAGCGTTAGTGCTGTCTTAAAAATTATCTAATTCCATTTAGTTGTTTTTCATTTATTCCATTTTCCTTTATGATGCTATTGTTGGCACAGGTTCTTGCTATATGGTGAATCTGCACGACAATCACTTATGTGTGGAGAACTCCATGAAGACTGACTGCCCCATCTGTTATGAGGTTTGAGCTTCAAGAGTTGACTATTTTCTTCAGTATTCTTTGAAATTTCATAAGAACTTGTTGTTTTAAGACATTCTTGCAATGCTTGCAGTATCTTTTTGACTCAGTTAAAAGCACGAGGATTTTGAATTGTGGACATACAATGCATATGGACTGCTTTTCTCAGATGACTATGCAAAATCAGTAAATTCAGATTAATTTGCTAATTGTTAGGTTTTTTTTTTTTTTGGAACGGTTTAACATTTAAGTATTGGTTTTGTTCATGAAACAGGTATCGATGTCCCATCTGCTGCAAGGCAGTGCTTGATATGACTGCTTTCTGGGAAGTTCTGGATCTGGATGTATAAACCTACTTCTTTTAATCATAGTATTGTATATTAAATTTCTACTGACCTGAGTGATTTGTGTGTTAGTTACACTTGTTCATCTGTTGGAATTTTACATGCCTTTTCCATGGGTTCAGTTTTGATTTCAGGGACATTCAATCTTTCTCAGAAGCCTATATTTTAAAAAAAAATTTGGTGTAGAAGTTGTTATGTACTACTTTCATAGTGTTCATAGTGTGCATTATAAGTTTGGTATGAGCAGTGGGCATAAGGTGGCCCAGTCATTTTGACAGGATAAATTTGACTGATCTGAATTGGCTGGAGCTGGAGCTTGAAAAACAGCACTTTAAGTCTCTCGTGTGTGTGTGTGTGTGCACCTGCACGCATGTCCTGAAGTTTGAACTTGCTATAAATTCTTCAATTGAGCTTAAGTAGCCTTCTTTGGGGCCTGGACAGTGATGGTATAGCAATCAGAATTTTTTGCCTTCTTGTATCTGACTCTAGAAATTGAGACTATTAATCTTCTCTGGAATATTAACAAAATAGCTTCTGTTTTCTAATTTGATTTTGATTCAAAAAACAATTGCTTTTGTGATTAAGTAATTATTTTCACTGTTTCTATGATTTTTATATGCCATTAATTGGTGATCTTGATCTTTGTTGACAGATTGATGCTACTTCAATGCCTGCGGAGTATCAGTTTGAGGTAGGAACTCATATCTTTACTTCTTTTTTTTTTTTTTTTACTGAGCAAAAAAAGAATTCTAATTGTTGCATCAATTTAAATTGCATGTACTAACTTTCGTAAATTTTGGTCTCATTCACAAGTTACATCTTGTAAGAGTGACTTCTATTGGCACTGGGAAGTATCCATCTGTTCCCTGGGGTTTGGGTGGAACAGAGATATATTGCTATGTAGAACTTCCTTATTTGAAATAGCATGCATTCAGTCTTTCTTTTTCATGGATTCTCATCACCAAATCAATGACAAAATGTCAATAAATGAACAGATTAGGCAAATTCTTCATATTCACTTAAAAATTTAAACGATAATTGATGGGACAATTTCAGCTGGCAAGTTTTTGTTAGTGCTCATATTGCTGTTCCTATGCAGCTGCTTTCAGGGTTTCATGTGTTTAGAGTGAATTGGCTAGTGCACTGCAATTATTTTCCCATCAAGTGACTTGGATATTAAGCCTCCATTGTTTCATATAATCTCTGAAAGGAATTTCTCTGGCATATATACGTAATGTTCTGCATTGTTGACCCTTTTCTTCATCATTCTTGTACTTTTTAACATAATTGTTGATCCAAGGATATAGGTTGTAGTCAAAACAATAGATGCATGTATGTTTGCGCACTTAGTTGATGAGGTTTTTTTTTTACAGGTTTCAATCCTCTGCAATGATTGCAACAGTAAAAGCATAGTCCAATTTCATATTTTGGGTCTCAAGTGCAGAAGATGCAATTCTTATAACACCCGCAGGATTGCAAACCAAGCAATCATTCGTGATACACACTGAAAGTTTAATCGGTTGGCAATGCACATTTGACACTCTTGTATGGAAAATCTCAAACAAAACATGTCTGTTTTAGTTCTTACATCTGTTTTCATTGTTCATTTGGACTTCTATTGAGATTTTCACAAGCTGTTTATGGTTGATGTGAAACATGTGCTTCATGTGGACGGTAGTAATGGATACATATGCACTTGAATTTTGGAACAAAACACAAGGTAGGCTTCTTGCATCATTTCCCTCAGAAAAGTCATGTTTTTATACCAATAGTATATTGTTGATTCGGATATTGTTATGAAGAGCCTTGGGGAAGTTGTACCTTTTTTCCCTCCGTGTCACTCTCTCCTCGAGGTCTTGTCCCTTTTGACAGTGACAAAGAAGAGTCGACAGTGTTGTTATCCTCGGCAGCTAATGCTTGTCATCTGGAACCTTGTGTTGTTTCCACGCTGGGAAAAGATTATACTCGTTGGTTGTTGCCACGAGTGTCATGTCTACTATTAGTTTTGACGTTGGGCCCACCATTGAGTATGAGTCACGCGTTGTGAAGTTCAATATTGATATTTTATCAAACTTTCTAGCTTGCATTGTGTCGGTAATACGGCTGATCAACCAAGTTTAGCGATATGTATGTGAAAATGATATGGCGACGAACTTTCTAGGCTGAGCCCACTTTCAAGCCAAGTTCCTGAACCAGGGCCCGGAAGGACTGAATATGAGAGATGTCCCTTGCCTTGTACACGTCTCTTGCACCTTTCTGTACGGACCAGGTGTTCATGAAATTTCCGCTCTTGTCTGCCTTGCCTCGTGATCAATCGTGAATTTCGTTTTGTCTCAAAGTTATCATGAACCATTCAATTCAATTTTCGCAAATGGTCAGCATCCTCGTACATTCTACAGTTGTTTCCTTTTCGCTTCTATTACTATTCATATTCCCTTGCCTCACCATTCAACCTGGATTTTCCAAAGACAAGAGGGTAGTCAGTCATCGACCCACTTACCAGGGCAGCAAATAGGACACAAAAGGACAAGCTTTGTTGAGAGATTATTGAATATTGGTTTTAAAAAACGGGGAAAGACCATTTTAGATTTCATCTAAAAATGTCTAAAATTTAATTCCATGTGGTTTTATTTATTTCGCTAGAGATAAAAGTCATAATCTTAGCATGAATGACAATACGTGGCCAAAGTGGTTCACGAGGAGGACCAGTTGACAAACCCATGCTCGTGCTTACGGGTCTAATCTTTCCAGTGCCCGACCCATACTTGTTTGTGTCTTGTCTTGTCAAGTCTTTTGTCTTTCGGATATCTTTAATTAAGAAAAATGAAAAGGCCATCTTCCCAACCAAAAGTACACAGCGATCATAAAGGTTAAAACGATCACTTTCTCCAATTGAAGGGGAGCAGGAAAAAAAATCAGCCAACTCATTGAAGGCTTGGATAGCAAGAAAGAAACGATAAGATTTGTCTCTCTCAATCATTTCTTAAGCAAAGCAGCAGCCAAAACTTAGCGCCAATTCAATGCTATATTACTCTCTGACTTCTTAACATATTCCTCCATTACCTAAATCCCAATCAAACAAACACCAAACCCGGCAGAAGAAACCAAACCCAAGCCAACAACCACACATGACTGATCAGAAAAATAATAACCAAAAACAGAGGAGACTCTGTGATTATTGTAACCAATCCAAAGCTCTTTTATATTGCAGAGCTGACTCGGCCAAGCTATGTTTTTCATGCGACAGGGAAGTTCATTCAGCCAACCAACTATTCACCAGGCACCCTCGGTCGCAGCTCTGTGACGCCTGTGACAAATCCCCTGCTTCCATCTTTTGCGAAACAGAGCAATCTGTTTTTTGCTCAAATTGTGACTGGGAAAGCCACAAGTGTTCCTCATCTTCGTTGCATAATAGGAGGCCCATAGAAGGGTTTTCTGGGTGTCCTTCTGTTAGTGAATTGGTTAATAGTTTTGGGATTGAGGATTTGGGTAGCAAAACTCTGTTTTTGAGTGAAGAGAAAGTTGGCTGTGGAGATGGTGGTGAAGATGATGGGTTGTTGGATTTGTTAAGTTGGGAAACTCCTGAGTTTTCTAGCCTTGATGATTTGATTGTTTCGAGTGATTTTGGACATGGGTTTAAGCCCACTGATGTTCCTCCTCTGCGTAAGGTAAGTACCAAGTTGATTCTTTCAGTCTTCTGCATTTCTTTTTCTTCTTTGTATGGTGCTTTTCTTAAGTAGTGCATATGTGTTGTTTGGTTGGAAAAAAAAAAAGAAGTAAAGCTCGTTAAAAGGTTGGCATTTTTATGAGTTCTATGCTGTTAAGAACTCAAATAGTTACTTGAAGATTCGCTGAAGTTTGGAATTTTGGGGGTTCAAACTCTTCTCTATTCAAATTAAAGAGGCAAATCTAAATCTTTTTTTCTTTTTTCATTCCGAAAATGATGTCAGTGAGAGGGTTGTGATAGTTTCTGTTACTTTTAAGGTTGAATTTTTTTTTTGTGCTGCTGATTTATTAGGGTGATTAAACCTTGCATGTCCAAGTTTAATTTAGGTTCCTGGATTTTTTTGATTTGGCTATTCTACCTTTATTTTGGTTATGGTTGTTTAGAAATTGTAATAAAAAAAAAATTCGAATGATTGTTTACCATTAACTGCAAATTTCTTAGCTTTCGCTATACTTGTTTTACGGTTGAATGTGGCTGCTTGGTGTTATATACTTGCTGATATTGTCTATTAAGTATTGTGACTATATGACATGGTTCAGTGTACTGTTTTTGACTCAGAACCGTAATGCTTCTTGTGGACGACATAAGGAGGAGATGCTTCTTCAGCTTCGTGAACTGGCAAAGTCAGAACCCAACCTCAGCACTGATTTTGAAAATGTTACTGGGTTCCTGCCACTTTTACCTAATACTTATAATTCGCAGCCAGGAAGTGTGCATACAAGTTGCAAAAATGATAAAGATCCAATTCCATTTCCTACTTATGAGGTATATATGTTTTCTTTTCTTCTCACATCGCTAAGATATTTTTTTGTGCTTCCTTGATTGTAATTTTTTTCTTGATATGTAAGTTTCCTATGTCTACATGTTGATGTATGGACATGCAAGTAGAACATTGAGTTTTTCTTTTGTCAAAGAATGTGCCACAGTTTTGCTTCTAGATTTTAGAAACAATGGATCTGAAGCTTGACGATGCAAATAAGCTACGGAGAAAGTGATTTTTTTTTTAATTGTGAGAGCAATACTGTGAACAAATTGCATTTTAAACTGTCTTCATCCTTAAGGATGCAAGGCTGCTATTTTATCATGACTGAGATATCATTAATGATGGGTTGTCTTCCCTTGAAAGTGGGAAAAAGGGGAAGAAGAAAATAAGGCTGCTAGAAACTATTGATGTAATTAGACAGTTTTAGACATCCAGCAAGTTATTTCTTTCACTGGTCAGAAAAGAAAGTGGCAAAACTTGTTTAGAAAAGAAGGAAAATTTAAGCAGAAGCCTTCATAACATGATAAGTGTAGGCAACTTGACATTGACTGTGTTTAGGGATGTCTGATGTGCAGCATACTTAGAGTCTTGTCCTTTGGCCTGTGTTGTCACTTAGGAGAGATTAAGTTGACAATTAGGTCAGCAAAGAGGAATCTTGTTGTTTGTTCTGTCTTTTGTGGCCCAAAAAGCGAACTCATGGTTGCTTGAGTTAATGGAATTTTCTGCGAAAATCAATCATATATTCAGGTATCATAAGTCTGATGCAGCTTACATGTGGATGACATTAACAAGTGATGAATTACACCATTCAATCTGCTTTGAGTATGTCTTCCATAGACTTGTCCAATAGTTAGAGAGCATCTTTAAATATGAACTCTTGCTTTCTTGATTAACTCCTTTGTCAAAAATGGAGCAGTAATCTCTTTTGTTCTGTCCCCCGGAGAAGGTGATAGTTAGGTTGCAGGTGTTTTTTGTCTTTGTTTTGGCGGTGTACAGCGGTTTTTATATTGGCAATTGTATAGGCCATTAAGGCTTTTTTTGAAGGATTTTGTGTCGGTGTACCCCTTTCCTTTTGTATGGGGCATAGCCCTACAAAATCAGTGTAAAGAGGTGAACAATTGTTCCCTTTTGATGAATGCAAATGAAATTTAAAAAAAAAATCTCTTTTCCCTTCATGCAGTTAAGTGCACCGCAGTGCTTCAGTGATAATGTCGAGATGGCCAATCAAGTATTTCTACCTTTTTCACAATTAAGAGGCTACACTGAGGAAAGTGCTGTTGTTCCTAATGAACATCTAGATACTAGTAGGACCGCACATGTGAATGATAGTCTTGAAGACCAACTACAACATCAAATTGCTGCCGGAACCACATCAGCGCTTCCAAAGATTGTTGTCCATGAGTTAAATAGCCAAGAGAGAGACTCTGCAATTTCACGCTACAAGGAGAAAAGGAAAACAAGAAGGTATTGCTCCACTCTTTGTTCCATACTACGACCTCATTAATCTGTTCAATGGTTTCTTGAAGGAAATGAAAGTTAAAATGTAAAACAATGATACATAATTGATTCTTTTACTTTTGGTTGCAATGGTTCGCTGGAACCCAAGCATGTAGAAACTACATTGGTGAATTGTCAACCAACCTTAACACATTAATTTGGATTTTTGAGAATTTGACATCAAAATGATTTAAAATTAATAATCGGACTTATTTGATATTTCCATTTTTTCTGTTGGGGGGACAGTATTTGGTAAAAGAAGTTGTGTGTTGTATTCTGTGTGTTTGGACACTGCTTTTGATTCAGCCCTAGCTTGCAAATTCCTAACTATTAAGCTCAAGCTTTTCTTTGACATGGTTTTAGAGCTTGTGTAATCTAGTTGTCCTAAGTTCAATAAGCTTAGCCTTTTAGGTCAAGTGGTTCTTTGACAGTCTGGATGGTTAACACATCATCAATTTTGTGAAAACTGTGAGGGCTTGTATGTAAGCCTCCAATATAGCTTCTTTAATATGGCATGTTAAATCACCCCATGCCCGTAAGGCATCTACTTGCAGTCAGTCATAACATTTTGTCAATCTTTCCTCTCAAATCTTCATCTATAGTTTTCTGTCTCTTCTGCATTTCTTAAGCAAACGCTGCATGTGGAATGTGACAGATATGATAAGCACATCAGGTATGAATCAAGAAAGGTACGAGCTGAAAGCAGGACAAGAATTAAGGGGCGTTTTGCAAAGGTGGAGCATTGAGATACTGGTAAAGAACTGTGAGACTGGAATCGCTAGAACTTGGGTCATTTTTGAAACTAGAAAATATTTTCCTTCTGTTTAGTCCTTTCTCCTAGAAGCTAAAGCATTAGATATACTAGGTTCCTTACTTGTAAAATATGAATTTTGTAAATAGGCTTTAGCTTTTATACCCATTATAATGAATTGTAAGACCTATATATGATGCCTGAAGCATTAGATATCATAGCTGCACATCATGTAGGTTATTAGTTATCCTCACTTTTTTATTAGAAAATCTCCTTTCTTGCTGTGTAGAATGGGGTGAGATCCTCATCCTGTCACCATTTTTGGACTTGTAAGTTGATAGTTAGTGCAGAAAATAAAAGAAAAGCATATGAACTATGCAATTTTTGGAAGTTTTGGACAGAAATCAGGGCAATAATTAGGATTTTGGGCTAGGATTGATCACTGAAATGCTGGTTTCTGGCCACAGCTGGTGAAGTTATGTTTTCCTTATTTCCTTCTAACCCTTCTTTCTGCATTAATTACAGGGTGTCAACTACTACTTGCAATCTTGCATCTTTTGTCGTAGAATCATTTGATGCAATGGTTGGGGAAATTGTGCGTCCTGTGTTCAGAATATTCAATGTTTACTGAAATGAGACGCACCAACCAGGGCTTGAAATTTAACGCCATCCAAAGCTAATTAAATACCCATGTACTACATCAAAGAAACTTTTCTCCTACTTCAGCCACTTGTAAATACTAGTGTTAGTAACCCCAGTGACTCCCCATCGACCTTCTTAACTCCATCTACCTTGATTTCTTGTGAAGGTTGAGAATGGCCAGTGCCACCAGCCAAAAGAAAACTAACGATCCTACCAAAGATAAGATTATAGCAGCAGTCATTTCGTGACAGAATCCACCGAACAATTCGCAGACCTTGTTCCATCGCGCATGTGAGTTCCCATATTGGCCTAAGACCCCA
Source organism: Theobroma cacao (assembly GCF_053813885.1). Classification (NCBI taxonomy): domain Eukaryota; kingdom Viridiplantae; phylum Streptophyta; class Magnoliopsida; order Malvales; family Malvaceae; genus Theobroma; species Theobroma cacao. The sequence goes on along the minus strand of NC_142639.1, from coordinate 36,027,363 downwards.
ACAGCAATTGCTGCTCCATTAGAAGAGAACAGCAACCCCATTATGGTCATGTCCAGAATGACGAGAGCCATTGCTGCCTTTTCTTTGGAGGTCCGGACTGCCATAGATGCTACCAGTGATGCTGCTGCGTACAAAGATGCTACGGCATTTGATATAAGGAAGTACCTAACAGCAAGGATATGACCGAATCAGGCATATGATTCATCTCGGAATGAAATTATTATGATGTAGAGTGGACTACTTAAAATTAGATTCAGGGTGAGGCCTTTGTTTGCCTTCAATTAAAGTATAAAAATGGGATATTTTGAAGAAACTTTAACTATGAGTACTGGTGTTATTTTAGAATATAGTCATAGTGATGCTGGTCTCTTGAGAGCTGCAAGAGCATAACATGATATCCAAAATGAGAAATGGTAGATAATCTACGTTGGAATAGGAATTCATTAGTCATTGTTTACTTAGTTTAATGATTAGAGACATACCAATCCAAGGTTTATGGCTTATTAGGTCTTAATGGCTAGGTCGTGGGCCTCGTGGCAACAAATATAGAAGAGTTGGACTGTGGGAGCAAGGGCAGACCACGCCAACAGGGACAGATAGAGGCAAAATAGGGAGGGAGGCAGTCAAGAAGAAGAAGTGGGAGGAAATTTGAAAAAGATTATTTAACTAAGTTGAAGGACAAGAAGGATAATAGTGCAAGGAATACTATTATAAGCAAATTTCTGGGGACAAAACAAAAGTGAAGATAAATAATGTGCAGAATATAGAGTTTCAAACCTCCTTTTCAACTTGAGTAAAAAATTTTGTCAAGTCGTTTTACTAGAAAAAGAATTGCAAGGTCCTAGAACGTACATCGATTATGCATGTTCTACGTAGATATGGAAGCATGGTACGAGAGTTCATTTGTATAGCAAAATCCAAATGCAAAAAGAAGCTAAATTGTAGTTGAACATAACCTTGACGGAACTGAAAGCATAAGAAAACAGCTTACACAAAGGCAGACATGTAATGCCACTTAGCAGTAACAGGAACGTGCAAGGTGGGCAAGGTTTTGGTGATACTGACAGAAATAGTCTTTGTCTCCTTGTCAACACCCGTCACAATTGCAGCTACCAAAGTAAGGATCAGCCCCAGAATCCTTAGTATCAGGTCACAGTGTGTAACTCTCCTTGAACTCTCTACCACCTTCACATTGCTCCCAACTCCATCCATGTTTCGAAGCTCTATTTCTCTCTCGATCTGTTTCAAAACAAGCAGAAAGTTGAGCATATAAAAGAAGGTTTTGAGGTAGAAAAAGATTATAGCTGAAGGGCTAATTCTTAAGAAAGGTCTGGTTTTAGGACATGTACGTACAAGAGGGGAGTAAATGGAGGTGGATGTTGGAATAAAGAAGGAAGTTGGGGGGTGCATTGAAGGCAGCTGGTCATTTTGGCTGTGTATTAAAGAAGGGGATTGACGAATAGCATGCTTGGCTTGAATTTGGTGTGTACGGGTAGAGCTTGTGGCATACACCAGCGAAGCAGTGTCGGATTATTACGTACTTCATTGCGCCATGTTGGAGCTGGGCCTGGTCACCGATGCTGCAGGGGCTGCCCTGTCAATATACATATTACTATAAACATTAACCATTAAGCCGAAAGGTCACGTAACATTCGTACCAAATGCACTGTAGTATCCGATGACACTGACTTGCTTGGTTGGGACCCAACTAATGAAAGCTACTTTGCTTCGTCGAGTCAAAGAGATTCTAACTAAGTTAATTCATTTGGTATTGGGTAAACTTACTGTTGAAATTAAAGAGGCTCCTAAATCATTTAGAGCTACAGTATTTCATACCCATTGTATATGGTCTGTTCTTTCTTCTATTTATTTCTTTTTTTATTTTATTTTTAAAATTTTTACTTATTTGAGGTACCAAAAAAAAAGACAACTCCAAATAATAATGCAATGGAGTCGCATTCTCTTATCTGTCCTATTACCGTGTCGACAGATTTAAAAAAAAAAATCTATATTAGAAAAATAGAATAAGAAGATATTTAATGTATTTTAATCAAATTTGAGTTAAATTGGTCAAATGCTAAAAGGTATAATGGTGGACTGATCTCATATATAGTCGCATCTCTCATTTCATGTCCAGAACAGATAGGAGTAGTTCAAATTGACAAGAATGTCAGAAAAACAAAAATGAGGAAGGCAATTTGGCACGATTGGTATAGTCACCGAGAAAGAAAGGGATTGGAAAGGTATGTAGCACCGCTTACAGTTCCGATTGCAAGGCTAAGTCACATAGTGTTGCACGTTGACAACCTTGGTGTGAGGGTGCCATGGGAAGCTCTACGAGATGTTTTCAGCTTGTACTATGAGAAAGTAATAAATGTATAGGTCCAAACTCAGCCAAGGAAAAGAAGAGTGAAAGATTATACTTTTACTTTTATTAGGTACAGAGATGTGCATGGTTGAAATGAATGGGGAGATTGTGAATATTGGCAAAAAAAAAAAAAAATTTATTGAGGTTAGAAGGATTACCCTTAAAAGAGCTACTTCTTTGACTTGTGAATTTTATAGATTATGTTTGGGTTTTAGTAATATTTATGTCTCTTGTGGAAAGATCCTACATAAAGGAGACATTTTCTATTTTATAACATAAAAGACTTGACTGCATATCCGAGGAATGTCTATTCTTATTTCTTATAACTTAAAAACATGTGTTGACTCATGTAGAGGTAAAATGACCAAGATAAAGGGAAAGAGATGAGATAGAAATTTCGATTTTTTAGAACTCACATAAGTGGATCATATACCCCTACTATTCTGTAATTGTCGCTTTTTTTTACACTTATTCATGATTTTTATCATTGTGGATTTTTTTTTCTTGAAAATTATGAAATATTTCTTCATTCAGCAATGTGCAATAAGAATATTCCAACACCAGAGCAACACAAAAGGACAAGACCTCAAACAATATATCCAGACTATATTTTTCTTGTCGTGGTTAAATGTTCTTAATTAAAGAAAAGCTGGAAGCTCTTGATAAATTTAAGATTTTAAAACTAAAGTTGAGAAAAGCCATTAAGATTTTCAAGCCTAGTAAAGGTGGTGAATATTATAGTAGATATGAAATAATAAGATAGTAAAAGGGTCCGTATGCCAAATATTTAGAAAATTGTGTTTGGTAATCCTAAACAAAATAACATAGTTGAAAGGCAGATTCATACCCTAAAGGATATGATGAGAAGTATGATGAGTAGGGTTCATTTATTAGAATTTTTGTAAGGAGAAACAATCATAAAAGATTTGTTTATCTTAAATGGAATCCCTACTAAATCTATATCTGAAATCTCCTATGAGTTTTATACCTATTGGAAACCTAATCTTAATCAATTACATGTTCATAGATGTCCTTTAGATGTGCGCCTTTATGATCCACAAAAACTAAGGTACAATATTGTTCCACTCACTGCTATTTTATTAGGAATCCAAATCATTACGTGGGCTATAATTAAATTTTATTGTTTAAGTAGAGATGCGATAAAATTTTTAAGTTAAAAACAACTAAGTTTTTGGATTTACATATGGTTAATATTAATTGCTCTCATGATAGAGATGAAGAAAAGCATATTGAGACTTAAATATTCATAAACCTACAAAAAATTATATTATGACATATACACTAGTTAGGGAACAAAAACAAATTCAATTAGTTGCTGGTGAGATCACTCAATATTAGAATATTGTAGAAAATGTGCCACAAAGAAAATCCATAAGGGTAAGGAAGATTGGTCTTTTCTTAAACATCTATGAATTCTATCCTAAAGAGTGTAATTATGATATTGGCCATGTAGTTGATCTAGTAACTTTTTTAGAAGTTATTTCTAGTTCTAACTTAGATTTGTGTTGGGGTACAATGAGGGATATATAAGATGTAATCTATGTCACACAATGGTCAGTGAAAGTTTATTGAGCTAACTAAGTGTTGTAAACAAATTGGTTGAATCAATGAAATAATTGAAATCTTTAGCTTGATGTAATGCTTAAGTGTGCATGAGGCTTGACATTACTTATGCAATGGGTTTTTGGGGAAGGTATTTATCTAATCTCAATAGTGATAACAAAGCTTCAAAAAAAGTGATGAGATACTTGAATAAAACTAAAGATATGCTAGTTTATCAAAAGGTTGAAAATCTTAAGCCAGAGAGTTATACAGATTCTAACTTTACTAGCTATTCAAATGGGAGGAAATTCACATTGAGATACATTTTTTTATGTTGATTGGTGATGTATCTTGGAAAAATATAAAGCAAAACTTGTGACTTCATCTACTATGCAAGAAGAATTTAAAGCATGTCGTAGAGCAGTTATGTAAGTTGTCTAGTTGAGAAATCTTATTAAATAATTATTCTTGGTTGGCTTTATTTCTAGACCTATATAATTGTATTGTGATAATACTGTAATAATTTTATTTATTGGCAAAAATAAAGATACCATAAGGGTTATGCATATAAAGATAAAATATTTTAAAATTAATAATTTTCTGAAAAAGGGCTACATTTTAGTACAAGATATTAGAACTAATGACATGATAGTTGATCCTTTGATCAAGGAACCATTCCTCATCAATTTCAAGAAACATATTTTGACATGAGTACTGAGGAATCTTTTAATGTACTTGGTAAGTGAGAGTATTAATTTGACATTATTTTATGCTTTATGCATAATTTGTTTGGAACCATGTCATCGATGATGTATTTGCATTTATTATGAATAATGATTATTCAATGATATTTAATTAGTCATAAATTGATTTTATATATATATATACATTTTTGTATATGTGAAAACTTAAAACATATGTCAGTTTTAAGTATAGGTTGGGACATAAATTGATAGTCTTAATGACATGTCTTTGACACATAAAGTATATCTCAAGATATGTAAGGTAGACACACAAATTTAATATATAAATCATAAAGTGTTTCTCTTTCAAGCTTAGACTATATAAAGTAGAGAATAAAGTGATTAACAAATGAAAACAACACATGAAATATGGATTCTTAATAGACCTGTCAATATGGGCCGAGCCGGCCCTGACCCTTGTGGGCTGAAAAAATATGGGTTAGGGCCGGCTAGCTCATATTTTATATGGGCTGCCAAATTCTCAACCCAGCCCACCCCTTGGTAGCCCATGGGTCGGGCTGGGCCAGCCCATATTTTTCAAAAAAAAAATTTTGAAGGGGGAACAGCAGAAAGGGGAAGGGGTGCCGAACCGAATTGCTGAAGCCTGAAAGCTGATCGACGATAGGATGGCCGAATGGCTTGAGAAAGCAAAAGTCAACTGCTTTGTAGGTTGAAAGAACGGCAGAATCGCAGAAGGGGGAAGGACCGAATCGAACTGCTGAAGCTTGACAGTCGATCGGCGATGGGATGGCCGGATGGGTATGGGTTGAGGAAGCAAAACTTGACTGCTCAGTCTACTCTGTGGACTGAAAGAAAGGCAGAAGGGGGAAGGGCTGAACCGAACTGCTGAAGCCTGAAAGAGTGAAAGCCAATCGGCGATGGGGATGGCCGGATGGGGATGGGTTGAGAAAGTGAAACTTGACTGCTCCTCTGTAGGCTGAAAGAACGGCAGAAGGGGGAAGGGCACACCGAATCGAATTGTTGAACGGGTTGCTACTTGCTGAACTGGTTGGCCTGTTGGGTTGGGTAACTTATTTTCTTTTTCATTAAAAAAAATTTATGAAAATTGAAACGGGCCATTTTTTTTTAATTTAATTTTTTGGCCCTCCGGGCTGGCCTGCCCCAACTTTCTTCTGATTCGGAGCTCTCATCAGGTGGAGATTCATAGATATCTGAATTTTCATAAACATAGGAATCCTCAGAAACTTTCGATTTTTCATAAACAAGAGCCTCATGATTTTCGTTTTTTTCCATTTGAACAAATTGAAGCAAGTAATGTACTCCATTAACCACATCATAAACCATCAAACCAATCCTACCTCCAACCCAACTCCCCAAATGACTTCCCACAAGATAACCAACCCTCCCGAGCCTTTGCTCACTGAGAAAACTCCCACCATAGGCACCAAATAACATTCCAGTATATCTTAAATTAGTATAAATTAATTATATATAAAGTTCAATATAAAGCACTCTAATTTAATTTGATCTATTCGATAAAAAGAAAAATCTTGCAATCAAAAAGCATTCAAAACCGCAGTTAATAAATCCATGCATGTATTAGTTGGTATCACTAGGCATATTTTTAACCAGCTAAGGAGTACCGTCTCTTATCCTTGTGATGAGCCCCCAAAACATATTCATCTATATATAGCTCATAATTTTTGCAAGCTATATTCATGTAAAATCCTTTCAATATAGATTTAGTTCCAAGTAGATTTGACGTGTTCGTTACCCCTTCTTAGCTTCACAACAATTCAATGAAAACAAAATAAATAAAGGAACGAACAAAAAGAATGACAAAATTTCTTTTTTTGTTTTTTTCCACTATTTTGCGGTCATTAACTGATAATAAACCATAAAAGATGTGGGCTGAAGCCTGAAGTACGAATGAAGGCTAGGTTGGGTTTTCATCACTGACGACACCACGAAGTTTATCATCAGGCCCAGCCCGATGAGGAGTTGGAGCTCCAGCCTCCAGGGTTCATTATTTCATTTCTTTTTCATGTTATGTTCTGGGTAGGTATAGAGGCAAGGACTCGGTGAGTAATCAGTATACATAGTTGGCAACTGAGGCAGGATTTTAGCTAATTGGCAAGCCATTCCATATCCCAAGATCCAGAACATTCCCCATAAAAGGGAAACCAGACTCCAGGAATATCAACATCATAGCTCTGAGGTGATCAGTAGCCAAAATATATGGTAATCAAGGTTTGCTCTTATCCTTGATTGAGTAAAAACCAGAAAGGAGAAGAATATATTTATAGAAGGCAGGCTAAATAACACTTCCAAATCTTAAACCAAAAAGCAATATATATAAAGTTTATTCATATCGTGTTTAACTTCCCCGATAGGAAGACTTTTGCCAAATACTTGTCATTGTCCATTTGTATTGCATAATCTCCCTAGCTAGGAAATTCTTCTTCGGGTTGGATGATGCCAAAGCCAGCTGCCAGCAATTGATGCCGACTCTTAAAAGTCATTCATGGACCCTTTTTTAAAGTAAGTACGTGAGAGTGACAAAATGGACAAAAAGGCATATGGATGTCGAAACTGTATTTGTCTATATATATCTCTCTGGCCCCTTCGCTTTACCATTGATAAAAGGACTTCTCGTTGAGCCATTGCAACACAACTCTTCAACCTTAGTTCATTCCCCCCTCAACCTTTTTTAGAATGAGCAAAGCCACAACTCCAAGCCTAGTTAAAACCCAACATTTTACATTGACTTTGGACTTTGTTTTCGCGAACTTGGTGATGATACACGTCCTTTATTAGTTCCATTCATTATGACAAACGAAGGTTTTACTGGTTGCTCATATAATATTTATGTCATTTCTCTTGTTTATTTCCGTTGTGGTATAATTAGTAAACTCAAAGAATGTTTGGCTTGTCTTTCATTATATCTAGTGCAAATCTAGTGTTGCATTTATATCCTTTAATTTGAGTCAATCAACAACACCATCAAGAGTCTCCAGCGTACCCATATCTGCCCTTTCGCAACAAGGAGTTCCCGTGGGGGTCCAAATGGTCTGTTCGAAAAGAAGCATTGCTAGGACAACGGATGGCCTGTTGGACACACATCGTTCTGAGTTTAGCACTTTTTCTTCATTTGTCAGACAGATCAATCACATAACTGTGGATCTTTTCTTGGATGTTAATTTTAGCACTTTCATTTTGCTTTTTGGATTTCAAGACTTGCATTGCAAGTTGATCGGGCTGTCTGTATGGTTGTGTCTACTATACATTGTTTCCAAATAAGATTAATGAATGGTTTGGATCGTTTTCTTTCAAAAAAAAAAAGGGTTTATATAAAATCAAGGATAATATCTCGTTGAACCTTTATAGTCAATAATTGCCTAATTTAATATTTGTATTAAAAATATATTCAATAGGATAACAATATGTACTTTCATTCCATCCATCAATACGTTTCAAAATAATGAGTCAAGTCAATTCAGCGTCATGCTCAAGCTTATAAAACTAAAGGCTCAAATTTGACTAAAGAACTCGAGAATCGAGTTTAGTCAAGCTTTTACTTTTTTTTTCTCGAGCTCAGCTCGAAAAATAATCGAGCTATTAGAGTTGGACTTGACTTAGACTCAATTATAATTATAATTATAATTTATATAAAAAACTCAAAACTAGATTTTAGCTCAAGTTTGAATTCAATATAAAAACTCAAATAAAATTTTAAAATATATAAATAAATATTATATTATTTTTATATATGTATATGATATTAAAAAATTTAAAAGCTCGATAAGATTTGTAGGTCACTTAAATTGAATATTACAAAACTCAAACTCGACTCGACTCCTTGCTCAAGTAACTCGAGCTCAAGCTTGAACTCATCTAGACAATGAACGATTTGAATTTGAGTATTTATAAAGTCAATATGAGTAGCTTACTAAGTTACTTGACTCATTTACATCCCTATCCCAATGTTTTTGCCTTTCTTTCCTTCTCTCTCTTCTCCTTCCCTTTTCTATCTCCCGATCTTCCTTTTTTGAGTTGAATGCGACTATCAAACAACTAGATACAACATCTATTTACTCACGACTCACGTGATGTATTTTAATTAGTCTATTGACATATTACCAAATTCTTTTAACAAAATTACACGTTAAGAGTCATCGAAAGTTAAATAAAATTTTAGATATCATATTAAATATTATTCTAATACAGTTACTATATTAGATTTTTTTTTTTTTTTGAACTATAGGAATCAAATATGGCATTATATATCTCTAAAATCAATATTACTCATTTCATACAATAAGGTATGCATACAATGCGTTCTGATCCTTGAAAGACAAGATCTGTTGGACATGCTTTATAGGCATTTATAACCATCTAAATCGAGTTCGGATTTCTTGAAAGAAGTTAGAAATTACGAAAATAATTGAGCCTGCTAATCGATGTGTGTACTACGATCGATCAATTACTTGGACGCAAGTGTATTGATCGAATTTGTTAATGTGCAGCTAACAAATCTGATATGACGGGGACTTTAGATTATTTTGATATGATGATTAATTAATCTTCACATGCAGATCTTTGTTGAAGTTTGGGAAATGACCAAAAGCGTGCTTGAAACAAAAGGAATTAAAATACAAAATCGGGCAAAAGCTACGGTGCGTACAAGTGGAGACCGTTTAAACGTAACGGCTAGTGGGGTATGCCATCTCACGTGCAAAGAGCAACCTTAGCTTTTACATCTTGAGCTTTATTTAGCTTACTTTTAGGCAAACGTAAAACAACTTCCCATTGCCCATTTAATTATTACACTTCTTGTCTTTTCTCTTCTCAATCATTTGCTTCACGTCATCAAACGGCTCAAGCCGCTTCCATACATATGCCCATCCCATCTAATCAAGCTATGCTGCTCGCTCTAGCTTACACTTGCAAATCTGCTTACGATGAGAAATTATTCAATCTCTCTCAAATGCTAATTTATATAAACACATACCCATTAATGAGGGAAGAACGAATGCTGATGTAAGTTGTACGTTGTTCAAGAAATGTTTCATATATGATTTCTTTTTTCATTTCAAGATTTAAAAAAAAAAAAGTCAAATGTTGATAGTGAAATTACGTGTAAAATTTTGTCTTTATTGATAATAATATGAATAGCGTGAATAATATGACACAAAAGACGTTTTCATTTAATTAACGAACACTTTATTTTTCAAATAATTTGTAATAATTAGTGGGCGGAAATTTTACAAGGACAGTTCCAAACTATTGGGAAAGAAATATTTTAGCTGAGTGGAAATTTTTTCATCTCTATTTTGAAAATTTTCCTGTAACTTAAAGAATTTAACTTAAAAAAAATATTACTTTTCCATTTGAGAAAGAATCTGTAAATAACTAATGTGAAACTCCAATATTGGCATAAAATTAAGATTAAAAGAGTAATGAACTTTAATTAGTTGCAATTTTTATTACTTATAAGAAGTAAGTTAGATATGGAAACAAAACATTTTCAAAACATTAAAACTAAAAATCTCACTTTAATTAAAAACAGTTAAAATAAAAGATTTGGTACTATCGATATTAATCTACCATGCATGTTACATTTGAACTAATAATATACATTCATGTTTAATGATACATGCAATTGTACTTGTAACAATTCCTTTTGGCAAAAGTACCAACTTGAAAACCTTATATAATGATAGTCAAGATACAAATGATATTTTTTTTTTTTTCATTTCCCACATTCTTTTATATCATTATATGCTTACAAGAACTGCTTTGCTTTGCATAAAAAAAAAAAAGAGAAAAAAAAAAGCTAGTTCCACTATGTCTCATTAATTTATGTGGCTTTAGCTAAGGTAGTGCATTGGACTTGGCATTGGCGAACTACAGCCGCGCAATAGCACAAAAGAAAATGCATGGGGCTCACTTTTGGGAATGCAGGGGCTTCACACTTGAAACAGCCGAAGTATACGCGGCTACAAGGCTGAAGCTTGAAACCTTTGGAGTGATGAGATATATAATAGCAATCAATATAGCAAAAGCGAAAACCCTGTACATGTGAAATTAAAACGGCCGGAAAAAGTTTCCAGCTCAACAAATTCTTTACCCACACAAAATATCCGGGGCAGTTTGTTCATCAAAGCCAAATGAAGAAAGCAAGTTATGTGTGCCATCGTCTACTTAAAACCTTCAAAGCTCTCGTGTATATATATGGGAGCTGAATGCAAGAAATAAATATAAGCTCTTTCTTCTGCTCTAAGCTGCCCCATATCCAAGCTAAGAGAAAGAGCTTCACACCAAGAATAATGGCAAACATCCACGATCATGGCTTCTCTGTTGTTTTTGGCCTTCTAGGTACACACTCAACCTGTTTTAATTCCTTTCCAAAACAAGTATGGTACTAGGCTAGTTGCATATGTGTTTCACCTGGTTTGTTTTACTCTCCTTTTATGCAGGCAATATTTTGTCGTTCCTCGTTTATCTTGCTCCATTGTAGGTTTTCTGCTTTCTCAGGTACTATTGATGGAGTGTTTTTTAGTATTTGTTTGTATTTAACAATGTTTCCTTTCTTTTGCGTTCTCCAAGGCCAACTTTCTACAGGATTTTCAAGAAGAAATCAACAGAAGGTTTTCAATCCATACCATATTCAGTAGCACTTTTCAGTGCCATGTTGTTGCTCTACTACGCCTTCCTCAAGAAACATGATGCATTCATGCTCATCACCATCAATTCAATTGGCTGCTTCATTGAATCCATATATCTCTTATTGTACATGGTTTATGCAACCAAAAGTGCCAGGGTAGCTCCTTTTTCCTCTCCATTAAACCCTCTCTTTCATTCATCTTCATTACCATAGATCATGTTTTAAACCAACTGGCATTACAAAGAAGTCTGTTCACTCCTTTGCAGGTATACACGACAAAGCTGCTCATATTTTTCAACCTTGGGGCATTAGGATCAATCATACTACTCACATTCATATTTTCGAAGGGCTCTAGTCGAATTTCCGTTGTGGGGTGGATTTGTGCCGTCTTCTCTGTCTGTGTCTTTGCTGCTCCACTTAGCATCATTGTAAGCGTTACACTAATTAACATCTAACCAAATTAAAAATTAAAAAAAAAATCATCTGCTTTTCAAATAAAGGTGATTACTCCAAAATAATAAGCTCCATATATAATCAAGCAATAACATTTTATTTTTTTTGGTATTTTACTTTATAAACTCCAGAGGTTAGTCATCAAAACGAAGACCGTTGAATACATGCCGTTCCCATTGTCATTCTTCTTGACTCTCTGTGCTGTAACGTGGTTCCTCTACGGCTTTTCATTGAGAGATTACTACATAGCAGTAAGAATCAAACTTCTTTCCAACCCCATTAAACTTTGGCCATACTTGTTTAGATATCATCTATCCTTTTTAGCTTATCTATTTTTCATCTCTTAATTTTGTTTCAGACACCAAACATTCTGGGATTCATCTTTGGGATAACTCAGATGATATTATACCTCCTGTATCGCGGCGGACGAAAAGAACAAATCTTGCCAGAGATCAAGGCACAAGAAACCTTGCCAGAGAGCAAGGCTAAAGAGCAAGCTAATGGTGTCCAACTTAGCACATTAAACCAGCATCAAGAAGCAGCTGCCATGAATAATGGAGTTGGAGGGATGATTAGCAACTCACAGATTGTGCCAAGTGAAACCAACGTGTGAAAATCGAACTAATTAGATGCATATATCGGTCAGAAATTGAAAATTTCTAGTAGCCACTTGGGCCGGACAGAAATTGATATAGACAAGAGAACTAGAACGGTAGCCTCTTTTTCTTAAAAATATTATGCACAAGTATAAATTCCAAGGCTTGTAGTCTCATAATGACAATGGCACAATGATGCTCAACAGTACTGTTGGATTGAAATTTGCTTTGATACTTTAGTTTTAAATTGAGAATTCTACATCTGTTTGACATGTCAAACTCAATCATTACTTAATCAATGAGCCAACTGAGTATAATGCTTGACAATATAGAAATTAAATAATGGGGAGGAAACCGTTTCAATGAGATTATGGATTTTAATTAATAGTTAATCTTTTCCAACTCAAAAAGTTATACTCCTTTGTCATGCTTACAGAATTTTTTGGCTGTAAAGTAGAGATGGGTTAACGCTATAATTATGCAATAATAACCGAAAAAAAGGAGAAGTGAAGTGGAAGGCGGGGATGTATGATCTTCGTATAACAGAAATCTCTGTCCTTTTGTTTCAACTAGTTAAATGGGGTTTGCTCACATACTTTGATGATACATTTAAATGTGCAAGATTTGTTCCATTCTTCAGATTCTGATTTAACTTGTACCACATTCTTTACTTGTTTTCTTGTAGAAAGAATTCTCATTCTTTGACAAAGAAAAAGACAGCTAAGTATCTTGCAATGTTGAAGTCAAAATGACACTGGATTTAGCTATGCTAATAAGTTTTTTTGTCATTTGTGAAGGTGGAAGCTAGAGGATAGTAAAGCATCAGATGCAAATTAATGAATTCATATAAAAAAATAATAAAGAAACTAAACTAATTATTTTTAATTTAATTGTAAGTTATCCCATATCTGTGTCTTTTCTTCATTTCTTTCTTCTATCTTCCATTAATCTATTTCTTAATTTATACCAACAGTCACTTAGTTCCTTTATTGCCATGTGAACTTTTATGAATGAATAGGCCATTAGACTAGCTTCCTTAGTCTGATTTATTAGTACATTCTTTATTATTTTGTCTTAGGGTGATTAAGTTAAGTAAGAAACACAATTAGGATGTTTAAATTCCAACCAGCTTTATTTTATTTTTCTCATGCATCATCAGCTACTAAGGTACTCCTTATCATGCATCAAACATTATTTATGGTTGACAAAGGATGAAGCAAATGATGTGTTTTCCTTTACATCTTTCCCCTTCTCTTCCATTATACCAAGTATTTTTTATTTATGATGTTGTTACCTTGTAAGTTATTTTGTTAGTAATTTATTTTATTTTTTTATCCATATAGAAATTTAGTAGGAGAAATGTTGAGGAAATATCCCAAGCTATTAACTTCTTCACAAATGGTATTATCTATTGCAACTATTTTTTATTTCCTTTTGATTCCCAAGTTTCTTGACTTATAATATGTTTAAGCTTAATGAGTCATCATTGACCGGTTGCCAAAAAATGGAGCAAATAATCAACTACCAAATATTTGATAATATATCTCTACATGAGATTTGTAAGATTAGTAACTTGAAAGCACTTCAAAATTTTTTACAATATTGAGGTTATAATTTGTAATATGATTTAATATTTATGATTTGAGAAGTCATTTTTACTTTTTTAAGATGGTAGAAGTCAATGTTCCTCAACTTTTCTCTGAAGAATAAAAGCACAACTTCGAAAAGCCTCAAATATCTAACAATTAAGGTATAAATTCAAGTGTAATAAGTTCTTATGTTTATTTTTGCTAATTGCTTAAGAATTAAAATCCTGTGATGTGGGGAATTGATTTGATGGCAGTGTCTTCAGTAATATTTATGACCAAATTATCTATGGTACATCTTTATTGAGTTCTCATCATATGGAACAACATATGGTTCACTTATCATATCATCTTCTACTATCAATCATGTTCTACATTTAACTAAGCTGAATTTTTTTGGAGTTTTTAGTAGTTCATGTGTCAATTTTTCGTTCTTGATTAATCCAAATTGCCTAGAACATGGTAGTATCATGAAATTTATTCGAGTTTCTTTCTTATGGTCCTCACTGTCATCTCTATCAAGATTTCTAAGAACTAAGGTTGCTACAGAAGAGGCTGATTTAAAAGAACTTTCAAAGGTAATTACTCTTTGTTTTCTGTAACTTGAGATTCTAATGCTAGCTATATTATTAATTTATTATAATATAAATAGTGTGAATTTGTAAATTAATAGCTGTGAAATAGTGTTATATAATAAAGCACGCACTTCACATTGAGCACAAATGGGGTTTTTTTTTCTGTTTTTTGGTTTATTTTCTTATTTGAGTTGTAATTACATATAAACAAAATTAAGTTGGAAGAAGATAGAAATGGTTTGTTTTATTTAGCTTTCTAAGCAAGGATAGGCATTCTTAGGATCACACCATCACCAAACCCTTATGCTCCTTCTCAAATCATGGTATCTAAGCAAAGGTTAGCATCTAAAAGATAAATCTAGATTTCAATATCACTTTATATCTTTGAATTTGGGATTCAAATGTATAGAAAAATAAAGTTTGGATTGCATTTGTGATTAAAGAAGCTAGCTTGATAGTGATGACTGCCACTAGTCTCTTCTTAATTGTTAACTTATACTTGTCAATTATGATATTGGATTTTTGAAATGTCTTATGATCAATATACTTACTTTCCTTTAAACGTCCAACTAGACTAAGAAGGCTAAAGTAATAATTAATATTGTAACTTACAGGGTACTACGTAATGCCTCTTCTGCAATATATTCTTATCCACATGGCAGCAAACTATTTTGGGATTCTGACTGGTGATGTTTGTCTGATCTCCTCTCCTACTCCCTTCAGCTTCCTACTTTGTGTTTGTTCAGGATTTGATTTCTGCTTCCTTTTGATGGTTGTTGTATTTTGTTTTTCTATTTGTTTTTGGTTTTATTTGAGCCCTGTTCATGTCTCTTGGAACTGAGCCTTGTACCATCTGGATATTGTCTTTGTTTCTAGGTTTTGCTGTCTTTATTTCTTTATCAGTTACTTTGGCTCTATTTTCTATTCACTATATATATGTTCTATAAGAATGCCATTTAAAAATATATATATTTGCTATAAATTTTTGTAAGATTTACATGGTTTATACTCTCTAGATTGCTGTAAAATTTACACCTTTTTATTGCATATTAAAAAGTTATGTGTTACTATCATATATGTTTTAGTTGCATATTTTAAATGTTATCATATAATTTAAGATTGGAGTTACATAGTATATGACTGCATATTAATTTTACATTGAAATTTTATTAAAAATGCAATTAAACTTTTTCATATATTGATTAAAGTTGCATTTTTTCTGAGTGTAGCTTTTAACTTAACGTAGCATATTTTTCACTTATAGTTGTAATTTTTTCTACAGTAAAAGGTAAAAAATGTTCTAGTGTCTGACATGACAAGCATTGAGAATTATGGAGTTCAAAGCTTTCTTGTTGTCCACACCAAGCTTAAATTGGAAAAAGCAAACGTTTCAAAACAAAAAAAAAATCAATTAAATTTCCATATGTATACTTGTTAATTTAAAACATGAAAATACTTGGTTATAGACTTCAATTTATTAACTAAATTACAATGTATGGAAATAATAAATCTAATTAATTATTGTTATACACAAGTTAGTAACACAAATAATAACACTAGGAATCAGGTTCAGCGCATCTGACAAAGAAAAAAATGAAACGTCTATCGTACTTGCTATAAACTTTAGAAGAAACATAAGAAAATATATAATCAACTGATCTTAAAGATTTTTTTTTTTTTTTTGTAGTTTTTCTTGTAAGTAGTCCTTTCATTTTTCTTTTCTTTTTACTTGAATTATCGTAATCCCAAACTCATGAATCAATCGTATATATTGTCCCTTGATTAACATGTTATGTTCTAATTTTAAAATTGTCGTCACATATACTATATTTTGTCCGGATTTGGACATTGGACAAGAAAAGGATATAAAGAAAGGACAGACAATTTTTGTTCGAATTTAAATATCTCAAAATGAATTGATATCTAGATAAAAAAAAAAAAAGTATTCAGGAGAGAGAAAAAGAGAAGAAGCACTATATTTTAGCAAATTCTAAATTAAAAATTAAAAAAAGGGTAAAGAAAAAAAGCATAAGATCCAATCAAATCTCCACACCAAATTTAAAACAATTTCAAAACCACAAAATGTATCACACATAAAACAAACTTTTACAAAAAATCATATTCCGACACAAAATAATCAAACATTAATCAAAAATCAAATTGCAGCACCAAAATTTTGTAAAAAAAACTTATTTCTGATATAAACCATAAATCCACTAAAAACCCGATCAAAAAACAAAAGCAAAATCACAATAAAAAAATAGAGTCACCATTTTAAACCAAAGCAAAATAAAAAAATAAAGCCATTATTTTAATATATGCTAATAAAACTAGAAATCACAAAAATAAAGCCAGAAAAAATTTAAAAATAAATTGTTTGCTTGAAAATGGAGTTTCGGTTTGTGGCAAGACAGAGGCAGGGAGGGATTTCTCAGCCAGAGAGGAAAGAAAGGGACCGTCGCATCAAAGCGCGGGTGACATTTTTCAAGTGCCATTAAAAAGAATTAATGAAAAATATACTCAACCAATCAAACACGTGGCATATATGTTGGTAGTTGGGGCAAGGAGACGGGGCTCGATTCGGGTCGGACGATCTTATTGGTTCCCAAAACACTTACCCTCTGTGAAAAGAATTAGGGTTTTCATTGAATAATCTCAGACAATTTAAATTTCAGCTATTTTTAGTTTTTCACTCTTGTTTTTCCGACAATGAAGAATCGGAAGCCGAACGAAAAAGGAAACGGCGACCGTATTGATATGGAGGGCCCGAAACCGATAACTATGAAGAAGCAGAAGAACATGAAGCGATTGGGAGGAACTGGTCTTTCGCTTCAAGCATTCGTTAATGCCAAATCCACCACCAATCACTACAATCCGGCCTTAATTAGTATAAATTTCCTTCTTGTCTTTGTTTGGGGTTTTGATTGTTGATATATTGATAATTTCTTTTTTGGCCTGATTTATGATTTCTGTTTATTTGTTTCTATTTTAATCTTGTTTACTGGGAATTGTTTTTTCTCAGAGAAGAAAAGGGAGTTCTATAAGAATGCGAAATTTGTTAACAAGTATAGAAAGTCACTAAAGCAACAAAGTCAGGGGAATGATCTTCCTTCAGCAGTAAAACCCCCAGAGGTTTGTTACCGTCTAACTCGTTTTAGATTATAATTAGCATGCTTTATGTTTTTTCTTTTTCTGTTTAAATTATAGGAGGAACAGTCTAGCTCTTAATTGGGTTGAGACCTAATTTGTTAAAAATTTCCTGCATTAAGCTCTAACCTTTAATAGTGTTCATTAGATGAATGACCAAGCTTTTAACTTTCACGTTGAAATATTGTTGGATGGCAAGCATATAGGATTTGTGAATTTGGAGCTATCTGGTACATGATATTGAGTACCAAAATTGAAATTACTCTTTGAATGAGTCTTTCAAAAATTATTCATTTTCTATGAAATGCTTGATGATTCGTTCAGCTGAAAGGACAGATGATTCTGTTGGAAACATTTAACCCCAATTTTATATCAAAACCTAGCTCGCATCTAGACACAATCTTTGATGCATATCTGCTTTTAGAACATACTGAGTCTAATAATGCAAGGGTTGTTACAGGATGAGAATGAAGACATAGATGATAGTAATAGGACCAACAAAAGGAACAAGAAGAAGAATAGTTCGCACAGTTTGAGAGAATTGTATGAGAAGCAGCAGGAGGAGAAAGAGAAGGCGAGGATGGAGAGGGAGGCAATTGTTCAAGCAAAGAAGGAGCAAAAAGAGAAGGCTGAAGCTCAGAGGAAGGCAGGAAAGAAGCAGATGTTCAAAAAGACACGACATGGTCAACCGGTAATGAAATACAGAATACAGCACCTTTTGCAGTCCATACAAAGTTCATCTAGCGCGTCAGTTAATAAAAATTAGTAATCTAGAATCTGTTGTTTCTTGGTTTTGTACTTTATTAGTGCAAACAGTAGCTGATTTAGAGAACATAGTGGTGAAACAGGGGGATTTCAGCAATGTGGTATTAATTGCCCATAAAAGGGGTTTTTCTTCATGCTGCTGTAGAATTTTTGGATGGCTTTTTTTTGTTTTTGAAAATTAAGGAAGATCATTTCATTATAAGGAACTATTACTTACAAAATAAGACAGTGATCAACTGGTGATCCTTCAGTCAATTACTGTCTTAGGATGGCTTACAAAAAAACAGCCAGGCTACAACCTGTTAAACTACTCAGAGCACATAAATCCACATCCTTGCTATCAGACTCATAACATCAAGAAAAATCTCAACAGGGTAAACAGCAGTCTCAGTAAACCAAAGACACCACCATAATAGAACAAGTATGAGTAAGAAACATGACCTGTGGCCTGTTTCCTCTTCTTACTTCTCCTGGAAACGTTCAAGGGTGGAGCTCCTCTTGACCTCCCATTTTCATGTCGCCGTGGCGTTATGAAGTTAAGGATAAATGCACAGTAAATCATTGGTTCTATCCATACCTAACTTGGCCAGATTATCAGCTTTATCGTTTCCTGACCGTGGGATATATCTAAGCTGCCAGCCAAGCGCTCTTTCTCGAAGGGCTTTAATTTGCAAGATCAATTGCCTCAAATTTCAGGGTGATGAATCCGGTTTGTCTATCCAAGTAACAGCATTTTTGGACTCACATTGGATGTTAGCGCAGCCTGAAGACACCCATGCAGAAGCTACAAAGATCACTAATGCCTCTCGTAAAGCCAAAACTTCAGCTAAGTTCGCGTCCCCCCACCCCGCCCTTTTGGAAAGGATTGCTTTTTCTGCCCCCTTGTCATCTCTCAATATCCCCCAATTCCAAAATATCTCGGGCATCCTCTAGCAGCCCATCCGTGTTAAACTTGAACCACCCTGTTGGCGGACATTCCCATCTCACCAAAATGGGTTTTCACAGCAAATCTAAAACCATCATGTTGGTTTTTTGATATAAAGTATGAAACAGGAGCAGTTTGTCTGCATATTTATCGCTGATGTTGATTTACCATTCCCTATAATGCAGTTCCAGTTTTATTTGTAATATTGCTAGGAAATTTACTCAATTTTCAAAGTCAGAACTGGTAATCTTTCTATTCACATTCAAGAAACTTTACCATTATGCAACTGTGTTGCATGAATTGTTGAATTTTTGTAAGCAAAAATTTGGAATTAAGATTGCAGAGTCCATTTTCATGGTCTTCATCCACAAGAAACCTCCCTGGTTTATCTTTATCACTGCAAGAATCTAAACGGAAAGGATGGCAAAACCTATATCACTATCATAATCTGAACATACCACAAGATTAAGGTGAACATAACCCATCTAAAGGTAAACCAGGCTAGAGTTCTGGTAACATTTATGAAGACAACTCCCCCCAAATAAACTAGAAAATAAAACTCCCTGATACAACTAACTTGGAAGAGAAGTGAGTGACCAGGAGCCTTCCTGTCCAGTCCAATATCATCAAGAACCTTCTCAGGCTATACGCCTTGCCACAAGTACAGCTCGCCGAGGAGGTGGTGGGATGCAGATGAGCATGAGGGTGATAGCAATAACCAGCGCCATTAGAAATCGCATAAGATCCAAACCGTTGCCTTCGTTTAATTCGGAGCAGATAACTTTCCCCATTTTCGATAGGATGAGCAACGATTACCCGTTTTCTGTCCCAAAAGAAGGGCTTGGAATTGAGACTTGGGAGAAAGGAATGCACATTCCATACATGTTTATGGTTCTTATATTGCTTGGACTTGAAGTCAACTAGGATATGGAAAATTTTATTCTAACTGCGTTTCCATTGGTTTGATGTAAACTCCTGGGAAAGCTTCAAAAAAAGGTTAGCTGCGAAATGTGGACTTTCCATGACTACACGATAATGAACAGAAAGAAACCAATGGCTTCGTCGTAGGTTCAAAGGACTGCCGTGGAAAAGCAAGACAGTGAAAGCGTCAAACCGACGCACATCGCCAGATGAAGACCACCCTTGGCATTAAATCAGAGTCATAATCAGTGGATTTTGACTTCAAGCTTAGTCTTCTTTAATGATAATTTGTGTTAATTAAATTCCTAACTAGCATAATGTACTAGCATCTTTCAAGTTGTCAGTTTATTTGGCGCTAACATCTCAACATCAAGAAAAACTTGTGGCTTCAAGTAACCTTGGCTCCTTTCATCCTATTTAGTGAATGGTGGGAGGCTAAGAGAGAGGAGGAAGAGGGAATCTAAATCCTACACTTCTTATGAGTTATGAAAAAGCCTTTGGTTTCTGTTTCTCCACAAATATTGAGCATTCTTCTGTATCTTTAGTAATCATATTCATGTATTAGGACTGTTTGATTTTTCTCAATCCGTAAACTAGGTGAAACTTTCGGCAATATTTTAGTTGATTGTCTTCCATTCGGACTCCAGGTTTTTAAGTGTGTTGAAATTAAGTGGTCGAAAGCCACGTACGTGGCTCGATAATTTTAAAGGGTAAAGTGTTTAAATATTCAAATAAGATCCTTTTTATGAAAATTAAAAAAATATCGTTAGTTCGATATCATTACAAACATATTACGTTTAATGAAAATAAAAAAATAATTAAAAATTATGAGAATTGAAAAATGATAAAAAAAATAGAGATTTATTAGATATATAATTGAGAAAGTGAAAGAATATGTAATTTTATTAATTATTTTGATTTTTACATAATTTGAAAAGTGAGATAAATAGTTAAAAATTAATAAAAAAAATTGAAAGTGAAAGAAAATAAATATTTAATAAATACTTAATTTAAAAAATATTTTATTAATTATTTTAATTTTTATATATTTATAACATAATTAATTATATTATATAAAATTATGAAACGTATAAAATTATGGGACCTAAAGCATTGGTGGCTTTATGCTAAAGTCGGGGCCGGCTGCTTTCATCTGTAACAGTGCGTGGTAATCCCCTTTATTCTTTACAAGTAGTAACAGTTAATCTCTTCGTCCACATCAAACAAACTTTATTACAATTTGGTTTTATTGTATTACCTCTTACAGCTGTTTTACATCAACAAATTCACCTTAACATGCAAATTTTGGGACATGAGTTTGTACTATCCATCACTCAAGGCCCTTAAATTTCACCAAATCATAGAACATAGAATTCCGTGATGGACGAGATAAATTCAGTCTTCCGATGTCCTATAATAAGAGGACAAGTAGAAGCTCTGTTACAAATTTAGATTCGTATCAGACATTACAAGATAAATAAGCCAATATAATTAGCCGCACCATCCAGAATTCTCAACATATGACAAGCCTACAAACTTGAAAAAAAAAAAACTAAAGTCCAAAAGAAACAGCTACGTATATTCAGGGAAAGTTTGCGATGGAAAAAAGGAAAAAACCTTTCACAACCTCGTCAACCGATACGATGTGTGACAACCATAGCTGGCCCTCGCCGGGGAGGTTGACTGACACAGGTGAGCATGAGGGCGATAGCGATAACTAGTGCTAGCAAAAGTCCCATGAGATCCACGTTCAAATCTATGCAGAACTGCCCCATCTCCGACGGTATGAGAACCAGCTAATTCCTCTCTTTTTCTTCTTGCCCCAGTGGAGAATTTAGGAGAAGAGAATGGATTCACCTTTAATTCATGTTGAGGCGGCTCTTGCAATTTTTATTAAGTCAAGTCAGATATGGAAAATTTGATCGTAGTGTTCGGTTTCATTGGCTATAGGACGCCTTCCGGGAAAATTCCAAAGGTTGTTAGCTGCAAATTCTTGACTTTCCCTGACTATTTACACGACAATGACTAGATGAGAATATAAGCCAATAAGCAAATTCAATGACACTGCTATGCAAAATGAAAGTATAGGCATATAGATGGGAGGCCTAGGATTTTTTATTGCAAAGTTAGAGGTGTGAGTTGTGACTAGTTTATTTGAAATGATAAAATAATTTAACTGATATAGTTTGAATTGCATTCTTCACCTTTTAGGTGTTATATATCATCTATATTAAAAAAAAAATAAGATGAATCTTATATTTATAAATAATTTTTTTAAAATTAATAATATTTTAAATTAAAAAGATAAATTCGTGACATTAAAATTTAACCTTAACTATAAAAGAAAATACGATTTGGATTCAATTGAACTTTGATGAAACACGATCTGGGTTTACACAATTGAAGTCTACCCTCTATGTTTCAACATCAATGTCAACGTCCTGGTCTAGTCTCTGAATGTAAAATTTTGAGGTGCATTGTATTGACATGGGTACACTACATCATGCATTTTCTTTATACCTCATTTAGTATCTGATTGGTTACAGCAACAGTATGTTTGAATGAAAATAAACAAGCCAAATGTTGGCCAGGGCCCAGTGAGTTCCATGGCAACCCACGAACCCCAAGTTCACCAGTCATAACTGGCAAGTCGCAACCATCTGCTACACGTGATTACGTATTGACGTGGCACAAATTTATTGTCCCTGAGACGTAAAAAGGCCAAAAATAAATAGGAGAGTAAATAAACAAATAAATGGAATGCTATGCAAAAGGCAACAAAAATGATGCAGAGCATATATAGTTATTATCATTAGTAATAATTATTTTGGCAGCCTGGGAGGCCACCTTGTACAATCATGATTCTCTAATTACAGCAACTTGGGGCGCCTCTGTTTCAATACTTAAATAGATTTGGGTCCTCTTTCTTTATTATATACCGGATCACTTTTTACTGAACTGAACCCATCATAAGTGTTGATGTCCTGCACACACTAGCATCAAGAATTTGACCGTGTGATATCGTGATGGGGGTGAGAAACAGTAAAAAAAATCGGAGAGATGAAATCAGCAACAATCATAAGTAACACAGAACATCATAAATACACCCAACGTGTGCCCACCATCCTCATTCTTCATTTTTTCCCCACTTTACTTTCACACGCACAAATGATAAAATCCCATCCCTTTTACTTGTACCTACTTACTTTGTAATGCTCCTATTTCCTATATATGTTATAAGATATTCTAGGTCGGCTATTGGTTGGGGGTTGGGGAAGGTGTTTGTGATATGTTGTTTTCTGTCTCTAATTAATGTCGTATAAATTAATTCATGAATAGTATTTGGCCTTTTTGATAAATCACCGTGGCATCGTCATCTTCATCATATGCTTAGAGTTATACATATGTGAGGATGAAATGAAAGAGCCCAAGGAGGCGGGAGGAGGGTAAGTGGTCATCAGAGAGCAGGTGGTGGTGTAGAAAAGAGAGCGTGAATGAAGCAAAAAGTTGTGGACGCTAACCAATGTCACCGAATCTATCACGTGGCGCAACAGTCGAGGCTCATAAATTTGAAGGAAGGAAAATAAAGTGACAGTTACCATACCTGATCTCAGAAGCTGAGCTGAGACCACCTTTGCCTCCTTTTTCTGATTCTGCTGTCTCCGTAAAAACTTTTTATGTGGAGGAGGTAAATCATTAATGTCTCGACTGTTGCCTTTTTGTTTGATTATCATAAGACTAACAGGTTAGATTATGTACTATTGGTTGTTTTTTTAAAAACAAAAACTCCGTACAAACATATCCTCTAAAAGTCCTTCTGGTTTTCCTAATGCAAAGCCGTTTTTTCCCCTGAAACGAGGGGGGACTCGGAGGAAGAAAAAACCCTAGTCATTTGGTTTTCTGGCAGAGAAAGACAGCTTTATTTTGTTGATTTCAAACTCCATGGAAACTTTGAGCCTTTGACAATTAGCTTCGCATGCATTCCCACAAACTCTAGTCCTGGTGGAAGTGTCTTCAATCATGTTTCCAAGTGCGAGGTAACGATGGCAAAGTTGGTGAATATTGAAATAGCTCAAGGAATGGAGCTTTTGCAACAACCTTTGAATATTAGCGTCGGGTTCTCCAAATTGACTAAATACATGACGAGAGGATTTGAAGACCAGCGGCAATGAACTATTAACATGACTTTAGCCACCCTCTTTGTTTTTCTCTCTGCTTCTAGGAAATAACATGATAACCTAGGGCAGACACTGGCTCCTCCTAGATGCCTCCGTGGTTCAAAGGAGAATATAAAAAACAAGGGGGAGAAATACAGCGCATACAACAATAAATGGCAGATGGTGGTATTTGGGGCCTCTTTCAGCTGAGGCTGACAGATATCTAAATGCCATACCAGGTGTGTGTACTCAAATTAGTTACTTGCTGGCCGCACAAGTATGGATTCAGAACCAATTCTTTACATTAAAACTTTGAAAAGACTACTCGTAAACAATTAAATCACTAGCTATCATCACAAATTCTAGATTAACACAAGCAATCTGCCATAACGTGGACTTATCTGATAGTGATGAAGCCAAAAAGTAAATGCTAGGTTTCAAAGAAGCAAGAGCCGGAAAAACCTAAGAGCAACTGAAGCGCAATTCTAACATCATAAGCATGATAATAAAAAGGATGCATGGAACACTTTGAACTTTTATTACTCCGAAAGGCTAACAATGACACAATTACGTCCACAAGATAATTACTACCCCGAAAAAGGTGACACAAATGCATAAACATACAGAAGTCTGCAAATAGTATACATGGTAACTATGGGGAAACAAATAAAACTCTGATTAATACACAATAGCTGGAGTTTTCATCTCTTTATTAATCATTACTTGGTATCCGTTAGCTCAGCCAAGAGTAAAATGAATGGCAATCGAGCTCTCAAGCCTTGTATACCCTCCAAATTATGTTCCCACTCCAATCAGTTCTGCAATTATATTACGCTACATAAAATTAAATCGGGAACCATGAGTAGCATAAGGAGCATGTACCTGATATATCCTTCTTGAGATCAAATGAGCTTTAATATGTTACCTAAATTCACAGGGGATCTCTCAAGAAAGCCTCAATGCAGAATCTTCATCATCCATCGTCCAAACAAATGGAGGCATGTCAAATCTTGGCCCAGCAACAGACCTATATATGTAGAGCTTCTCAACTGGGCAGCTTTCTGGTCTTGAATCTGGAGGTCCCCTCTCATCTATAACTTCCACATTCAACCTGGGCATCTTCTGACCTAGCAGCTTACATGCTCCGAAACTCACAGAGCAAGAAGACATCCAAAGGGATCGCATTGTCTCCAGCTTTGCAGCATTGGCCAAAAGAGCCTTGTCCCCAAAGGAACAGTCCCTAATCTCCAGTTTCCGGAGGCTTTCACACCCAGAAAGCACATGATGGAGTCCCAAATCACTATCTCCTGCAAAAGCCACAGACAGCATCTCTAGCTTTTTAGCATATGTCCCAATATATTCAAACACACGATCAGTGAGAAGACCAGAAAGGGAAAGGCGCC
Organism: Theobroma cacao; assembly: GCF_053813885.1. NCBI lineage: Eukaryota > Viridiplantae > Streptophyta > Magnoliopsida > Malvales > Malvaceae > Theobroma > Theobroma cacao. The sequence goes on along the minus strand of NC_142639.1, from coordinate 36,001,533 downwards.
TGAGATCCTTGCAATGCTGTACAATGGCTCCAAAACCAACATCAAGTGGCTCAAGGGTCACATAATCAGGTTTTCTTGGCGCAATTATACAAAGTCGAAAACGGGTCAAGTTTGGACGGTTCTGGGCAATATTGACCAAGGCAGAATTAGTCATTTGGTGGCAGAAGTACAAAACTGACTGCAGCTTAGGACAACCCAAAGAAACGGCGACAAGGCCCTGTTCTGTCAAGGATACATTTGGTTCTGCACCAAATGGATCAGATGGAAACACCCGTAATTCCTGTAGGTCCTTGCAACTAGATGCAAGTGCTTCAAGGCCACTATCTTCAATGTAATCAAGTACCTGTAAGCATAACCTTCCTTAGCTATAGTAAAGATAATAAACAGAGACAAGTATTCAGAAATAGGCAGAGAAGCAAGATGCAATCAGCTACCCGAACATGTTATGGGACCAGTTAAAATGGGATCCTTGGACCACTTAAAGTTCACAATATATTTAGGGTTGGAATTAACTCCTGCTAGTGTCCAATCTTTTAATTATAGATAGCAAGTCAAGTGCAAAGGAGCAGCATAAACAAAAAGATTAAAAAAATGATACCATAACAAGCTTACCAATAGGCGCTGCAAACTTGGACAGTGGCATACAAGCTTTATAAGATCATGACTTTGTATAGTAGCGTAGCTCAAGTTTAATGACGATATTCTAGAACAGACAGAGTAAATAGCTGGAAGGTAAGCTGGGACCACATCCCAAAACCCAGACAAGCTCCTCAGTTCTTTGCAACTAGAAAAAGCTCCAGCCAAATTTGAGAAGACATCTGGTCGAAGCTCAGCTGCATAGGTACCAGTGCCAAATTCAACAAGCTGTGGTGCACGACGTAATATAGTGGCAATTTTATCAAGAGGCACTGCACGGTTGAGCTGAAGCGTCCTCAGGTTGGGACATCTACCTACCAAACGCTCTAAGGCTGAGAAGCTAACTTCATCAGATCCTAAGCAAGAAATATTAAGAGACACCAGGGATGTGTACGTCTCAGGAAAATGGCTGAGCCAATGCCCACTCAAATCATCCACTTCACTCTCTCGCAAGTCCAGCTCTTTCAGATTCCTACATCAGCAAGCAGAGTGCATAAAAATAACATACATGACACAAAAAAGGAATAAAAACAACAATTTGTACGTAGAAAAACCACCAAATCAAATACTACAATAGTTTTACTAAATTAAATCCAAGAATGAAACATAGGAAATCAAGAACATTAAGGTTGTTGAACAAAATTGAATGTTCAACAATGTCATTTTCATTGAAAACGACCAGACTACCACGCTAAAGTTACTTTCTTTTTTACAATTTAACTTGCAAGAAAAGAAAGTTAAATATTCTTTACGTGTCTGATTGCTCGGTCAACCATAACTATCACTAAACCAGAAAATATAGTTTCTCCAATATAAAGAATCCAGAAATTCCAAGACGGGATTAACATAACATAATTATTTACTGCTCTCTAACAAACAAAATGGACCAAATAAAAGAGAAAAACTAGGGGAAAAAAAAGACCATCAGAATCTTCAGTACCAGCTTGGAAAATTATTCCCTCCAACCCCAAATCAACAAAAGTTTTCGAAAGATATTCATCATTTATAACTATCCCAAGAGAGAAGGAATCTAGTTAAAGAGCAAGAAGAAATTCACATTCCCAGGAAGTAACCATCGAAAATCTGAAAAAAAAAAAAAACTCCCAAAACGAATCCGTTGATTACGAACAAAACAAGGTATCATATAGGTGAAAAGAAGAACAAGTGGTTTTGGCTAGATTTCCCACATTAGATATTCTTAAAAAGAATACAAAAACTAGCCTATCTCAGATCTGAGAAAAGCAAAAGCAGAAAAACAAAGAGAAGACAACTAAGTCAAGAAACAATGCTTCAAATCTACAAGTAAAGCTTTCGAACAGTTTTTTCCCATCAATTTGCATTATAAGACATTTAAACCAAACAAAAATCTACCTTTTCTTAAGACATCTGAAAACAGAATGAAAACTACTCCATTAAGAAAAATGTAGCTAAAACCAAACAAATTGGAGTTAAGCTCAACTCCCAAAAAGATTCAAACTTAAAACTTTTATTTTTCACCACAAAAGCTAAAAAAATTCCAAATATAGGAGAAATGAGTTAAGCAAACTCACTTGCAACTAGCAGCAATGGCAGCGAGTCCATCAGTTGAGAACCCTTCGCAAAAAGAAAGCACCAACACTTTGAAATTCTTAAACGACTTAGCAATAAGCTCCAAACTTTCATCCGTCACGACCATCCGTTTAAGCCGAATCTCTTCGAGCCATGGATAGGCGCCGGCCATCTCCACGATCCACGGAAGGATGTAACCACCCCAACCTTCTGGTACCAGATTGAAATCCGCAAAGTGCGGTTTCCCTTTCAGTTCGACGGATCTAATTTCCGGGAACCGTCTGATCATAATCCTAGGGCTCACAGCGTAACAGTTCCCGATGAATATCTTCCTCCGACACCACCGTTCGATCTCGTACCACGATTTGCACACCATCGATACCGCGTTTCGGTCTTTATCTGATTGTATGAACGAGAAGACATGCTCCAGCACCTCATCTGGGAACGAATACGCCATTTTCTTCTGCATTAATGAAAAATCGAAAAGGAAAACAAAACACACACAAAAATGAAACCTTTTGATTGAAAAGATGAAAAAAATTCTCTTTTTTTGCTGTTTGGTTTCGCTGAAATTTGCGTTTTGTTAAGCTTTTGAGTTCGTTTTTAGATCTGAAACGCCATTAACGAAGCTTATAGGGAGCAGAGAGGTTGGAGCTGAAGAGAGAGAAAGTGAAGTGAAAGACATATACAAGAGAGGATAAGGATTTTTATTTTTGTGTTGGGAAGAAGGGTTAGATTTTAACCATGGTTAAATAAGTCATGTAAAAGATTGAGGAAGAAGGGAGGGGGTTTCAATTTTTTTGTGTGGGGATACTGATGGACGTTTAGGATAGAGACACGTGGTGGGGAAGAGATGTGGGCCGTAGGATGGGCGGTGGGAGGGGGAGATCTTATCCGTTGGCGACGAAGCGGAGCCGCAGAAAACGGGTGTATGTAAGAGAGTGTGGGGGCGGAGGTGGGCGAGATTTTGGGGAAATATATCGTAAGGGAGAGGGACGAGATATTGGGGTAGCTAGCGAAGGTCGACGACGGGAAAGGAGCTGATAAAGTGTTATTATGTACAGGGGAGAGTGGTGGTGCAAGGAATCTCATGATTCGCGTAGCACGGCTGGATCTGAGGGATCGGATATTGCGGGGACCACAAGAAAGGGGTTAAAAATAAATAATGAGGAATGATCTGATGTGAAATCTGGTTATCATGACATCATGGCCGTCCAATCATATTCAACTGTTGCATTCAAAATATCACGCTATCATTCACCCCTCGAACTGCACCCCCATTTATTCATCTCCAACGGCCTTGATTCATTTTATTTCATTATTATTGATGATGATGATGATTTTTGTCTAAACCAAAAACAAAAAACGAAAATCCCTTAGCAGTAAAAATATATTTCAAAATCGAAAATAGCAGTTTTTCATCTGTAATTTTTTTTCTCATATTCAAAAAAAGGGGTGAGTCCAGAAAAATGAATAAAGTACAAATAGTGCACGATGCATCTTAATCAAGACCGTCAGATCAGGCCCCTTTTTCACAGTGTACGGACGAATTACAGAACCCAGAAAAAAGTTCACCAAGTAATAAATATTTTTCCTGCAAATGGTAAAAAAACTTAATATTTTTTGTAAAGGAAATTAAAAGAAAAGGTTAAAACGTCCCCACAATTACCTCAGGTTGCACGTACATGGCATCAGGGAAAATAATTGATTCTTTACTGCCCTCCGAGATGACGAAAATATCCCTAATCGGACCACAGAATTTGGCCTTGGCATTTCATGAATAGGAAGGGTAGTGTTGTCAGTTCGTGAAAAGGACATGGTATTATGGGGTTGCACTGTCTCGGCATGGAGTCCATAGAGCTGTCCTTTTTATGTCGATAAAGCTGAGAGAAGTTAAAAACGTCAACGGTCCCGATTTCAAGTTGGTAAAAGGTAAGATCTGAATCGTTGGATGGCGTCTTCGGGTAGGCGTCCTTATCGATAGCAACCGTAAAAGCTTGTCTCTACCTGTACTATACTGAAGAGGGCAAACAAAGAAACCCTCTTTAGTTTTTTGCTAATGATATTTTTTGTAAAACTAATTTCTGAATAGTTTGCTCAGAAATTTAGGTAATAATTTGTTTAATACAATTGAATCCCATAAATAATTAGGGAGCTGAGTTGTCCTGCACGTAAAGCTGATTGTTTAATAGGAAGAAATCGCGATTAAGATTTAACAAATGATGATTAATTAATAGTAATTGATTATTAAGCCCACGCACGGTTCTCCGGGAATCTCTCGTCCCCCTCGAGTGGGGATGGCTTGGACTTTGCTGTACGCTTGGTAGCGATACCGCCCACCCGTTTATTTTCAAAATGTTTTTGGAAATCGAATGAGATTAACAAGTAACAGAGGAGGAGTGATTTGTTCGTTGAGAAGTAACTGAGTTGTTTAATGCGATGATTATATTAAAGACTTTGTTATAATGTTTTTGGTCCTATCATTAAACAGTCTATAACCCTATATAATCTTTTTTTTTTCATATTTTATACCAACTTAATAATATAGTTAATCCTTCGCACGTGAAGCGCTTTATCCAACGTTGAGGGTCGGAGAAAAAACATAAAATAAATGCATAACGAGGTTTGTTAGCATTGACGGAGGAGCGAAATCCATGAGGGCACACATATCGCATTCGCAAGTTACGGAGATTAATGAGATTTAGCTTTTGATTCTGACGTATGATTTTATATGTATAATTTCTATTTCCAAAAGAGAGAGAAATCTATACGAATGCCTTTCAAAGGATGTAAATGACGTGGGGGAGAGGAGAGGAGAGGGGGAGTGAAAAGCTCAACTCTCACCAACGACGGTTGTACAGAGGGCCAATAATTGCTGGAGACCGGTAGCGGTGACAATGAAGTTAAGCATTAATGGTGTTTCCAACTATGGAGTCCTTGATGACAAAGTTCAACAATATGCATTTACTGATGGATTCTGAGTACCTCCCCACCCCCATCTGTCAATATATGTATCAACTTGAAAATGACATTCAAGCAACGAAATATTTTTTGACACTGCCCCATAAATTCAATGCACTCTCTCTCTTTCCTATATTGCCAATTTATTTTGATACCAATACTTCCTGCTTATACTCATACCAATTATTAATCATGCCCCCAACAACGCCAGACTTAACTTGTCACTTTACTATGCATTTATCATGCTTTGATCAATAAATACTTGTTAATGCTCTCCCATGGATAACCAACATTTTTATATTTTGCTTTTTGTTTTTTAATTTTACTTTATAATAATAATTTCAAAAGCAAACAACAAACAATAATAATTGTACATTTATGTAGTAGGGACAGTGTGATTTAATTATTTACATTACTCGCATAGCCCTTATATGCAACTAACTTAGATTTAATGTTAACAATCTTAGAATTCGGTGAAGAGAAGCATAGGGGAAAAAAAAAGGTATCATTATTGAAAAAATTGTTGAATTATTTAATTAAATTTAAATAAATTTTTATTTCATCAAATTTTATATTTTTATTTTACATTAAATAAATTTTTAAAATTATTAATTGATTAATTATCATTAATTAAAATATTACTTGTCATTTTATTTTAATCGAACATTGACGTGGATAGTGAAAAACATTATATAATTAAGTCATCATGCCACATCAATATCAAATATAACATATCAAAGTCACATAACATATAATGATAAGTTACGTTTTAATTAATAACAATTAATCAATTATTAATTATAAAAACTTATCATGTTCAAAATAATAACATAAAAATTTGGTTGAGCTAAATAAAAAAATAAGAACTTATTTAAATTTTTTTACAAATTTAAAGTTTTTTAAGTGTTATTTTAAAAAAATGACAAGGACTGATCATGAATTTTTTATAAGGAAAAGGAGCTTGTCTTAAATTAAAAATAAATAAAATAAAAGTAAGTAAGTAAGCCAATAGGCACCACTTCAGAGATACGAAGAAGTTTAAGAATTATTTTCACAAAAAGGGAATAATAATAAATTGTCACTTTATTGTAAACCATGAGTCCACGACTCTTTGGCGCATCAAATGATTTAAATGATAATATAAAATATATGTGCTACACCTGATGGAAAGCTAAGTTCGATTATGTTAATGTTATTATTGTTAATGGCCCTAATTAGTGGAAGAGTCTTCACCATGCTTTCTTATCTCATAAATAATTATATTAAATTGTTAAGAGAAAAAACAACTTTAACCAAATTTCATTTTCAATCATAAAAAGAAAATACTCATCTAGTGCTAGTAGTGAGAATTGAACAACTTTTTACATTTTGATATTATAAGTTTAATTGAATTCCAACTAACTAAACAGTCAGTAATCAAGTTTTAGACTGAATTAAAAATTAAACTAAAATCGTAACTGGAAATTGGAAGGGATTAATACTTTATACACATGCAATTAAATTTTTAAACTCCAGAGGTGAGATTAAAAATGTTGTCACATATTTATTTAATTTTAAAAATTTCAAAAAAGAACAATATATAAAATAATAATCCAATTAAAATATGTTAAAATTAATTCAATTTTATCCAAGTTAATTTTAGCTTATTTGCCAAGTGGGTAATTGGTGGGGCCAATTTGTATAAACTAGGATGCGATGTGGTAAAGCTTTTGTTGACCACAAATGGAAAAGAAAACAAACGAAAGAGAGGGGAGGGGGCACGCACTTGAACCTACTGTATTTTGATGGCTCCCACTTGGGGGAATCTTTACAAAAGCTAATGTTATCATTGACTGATTATATAACCATCGAAAAATTTCAAAGGTTATAATCATCAAAGTAGAAACGTTTCAAGGTTAACAACAAACATAAATATCAATAAGGAAAAAGGCTGAGATGATTAGATTATTCTATCCAACTAATCTTGATTTTACTCCCATATATATCATTGCCTAAAATGTAAAGCTATGTTTTAAGTAGAAGTCTCTTCCCAAGGTGTGTGGTTTTTGGAGGGTAGGTGCTTTGGCTTTACGCAATGTCCAAAAGGTAGATGGGAGTTGGTAACCACAAGCGTTTACCCAATTATTGGGAGATCCCATTTTGATGGGTATTGGTTTGAATTGGAAGCTTGGAACTTAGAATAGTTTGTACCCCCACCAGTATGAATGCTGCTCCTAAAAGCCATGTGATTCTACCCAATTCTCTTCTCTACTTAATTTTTAAAATATTACTATGTTTTCAAGTAACACCACAATGATTACGACTTAATATATTTAATTTTAAATGTTTTAATCTTGAATTTTGTAAATGAAATTTATATATATATATATATAATGTTAAGAACAACTCTCTCTTTTAATAATTTAAATTACATTGGATTTTCACATGGCGATTGTTTTTGTTTGATAGGTGGGGCGGGGTAGTTATGGTATATAGTTTACCTCGTCCCTCTCCATTCCCGCTTATACTATTATTCTATTTATACCCTTATGACTAGGATCTATGTATTTAGAGATTTTTAACTAGTTAAATTTAAATATTTATGTTGATTTTAAAAAGTTGAAACTTACTATGATTAGAATATTTATTTTATTCTATTAATTCTTTAAAATTATATCAAGTTTGGTATATTAAAATTTGTATCAGACACTTTTGTTTATTTAAAATTATGATAGTTTTATATATTATCATGTAAATTGACACGTAGGATTTACCAAAAAAATAATTATTATTAATAATAAGATGAAAGTATATTTATCACCTGAAAGAAATGGCTTAACAATACATGTTGCAAATGCCACATCCCTTTATACGTATTTTGCTTTCACCAATTATCGGGTGCAATGGATTTAATCGAATAGTTTTATGATACAATGATATATTTATTAGACCGAACTTTGTAATAGTGAAATCAATCGACTAAACACTTCTTGATGAAAGATAGAATAATCTTCTTACAAGGTTTCTTGCAATAAAAGATGTATAAAAGATTTGATCTATTTAGAAAAAAAAAAAAAAGGATTGATATCAAAACTAGTTGTCTTTTGTTGTATATTGAAATGGTCTCAATCTTGGATATTTATAACAAATTTTCTCAAGAGACACATATTTAATTGGTGGTTGTTGGACCAATTTTCTTTTTCAATTATAAATATGGAGAATATACCTTTTGAACGCCAATAAGTTCCATATATTAGCAACTCTTTATGATATAAAGATAACTTTTTGAAAAGGTTTAAACACTTATAACTCTAAAATAATCATGCAAATTTAAAATTCAGATTTTTTTAATGCTAATCGACTAACCCTTTGAAAGTTTTTAGATTTTTAACTAATATTCGATTTATTTAGTCTAATTAGTTGACTAACATGCTTTAGAACCAAATTTTTACTTTTGAGTATGACCGTTAATCGACTATTTGAAGGTTTTAACCAAATAATTTAGTCTTGAAATCTTCCAATTCGCCTCTGCATCATGGTAGTTAACTAACAACAAGATTTAGTCAATTAACAGTTCATAATTGTTCACTTAATCGACTACTTTATCAAATCAATTGAACTTTTTAAACGGATCAAATTTTGTGTATATTTAGGAGGTGTTGAACTTGCATGAAGAAGATGAGTCAGGCTTTGTGCAAGGCCGGCTATATTTAGTTTCTCTTGAGGCTTCCTTAGTACCAAAAAACAAAGGAATTTTGGGGTCCTTTTGCTTGCAGTGACCTCGTTTTCTTTTTCTTTTTTCTTTTCATGTGTGTTTTGCGTAAATCTTATATTCTTACCTAGGGGCTGAGCCTCATCATGGACAAAGCCCCCCAAAATTTTAAAATTTTTTTACATACTTAATAAATTTTTAAATTTTTTTTATAAACTTTCTTAATGACCCTCCCAAAATAAATTTTATTTAATAATTAATACAAATAAAGAATAACAAAATAATTTCATATGCTTCACTCAATTTTAAATTTTTTTATTTTTTTAAATTTATATTATTATTATTATTATTATTTATTTTTTTATTGATTTTTATTCTATTTACTCATATATTCTAAATCTCTATAAATTTTCTTTCACAAATTTATACAAACCATCAATCATATTTTTTTTCTTTCTTGTTTATTATGTCATATGTGGATTCTATCTTTTACTTGTTATGTTCTTCTTATTTCTATTATGTGAATTTTTTTCTATTATTTTAATTTTTAAAAATAAATAAATTATTATATAATTTTCAAATATAAGTTACACTGTTGCGCTATTACTTAGAATTTCATCAATATATCATTATTTATTCAGAATAATCAATGCATTGTAATATGTATATTGCAAACTTTAAGTAACAAAGATATAAATATAAATTGATAAAATAAAATAATTGTATTTCTTTCAATACAATTTTATTTCTTATATTTATTTTTAATGGCTCTCAAAATATTTTTTTATTTAATAATTAATTTTATTCTTCAAACTGTTTGATAAAATTAGAGTCATTATGGTTAGCATATTGCTAGTTAAGCCTAACAAATAAATTCTAAACTAATATGTTAAGCCTATCAAATTTACAAAAAAAATAAAAGTGAGTCTACTAATCTGAACCCATTAAGTTTTAATATAAATCTAAACCTATTATAACATATTATATTTTAACAGTTAAACCTAATAGTCTATCATAATATATTATATCTCAATAATATAATCTAATAACCTAATATGTTAATTAGCAATTTAAGAGGTACATAGAAAATAAGAGGAGAGCTAGGACACATAAAGTAAAAGGACAATTCATTTAAATTTGAAAAATTATTTTCTCTTCCATTCTTGCACGTAAAGTGTAAGAGAGATTTATTTTATAATTCCATTCAGTCATATATATATATATATATATATATATAAATGACACGAACATTACTATTAATGTGTATTTTTTGTATGTTCAATATCTTTCAAAATTTATTTAATATTTTACATGAGTGATAATTAAATTATATATAAAATTTTCTTTAAATATTTAATATCTTTTTCTGTTTAACCCCATTTTGCAAATGCTTTAACTCCGCCGCTGTTCTTACCCCATCCTTATGGTGGATTTTCATGTCTAAGGTGCGAGGAAGAGAAAAAGAAGGACATGTGACTTGATAAATCTTTTTGCTTTATTAAATGTTAAAAATTAAGTATTTATTTAAAAAAATTATAAAATTATTTATTAATTGAAATTGGACAGCATATGATTCATTTCAAGCGTATAGGACTTATGTAGTCTTAATAAGGATATATAGACAGGTATGTAATTCCTGTAAGATAATGAAATATAATAAAAGTAAGAAGAAAGTAGTATTAACAATAAGATCTGAAAATCATAATGGAAAACCATATGCAGTTTGACTAATATAGTAAACATGGATAAATTTTGTACGATAGAAATGCAATTTTGCATGATTACGCCTGCATGTGACATGCAGGACTAGTTGTAGGAAAAGCCATTGACTGTATGAATATTGTCGAGGATAGATATTATTTTTGACTCCAGGGGGAGAAAATGACATTGTTCACTACATCAACTCATAAAACTTTACCTTTTCAAAAAAAATCTCATAGAACTTTACATATATATATATATATATTATATGGCTGGCACTATCAATGAAAGAATATCTTTTATTTTGAATTTTTGTGAAACGATAGATTTTAATAATTTGTCATATACATCCGACCTTTTTCTTTTGGCATTTTCAGACCACTAATTTGCATGAAGTGTAGCCAAGGCAGGTCCTTTTCACATAAACATCCAACATTACATCCCTCTTACTCTTTAATCTTTCCCAGTCCATTTCTTTTTTTTATTATATTTATTTAGGCCATGTGTATATGTATAGTTATCTATAAATGCATGTATACAAATTAAAATTGTTTTTTAATTTGTGAGTTATTATGTATTGCTTTCCAAGAAAGTCAATGACTTAATTGACTTCTACAAAGCGATAGCTCACCTTTTCTACTCTTTTCTTCTTTCTTTCGCAACAGAGAGATGTAACATCAAGCATCTTGTATATAATAAAAGAAAACAATGGAAATTAGTACTAGAGTGTTAACATATTAGTGATCTCACATAAAAGCAGAAATATTTGTGTTTTGGGTACTATGCATCAAATTAAAATTAAAAAGAAAACCAAAAGCCCTAGAAAAATTTTATAGGGAATAAAGTAAAAAAATGAACAGTTAAAAATCCAAATGTACTGTACTAGGACGAATACGCCCGCTCTCTAAACTGGAGGAGTAAAAATAAAAGGGTTACTGATATACTTGAGTGCGGAGTAAAAATTAAAACCCGAAGAGGTTAGAAGCCCAAGAAGTGTAGGGACATTGCAATGAAACAAAAACTGGCTCGACTTTTACTTGGAGGGCGGCCAAAGTCTGCCCCCCTACTGCCGCCCCTGCACTGTCCTATCAACTCCAGCAGTGTGAGTTGAGACACCCAACTTTTGCCCCCTTCCCTCGCCCTTTTACTCGCATCCAACGCAACCTCATCTTTAGGCTTTAAGCCTCGGACCAAGGCTTTTTTGTTTTTCTTTTTTTTTTAATAAAAAAAGTTAGAAAATTTGTTATTATTGCATGTTTGTTTTATCATTTTTAATTCTTTTAATATTTTTGTTATTTTTTTCTGGTATTTATTTTAACTTTTTATTTACTTTTTTATATTGTAAATTTTATTCTTTTTATGAAAAAAATAAAAATCAATTAGAGGGAATTTTCAAAGTAATACTTATTTTTTAAAAAATAAAATATATTTTTCCAATATGATCTTCTATTAATTTTAAATAAAATATCTATTTGATGCTATTTCTCGTTGAAATTTATAATTAAAAATATAAAACATTTCTCATTTTAAAATTTTATGTAATTTTAAAATAAACGTTGAATTAGAGGCCAAAAATATGGTATATACGTAAAGCAAGAAATGTATAAAAAAGAAAAAGAAAAAGAAAGCTTTACATAAGTAACAGGCCCCCTCAGCAATGACATGATGATCACCGACCGACAGGCAACCCCGTCTTGGCCTTTAACCAATGGTCGTACGTGCGTGTCCTCATTTGATTCGCTACCTCCTCTTCTTTTCTATTCTTATAAAATGATCTCCTCACAGTTTGACTGCTGTTTTCGTTCTTGTTTATCTAAGGTAATTATAGTTTTATCAAACAAAGAAAAAAAGGTGTAGAAAACGTGGGGAAATTACCCTTTGTCACGCGATTTCAAAAGACCAAGTTGCTTGCAAAGTTGGGGATGTTACCTGATTTCTGGCGCCATCACATTAGAACCCTAGTACTAGAAATTTCCATAATTGAAATGAAGATGGCGAGATGAGTGGGTATTGGTTGTTGTGGCATTGGGTTCACCGATTAGCTTTGACTTGTTTGCATGGGACAGCTTTTATATATGATATGTATAGATATATGTGATTCAAAAGAATTTACTTTGCCATAATGTTTTATATGCTTTTTGAAAGTAAAATTTCAGTTCAAATTGGATTCCATAACCATAATAATGCATACTGGTAATAGGTGAAGTTAATATATTAAACAATAAAGAAAGACTTCACTCACCAAACCCAGCACCTAATGCGACAAATACGTACAATTTAAGAAAGAAAAAGAAAAAGAAGCCGCATTAATTTCCCATGAATAGAGCAATGCATGCATGGTTTGCGGCTGATACATAATTGTAATGATGAGACGGGTTTTGGTTAAGTATTGTGTTAGCTCTGAGCTAATCAACTTATGAGGTTGTGATAATTAGTTAGGCTTTCTGAATAGATTGATTTTTTAGGTTTGGATTATTCACTCACATGGGAATGCTAAGGATAAGTTGTTTCAATTTCAACATTGATGTGATTTTCTATACCAAAAAGTTTAATTGTTTTTACAACATTTAATCCCATCAAATATTGATAAAGTCAAAACTATATCTAAAAGCAAACCAAGCACGACTCATGCTTAACAAATGAAGCATAAAAAACCAAGAAACACATATCAAATAACTAAGACAATTGACTTTCGAATTAATCTAATGATGAGTTAGGTTCCTCTCAAATATGTTGGGTATTTGGTTTGATAATATATGTATGCATTGGCTTACTCAAAAAATCAAATTTAAATATTATTTTTTTCAAATTAAAATAAAAAATATGGGTACATGAAGGAATAAATCCATCAGACCAAAGAAAGAAGAATATTCAATTTCAATGCCTTAAATTACTCTGAGATTTGAAGGTTCTAAGGCAAATTTAATTTTCACCAATAAATCTGGAATCAGTCATTATCTTATCTTAATTTGCAGTACATGGCTAGCCCAAAAAAGTGGCAGCATCATGTTCTGGTGACAGACTTTTCGAAAGTTCTTTACAAACTTTGTCCACTAGATGACAAGTTTAGCTTCAGCATGCTTGAGGTTGAGGCAATTTCAATTGATTAAACAAACAGGGCAAAGATAAAAGGGGAATAAAAAGAAAAAGAAATTGAATAAAAACTGGCAGGCCGTCAAAATTTGCTGGAAAATTCAGTGGAGTTGTCTTACTTGGCAATCAATAACCATTTGTCATGTGTGTCTTTTATCAAATACTATATGATTGGACTTCGAAGCATATGTTTATTGACTATAGTGAGCTTATTAATCATTTAGTTATCAGTTACTATATCAGCTTGGAATGTTATAATCATTCAATTGGCAAAAAAAGAGAAGGGGGGAGGGGGGAGTAGTTTCTACCCAATGTGTTGCCACGAAAATTGCCAAGTTCCTCAATGACTTTAGACTTCATGAATTAAAAGAACTAGATTTGGACAATAAATGCTCATAAACCTTCAACCAGCTAACGTGGGGTGCAAATATTGTTAATGGGTAACATCATTTGCCACAATGGTAAAGTGTATGGGACCATCAGTTGGTGAACCCTCACACCAAAATGTTAGCTTTGAGTTATCAATTCCATCTGTAGGATACGAGCAGTTTTTATCATGGGCCTTGCCCACACTCTTTTTTTTTTTTTAGTTCAATTAATGGCTAATTTTTAGTGGTCCTGATTGCTGAACATCCCAATCGAGCCACGCTTCCTCCTACAATCCAATGGCTATAATTCATTAAGTTACTTTTGGCCGTAAATGGGTGCCCTAAGTTGGACCACGCATCCAATTCAAAAGATTAATATGTCCCGATACTTAAGCCAACGGGGTCCTCTCTCTCTCTCTCTCTCTCTCTCTTGTCATTGATTTTGATGGTTTCTTTATTTCTCACTTAACAATGCACTCTGATATTGATGTCCGAGAAGAAGAGCCCCCCGTTTAGGTTCGGTCTTAGGACAGTCTTTACTTTTAACCCGTCCTTTCCATGTTTATTTACATAAAAGAAACAAATGAGGTTCCGCATAAAGACTTCTTCCCCGTCTCTCCTGTCGTTTCCCAGCAGGGAAACTCACAATCAGTGAAGTTTTGTTTCCAAGCATAGCCAAGCAATATTTATATAATTTTGTGATTGAAATGCAAATGTGAGATTGGTAAGAGTTAGCGTAAATCATAGAGAAAAGAACCCATTTAAGCAGTAGGGTCCCTTGGGGGCATTGAGAGCCAATGGTGATGAGGAACTGAGAGATCTTTGATGCCCCCATAGACTGGCACCAGGTGTCAGCTACTCAAAGCTTTGAAACTTCTACAAAGGCACATATCTTTTCCGAGCAATTAAAGCCTTAAGCGACGGGGCCAAAATCTATCTAATTAAAATTTTCACCAAAATTTTTCTGCACGTAATAGTACTAGTGCTACTCCTTTATCATTTTTCTTTTGATCTGTAGGAGTTTCAACAGTTGCAGGGCAGGCATAAGAACAGATGTGAAAGAATATTGAAAAAATGGAATGAGTTCAGGGGTCAGCCGCAGCAGTGGGATTTCCAGGATTGTTTTTGGGTGTACGGAAACTAGTATTGTTTAATTTTCTTTTTGAATAATTTAGTATTGTTTAATTAGGTGACCATGATTGATCATCATTATTTAAAATAACTAGAGGTACTTGTCAGAGTGCTAGCTGTGCACGAGTTGTATACTACTAGTACTGTACAAGATAATTTTAAGTAGAGCATACAAAAATCGTTGAATTAGAGAACAAGACAAATTTCCTGTTTTGTAGGCTTAAAACTGATAAATACTCAAATCAGAAGCTCCCCTGGCAAATTGTGGTTGCCATCATGGCTTTAGCCAATGGCTATATTTTCCCCTTTAAAAAAAAAAAAAGAAATTGTACAAGGTGCATTAGTTTGAGTCGGGTCGGCTGCCTGCCAGGATGTTTGTCCCTACGATTAGTGCTACGCGTCATGTGCAGATCATGGTAAAAAGGCTAGGCCAGGCATGATTTTATTTTATTTTTCAAAATTTTGATGCAATTCTAGGCTTTTAATTACATTTTTTGCGCATATATAAAGACTTATAATTTAGAAACATTTAATTAAATAATTACTACATAATTTTTATTCAAAAAATTAGATTTCAATATTTTTTGGAAATTTAATATATAAGAGTTAAATTTTAGGTAAAAAGATGGTTTAATTAACAAAAAAAAAAGTCACAATGATAGTATTATAAACGGTATATATTATTTTTACATTTTAAGTATTGAGATCTTCCTCATTAATTAAATTGAACTATATTGCATGAAACCATGCGGTTGCGCTATATATTGGAGCTATATAAGTAAATCATTTTCATTCTACTAGTATAAGTTTTTGTGAATTGCAATTAACAGTTTGCCCCTCATCTGATATAATCGTATATTTACATAACTCTTAATTAACAATTTGTGTGTTTTTATGAATTGGACCATATAAAATTAGAGGCAAGCATTTTCGAATACATAAAATATAGTATAATTGAGTCTCTCAACTTACTTTTTTTTTATTATTAAGTGAAGAATGATTTGAACCTATTCTCTAAGTAGAAAGATCATGCGTCAATTAATGAATCAAATGTTCGGATGCAATTTAGTCTCTTTTTTTTAAAATTAAAAAAAATAACGAGATTTAAATAATTATTTTAATATGAAATATATTTTTTTTATTGATACAAAAGTCACTTTCTCGTTGAGGTTTTACATGTTCTATAAGTTCTATTCGTGTCAATCATATTTTTATTTTCACATAAAATCTATAAGAATAATAAGTTTGCATCGATAAACAAACGTACATCATAAGTTTTTTTGCACAAAATCAAATATAATTTTTGATTTTACAGGTTTATAAGTTCTTCTCACATCAAATATTAATTTTTTTTGCAAAAAAAATTATCAATAAGAAATTTACATTGAAAAAATAAGAAATATTAACTTTTTTGTCACACGAAACCACTTGTTGTATATGGCTTTACATGTTTATAGCTTGTCCTACTATTCAATGCTATCAGTAATTTTATGCATCAAATGCAACATTAATTTACCATCCAACAAATTAAATTCTATCACTTTATTTGATACCTCATCAAAGTTGCATCGGCTTTGAGGAAAAACAACATTTCCTTCATTCAAATTCCTTACTCACAATTCATAAATCCCAATGAAAATAAAAATTAATAGTGGGCCTGAATGGTTAAAGTACTAAAAGAACTATTAAAATCCCATAAAGCCCAACCAACCAAGAAGGGCCCAAATTTGCTAAAACAAATTGGGCGGGCTCAAAGCCCAAAATGTTTCGAACTCCAAAAACGAAACCCTAACCCCGATTCTCCAACAGCTTCTATATATGGCCGCTTTTGATTTTCTCCTCTCCACGCTAATCGCAGCCGAAGCTCAAAATGTGAATCCGTCGTTCGTTAGCCGGGTAATTAGAGTTGGGATTGGGCTGAGTTTGGATTTTTGTGCAGCTGAAATTTTCATCCGATTTTTTTAATTAATCTTCTTCTGTTTTTTTTTTTTTTTTCAATCTTATAAACTATTTTAGAAATTCAGAGTGGATTATTTAACATAATAAAAGCTGATGATGAGAGCGTATGAGGCAGAGCTGCAGCAACAAATTATGCGCACCGTGTTGATCCTTCTGCACGGGTTGTTGTTTGCGTTGATGAATGTGCCAATATGCTAATCTGAGGCTATTGTTCCCCCCCTCTGATCTCTTTTTAATCTTTTCTGGTTAAGATGTTGCTTGTTTGTTTTCCTAAACAATCAGATATATTTACTTGTGTTGAAAGCAGAATGGTTTTGTGGCTTGCGAGTGGTTTCTTTTACTAATTGATTTCGAACTCTTTATAAACATAGAGGAGGGGATAGTCCAATGAAGATATGCATCCCAAAATGTAAAACAGAAATTGGGAAGAGCTACTGATAATGTGGTGGAGTTGATTTAAGTGAACCGGAGGTGACTGTCGAATTTGCAAACTGCCATTTGGACATGCTTTGGATATATAAAGCAGCAATACATCATTTGAGTATTTTTACAGGGAGAGAGTGCCCAATACGAGGATCAAGTTGTTTAGGCAATTACCTAGGTCAACTCAACTGAACCTAGTACCCAAACTCGCGAATTTAACTTAAAAGAGGATTTCATAGCTGTTTAGTTCAATCTTCACTACGTTAGCAGCAAACCAGTACGTTGCCTGGCAAGCATTTTAACGTGTGAAGACCAACGAGAATTTGCCAAGGCTTTGAATCAATAGTTCTTTATAATTGATTTGTGAGGTTAAATATTGTGTTCTTGGACAAATTTCCAAAAAAAAAAAGTGAATTTCGAACCCCGTGCAAGTGTAACTTGTGCATAAATATATTGATATAGGTGTAGCTTTGAATGATGGATAGGTCAATGAAAGACTAGTAGTTAAATACATAATTAGACTGGTAGGTTTTGTCTTGTGAGATACAGGTGGACTTGTTAGTCGAGCACTTGTCTTTTACAATGGTGCAACTTAAACCTTCCGCCTTAAGTAAACTCCCTTCCTATTTCTGCATAATGCGTCCAAACTTGTTCGCAGAGTTTTGAAAATATTTTCAGGAGGAGGATCGGCTCTTGATATTTCTATCTTTTACGGTCCTGCGTTTGCAGACTTGATATTCTCTTTGCCAACGCTTGCCGGTGGTGGGAAGTGGCGTAGACTGAAGACGGACTAGAAAGCTATTAACAGCAATGGGACCTGGTGGACCGGGAGGAGGGCCAGGAGGGCCAGGAGGACCTGGTGGATGGGGAGGACCAGGGGGGCCTGGAGGCTGGGGTCCTGGTCCAGGGGGGCCTGGAGGCTGGGGTCCTGGTCCAGGGGGACCTGGCGGCTTTGGTCCGGGGCCGGGAGGTCCCTGGGGCCCTGGATTTGGAGGCCCTGGTTTTTGGCCTGGTGGCTTCTTTGGTGGCTTTGCTGATGGTTTGTGCAACATGATATCTTCTTGGTAAGCAATCAATCTTTCTCCCCTATGCCCGCTCTAGTTAACTGCGCTTTGATTTTTCACTAAATTCCCGATTAATTTTGGGCTTTGCAGCTTCTACTGTCTATGCTGTTGTTGGCTACTACAGGACTGCTTTGGTGGACCCCGCGGTTATGGTCCTCCCGGGCCCCCATTCTGATCCCTTTCCTTTTGTGTGCTGTAGCAGGGGTCATTTGCTGCTTAGTCGTGCCTTACCATAAACATGAACATTACAATCTAGTTTTACTCTTTCTTCACTGCATCCGTTCCGTTCGTTGTTGTTATCGTCAATATTTTCATCTATTACTATGCAAAACTGGTATCCGCATTAATAAATGTTGTAAGCTGATTTCAATTGGGGAAGTTGATGCTGTTTGATTGGAGGTTTGGAGTTGGCCAAACAATGAATTTACTGTTTTATTCTTATTGTTTTTTGTCCAACTCACCTTAGAATGCCACATAGACAACATCTCCCTTTGCTTATCTGTAAAGAAATTCCCCACGTTGAAAGTTTGAGACCCGAATGGAAGTATAAAGAGTAATCGTTTAGGTTAAAGGAAATTCCATAAGTGGATGTCCAGGCAAAATAACCAGATTCTGCTCTTGAATATTTTTTTTTTCTTTGGCACTTGGTAGTCCCAATTTGTTTGAAAATTGAGATGCTGACTGAACTTTCAGCTAATTAATCTCCTCTTTATCTTCTCTGGTATTGGCTATTTCATATAATTAAGCTTCACATGAATGCGTGTTGTATGACTTAGGACCGCTCCAATCTTACATTCCCAAAGGGATGAACATCTTTACCAAATTCACATTCAAAAGGATGGATTATAGCGTCTCTCGTTTAACCATAACTGCCTGATTAAACCGTCCACTAGTAAAGTGTATGACAAACCATCTGCCTGTGATAAAACAAAAAAAGTCTCAAGCTTGAGGAGGCTGACTTAAAGCAACTATTTGCCTCGAGGACAGGCAAAAGATTCACCCATAACTTGAAAAGCAAACATCAACAATTGCCAAACCGTCAAAAGAAGTTCTGATTTAACATTTAAGAGGCACAATTTGCAAAATGAGGAAGTGGACATTTAAAATGGACAAAAGTCTCCAACAAGGAATCCCATTAACAAATCAAGAAACCACTCAACAGATTTCTAGTTTTCTCACTCAGTGATCAAAGAGAGGAGCATGTTAGCAAAGCACGGAACCGACAGCATGGTCATATCTCGCTCTTAATACAAACGGTTATATGTACAGCAAAGAACTAAAATAAACGTTAAATCCTAACTGCTCATATAGAAACCAGAAAGCACTGAAGTACCTAGAAATTTTTTGTAACAGAACATTCCAAGTCCGTAGCATGACAACTACCCTCCAAACCAACTATTTTGCATCTGGCAAAACCTGCAGTTAAAAACCAGGAGCTTCAACTACTTAAGATCCATTAGGAAATGCAGGATTACTATTAGTATGCTGACTGGGAGTTGCATAGTAGCAGGATTGGCAAGTCACTTTTACAGCTAACCACGTCACAGGATAGATTTTTTTCTTTTTTGGTACAGTTACTGGATAGATATTTTAAGTACGGTATTATATCTAATATCTGGATGTTTAAATCACATAATCAAACAAGAAACCCTAAAGAAAAAATGAAAACAACAAATCACTAAACAGAGTACAGAAAGGTTGAAATTTTGTATACCAATGGATAGCAAAACAGGCTTAACTATTTATCCTGATCCAAAAAATTAAAAATGCTTTGATAATGTTTATATTGAGATTTAATTTGTTAAAAGTTCAAGAGTTAAGCTGGACTCATACCTGTTTGCAAATCACTCACAAGCAATCTTAGTGTCGAAGCTACTAAGGCATAGATATTTTAAGTACGGTATTATATCTAATATCTGGATGTTTAAATCACATAATCTAGCATTCCCAGGCAAACAAGAAACCCTAAAGAAAAAATGAAAACAACAAATCACTAAACAGAGTACAGAAAGGTTGAAATTTTGTATACCAATGGATAGCAAAACAGGCTTAACTATTTATCCTGATCCAAAAAATTAAAAATGCTTTGATAATGTTTATATTGAGATTTAATTTGTTAAAAGTTCAAGAGTTAAGCTGGACTCATACCTGTTTGCAAATCACTCACAAGCAATCTTAGTGTCGAAGCTACTAAGGCATACGGCAAATGCCTGAAAAGCTGAGATTGGATACTGATAATCCATAGTGAATACATCCTTCCCCACTTTACCGAACTGGAGAATGACATTCTCATGCTCCTGCCCAGTAGCTCCATTCTCTGGAGATGCAACCAGCTGAAAATTTTTGACCGAAGCAACTGTCACCCGTCCATTGAAGTTCAGGCACCAGCACTGGAGTTGTTCATGCCACCTAGGTGCCTTATTCCTTAACACTAGCATTCCATCTTTCTGGCCAGATAAAGGTCCCAATTGGAAACTCTCTGTACGGGTTGATTTTGATCTAAAGAACGGTAGGGATGGGAAGGTATCCAGATTACTGTGTAGGAATTCAGTCTGTGTGGGAGCAACACCTCCAGGCTCAATAGAAGAGGCTGGGATGGCATCCATGACGCACTGCATTCTCCTTGGACCTCTAAGAATATTTTAAATTCAGTGAGCATACCAAAAAAGAAAAAATGAGGTGCTGAATGATGACCATACCAAGCACAGAGAGAGAGAGAGAGTGTGTAACTTTCAACATACAACTTACCTAGAACCCAGGACATTCAATTCATATGAGATGTGGGCTACAGCGTAGTTGCCAGCCGGGACTCGAGGGGAAACTTGCTTCATATTAATTAGCCTGGTGGAGCGGCTTTTAGTAACTTTCACTCCAGCATTTGGAGGCTGTGCATCATAGACTGTAAATTTGGTCCCCAAAAAGTTTGATCTGTTAAAGCAAATCAAGGTAAGTTTAGGTTTCTGAAATGATTGAAGTATCAGTCAAATTATAATCCAGTTGACAATACCTCAACTTTCCGATGTAGGTACTGCTTCCTTTTGACACATCATCACCATTTAATGAGATAATATAATCAGTGCAGGTAGGACGGCGGCACTTCCTTGCAGCAAGAAGGAACTTTCCATCATCATTTGAAGCTGCCAAGAAATTAGACAAAGCAAAACAATTTCACATATACAGCTAAGGGAAGATATACAGAGACAAAAAAGTCCTCAGTACAATTATGAAATAGTTAAGGCACTAACTTTCTATGAACCTAGCTGCATAAAATATCCATCAATATTTTCAATTCAATCATTAAGTATAAGTAAAATCCTCTGTCAGAAGACAACAGAACCAAGAGGCACAAGTGACTATAAATGAGAGTAAAGCTCTCAACACGAACCCCTGCCCCCACCCCAAAAGAAACATTAAAAATAAAAGCAGCTCACCCTGATTCAAGCCAAGGTAAAGATAATATGTTTGGTTGCTACGATTCCGCTTTATGTAGCACTGAAGGAGGGAGTCCCTTGGACCAGGCTGCAAAACAAAACAACCAAAGACCATAAACATGTGCCCTAACTTTGAAGATGCTTATTCACGGATAATTTGATGAATAACGAAAACTATTCCAAGTACGGACATAAGGCCTATAGTCTATTTTATATTAAATTATGCAGATACCTTTTCAAGCAATTTTACTGCCAAAGAGCTCTTAAGTTCACGATTCATCTCAAGAGCACAAATAGTTGGAAATGTCAGGACATCATGAAGGAGGATTTCGTGTTCTCAATTGATCACCTAGAATTCAAAATTTATGATGCAATAACTTTAAAAGAAAACTTCTAGTGATGCAGGATGCTGATACAATACCTAACATATTTCCAGCTTTAGATTCCTACACTTCCTAAAGAGCATAACCAAGCAGTCCTAGAATGCAATACAGCCCACAACTTGAGCAAACCAGCAGCAGGAAAATATTGCCCATCATTTTTCTCATTTGTCAGCACCATTCAACTGTTACTTATGAAAGCACTACACAAGAAGTACAACAGGAGCATGGAATCGCTACTATTTTGAAAATGCTACTAAAACATTCTTATTGCAATCAAACTTGAATAAAAAGAACAATTAAGATTCAAAGCAACCAGGCTAAACAGAATTGCTTTACGATCAATGCATAACCAACTGAATGCTGTCCAACCAAACAATAAATAACATATACTTAAGAGTAAAGAAAAAAGTACATGCTGAAATCTATTACCTGCTTCAATGAGATCGGGAATGTCAACTTGCCTGAAATTTCTGGGGTTTTCACAATTTCCTTCATAATCTCTCTCCAATTCCTACATACACCAGAACAAGCAACAACATTCTTTCGTGGAGGCCAAGTACTCTCTGATGCCTCTATTCTCATCAACACATCCCTTAACAGTTCAGGTGGCATGTTTGCCCAACAACTCTGCTTGAATGCATCAACTGTAACTGAGCTATCCTGAACTACCCTGTGTGACCTTGATCTCATACCATACCCAAACTTTACATCAAACCCTTTTCTGGATATACTCCCCAACTCCCCCTTCATGTCCTGGATGATGCTCTTAAACGACATTGATACCTCCTTACTCCTAACCCTCTAAAATTAAATGATAACTTAACAACGCACTTCACCTCCAAATATGCTAATAACTTAACAATGTACCTAAAAACATCCAATTTGCTTCCAGTTCTCTACACCGAACAACATAAAATCCCAAAATTGCAGATTTTATACGCAAAAATATAACCTAATGAACACTAAAGATTTGCATTTGGCACTTATATCCTCCCAAAAGTCTAATCAACCCACATTCCAAAAACTCTTAAACTTCGTACACAAATAAGCTAATACGCACTAAACAACATGATCCAGAAGTCTAAATAAGCTCGATTAAAATCCAAAAATTGAAGTGAGTCAGCAACCCGTCATCACCAATTCCCCTCCAGAACCACGTAGATGACCATAACTCACACCTAAAAGTAACACAACGACACAAAACTAAGCATCAAATACTTAGAATTGTATGTATACTACAAAAATTTACCCTTCGCAACAAATCGAGTAACTGAACAAAACGCAGCCGTGAAAAAAGATCAACAAACTTAAAAAAGCAATAATCAAACAAACACCCGCAGATCTCTCCCCTTATCCTAACTAACCAAGACCCATGATACTACCAGATGTTATAAATTGAGACAATTTATCAAACCTTAAAAAGATCAAAGCACATGAAGGAACATCCCGGGTCAACATGGATCGGGCTTCGGGTCATGGGGTCGACCCGGTTTTTTTTTTTTTTCCTTTTAGATTCGATGAAATCTAAGGTCCTTGGACAGTGAGAAAGAAGTTGTTGCAATAGCGGTTGCAGAGAGGAGAAAGTTAGGGCTTTTTGTTACGGTGGGTTTGGTGCTGTTTTTGTGTGGTGGAGTGTGGAACTGGGGTCAGGGACTTCGACCAGAATTTCAATGGGAGAATGGGTCCCATATGCTCCTTATCCAATACCGGCCTTTGTTTGTCTGATCCTAACTCCTAAGCCTAAGGCCGCCCGGATCCGGCTTTCCCTTGGGACCTTGGGTTCGCTCCTCTCTTACTTAATGAACTTCCAAATCGAATTTTACCTTGTCTGCATTCTTTGGTTAATCCGTTGGTGCTTGCATGCTTTCGAGAATTCTTCTCTGCGTCTGCTTTTTGAAGAATTAAATAATTTTCTTTTAGAAACTAAAAATTATTAATTAAATATCATTTATAATTTTATATGATGAATTGAAATTATTTGGCAAGTGTTGATAATATTCCCATAATTAAGATTGGCATTAATACTAGATAAGTAAGTTCATTTAAATCGAAAAAGATGATGACTAGATAGGATAAGATTTAACAAAAAAAAAAGATTAAATTAAATTATAGGTATATAGCAATTTGTTTTCTATAAAACATAAATTGGTATTTACGAAATTAAAAGTAGGATACCATGATTTCTTTTATTGCTATATAAATTGTTGTATCATACACGATTTTAAAGAAAAATATAAGTCCTTGGTAATAAGATAATTTGTTATATGTTTAAAACATAAAAGTAGGAATATAGTTTTTATTTAAGTAAAAACATATTTTTGTTTATTTTAATTTTAAATTATCATCGTTAATATATTTGTATTTTAATTATAATAATAAAAATTATCTAATGCACATATAAGAATTTTAATTCCATTAAATGATTTTCATTAGAATATGATTTCCTTTATTGGAAAATTTTCATTCATTTTATCTTTAAATTTTAATCATAATAAATATTTATATACCCATATGTAATAATTATTTTTTAAAAATAAGATAAGCAATATTAGTAAATGTGAAAGTAAAAATATTTAACCCACAAATTTATGTTATATGAAAATTGAATCATCCGACATCTTTCTTAAAGTAAGAAAGCTTGCCAAACCGACATGATATAAAATTATTTTAATCTTTATCTCATGAATTATTGTATCTACCAAGTACACGTGTAAAACGTTCTACTGAGAGATTTTACTCAACAAGGACAACATGAGAAAAGTAGCTTTAAGTTTTAACATGCTAAGATTATGTATAAAACAGAGAAAGGTGTACAAATGTGCATGCGACAATATTTGAGTTAATGAAATTTTTTCATATCAACACATATATATATATAGAGTACTTACTTAACTAAAAAATAAACAAAAAAAACAAAGTGGACATAGTTTGAACTACAAAATATTTATATAATGGCAAATTATGATCATATAACATACTATAATCATATATATATATATATATAGTTTATTATATTTGATTATTATATTTTTCTTGTTATGAGTGTGCCACGTCATACATTTCTATGTTCAACAAATATAAAATAACACGGAGAGGTACCCAATCTGAGAAAGTCAACCGCGTGAGAATGGGTTGGAGGCGTCTGTGGGCTAGCCCGTCTCAATTTACCCCAAGTTTTAGGTAAAGCCCAACCCTGTGTGAAAACTATAAGCCAAGCGTGGCTCGGGTAAAGAATTTTAATATTTTAGTGAAATATTTTTCAAAAAAAAAAAAATCCAAACCGACTCATCATACCAAAACAGGTTTTTAAATCGGTTCAATAATGATATTTGGATATTTAGTTTAATGGTAAATATTATTACTTTTTAATTGTATTTCTAAAACAAAATATAAAAAATATTTTTGAGATTCTTTAACTACTTAAGAGGTATTATAGTCAAGAAGAAAAAAAGGTGAACACTACAATAAGTTTAACCTTATTGTAAGGTAAATTAATAAAATTTTTAAAAATAATAAAAACCTGTATAACAAGTTAACAGATAAACCAAATATTTATTTTTTAAACTTATCTATTTTAAGATCATAACGTAGATAATTTTTAAACTTATTTAGTTTATTTTAAGTTATTGAACGTTTAATTCTATTTTGTTTTTTATTATAAATTATAAAAATATTATTATTTTAATATTAAAAAATATATAATTAATTTAATTCAATAAAATTTATTTACGTTAACTCTTACAAATTTACTTTAAGATTTTAAATCTGTTTATTACACCTTCATAAGATTTTACGTTAATTCTTACAACTTTACGACAAACCCTTCTAGTAGTAACTTTAAACTATAATTATTTTTATATTTATTATTTTTTATTTAAAAATTAAAATTTGTATGTTAATAAACACATTTAATCCAAGAATATAAATTTAAATATTATTTTTCATTAAATTTAGATTATTTTTTCTTAATTGATTTGTTACGTTAACTCTCACACACTTACATTAAGATTTAAATTTTAATTATTTCACATTTACAAGTTTTTACATTAATTCTTACAGTTTTTCGTCAAAGCTTTTTCATATTAATTTTTAACTATAATTATTTTTATCATTATTATTCTTTATTTAAAAATTAAAATTTGTATATCGTTAAACACTTTTAACTCGAGAAAATAGAAATTTAAATATTTATTTTTCATTAAATTTATATTTTTTTATTTAATTAACTTTTTATGTTAACTCCCACACATTTACGTTAATATTTAAAATTTAGTTATTTCACCTTCACAAGTTTTTACGTCAATATTTTTCTATACCAATTTTGAATTATAATTATTTTTATCTTTATTATTCTTTATTTAAAAATTAAAATTTGTACATCGTTAAACACTTTTAGCCTAAGAATATAAATTTAAATATTTATTTTTTATTAAATTTAAATTATTTTTACTTAATTAACTTGTTACATTAAGATTTAAAATTTAGTTATTCTATTTTTATAAGTTTTTACGTCAATTATTATAATTTTATGTCAAGGCTTTTCCCTGTTAACTTTGAACTATAATTATATTTAGGGGCATTTTGAAAAATAACTCTTAAAGATAAGATGTTTTAAAAAATAACTCTTTTTATAATTTTAACTATTTTTAGCTAAGTTGGACAAAATTACCCTTAATGAAATTATACGCTATGTTGTTACACGCTATGTACAAAAATATGTGACAAGTCATGGTTAGATTGTTACACGCCATAGGTAGGTTGTTACACGCCATAGGTAGGTTGTTACACACCATGTATAAAAATATATAGCAAGCCATGGTTAGGTTGTTACACACCATGTACAAAAACATGTGACAAGTCATGGTTAAGTTGTTACACGTCATATACAAAAACATGTGACAAGCCATAGTTAGGTTGTTACACGTCATGTACAAAAACATGTGATAAGCCATGGTTAGGTTGTTACACGTCATGTACAATAACATGTGATAAGTCATGGTTAGGTTGTTATACGCCATGTTGAAAAAAAATATTATTGTTACACGTCATGGTTAGGTTGTTACATGTCATGGTTAAGTTGTTACACGTCATGTTGAAAAAAAATTCTGTTGTTATATGTCATGTACAATAACATGTTACATGCTATAGTTAAAAAAGATTGTTACACGCCATGTTGAAAAAATATTGTTGTTACACGACATATTCAAAAACATTTTGTTACACTTTAATGCTTAAAATGTTGTTGTTACTTACGAACCAAAATTTCAAATCCTCTAAACTCTTTTCATTTTTTTTGTTTTTTTTTTGACAATTTGGCACCGATTAAAGTGTTTCTAACATGTTTTCATAAATCAAAATACAAATTTTTTAATTTAAAATACTTACTTTGACTAAAAATAAAAAAAAAATTATTTTAAAAATCTAGGTTTATAAATTTCAAAATTTTGAGTTTATTGGTGTCTAGGTCCCGAATTAATTCAATTAAAAGCTATTTCATACATCTGTGATTATTTTTACTGTTTTAGTTTTATCTAAAATACATAAAAATTGAATTTTTCAAATAGCCACCCACCCAAACACGTCAAAATCATTGCTTGGTGTCTTGAAAACGCAAGAAAAAGAAATCTTAAAACGTAGGAGAGAGAAATCGAAAACATAGCAGATGAATGCCAAAGAGAGAAATCGATAAAATTTGAGAGAGTGGGATGGTGAGAGAGAGAAATCTAAAGCACAAATGGAGAGAAATTGTGACGAATGGTTTAATTTATTTGAAATAGTTTAAAGAGTATTTTTGCAAGTCATGACTAAATATGGTTAAAAACAGTTAAATTTATTTTGATGATTATTTTTAAAATGTCTTTATTAAGAAAGGTCATTCCTCACAATTTTCTCTTATTTTTATCCTTATTATTCGTTATTTAAAAATTAAAATTTGTATATAGTTAAACACTTTTAACCCCAAGAATATAAATTTAAATATTTATTTTTCATTAAATTTAGATAGTTTTCACTTAATTGACTTGCTATGTTAATTCTCACACATTTACGTTAAGATTTAAAATTTAGTTATTTCACTTTTACAAGTTTTTACGTCAATTCTTATAGCTTTACGTCAAGACTTTTCCATATCAACTTTGAATTATAAGTATTTTTATCCTTATTATTTTTTATTTAAAAATTAAAATTTGTACATCTTTAAACATTTTATTCGAGAATATAAATTTAAATACTTATTTTTTATTAAATTTAAATTAAATTTACTTAATTGACTTGTTACATTAACTCTTACATATATTCTACAAAAATGAAATATAAAATTTTAGCTATAGTAAATGACAATTATAACAATGCAAATTAAAATTATAAATACGTACTTTGATTTGAGAGGATAAATGAACATCAAATGACAACTTTCCCTCTAATTTCATGTCCATAGTTTGTGTGATGATATGCCTACAGATTCAACCAACATATATACTTCTCAATATGAGAGAATATTTAAACCAAATTATATTAACTTTTATTGTAAAAAAAGATTAATCACATCACCTGAATATTTTTTGGATTTTTAAAATCTTTTATACAAGTCAACCATCCATCAATCTTTTCTTGGTTCCATACAGCGATTCGAGGTAAAAAATATTGACCATATTTATTATCAAATCGTGCATTAGATATTTGATCCAAAAAATTTATTTGTACAAATATCACAAAAGGAAAAGAATACAATATCCAAAATAAATTTTTCATAAAAAATACAATATCATAACACAATGTAAAAAAAAATTATTTTAGCACCTAACCTGAAGAATCAAAACATATCCACTCAACTACGTTGTTTTTCCAACATTCTTCTCATCTTATTGCGAAAATTTGATATTCTTGATAACAGTATTTCACACACATACTTCGATAAGTTCATAATTGTATTACAACCTATATTATGTAGGCAAGATATGTATTTTTTTTTTCTATATAGATAGATGCCGATGGGCAAAGCAAACGACTTATTGCATACAAAAAAAATTTACCTTTGAACTCATCCGAATCTTTATGTAACATTGGCAATTCCTTTTCTAAATCACTAAATTTTATGAATCCATTATTAATAATTTTAAATTGATTGCATAAACTTATAATTGTACGATCATCTTCCACAAAAGTAATAGGAGTCCCCTCAGCTGACAAACCAATAATGATTGACACTGTCTCAGATGTCAATGGAATCTCATAATCATATAATTTCAAACATCGCTTATTTAAGTCAACCATTTCAATCAACCACAAACAAATATCTCTGTTTAGTTTATACTCTTGTAGATGAATCAAGCCTCCAAGTCCAATACTAAGAATTGAATCATTATATTCAGAATCAATATTTTGCAACAACTTGTAGAACTAGAAAGGACTACACCGTGTATCCCAGCAATCCTACATTACATTAAAAATTATAATATAATAGTATCAGTGTCATGAGTAAACAAAATGTATTGTAGCATTCACCATTTACCTTTTCGACCAACATTATTAATTTTATAATTATAATTCTTTAATAAAATTAATAAAAATTAAACAATTAAGTAAAAATGAAATCATTCAAAAAATTGAGAAGAAAACAATAACTTTGTTTAGACATACCTAAAAACTAAATAAATTATTAAAAATATATATCACTTCAAATGTATATTATTCAAATATTTAAATTATAATAAAATAATCAACATAACACTTACCTTAGCATTGAATTCTTTTTTTTTTCTCTAGATATCGCAAATGGTCTGCTGTTGCTAAATTTTAAAAACTAACTTCCTCTCATCAGGAAAAGATGCAAAAGTTTTTGCAATATCTCCCTTAACCTATTAAAAGATAATTAAGATAAAAGAATTATTCACAATCATTCATTCAAATTTGAAACTATATTAAAATTATACATTTCAAAAGGGCATATTTATACACCTTATTTGTCAATTTTATTTTTTTTATTTTTTTTTGTTTTCACCACAAATGCATTCATTGTCAAGAAAAAAATAATTATTATAAACTAAATGTAATCGTCAACATAAACATCAATATATAATAAATTTCACAATGTAATGAACAATAATACTTACAATTATGTCAAATAAAAAAAAGTAACATATGTACACACTTACTAGTAAAAAACAAAGGCATTCTTAAGTCGCTTTGGATGACAAGATTTGTTAATGACTTGGCCTTTGTTGCCATATATGTTTTCATGGTTTTCACATTTTTCCAAAACGAAATCCATGCAAGAAGTTTTTGTCATAATCTCAACATCTCTTATTATTGTTGTCATACATTTTCTAACAGCGGTATCTATAAAACTGCATTACAAAGTGAATATAACCAACTTTAAATAGGATTATGAGTTGAATAATTGTTGTGACAAACATCAATAACAAATACCAAAGCATAAATTAAGAAGTTATACAGTAATGATGTTCAAACACAATCAGATTTTTGTTAACTTATAAACCATATTATTTTTAAAAAATTCTAATAGAAAAGAAAAGAAAAAAAATAGCTCAGATGCAGACTATCCTCATAAAATTTTAAATCAATTTCCATAAGTTAGTTGTTGATATGAATGATACTCAGAACAGCGAGTTCAAACATAGGAAAGTAACAATGATCCAGGAATTTTCTAAATCACCATGAATTAAATAGTATTATCATGTTTATGATTTTATAAATAAAATACATATCTATGCAAGTCATGTAAATCTAGCGTGGAGTTTTAGTTAGAAGTTAGACTGTTGCATGATATGTTTAATCAAGAATTTATTTGGTTTCATCAGTAGGGGCCCCCATTGGATTGGGCGATGCAAAGGAAAATGGCCCTCTAGCATAGTTTTTGGTATGTTTTTTGTTTGCTAATGATAATGATTTTCGCCTCTGCTTCTTCAATATTCGTTTGTTTCCTTAAGAATTGTTGATACTGAGCAAGAACAATCAGAAGACTATGTAAACTTGTTCAGGCATTGATCAAAGCAACATAATTTGGCTGGATAATAATGACTGACCAGACAAAAGATTGACGTGTAAGCCTTCCCTTTTAACAACTTTTTCCCTTAATTACCAAACAAACAAAAAAAAATTTACTACAGATCACATGGTAAAAAGAATTGTCATAATAAAACTAAACAAAACCAATTCTATGCTTTTTATGCTATTGGGTCACAATGTCAGCGTGTTAATCAAATAAGGTTCTAAGCTTGCTAATAGGAACGTTGTATCATTTCTTTTGTGCATCTACTAAGATTGCATTATATTCACTGAACTCCAATTTCAATAAAATGTAAACGTCAGGATGTACCAAAGTTAAAGCAAATGTGCCATCTAAATGTGCTATTGTAAACTTGCTGCAACAAAATTGCCTGCTAATTGAGGGTGAAGGAAAATAAACTTGGCTAGGAAACTCATAATAAAATAATTCAAAAAAAATTTCTCCATTTAGAGAGAACACAGTCTGTTGGGGAGAATCCTCATCTCCCCTAACTCTTCTATTAGCGAGAGTTCTCATCTCTCCTGACTTTTTAATTTTTTTATTAACCGGTTGAATTTGTTTATCGGTTTCTTTATCAGCTTCAAATCAATGACCACAATTTAATCTCATAAATTAAACGGTGTTTATTAATTGACCTTACAATAAGGTCAAAATAATGACCTTACTGCAGAGCTTGCTAGAAAAAAGTTGAAAGAATTTTTTTCTTGATTAACTCTACATGTGTGCTTGACTTTTGTTTGATTAAATATTAAAGTACCCTATTTATTGATTCTTATTATTACAAGCAAAAACAAAAATCAATAAATGTTTTAACAACATTTTATTATTGAAGACGGCCCTTTAATATGTTTAATATCTAATGATAATAGGTCACATCTCAATTTGTTTTATGATAAACTTCATTAAAATTGTTACAGTTTTAAATTTTTCATATGATACTTTATTTTTTTTGTCAATTAATACTTTGTGAATTTATTTTTTTTCAATTAGAACTGTTAATTTATTCAATAAAATTATCAAAATATCTTCAATTCAATTTTATTTATTTCGTCACACTTAAAAGGTATTTTTATAATTTTACTAAATAAAATTAACAACCAAATCCCTTATAAGACTAGAAGTTATCCACAAAATATTTATTGAAAAAAAATTAACATTGTACTAGTAAGGAAAAAGAAACCAGAGAGTGCTATTTAAAAAAAAAAAATTGAAACCAAAATGCATTTAAATGAAATTCACCTTTTTTTTTTATTTTAGAGATAGAACAATTACTTAAATAAATAAAAAGTTTGCTAACAATTTACTAAGTTGATTTTCACAAACAAAACAACTTCCCATAACTACAGGTAATACTTATCTTTGGACAATAGATTTAACTAAATTAATAATGCTTACTCTTTTCTATCCTTTGAAGACTTTCCAAGTTAAAACAAATCAAGAAAAAAAAAAAAAAAAGAAGAAGAGTAGGTGAAGTGGCAAGGAGGCAAAATGACAAGTTCGCATCTCTTCCAGGATTAAATACGGCCATTCAAAAAAAGAAAAATAGATTAAACTCCGTTTACTTCGAGTTTTACTGTCAATAGTTCAACTTCAACAACCTCAATAGTTTTTTAAATTACATTTTCTTTAACGAGTGGCAATAGTTAGCGTAAACTCCACATCAAGATGCTCCGAGGGTCCCACCCTAACCCCAAATTCTACACAATTCCATCATTAGATTTGGTTCCAAATACCCTACGGTATAGATCAATGGAACCCCACCGCGTCACGTGTCCGCAACCACACCTTATAAGAACTCCTCCCGTTCATTCCTTTCGCGGTCTTCGTTTACATTCGGATTCTGTCTACAGGTGCTTTCCCACTCGTTCTCTGCTGTTTCCTTTTTTCTTTTCAAGATAGCCCCATTTTCACATTAAAAACAAAGAAAAAAAAAAGTAATCCTCTTGAATTTGTCGCTTTCCTCCGAAGTCGCAGAGTAATTTCGTGGTAATTTGCTTTTTTCTTTTCTCTTTTCCTTTCTTGTTTTCTTTGTTTGGATGCTGAGAGAAGTGAAAGAATACTTGGGCGTTAAGTTTCCTTAATCTCTCCCTTTTCTTTTTTGTAATTAATAACTAAAGTGAAAGGACAGGTAGCCAAGAAAATGAAGTTATTTACCTTTGATTTCAAATTGCTGTTTTAGGCTCACTCTGTGAGTTATCGTACTGATTCTTTCTCTTGTTTGGTTTGTGAGAAAGCAGTGGAAAAGAAAAAGATACTTCAAAATTTTAATATTATTTCATTTTCGTGTGGCCCGCTGTAAAATGAACTTCATTTAGGTCCGTTAAACAGTTGCCTTGACTTCAGTCGAATTTTGTTTCTCATGTCGTTCCAAGTCGTTACAATTTTGTTTATTAGATATAGTTTACGTAGTTTAAAAATTAAGGGAACCAAAAAAAAAAAAAATCAAGCCGCTTCTATGGTTTAACGCATTTATGCTAATGATTTGATAGTACCTAAGTGATGATCAATGCTTGTTTTTATTATCTTTACTTTTAATGAAGAGTTGTTTTAGTAATTTGGATTTCTAATTTTTATGAGATATGATCAATTTTTTATAAATGATGAACTGAGTTGAATATTTGTGTTTGGAGCAGTGGAGTTATCCAGACTGAGGCAGCTATTTCATGGTATTTGATTTGAGGGCTCTGTTTTTCCAGAGTATATAGGGATGGCACTGGAGCCCGACCAAGCTTCGGTGGATTCTATTACTTTATTTGTGGCACTCCTCTGCTCCTGCATTGTGATTGGTCATCTTCTTGAGAAAAATCGATGGTTTAATGAGTCGATAACTGCACTTGCCATCGTGAGCTGTTCAAATTACTTCCTAACTAATTAACCTTGGTGTCATGTTAGGTTGGGATTAATGCTGCTTAATGATCTTTGAAGCTTTTTGTTTGGTGACCATTTTGGGGGTGATTACAGGGTCTTTGTACTGGTATTATTATACTGTTTACCACTGAAGGAAGGAGATCGCACATTCTTGTTTTTAATGAGGAGCTTTTCTTTATATATCTTCTTCCTCCTATCATATTCAATGCTGGGTAAGTCTCACTTATGCTGAACTACCAAATCTTTTGGTTTTGTCTGCCCTCAACATTTTTATATTCCAAATATCGTTTGAAATGATGCATCATATTTACTTTTTCTCTTCTTTTAAGGTTCAAGAATTTTGCGGGTTGTGGAAACTTAACTGTTGGGCTTGTTTAATTGGCTACTTTCTTTCTTGAAAATTGAAATTCCTATGGCCCTTTTTTATCTTATTATTATTGGACTGA
Organism: Theobroma cacao; assembly: GCF_053813885.1. Classification (NCBI taxonomy): domain Eukaryota; kingdom Viridiplantae; phylum Streptophyta; class Magnoliopsida; order Malvales; family Malvaceae; genus Theobroma; species Theobroma cacao. The sequence continues at coordinate 35,966,802 of NC_142639.1, read as the reverse complement.
TATGCTCGATAATCTGATCTTTTCTAATCCACCAGATTCCAGGTTAAAAAGAAGCAATTTTTCCGTAACTTTGTGATGATCATTTTGTTTGGTGCTGTTGGAACTTTGATATCGTTTGTCATCATATCCATAGGTATATCCAAACTTTTCAAATGTTTTAGTTTTTAACAAAATCTCAATAATGTTCTGCAATTTCATGCAGTTATGAAGCCAATGTGTGGATGTATTTACCTTATCGGTTTGACTGGTTGCTTGTTGCATGTATTAGCATGCATCTGTTTATACATGCTATGTTCAAGAGTTTAGATTCAAAATTTGTTTCTGACTAGGCACCTTGTTAAGCTTTAGTGTCCTAAATTTTGTTGAATAACCAAAGAAATTTGTCTAAAGATCATTTAACCTACAGTTACTTTAAAAAGTGGTATGAAACCTTATAATTTGATGGGTATATATTTTTTTTTTGGCAAAGGAAGGATTATCTTCAGATTGTTGATTGTGAAATATTTTAAAAGTTGTTTATTTAGGCTACTCACCTCTAAAGCGTACAAGTATAACAAGTCTCTAAGTGATGTTGAGAATTGGAACATATCTGGCACTTTTGTACACTTTCTTAGATGAGGTCTTGCATTATAGTTATATTGTCAGGATTTCCCAAGGAATAAAACATGTTTTATTTATGGGTGCTCTAGGTGTTCATGGGATGATGTTCAATTAAATCCAGGAAGGTTTTTTTATAAAACACTGCCTTCATAAGTTCAACTGCTTGTTTAAGTTTATAATCAGGATCTTAGTATGGCACACTGTTTGTTGAAATTGAGTACTAGTCAAAAACAAAGATTGACTGTAGTAATTGCAAGTTCCTTAGGATTGTATATACTACCTTTTGGTTGTCAATTTATCTTTCCCTGATTTGTACCTGGTAAGAGTGTTTGAGGATTAATCATGTTGTAACTTTTACATTTATCTCTTGTCTCAGGTTCAATGAAGTTATTTAAGAAATTGGATGTTGGTTTCCTGGACTTCGGAGATTATCTTGGTACCATCTGCATCTTTAATTAATACTGCCAATGTTTCTTTGTTTAAAGCTTACTTTCAACTTATATGCCCTTGTGTTCATTCAAAGTTTGAGTAGATTGTTCATCCTTGCATTATGAAGCTCAGGAACAAATGATTTTTAATTCCTTTTCATTTGAATCACATTATTAGTTTATATACTCCATGCACTTTTTCATCTCACTGGAGGTTAGATATTTTATGCAAAAAACATGTGTATACACACAACCATATACATAACCATTCTACATATGCTTTATTTAAAACCAGCTCTGATATTACTTTTCATAGTGATTTGTTATATTTTTATTAAAGGCATGAAACTTATCAAACTTGGTGCTTCATTTGATTTTTCTATCTATCTTGGCTCTTAACATAACGTTCTTCTTTTAGCACTTGGAGCAATCTTTTCGGCCACAGATTCTGTTTGCACGTTGCAGGTATATATATATATATATATATTCTGTTTATGGAAGTTAAAAGAATATTTGAACAAACATTGTAGATAAATTTTGTATTTGCTGTGACAGGTGCTTAATCAGGATGAGACACCTCTTCTGTACAGTTTAGTGTTTGGTGAAGGTGTGGTAAATGATGCCACATCAATTGTACTTTTTAATGCAATTCAGAAATTTGATCTCTCTCACATCACCTCAAGCATTTTTATGGAACTCATGGGCAACTTCGTATACCTTTTTACTACTAGCACATTGCTAGGAGTAGTGGTGAGTCCTTATCTCTGTCTCTTTTTGTGTCTTTCCATTTGTGCATCTGCCTATCTTTTTAAATGCATTCTATCTTCTTTGTGGTTGCAAAATTTTTTTCATGATTTGGTCATATATTCTTTGTTTAAGTAATCCACACTTTAAGTTCAATGTTATGTTACATAAAATTTTCTTTTATAATCTTTTGAAGATTTATTTGCACATTGCATCCTCACCTTAGCCAAAACTAGTATCTGACCTATATGACCAGTCAATTAACTGAAACGGAAAGTACAGCAATCATCTTTACATTTAATTTATTGCCAGGGATGCATAGCTGGTGTTCCAAGGAGATTTCTAGTTCAAACTTTTAGCCTTTCCAAGGAAAGACCTAAATAAGTTAGTGTTCAGTACAATCTGGACTTGTTAGAAGATAGGATTTTTTTTCTTCTAATCATTGTTAACGTGTGATTACACATGCTTAGGGTTTATTCATATAAATAGTGCCAATTACCATCACAATGAACTCTTTTATCTTTTGATTATCAATGAACTAGCCTTTGGCTTGAAGTTATTTTGAGAATCTAGGCTTTTTTTGCTTATTTTGAACCATAAAGAAGTCTTCTTTGTTTTCTCCATGAAAACTTTGCTTTGATGATAAATTGAGTATCCTACTGTGTTATTGCAATTCTTGTTGTGTCATTAAGCCTGGTTTGTGGTATCTGTTGCTCTCTTATATGTTCTCTTTCAATTATAAATAACTTTGCATATTGGATCTGTTCTTTTTTCAAGGGTTTTTGGCTATGTGAGATTAAAAACATGCATTTATTTTATATATGCATGCACCATAACATAAATTTCACTTGCAGGTTGGATTAATAAGTGCATACATCATAAAGAAGTTGTACTTTGGCAGGTATGTTAAGGCCAAATAATTAACTTTTCTTGTTGTTTCATCCTTTTTGACAAAGCAAGTTACTTTATTATCCCTGTTTATGTGGTTTATTGTGTTAAAAATGAAAATGCCTGGAACTTTTAGTCGGTTGCATTAACTTAACTCTATGTTAAGAGTGCTTCAATGTGTGGATTGGAATTCCACAACTCTGTTGGTAGGCATTTTCTGTTCAGAGCTTTAACGAGCTATAATATTTTTGCTTGTCAAATGTTTGCAAATCTATTGATGTCAGCAATTGTCTAGAACTGTGAAACTGATCAACAAAGTTCTTATCACCAATTTAGAGTTTCACAGAATAGATTGTTTGTCATGGATTATTAACTTATGCATGATAAATTTAGGTTATACTTGTTTTAGTAAGATGGTAGGCAGAGCTCTTGATGGCTCAAAACTTAAGAAACTTTACCACAATGCTACCTCTGAGGACTCTCATCAGAATCTGTTGTTCTCTCTCTAGTACCCCCTCTCAGTGGCTTGCTGTTGACATCTTATCTGTCCATTTGGCATGTGAATCCTAGGGCTCTATACAGTTAATATTTCCTTTTCATTTTGAACAAAAGTAGCTAATATATTCTACCAAAATTCAGGCACTCTACTGATCGTGAAGTTGCTCTCATGATTCTCATGGCTTACCTTTCATATATGATGGCTGAAGTAAGTATTCTCTTTAACAAGTCACGTGCCTAAGGATCTATTTTTGTAATATTTCAGCTACTATCTTTACATTAGTGTCATATCCCTATCTTCTTTAATAACAAAGTTGGCAACTGTATTCTTTTTTTCAGTTGTTCAATTTGAGCAGCATTCTTACAGTGTTCTTTTGCGGGATTGTTATGTCTCACTACACATGGCACAATGTGACTGAAAGTTCAAGAATCACCACCAAGTATGTCAATTTGGAATTTATTTCCCAATTTTTGAATGCTGTTTCTGTTTATATTTGTCTTCTTTCTCTCCCTTATTTCCTCCTTTAGGTATCCTCTGTCAAACCTAAACAGACATATTTTGACATTCTTGTGCTGATTATTGATCATTGCAGGCATGCTTTTGCAACATTATCTTTCATATCAGAGATTTTCATCTTCCTGTATGTTGGTATGGATGCTTTGGATATTGAGAAGTGGAAAGTTGTTAGCAAAAGGTACTGTCTATTTTGGCAAAGGGCATTTGCATTAGATCTTGTCTTGCCAAGGCTTACCCTGTTGCATATATAATTACAGCATATTGCATCTTTTTACCCCTAGTCTTAACCATCTAAAAAAATTCATTATTTCATGTGAAGTGGTGGAGATAGCACAAAATAGTATGTGCATCAGTTACCATTATGTGCTTTTTCGTTTTCCTTAAATGGTATCAGTTAGTAATATGAATAATATGAATATCTATGAAATATGTCTATCAGTAGCCAGTTTTAATTTGGATAACCAACATGTATTTTCTTAGTCTTGGAATATCTGCTGGGGTGAGCTCAATACTACTTGGCTTAGTTCTAATTGGAAGGGCAGCTTCTGTATTCCCTCTATCCTTTATATCCAATTTAAGTAAAAGGTCTCAGAGTGGTAAAGTTACGTTCAAGCAACAGGTTAGTATTTAGAGTAATTTTTTGAGTTTTACTTCCTGCTGACATACTTGATACACTGACATTATCAAGTCAAACAGGTTATAATATGGTGGGCAGGTCTCATGCGAGGTTCTGTGTCAATGGCGCTTGCTTATAATCAGGTAAATTGGGTGCTAGGATGTAAGATTTCATAACCTCTGCAGTTTGATGGATTTATTGTGCAAAAGTTGGTGAATGTAAGTCAATTCAAAATGTTGTCTCTTTGACATCAATATCAATATTGTAAGATAATAGTGGTAAGATAGAATTTTTATGTTCTCAGCACGAATTGGCTGGCTTTCTGAATGTTTCCCCTCATGTGAGGAGATAATGATTTGCAGTGTGAGGAAAAATATGGCTACAATTTGGCATCTGAGTGCCTGATCAAATAATGATGTTTAGTAAGAGGAATGCTATATCATGCTTTTACTGTAAAATGAGAAATCTGTACCTAAAGTTTGTGAATTGTTGGGCAACCTCCATACATTTACTGCAGTCATTGGTATGTGCATTTGCATTGGTGTGTTACAGTTAACACTCTTTTCTATACAAGGATACAATCCTTTTCTATTTGAATGAATGGAATTAAATAATTGTGACATAGTCGCCTGATTTGTTTTCTTATGTTTTTTTCACTTTAGTTCTTTTCCCCTAAGTTGAAAGTTTTGTTTTGATGTATATGCAGTTTACTAGATCAGGCCATACTCAATTGCGTGGAAATGCCATTATGATAACTAGCACCATCACAGTGGTTCTTTTTAGTACTGTGGTAAGGGACTTATCCTTAAGTTGGGACTGTTTCTCAGTAATTCTACTCTGCATAATTTTGTTAAAATAAACTTTATCTTTATCAGCTTGGCCTAATGCTTGGGTTTGTCTCCACCCGTACTTCTCCCCCAAGTTTTGATAGTTTGATTTGGAAATTTGATGTCGCATTTGGTTGTGATTACTTGTAAAATTTCTTCATCAATAGCATTTTATTTGCTTGGCACTAGGTCAATTAGTAACCATGTTTTTACTAACACATACATATATCTTACCATTGTATTCAGAGATTTTTGTATAACATTCTGTTTTTGAGCTCTTGAATATCTGTGGACTACTGCTTGTCTCAAACCAAATCCTCGGAAGAATGCTCTAAGATAATGTTGCACAAAATTTAACTAGCAATGTTCATTTCTTGGAAGTTTGACTGTGTCGGTTTCAGGTGTTCGGGTTAATGACTAAGCCTCTAATGAGACTGCTGTTGCCAAGAAAGCACCTTAGCAGCGCTATGTCCTCTGAATCTTTTCTGCCTAAGCCAATGAATCTGCCACTTATTGCCAATGGGCAAACTGCAGATTCTGAAATGGGTGGTGACGACATTCTCCGTCCAGCCAGCCTACGCATGCTCCTTACTACCCCGGCTCATACTGTCCACTACTACTGGCGGAAGTTCGATGATAGTGTCATGCGTCCTGTGTTTGGTGGGAGACGATTTGCGCCATGTACTCCTGGCTCACCAACAGAACCACTTCTTCACTGATTGCAATGCTGAATATTGAAAACAATGGGATTTGGAGGATTGCTTCGTGTAAATACGTGTGTGCATGCACCCATATATATATATATATATATATATTTATATATGCACCCATATATATAAAATTTGCCTTGTGTAAATATGACTGATCAGAAAGAATACAGAAAGGTGGAAGAAAATGCAAAGAGAGAGGGAGAGAGAGATGATGGTGCATTTGTACTCACTCGATTCTAGAATTAGGTGGCTTCAGCATTTTATAATTTTCAATGTGAATGCTAGACTGTAGTTATAACTTATGAGGAATGTCATATGAAGCCGGGAGTGGGATAAAATCATAACTCTTATTCTCTGTGTACATAAAGAAAAATCATTTGCAGGCGTTTATCGTTATTTTAGAGTTTTTGACTGACATGTTATTTTAGAAATAAATATTTTTATTGTACTTAAAAAAAAAAAAAGAAGAGTGTAAAATATTGAGTAAATTATTTTCAAGGTTTAGAGTTTGATCATAATTTATGTGAGGTCTATTAATCAAAATAATATATTTTGCAAAATTAAATCTTGTTATTAAGAAAGAAGAGAAAAAATGTTTTGCTGTTAAAAAATAACAGAAAAAATGTTTGGTAGACATGAGTTTGTTAAAGACATAAAACGTTGTATGGCAGTGTGTAAATAAAACTGCCACAACATACTTATTGCAAATAAAACAACCTTACCTACTGTAAATTAGTAGACTATTTTGTACAGATACAAAACAAACTCTTAACTCATTCAATTCGAATCTGGATAAAGATTCAAAAAATCTGAAGCATTTATGAAGTTGAGCAAAACCCATCAAAAACATCACCACTTTTGTAAGGTAGTTTTACTTGCCAAATTTCTTGGTCAAAGTTTCACACCTTCCTGAGACACTAAGGTTCCGTCTTGCTGTATAAATCCCATGCTCTGCTTTTGTTGCTAGTAAGCAAAACTTTTTCTGCATTTCAATCGGGAATTGTCTCTCTGCTGATAAGGACTCCACCCAGAGGTTTGCCATCTTTTCCCATTTTGAAGAATCATTGTCTTAAATTGTATAATCGTTCAGAGTTATCTGCATTTGATCTTGCATGGTGAAGGGCTAAGATTACTTTTTTCAAAATTAGAAAGTTGGTTTGAGTTTGAACTGCTCCTAAACTCTTATGGTGAAATCTCAAGAATTTGGAGATATTTTAGCCTAAAATATTCAATGATATTGTTGCATGTGCATACTTGCAAAACCATGTTGATAATTGTTTTGGTACCAAATATTCTACTATGTTTTTTTGCCATTTTCGTCTGGCAAGAGTGTGAATATCGAAAGCTCCCCAATTTTCTCTCAATATTTCTTAATAGTTTTCGAATTGGTTTTTGAATCACTTTGGTCCATTAAGACCCAGATGTCGACATTTGGCTTGTTTCTTTTCCTATATATATATATATTATATCCTTCACTGACCACGACATGCAAAACCCAGTATTAAGTTTATCCTAATGCACAACTAGTATGGCATTAATCTTTCTTAATTCATGCCAGACGACCAGATCTCAGGGATAAACTCGTTTATTATAGGTCCCCATTTCTGGGTTCACTCAGGAATCGGAAGGTTCTGACTTGTGTCTCATATTTTCGACCGTTACCCAAACATTTTCTAAGCCCATGGACGCTCCAGGTGATGTACGCTGGCTGGAGGTCCAAACCTGCAACAATTCAATTCCGACTCAATTTTCGGCCAAATTATAAACCTGAAACCCCCAAAATAGCCTTTCTTCCCAATTGCACATCCTTACTGACACTACCACAATATCAGGGTTTAGAATTTTTAGTAAGATCCACCGGAACCATTAACCTGTCAGCCATGTTCTAGACCTCGGTTTTTTCATCCACCCAATGCCTTTATTTTATAATTACCCAAAGGCAAAGACACCTTTTCATGGTTAATCACACTTAACCAGCTAGTTAATTGGATGGGCCTGGTGCAAATAGAGGGGCATACGGAGGGTAGTTTGGTAAAAGGAATAAGCCAAACTAGATAAAGGGAGTGATTTTCAATTAATCTTTTTTTTTTCACGGCATTGGAGCATGCGAACTCTTCGGCATTTTAACATGTGGTGAAAGTTGATTGGACAGACCTCAATCCTAGCAGTGAAAGAAGACAAAAATAAATTTGAAAGCCGAGGAAGGCGTATTTAAAACCAAGTATTCTCTCTCTCTCTGTGTCTGTAGGCTTAGTGAAAGCTGCAAGCAGAGAGAGACAAGCGAGGAACGCTCCCTCTCATTTTCCGTCTCTCCGAGCCCCTCAACCTGACAGCGAAGTCTTACTGGTAACCGTCTTTTCTCTATCCATCTTTCTTCTTCTTTTACATTTTTGTTCTTATTCACTTGGCCTGTTTGCAACAAGCCTTTCTTGAGTAGCAGCGTAGAAGGGTTCTCTTTTTTTTTTTTTTTTTTTTTTGGTTTCGTAAACTTGGAAGTTGGAACTCTCTTCCATTAATGGGACTATGGGATTTTGCGGTGACGTGGTCGTTTTTCTCTTGGGTGGTAATAAGACTTTGTCACCATGGCATACTAGATTGAAGCAGACGATGTCTTTCCTTACAAATCTTTTGTTTCTTTTTTTTTTTTTCTGTGATGTGGTAAATTTTTAAGAGTGATTGGTTTTTTGTATTTGGCAGGTTTGAATATTGATTTTATGTCTAAATTGACTATATTAGCCCTTTCTTTCTCTTTTTTTCATGCGTAATCTATTCCTTGTTTTGTCGCTTTTATGAGCATAAGGAGGGTTAGTTTCAGCTTTTGAGCTTTGGGCATTTCCATTTGGTTTTAAAATTCTTTCATGTTGTGGTAAAGAGGAGACAAGAGAGAGAGAGAGATGGTGGAAATGATGAACAAGATGGAAACTTCACGCTGGTGGTGGTTTGATAGCCATCACAACGGTTCCAAGCGCTCTCCATGGCTTCAATCCACTCTTTCTGGTAAAACCCATTCACTTTTGTACTTTATTTATTATCTCAGATATCTTTCTTTTTCTTTTTGTGCTATAAAATTTCCTCATTTGTTACTAGCAGTTGGAATACAAGGTTTCCCTTTATTATTGAAACTTTCTTGATGTTTCTTGTTTCTTGACCGTTGGGGGCATTTGCTTTTTTTTTTCTTCTTTTGAAAATTTCAAAAGTTTTTGAAATGCTTTATCTACAGTGTCACTTTATGGACATGTAAAAAGATTTGACTTACAAGTGAAATGAAATAATGAAGACTGTCTGGTACCCTTTGATGTGGTAGATCACTTTTTTCTTAGAATAAAACAAGATATATATGGTCTTGGGATTTGTTAACGAGGGAAAGTAGTCTGTGGTGGGGTTGTACTGGATTCATGATAATAATTGGAGGGTTGAAGGGATAGGAAAAAAATTAATTTATCTCCTAATAATATACATTACTAAGCAATTGTAAGAAGTGTTCTATTGACTGCTTGGTTGGTAGGGCCTTATGTTTTTTTGATTCATTAGTCACTCCATATGTGGGTAACAGAAGGTTCCACCAGTAGAGCCTTAAGGGAAACCTGAGATGTCATTATCTTTCTTGAAAGATATTTGTTTGTTCTCTCCAGGAGTACTATTGTATGGGTAGACATGTACTGTATCCTTACGGTACACAGTATCTTATCTGTTTCAAAAATTTCAACAGTAAAGCTAGGAGTGAATCTAGTTCTAGGGTTCATGATACAACTTTTTGAAATTAGAGACCTGACGAGCTGGTGGAGTGAAATTGCTTGGTACTGGAGTCTGACTTTGAGCCACAGATGTGCTGACGGTGTAGGGAGTCCAAAGACATCATGAGCTGGTACTGGGATGAGTGATCTATAGTTCCTTCCTGTTTTGAGAGTTTATATCTTAATCTTCGTGACTTTGGTTCGGGCGGCTATTCTATGGCCTGAGATCTGACAGGCTTGTTATGTACATACGAGTGGCCCTCAATCTATATTGGACCCTGAAATTGAAATCCCACCAAGCGCTGTTGTCTTTCGTACCTTTTCCTCTTTCCAATTAACTTTTAGAGTACCTTTGTAGCTCCAGTCATTAGGCTTCTAAATGCACTCTTTATGAGCTAATAATGAATTGGACCCATTACAATCTGGTTAATCACAAAGGGATTACTCTAAATAAAAATATGTAGATTCTGTAGGAACTGAAAAAGTAGTTAGGGCCCTGTACTCATATTTTAATCGGCACTTGCTATTTCTCTTTTTTTTTTTTTTTTAATCAGCAAGTCTTTCTGCTTTCTCCTTTCCCCCCCTTGTATATGCTTGCGATCTGAAAGATCTTTGCTTGATTGAAAGTCCAGAACATTGTGGTTGTCATGTTGGAGATCACCAGGGAGGAACAATAACAGTTCCACTTTATTGAACTTTCCGAAAATGAATTCCTTTTAGCATGCCTTGTTTTTTTTTCTCTTCATTTACTTAAATGACGGACTAGTTTATATCAATGGCAGAGCTGGACAAGAAGACAAAGGCAATGTTAAAATTGATCGAGGAAGATGCAGATTCCTTTGCCCAACGTGCAGAAATGTATTACAAAAAACGGCCAGAACTGATTAGCTTGGTTGAAGATTTCTACCGAGCCCATCGTTCACTGGCTGAGCGGTATGACCAAGTTAAATCAGACCCTGGAACTCGGCTCGTAACAACATTGGGATCCCCATTTTCGTCCATGAAGTTCTGCGCAGAGAAGACAACAAATGTGATGGATAAAATCTATGATAGCTTCTCTGAGACTACTTTTGATACTGAAGACTATGCTGAATCAGAAGTTGATGACCCTGAACATGAAGATGAAACTGAGGAAGAAGTTGCAGATCCTGAGCTGGAAAGCAAATACGAAACCAATACAGTAACGAAAGGAGGAGATGTTGAAAAAGAGGATGGAACCCTACTTGAACAAGAAGAAAGAGAAGTTTCAAGCGAGGTCTGTGATGATGAAGTGATGAAGTTAAGGGAAGAAATAGAGAAACTTGAAACAGAGAACAAGGTTCAGAAGGCTCAATTGATGCAGAAAGATGAAGAGAAGAGAGAGGTGATTAGACAACTCAGTTTGGCTGTCCAAATGCTCAAGGATGAGAATATGGAGCTCAGGAAGAGGATTGTTAAAGAATCACCCAGGAAATGGAGCCCCCTCGAATTCAGCAAATTAAAAGGAGGACTTTTTGGGATGTTTTTCAATGGATCTCCAAAGTCTCATCCCAGTGTTGTTGCTCTCTAGTTTTAGTTAGGTTGCATTAAAGCAAGTAGCATATATCCTGTAGAAACATAGCAGTTGACAAAAGAAGTAGTGTTGTACATTGGAGGGGAAAGGTGGGGGAATCATCCCCTTTGAACTCAACTTAGTTAATATGTGTTACCTTCTGAAATAGTTATCTGTTTATGCTACTCGATTGTTTGATTTTTATTATTCTTCACTTTTTTTAAGCATTTGTTCTTATGTAGCCTTTGTGCTTCTTATATAAGCATTTTTGTAACAAAACAGAGCTTCTATTGGTGACCAGAAAGCCTGTATGCATTTCTAGCGATTTATGTAGTTCTAGATTAAGAAATGAGGAGCTGGAGCGTAGATTAATTGTGCAGCGTAAGACCAAAGCGACATACACAAGCCACTAGTTAAAGAATTTAAAAATTCCTAAGCAATATCTGTTCTGTTTTGTAATCTTCATTCCTTCTCAGATCTTTATTTCTCTCAAGAGTATGTTCTGCTTTAATGGAGATCACTTTCATTTATTTAAGACATTATTATCTAATCAAAGCTCGCAACAATGCCATACACTTCATATACCTAACATCACACTAAAGCAATATATACTTCCAAAAAACATAAAAAGAAATCTACAGTACATAAAAAGTGAGTAAAACCACAAAGATGGAACAATAATTGGAGTAGCCACCAACAGTACCTCACACACCAGAAAGCTGCTGCAATAAGTAAACCACCAACAAACCAAGAAACAATGTTAAATTCAGAGCTCCAGCTGAAGTTAGAGAAACCGAAGTGGATGCCGGCGAAGAGCCAGATGGTGAAAGTGCAAAACCAGGGCCAGGAGCCAAAATGTTATCCGGATTCGGGGGACTGGGGTTTGAAGGAATGGTAGGCAGTGACGAATCAGTTGGAGAAGGTGCCATACCTCGAGGGGTAGGGAACAAAGGTTCAATATATGGGGCAGCACCTGGAGGATGGGCGGGAGGAGCACTTGGCAAGAATGCGGGTGCAGCTGATATAGTGGAGTATTTTACATGTAACTGAGATGAAGAAAAAGCTAGTGAAGAAAAATAAGCCATGAAGACCATGAAAATTCCCCAGAGTGAGCAAAGGGAAGCCATGGAATGATGATGAATGGTATATCAATTCTCCTATTATGAAACTTCAAATAAATGAATACATGGAGAGAGGGAGAGAGAGAGAGAGAGTATGCTAAAGACTTATGAGAAGGATGTGATGAGGTTCATGATTAAGGCTTAAAAGTTAGCCGAGAGTAGTGGTGGGGACTTAGTGAGAGAGAGATGGAGCTGTATGTCAAAAGATTGTTGGCAACTTTTATGGTAAATACAGCTCCACAGTTTGGCTACGAGACAATGTGGATATGTAATTTTCTTCATGAGCACATGATGATAGGGTGTCTTTTATCCTTTTCTTATAAATTGTTTTCTTTGCTATGTTCCATCCGTGACATTCTTGCTTTAGGTGACAATGGAGCCGAAAATCCTTGATTAATATTTGGTCTGAGTAATGTCTAGTTCGGAATAGTGCCATTTCATTCTGTTGCCTAGAGTTTCTTTTTAGGCTTAACAGAGATGAATAAATTGGGAAAGGAAATGTCAGTGAAAGCAACTGATTTATGTTTGCTTGCTCAGGATTGAAGCTTAAACATCCAAAGTTAAGTGGTTAAACAGAAGGGTTAATGGTGGACTCAACTTGGCAAGTCAATGATTAGACAAATAATTGTTGTGTGATTTGAAAAAAGAGATGAGATAAAAACAAAAGTGAAGAAAGAAAGTCCATTTTATGGAAAAGAGGGAAAAATTTTGAACTTTTTCTCCTTGTTTTATTATTTGGACACAAGCTATGATTGTGGACAGCTTCTAGTATTTGCATTCTAGGACATTAGTTTATGTAGTGGAAGGTTCAAATTTTAAAACTTTGCTTAATTTATTGCATCGTATACTTTATTGAAAGAGATTTCATTCAATCAAGTAGTTTATTTATCTTGTTAATGTTCTTAACAAAATTAAGCTCACAAAAAGGTAATTAGGAATATAACTTGCTTCAAGGACAGGTTGGAGATCCAGCTTTTGGACTGTTCAACAATTTTGTCCTTTCGTACCGAAATCAACCTTTTGGTGGAAACACCCAAAACGAAAGCCCACATAATCCTCGATAAGGCTGGCTACCTGGCTACGGTCCACATATAATTGCAGTCCATGAAAATGTTTAATTTAACGATTTAACTTCCCTCCAACATCGTTTTCTCAAGGTCACAGCTCTTAGCCCTTGGCCTCTGCCCTAAACATCGAAAAACAAAATGGTATTTTTCAGTTGTAATTTGTTAAATTGAAATTTTGTATTACAAATTTTATGTTAGTAAGAGATAGAGTAGTTTTTAATTTTACAAATAGAAGTATTTTTTCATTTATCAAGTATGTTTTTTAAATTAAAAATGTGAATCAATGATAAATGGTATCAAAGCAAATCTAAATCTTCACTAATGTAAGTTCACATGAAAAATATCTTTATCGAATTAAATTCGGACTAATGTAAGGGTCTCTTGACTTTATAAGTTCCTCTATAATAAAGAGTCCTTGTAACAAGGATGTTAGTATCCTACAATTAAGTGAGATAAAAAATCATGAGTTAAAAATATGAGCATATAACTCTTGCAATTGTTAGCATCCTACAATTAAGTAAGATAAAAAACCATGAGTTAAAAACGTGAGTCTACGAGAATTGCAGTTTCCTTACCCTGGTTAGACTTTTATATATTAGATAGGTTCCCAATTTCCAAATGAATATGGGCTAAGCTGCAAGGATAATGAAATGACGACAAACCCAATTCCTACAGCTATAGATCATGACAACATTAGTGTCCCAGCATTGGGATTGGGCTTGGACTTGTTTGAAAAGTTCACGAGACAAAATGAAAATCTTTGGGCTCATAGATTGGCGGCCAGATATGTTAATGACTTAGTTAGTGCCTTTAAAAAAATGCTTTGACCCTTTCTTTCCGGACAATATGCATACGTAACGCAGTATGTTAGTGCCTTGCATATTGGCTAAGAAACAGGTCAATTCTTGCAAGATAATGCAGTCAATGAAGTTTCTTTGTGGACTCGAGACTCTTGGTATATCCCACAGTTCCATACCCAGTCGTCTTTCTTTCTGGACTATATTGATGACAGGGTTGGCTTAAGTATGATCTATGTCAAAAAAACCTGAGAGGGAAAATGAAGTCTGCTTGCTATAAAAGATTAAGAAGAAATGAGCTTTCCTTGTTGGCTAAGATTGTAAAAGTTCTTGGCCTTCAAAACCCGGCAGTAGCTGATTAGAATGGCTGTAAATGGACCGAGTATGTCGTTATAGAGAACAGCACAGAATAATGAGAGCCCTATGCTTTATGAGTGATGATGAGTTTCTTCTTCCACCCCTTTCCACTTTCCAAGGCTAAATGCCTAGTTTTTTTACTTCACAAACAACTTGCCAAAAACATTGAATTGGTGAGTGTATATAAAATTGGTTCAACTCTTTTGGTCAGCTAATTATGAAGAGGCATTCATTCTTGAGAACATCAGCATATCGGTTCTTGATTTTATTCGGATTTTAGATTTGTTACTCGCTTTGGGTTTTTCAGAGAGTTGAAATCAAACCATCCTTATCATCCCCAAAGAAGGGGATACAAGGATCACCCCTAACATGGCTCATGCCTGTATATATCTATCTATATATATATATAATGTTGATGTGAGGCATAAACAATTTTGAAAATATTAATTAAAAAAAAAACAATTTTGAAAATATTAACTTAAAAAAAAACAATTTTGAAAATATCATCATTTTATTGTTTATGCTTATGAAAAAGTCTAAGTCTTAAGCCATTGGATGATTGAAAAATCACTCATTCGAGTTTTATACATATAATCGGTGTGAGATTTATGTTATAATACTAATTTTCTACTCATACTTATTATATCATAACTCGATTACATTCAAGGAGTGCTTATAATACATCCTTAAAATAAGGCACAATTTTTACATATTATCTTATTATTGTTTTCATTTTTAATCATTTAAAAAAATTTATGTAACTAATTGTTGACATTTTTTTAGTGAAATAATTGTAGACATTTTTAATAATGAATGAATTATATTACAATTTGACATTTTTTATATATATATTAGAATATAGAGAAAATTAAACTTTACAATTTGAACAAGTAAATATGAGTGCAACACAACTTAAAATATCACTCATTTGAGTTTCATACATGGTGATTGTGAAATTTATGTTATAGCACTAATTTTCTACTCAAGAAGTTCTTATAATCTATCCTTAAATAAGGCACGATTTTTACGTATTGTCTTACGAGTCGTGTTTGAGGAAAGAGTTAATTATTTTCATTTTTGAATTATTTTAAAAATATTGATATAATTAATTATTGATATTTTTAATAACGAATGAATTGTAATACAATTTGACAGTTTTTTTTATATATATTAGAAGATAGAAAAACTTTAAATTTTATTTTTTGAACAAGTAAATGTTCAAGTGCAACGTAACTTGACATCTAGAAGTGAAGATCATGATCTGTTTTTCATAATATATATATATATGAAAATTAAAGATCCATATTCATATTTGAGGTGTACCCTCACTTGTGCAATGAATGAGATCAAATTTATGACTTCCTTCTGTCAACTCCTAGGATCCAGCCATATAGCTTGTGATTGTAAAGGAGCTTGTTAAGAAAATTTTGCCTCCATTTGACTGGCAGTTGAAGTAAAGGAACATGGGGTTCTTGAAATATATCCTGTAGTTGGCTAAACTAAACTAATGTCAGATTTTCTACCCCACAATCAATATATATAAATATATATAAATTTCAACCAAATTATTCTCAAGCAGCAAAGACCCTGGTTAAACTCCATCATCAATAATGTTTTAATTATTGATTAGGAACAGAGCTTGGTCCAGCTCAAAACAGGGGAGGGGGAGCTGCGATGGAATAATTAATTAAAGTAAAAAAGCCATTTGGTATGCTAATGATGGACAAGCAAGCAAAAGTTTGAAACTTTGATGAATGGGTTTTGCTTCTGAAAAAAAGCAACGTCCTTGGTTCTCTCTCTTTTGGTTGACTTGATATATGCCGAGTTATCAAGCTAATGCAAAAACGTATGCACAGTCTCCGGTGGGCCGGCCTGGCCTGGCTTTTAAGTTGACTTTTGCAACACTTTAATCAGGTCTTTGTCTCCTTTACCAATTAAGTAAGTCTTGATAAGTCTGAAAGCTAGGACCAATTCAACCTATGGCTATGGCAAAGGACAATCATTTCAAGAATTTTTTTTTAGGCATAAACCTTAAAACAAAATTATTTTTCTATTTATGATAATTTATTCAACAACCTTTTCCTCTTTTATTAAATTGAAATGGGTATTTAAATTTTGATTTGGATCAAAACAAATCTTAAATCTTAACAAAAAAATTTAACTATTACTTAAACTGAATATTAATTGATATACTTATTAATCTTTTTTTTTACTTCATTGACATATTACAAACTTCGATATATTTGATCACATTAACTGGCACATAATTATTTCAACTCATCAAATCATATGACATGTAAACAACCAAATCAATTAACATTAAGTCTAATAACAGTGAAATAAAATTTTTAAAATATATTTGAATGTAATAAAAGATGACAAGTTTTGTAAAATAAATGACCATAGAACATGAGTTTTTTGGGATTGAAGCCAATTTTTTTTTATTGGATTTTATGTCAACCTATTCACATGAGCTAATAAATCAAGATGAAATCTGAACATAAAAACTAAAGAAGCGCGCAGGAAAATGTAAAATGGGTTCTTGTTGGGGAAAAAAAATGCATTACATGCTTGGCCGACAGCATAACAAATCCTGAAATTAATCATAGTATGAAAAAAATTCATTGACCAGCATGTGTACAAACAACTTTTTCATCTCCTTTTTTGTGCCCTGAGGGATCACAAATTTCGTAACCAATATCAGATCCTACACGTTCACGACTTAAAAGCCCGACAAAGGAAAACAGAGAAGGGGAAAATGCTCCCTGGAAGGAAATGATGGTTTCTTAAAATGAACAAGGTGGGGTGCAGTAAATTGCTGCGAAAATAGGCTGCAAAAATCCCTTTTGCTTTTCTCCGGGACAGGAGATACCCAGTTTTACTGCATGTGTTTCAGGCTTTCATTAGTCGTGAAGGGATCATGGGATTCTTGTATGACTTGCAGACCCACAAGAAACATTTAGATTGACTTTGGCTTTTTCAGTTGTTAGGAAAGTAGCTAGCAAGAGAGACCAGACAATGAAGGAAAAAAGTTGATATCAATAACCACAAGGAAACAGAGAGGGGAACAAGAGACTATTTTTGTTGCTTCCCTTCCACACCAAACCGCACATTTCTTTTCGTCTCAGGACTCTTCATTTCTGCGAAATTCATATCCAACTCAAACCTCAAAGGCATATTATTCACGCACCAACTGTAGTACCTACTTTTGCAACCCTCATCTTTTCATTCCATAATTTCTAAATTTTTGCGACTTTTTTCTCTCTCACGTCTGTGTTGGTGTCATTGCATATGTGGGATACATGCATCATTTAATCCTGTCCGCTACCACGTCATTATCATACCTTGAGGAAAATTCAACTGTACTACTGAAAAATTGTCAGAAAGTTTCAAGCCATTATTGTTGCTTTTTGCCAAAAACAATGCAACCATTGTCAAAATGTGACGTTTTGAAACAGAAGGAAATTACTTCTCCTCATTACTACTACCTATAGAGCTTGCGCTATCTCCTCATTACTTGAACATTATTTTTCTCTTCCTTTTGTTTTATATAGTAAAAAATATTAAACAGGGATTGCAAGCTACGATATCATTTTCATTATTAATTAATAAGAATATGGATTTAATTACCCTAACCTGTACAGTAGACGTAAACTTGGGTTCATCATGGACAAGTGACAGTAGGAAAAAGCAGCTTGAGAAATTGTGTCTTAATCTTGGTATATAAAACCCCAGCTGAATTTTTGTTGAATTGATCTACCAACCTAAGCATAACTGCATCTGCATGCTGCATATATATATATATATAAATTTATATGATCGGATTTGTCGATTGGGTAGATGCATAAGCCTGAATTGCACGTCAAGTAATGTCAACTTTGGCATTGTGAAAGATCTGTTTCCCTTTTTTTACTTTTTGGTACATGAAATTGGGATAAGGTTTGGAAACTTAATTATAATATATTTGGCCGTTTACTTTCAATTTCCATTATCAACAAATTTGTTATTCTTTTGCTGTTTTTAGAGTCTCCCCTTTTTTCAATTTTACAGGAAGAGGATGGTTGATGGAGATGGCCCTCAAATTTTCAAAGCAGAGTCTACCCATCTCAATCAAATGTATTCAATACAAATAAAGTGATGGCTTAAATTTTTCTTTGCTAGGTCTTCTGGTCAAAATTTCACCTACGATATATGAAATGGATTATTATAAACAAAGCAAATTAAACAAGTCCTATAACAAAAGAGAGAAATTAATCTCCATCAATGTGTAACATTAATTTTTTATTCACAAATTAAGAATGCTATTATATATATATATATATATCTATTGTTTTGGCATCATTTGACACACCCCATAACAATAATATAATATGGAAATTAAGAATTGAATCCAACGTTACTTTGTTACCATTCTTATCAAAATTTTCACCACAGAGAGAATAACAAACATGTGCTTAATCAATTAAAAAAATTAAAGATATAAAGACAAATAAGTACTTAGTTTTGCAATGCATATTTCTTGTCAAATAGTGGTAGTACATTTTTTTTTGTGGGCATTTCTAGTTTACAAATAAATAAAAAAAACTAGTATGGGCATGCAAAAACTTATCAGATGTAATTTGTTATCTTTCCGAATAAAAAAAAAGTAAAAGGATTTGCTTTATTATTTTATTTATGAAATAGCATGTTGAAAATAAAATATTAAATGTAATTCTTTGAATAGAAACACATGCATAAAAAAGACAAAAATCTATATACAATGTATTGAATTTTTGGAGTTTGTAACTGAAAGATACATCAAATATGAACCATAACTTATAATTGAAGTTTTTGTCTAATAACGTTTTAATACGATGACATAAAAGTAACCCACATCTCATCTTTCCATGACCCCGAGAAAGCCATTTTGCTTCTCATACACTAGCTAAAAGAGAGAGAGAGAGACCAAACTGCGTC
The DNA here is from genome assembly GCF_053813885.1 of Theobroma cacao. Taxonomy (NCBI): domain Eukaryota; kingdom Viridiplantae; phylum Streptophyta; class Magnoliopsida; order Malvales; family Malvaceae; genus Theobroma; species Theobroma cacao. The sequence continues at coordinate 35,947,411 of NC_142639.1, read as the reverse complement.
GGTCGAATGATGCAAGAGGAAACGGTCATCATCGTCGGAGCCGGCCCCTCCGGCCTGGCCACAGCGGCTTGCCTTAATTTCCACTCGATCCCTTGCATAATCCTTGAAAGAGAAGATTGTTTTGCTTCGCTTTGGAAGAAATATGCCTATGATCGTCTCCATCTTCACTTAGATAAGCAATTCTGCGTGCTTCCTTACATGCCATTTCCTGACTCTTATCCGAGCTATATCTCAAAAGAACAATTCGTAAGCTACTTGGATAATTACGTTTCTCATTTTAAGATCAGTCCTTTGTACCGGAGATGTGTCGAGTTGGCCAAGTTCGATCAGGCAAGCAAGAAATGGATTGTCAAGGCCAGGAACTTGGGTTCTGGAGAGGTTGAGGAGTTCAAGGGGAGATTTTTGGCGGTGGCTAGTGGAGAAACAAGCAACCCTTATACACCAGAGATTGAAGGATTGAATACTTTCCCTGGAAATGTTCTCCATTCAACCCAGTTCAGAAACGGCAATGCATTTAGTGACCAGAACGTTTTGGTTGTTGGGTCTGGCAATTCTGGCATGGAGATCGCTCTGGACCTGGCAAATCACGGTGCCAAAACATCCATAGTTGCTCGCAGTCCGGTAAAGGATATTGATCTCATTTAACTAAGTTGATCTGAATACTTTTCAAAAAAAAAAAAAAAGTTGATCTGAATAATTTCTCTTCATTTCGTTGATCATTTCCAACCAAATGTCAAGTTGTCTAAGATTTCGAGAATCTCAAGTCTGCTAATCTATGACGATTGATCTGTTTGTCTTGGGATATGCTGCTGCCGCAGGTTCACATTCTTTCAAAGGAGATGGTGTACTTGGGGTTAATTCTATTGAAGTATATTCCACACAACATGGTGGACTCGTTGATGGTCATGCTTAGCAAGCTTGCTTACGGGGATTTGACCAAGTACGGGATCACCAGGCCAAAGGAGGGTCCATTTTTCATGAAAGTTGCCTATGGCAAATACCCTGTTTTTGATGTAGGAACCTATAACAAGATCAAGTCCGGGGAGATTCAGGTAATTAATAAGAAAGACCGTTACTTATTATTAGATTATTTCAACAAACATTATTCTTAATAGGTTTCCTTTCTTTCTTCCTTCTTCTCATACTTGTAGACAAAATGTTTATTTTTTGCAAAAGACTAGTAAATTGACATAGCCGTCAAGCTATTCAGTTTCGTTCTTGTTATTTATAGCTGCTTAATTGCTTGGAGGAAGTTGGTGCCACGTTTGAAGGCATGGAGATTGACTTCAATGCTAGCTTCCCCCTTTCTTAAACTTTGGGTAATCGGAAATTGGAATGAGGAGTTGATGCCAGGATTTAGGGTCTCTTACCTTTGGTTAAAAACTACGTGAACCAAGTTGTTGGTGAACAAATGAGTTTGACTTGATGTCTACCTTTGCCATGTCATCTGCTATCAGCAAACGCCGTCTTTAATTTTTCTTGGTTGGGGCAATCAACAATTGATGCTTTCTTTTTTTAAGAAAAAAAGATGCATGTGGCATGGGTCCATACAAGAATTAATGGGCCTGATTTCGAGGAGTTTCATTATTATTTTTAAATAGTAAGGCAGCAAAAAGAGATACCCCAGCGCCCCCCCCTTTCCTTTTTTTTTGTATGTTAATATTTGGAGGTGCAGGTGTTGCCAGCTATATCGAGTATACGAGGCAGTGAGGTGGTGTTCGGACACGGTGTAACTCATCCCTTCGACACAATTATTTTCTGCACTGGCTTCAAGAGGTCCACGAATGTCTGGCTCAAGGTAAAATGACATGAGTTTGCATTAGTAGTAGACTAGTAGGAGTTAAAACTAAGACCAAAATCTAGCAAGTTTGCATGTAATAAACCTTATAAGAATGATTGAACACTGCCTTAATTTGACAAGTTTATCTTTGAGCAGGGAGATGAATACCTGCTGAACGATGATGGACTTCCCAAACCGAGTTTCCCAAACCATTGGAAGGGAAAGAATGGTTTGTACTGCGTTGGATTGTCAAGAAGAGGATTGTATGGTGCGAGTGCTGATGCTCAGAACATAGCCAATGATATCAAGTCACTTCTGTAAGGAGTCCCTTCAACAGAAGGAATTATTATGATGCAATCAATGGTTTATGCGTAATGTTTGGTACCTTCTTTAATGAGTCCCTACTCTCCTACTTGAAACAGTCTTGCTCATAAAAAGACATGTCATGGTGTTGGGGGAAAAAGAAATTGTTTATTAAGACAGTTTTTATGAGCTATATTACATGCTGAAAGTTCCTGTAATTTCCTACCAGTTCAAAGTTTCTTTCAACTCTCGCAAGCTAAGCAATGGACGTGTAATTAATTTTGCATTCAAATCCAAAACCAGCTAGATGGTCAGGGCCTCTCAACCTTTGTGTGTGTTAATTAATACAAGGAAAAAGAGCAAAAGTGAAAAACACGTGTATTTGAGACCCTGTGTCTCCTATGGTACACATGTATGTATTTATATTTGCATGCAATGTATTGCAAGTTGTAAGAAGATGGAAAGGCCACTTGAACAAAATGCGAGATCGATGCAATATTCTTTGCCATGCCTATAACATGGCCTGGGCCCGCCTAAAGCGTGATGAAAGCATTGGGGATAGTGTTTTTTGTGTATATTTCACATCGCATTGAGTGAGATGATAATCCAACATTTTTTATTCTTTCAAAACGTGTACATCAAATGCTCTCCGGTCTCTAGGCTCATTGCGGCCTCATTCTGATCCTGTGCATGCAACCGTGCTTCCCTTAATCAATCAAGAAATGGGGGAAAAATGTTACAACCAAATCATAAATCCTGACCAACCACGGGGAGGATGAGGGAAAAGAAAGAACGAGATGGCACTCTGGTATTTTGATAACAGCTTCACAGAAACCAATAAAAGCTATTGAGTGACGTGGCAAGCTTAAGCTCTCAGTCATAACTTTTCCGAGCCAGGATTCTCTTTCATTCCCCGACCTTTCCTAGCCAAGATGATCAAACTGAATTCTTCGACTTGGAATAATTATGCCCAAAGGAGTCCTTCAAAGCCAATCTCCAAATTTGAAACTGGACTATCGCCATAGTCCTGCTCTATGGCCTGGTTGTCTCCAAGTGAATCAACATACGGTTCTAAAAGATCATCAGATTTTTCGGACGGAATTCCATAATCTTTGAGTATTCGGGAAGAAGCAGCCATAGCTGCTTCCCTCTCCAAAACAGCTAGGTAATTGTCTTCAAATTCAAACACTAGATACTTGTCTTTACAACCTGAACAAGAATATGAACTGCCATGAGAACTACCTAATAGAATGATGATGAAGACTAGATAATGGATGTTAGGACTTACAAGCCACAAGGTGTGCTAGGTGATGAATGTTTTTTATTCGAATTCCATTGAACTTCAAAACCTGGAATTTTTACATTTTAGTACATGTGAATAAATTGGCATACGCAAGTTGTAAGGAGGACATAGAAAACCCACCTGCTGGTTGCCCATGTCCTCATATCCGATGTTCACTTCGTTTGCCAAAACCTATTGAGGACAAGATAAACAAAGTCAGGTCACATGCACTGAAATACTGTTTCCAAATTCCAATCAAGACAACCCATGTTCCACGGCACGATGACGTCATAGTACGGGAATAAAAAAATTTTCCTTTGGGGACATGAAGACTCGTTGGTTCTTGGAGGCTAAGACTACTCAACAAGAGATAACCCTGTCTCATCTCATAAACCCCAATCCCATATTCGAAAATTTGAACTGGAGACCTCCAAGTTCGAAATTTGCACGTCCTAATCATTAACTTGTTCACTTGATCCTTATAACATAAAAACATTATTATGACACTAAGAACTAGCTAGAGGGTTACTGAAAGCATATTCTTAAGTGATAGTTTGCGTTAGCTATCAATGTCCAACCTCATATCATAAGCAGCGCACCTGTGATAGTATCACGATCTGTTCTCCTTTGAACCTTGCCAAAGAGTACCGTGCCTTCGCTAGCAGTTTCAACTAAGAAGAAGAATGAAAATTAAATGTAAAACCTCAAAAGCATTTTGGTATCAAAGTGGAACTTTATCATGCTTCAGGAAGTTTTCTAGAATTTTCAACTTACCCCTATAGAGTCTTCGCACTCCTCCCTGAACATTTGACATCAATAATGAAATACAGATTACTTCATGATCAGCATTGGTATCTTTACATCATTAATCCATCCAGGAAAAAGAGTTATATAAACTGCTGGAGTGTGGGGAACGAGAAAACATACTCTATCAATGGTTCTGAAAGTGGGGTGAACACCAAACCAGCAATAATTAAATATGAAGGTTGACCTCCATCAATATGATAAGGAACCTAGAATGCCAGCCATAAAAGGATCTGAATCATTAACATCTAAAAAGAAAGCAAATGCAACCAATATTACTGGAGCTGTATCTTTTAGTTCAGAGACAAGACTTAAATTGCATACCAAATGTACTCTTCGATTTAAAACTACTTGAACTTTCATGAATCTGCCTGCTCTAACAATACCAAGCTCTGCTACATCACCTGCAAATCTGTAAGAGAGCTTAAATTGGGGGCAAGACAAACTTATATCACAAGCATATAGAATGAACGTCGCAAGAAATGACTGGAAAAGTGATAAATACAATAGGAGATTGAAAAGATGGAAAACACAAAAGATAAGAATGTTTATTCTGCAATATATTGCATAAACTGTTAAATTGAGTTAAAAAATGTATGTCAGCAGCTTTTCATGCGATTTCTTGACATTACTTTTGACTAATGAGGTAGCGAAATGCAATGCGCTCATTTGATCTGAACGGCACTGTTCCTTCAGAACCCACATGAACATCATCAAAACTCACAATCACGTCCCCCTGGAAAGGTAAAAGTAAAATAAAAAATTCCTTTCGTAACACACAATTATAAACAATGTCTAAAGAAAGCCAAACAAATCTTTATCATTAGGCTTCTCTTATCATCAGTGAGAAAATTGGACTCATGAAAAGAACTAGAAATAAATATATATTGAAGCTTTAATAAAGCTGGTGTGAATACAGAGAAATGAGATGGACAAAAAAATACAACTAAAGGTGCAACATGTTTAGATGCTTGTGAATATTGCCAACCTACCTCCTTTAAAACATTATTTGCATCTGAAGTAGGTTCAACTCTTCGAACAAGTACACCCTGTGGAAGTCAAAAAAACATTTCAGGAAATGAACCTGTGAAAGTCAAAAAACATTTAAGGAAATGAACTACTCAACAGACAAGACACTACCAATTTTTATTAAGATTAGAGATATGAATAGCAAAATTGTATCAGGTGAACTGTTAGAAAACAGGTAACTTGTTAATAAAATGGGGCCTGATGATGAATTCAGGAAAAACAAAATGCTTTGTGGAGTCTACAAAAACCACCCAGATAACAGCCACTCATAAATGTTTCCAGCTCGAAAGCTTACCAATTTCTGAATGAAGAATACTTTATATTTCCACATTCATTTGATACTGATTACTGACACTTAGCCACCTTCTTCATTAAAACTTTAACAAATTCTTGAATGTTAGAAAGAACATATATGATGCTTTTAAACCTGGCCCAGAACTTGAATGAATTATAGGAGGTCAGCACAAAAAAAAAAAAAAAAAAGCCATTAGACAATAATCTATAAATAATGTGGCCCTAATTTACATTTCTTTACAATCTCTCAGTACTGATCTACTGCTGCACGTTTTTCATTTTTCAAAGTTTTATCTTTCTCATGCCTAGTATCCTCATACACAATTTTCACATCAGTTAGTGTCCACCATCTCCTCCAAGAAGCTTCATCTGAATCTCTCTTCAGCAGGTCTACAACACAATTCTGAAATCCAACTCCTACCATGCAAATCATTCTTGTATCCCACCATCGACAAACACAAGTGCACACAAATCCCCACTATCCCCAGGGAAAATGCAAACAAAATATATGCATGTGCATGTAAGTATAAGTGCACTTGTGCATTTTTGCTTTCTATGCTGAGTAAGTTGTAGCAAATTACCTCATTAGACTGTACGTGTAAGCATGCACGAAGTGCTGGATTCTCCAACTTCTGCAGCAATACACCAAGGCAAGGGAAACCTGGAACTCAAGAAATGGTTTTTATATTTACTTTTGGAGAAAATGTCACATCACTATGATATTCATGCTTGAGTACTAGGTGTGAATCACAAGTCAATAACAGAATGATGAGTCAATGACTGAAAAAGAATATTAGCATAATGGTTAATTCTAGCAAGTGGCAGGCTGTAAGAGATGGCTGGACATCCAAGTCATTCATGGAACATAATTGGAAAAGTCATTGCATTCTGTAAGAGTATATTGGGTTCATCATGCAATTAAGTGCAGTTATAAAAATAGACAAACATTTATACGTGAACATAAAATTGAGGAAAAAATTCTAGTTGTAACTACAATTAGGGCTTTGGAAGGAAATAACATGGACCTAATGTAAGGACTCGGGCACAAGCACCACCAACCCTACAACTATTTGAGTCTAAACTACGTGAACCTCAAAATCCTAAGTTGAAATTGTTAGTAGTGATTGACTTGGACCCTTATATAGGGTCTTTACAATCACACTCTCATCAAATGCGAGAATCGGGATATAATACCACAAGCCCATCCACTTAAATTCTTGGTGCCCTTCTCAAAACCACACATCACAATCACAATCAAGGCCGCCTCCTTAAGAACAAGATCTCATCAGCACAACGTAGAAGCCCAAACCAGGCTGCCACATGCTCTACTATCAATTTACTTCACGCTTCGCAATTGAGATAACCAACTATATTATCCTAAAGTAATATGAAGCCTTCTATTTATCATCCATGTAAAATTTCTCATATAAGGTATTCAGTGAAATTTTTCTTATGTCAAATTTATATCTTAAATCCAATACAATCGATTTAAAAGTCACCAAGAGAAATAAACCAAACCAGATAGAAACTTAAGTATCATTTACAATTCATAAGATCTTAAATAACCACTAATGCCTTAACACTAAAGTAAGCTCTCAAGTTTGATCCCTAAGCTATCTCACTAGTAATCTGTAATATATCAACGAGTGATTGAGCAATCATAGCTCAACAAGTATAGCTCCTCAACAAGTGTGTATATCTATAACATGATCATTGGCAACACATACCATTTTTCAAATATCGTATCAAGCAAAATTATAGATTCAATATTTAGAATTCATAAAATTTCATCTTAGCTATGGTTACTATTATAATGCTTGACAAAAGCCATATCACAATATCATTCTCTTCATCATTACTACTATACCTGTTAGTAGGATTATAACTACTATAACACGTTAACTGGACCATGTGCTAACTATTATAATCCGTTAGCAGATCATATGTCAACTACTATAAACCATTAGCGGAACCATCGAACTAATTCTACTGTTGATTATCCCACTTTCCCAAAGTCACTTAGTAGCTTTTTTAAAATATTCTTTAAAAGCATAACAAGAATTTCATCTCATTCATAAACCAAAATCCATCATAATAAATAAATAAAATAAAAAATAATCATATGCTTGACCCTATTTCATATATAGAAGATAAAGGAACAAAATATTCAATTCATTTAAAGAAACTTATATATATATATATATATATATATATATATATTTATATATAAAGCCACCCAAATGACACAAAGTCTTCCAAATGATAAATTTGAAGACTTGCACACTACTCACTAAAATGACTATATCTTAGGCTACAAAACTTGAAATCATGGTTCATTTGATGCGTTAGAAACTATGAAATAGGCTTTCCATCCATATATAGCTCAAACCATAATTCAAAATAGAAAATGTTCAGTAAAATCCCAAAATTACCCCTGGCACTGCTGCTAACAAATCCCTTACTAGTAGGAATATTCCAACATAAAACCCAAATTGATACGGTGGCTGCTCAGTCAAGTACTTATACCTTAAGTTAAATGGTCTTGTAAATGAATGTCCAATACTGGTATGCATCTAAGTGTTTGACTCACCTTTTGCTTAAAGTTTTGGACTTGTGGAGTCTACTAAAAAGGATCCAAAAGTAAGAAAAGAATACGTGAATACGTCTATTATATATATCGATACAATAGTTTTTATATAAAATTTATTTTCATATTTTCCTTTATCAATAAAACAAAAAAAAATTCTTTTAAAATATTTTCATAAATTAATTTATTAATTCTAAATAGTTTCATTCCATAAATAAAAAATTAGATATATTTTTAATGATCTTACAACTCAAACCCATTTAAATAAATAGATAGCTACACAAGAGCCCAAGACATGCAAACCCTAAGGTGTTAATATATATAAACCCAATTAGAAGAAGACATAAATGGAGAGGATTTGGGCCAAATATTAACTCCTTTCCGAAGCCCAAGTAGTAATGTAAAAGGACAGCCCTAATCTAAGCCCCCACTTCTACTCTTTTTCCTTTTTGTATTCTATGCCGTTGTTCTTCTCTAGTTCTCCCTGCCAGCCGCATGACAGTAACAGTTATAAAAAATAAACATATTAAAAATAAATAAATAAATAAAAATTTATATAAAAGTTGTTTTAAATAAACTGAATATTTTATTTCTTTATTTTTTATATATGAACTAAGGTCAAACATATGATTACTTTTTATTTTATTTATTTATATAGTGGGTTCTTAAAACAAATGATTTCTTAAAACAGTCTTTAAGAAAATTGTTCGACAGTCTAGCTAATGGGTTATACTAGCTAGCATACAATCCTACTAATGGGTTATTTAGCACACAGTCTCATTAACGTAATGATCATGAGAATGATAATGTCGATATGACCCTTTTCACAAGTTATAGTAATGACAATAGGAAAGATCGAAACTGAGTTTTAAACGTTGAATCTATGATTTTGCTTGATACGATATTTGAAGAATGGTATCTATTGCCAACGATTTATTGACATGTGAAATTATCCATTTTGATTATAATGATTTTTTAACTAACTTGAAGCATGATTTATTGATCAACTAATGTTCTTGAATGATCTTATATAAATAAATATAAAATATGTATATACATATATGTATATATGCCATATATATAAAAGTGTGTATACATATATGTATATATGTATATACATATGTGTTTGTGCATATACGTACTTACCTTCTCCTTGGTGAGTCGAAGTGGGGTTCCGTCCTCACACACACACACACACACACACACACACACACACACACACATAATGCTTTATCCAATAAGGTGTGTGTAACTACACTTGTTGAGTTATGGTTTCTCAATCCTTACTTTATATTTTACAGATGATTAAATGGGGAGAAGCTCTCAACTTTTAGAGAGCTAGGAGATCAAATTTGGGAATTTACTTCAGTATCGAGATATTAATAGTTATTTGAGATCTTATGAATTGTAAATGATGTTAGTTACTATTTTTGAATTATTTCTCTCGATAACTTTTAAATTGGTTGTATCAGATTTCATTTTGAATTTCATTAAGGAAATTTTGAAGAATACTTTATTTTAGTCTTTTATATGGATGATACATAGAAAAGCTTTGTATTACTTTCCAGCATTGCTTCAAGGTAATTTTTTATTTTTGAAGTGTATTGCTAAAATGACTGTGCATGTCTTGATTTTAAGATGTGACTCTTAAACTAAGAGCCTCATGCGTCGACATCCTTGAAGAATATAAATAAATATATTGAAGCTCCATCTCTAAAATTCTTAAGAATGAATTCATATCATAAATTAACAATAATATTACAAGACTAAAATCTGCCTCTTTCGTGGAGAAGAATTGCTTTATATAAGCATATATGAGACAAACGAACTGGTTACTATCCATGATAATAACTTACATGACAAGTCTTAATCATACACAACTTTTGATAAAGTAGATGCTAAAATACTAAAAAAAAACAAGCTTGGACAAGTTGTCTTGAATTCCAGGGGGTGCACTTCTTTTAATGTGACACTTCTTTTGATGCTTTCTCTCATCTTTTGGTAAAGTTCTTTTATAAAAGAAGACATGACAACACACTGACATACTTAGCACACACTAGCACACTTAATTAAACAAAATTTTGATGAGGTGTAATTTTCAAGGGGTCCATGTCAGCGTTGAAGTCCATGGGGTCAGGTTGAACTTCTCTTTAGAATCATTGATTCAATAGTGATAGGTTGACGTGCCTGATATGCAGAGGTTCATAATACCAACAGTTTTGCTCCCAACAACAACATTTATCAAAGTAGATGAGAGCATATCTTTTGAGTGTTGAGGAGTACTCAAGCAAATAGTGTTTGGACCGGTCATTCGAAAAAGTGGAAAAGGTATGCATAAGGAGTGTAACACCGCCTAGTAAAGAAATGCCTTGGAGAATGGGTTGTCATAGAGGGAATAATTTAGCGAAGTGTAGGACCATGTCCATGGCTGAAACCCATTTTCAATAAAAGGTAAAAAAAGATACTTTGGTATGGGTACTTGTGTAGGCTGTCTAGCAGATCAAAAGTCCATTTTTTGAGTGGATGAAACCATTGTAAAAAGGTGTGCAAGGGGCTGTCTCAAGATCTTGGTTCGAAGGCCCACTTGAGGAAAGGTTAGAGAAACTCAATGGCAATAGTGTGGAGCTGGCAAAGATACCACAAAGATGGTAAGAGGTCTTGTGGGAAGTGTCCCAAATAAGAAAGACGAAAAAGGAAGGAATGAAAATTTAGGATCAATTTCGATTGCCCTGATTGTGTGATTCTCATGTCTCCTGATAATATAAGGTTGGTAGTAAAAGAGTTTATCTTTTGCCTTAGAATCTATAATTTTGTGTATGATTTCAAAGATGAGTTCTGGCGAGAGTTTTTTTTAAAAAAAAGATTCATTTTTTTCCGGTTAATGGAGGAAGGTTTTATTATAGCAATGATCAAGAGAATTTTTAGAGAGACTTATGCAGAGAAATGGAGGTTGGTCTGGAAAGCATCACTACAATGATATTGTCTTCGCCTTTTATATGCTTGAAAGTGATTGAGTATTGCGAAAACATTGTGTCCGTCGAAACAATTGTGCATTGCAAAGGATTTTCTTTTTAAAGTTTAGCATGTATTCAAAGATTAACATGTCAGACTCAATAGTGAAAGGACGACCACTGACATAAAACTCGATCCTTTGCATATCATATTTTACTATAAATATTTCTTTGAAAATGGAGTGATAGTTGATTTTTTAATCTTTAAATCTTCCATTTTGTATTCACAAATCTATTTACATTGACTTATTCAAGAAATACCATGAACCAATATTTATTACTTGCATCTGTATGGAGGATTCTCCTATCATGTGAGAATCTTGACTGCTTTTGTATGCTTCTATATTCACTGAGCTAAGAATCTTCCTTTAACATCAATTGGGGTGGACTTGATATTTTGGCGAAATTTGGGATGAGTTTGCCTATATGATCAACAATTCTGAGGAACTGTTAAACTTGTTTTTTGGTGAGGTGTTCACTCAGGAAAGACTATAGCTCATGGGTAATGTGTGGTTGAGTTATGTATTGTCCATCTTTGAGATGCATTATAAGAAAATCAATCTTTGTGGTACCAATTATCGTCTTCTTTTCAGATAACATGATATCACACTGTAGACAATAAATTAGAATCTTTTCAAAAGTTACTTATAACTTGTCTCATCGGAGAGAACAGTAAGATATTGTCAATACAGATAATAGCATTATCCAGAATTAGACTAAATATTTAAATCATGTTTTTTTGAAATAATGATGGTGATGTGTTCAGACCAAAGTTATTATCTATTGAAAATGGTGTTAGAGGATGCAAAGTGTTGTCATGTATCTTTCAGACTGAAGAACTCCAAGTTGCCAAAATCCTACGTTAAGATCGAACTTGGAAAATACTTTTGCATTTGACAAGTTTGTAAAGAGTGTCTTTCTATTTGGTAATGGAAACTTGTCATCTACTAGGAACAAATGGAGTGGCTTATAATTAATGATCAATCATAATTTCCCACGTACTTGCTCTAACCTTTTGTTGACGTAAAATGCCTCACAAGCCCATTACCAAACATGGGCTCAATCAGACATTGGCTCATCATGACCTTTTGAAAAGATTTCAATCTATTATCCAACAATATCATGTTATCTGAAAAGAAGATAATAATTAGTACTAAGAGATAGATTTATTTGGAATGCATATAAAAAATGGGCAATACATAACTCAGCCACACATTGTCGAAAAGCTACAATTTTTCTTGAATGAAAACCTAACAAAAAGACAAGTTTAATAATTTTTTGGAATTGTTAATTATTATATAAGTGAATTCATTCCAAATTTTGTCAAGATATCAAATCCACTTCAATTGATGTTAAAGAAAGATTCCTCAGCTCAGTGGACACATAAGCAAACAAAAACAATCAAGATTATCAAATCTATAGCTTAGTCACTTCCAACTCTACAGATTCTCTCGCATGGTAAGAGAATCCTCTAAGCAAATGCAAGTAATAAATATTGGTATATGGTGTTACTCGAAGAAATCAATCGAAAAAGAAAGATTTACGAATACAAAGTGGAAGATTTAAAGATTTGAAAATCCACCATCACTCCACTTTCAAGAAAATAATTGCAATCAAATATGGAATTCAGAAGTTTGAGTTCCATCTCATTGGTCATCATTTCACTATTGAGCCTAACATATCGACCTTTAAACACATACTTAACTTCAAGAAGAAAACCTTTCCCAATGCACAATTGGTTTGATGGGGTGCAATGATTTTTGCAGTACTCAATCACTTGCAAGCATATAAAAGGCAAAGACAATGTTATCCCAAACATGCTCTTCAAACCAACCGTCATATCTCCACATAGACCTTTCTCCTCAAAAATTCTTCCAATCATTGCCATAATGGAACTTTTCTCCTCCACCAACCTAAACAAAGAATCTTTCCCTTTTAAAAAACTCCATTAGAACTCGTTTATGAAATCGCACACAAAACAATAGATTTCAAGACAAAAGATAAACTCTTTTACTATAAATCTAGCATTATCATGAGATATGGTGATACATCAATCCCACCAATTGAAATACACCCCAAATACCCCTTTATCCATCCATTTTACTTACCCACAAGACAATGGATAACCTTCCCCCAAAAAACCCTTTGTTAACTATGGTATTTCAATCACCTCCATTATATTGCCATAGAATTCCTGCCCAACCTTCTCTTAAAAACTATCCAAAAATTCCAAAACAACATGGTCTAGCCCAGAAGACATCCTCTTGACCTCAGTCATGAAAATCTCAAACATTTTCTCGATTGGATTTGGCCCACACCCATTTGGAAATAATGAATCACAACATACCATAAGTTGAACAAAACAAACCTTACATTATCCTCATTTTTCACAACCTTTGTAGCTATGTAAGTGCTACCTAGTACTTTCCCCTACACGACCATTCTTACTAGTCAAAAATACTCCCTCCATGATGAAATCACTACTCACCCTTAGGAGTATGATGAGATTCAAAGACAGCTCTGTGAGCTCAATAGAACCATACCCTCCGAAATCTGGCCCTAAGCTTAAGACTAGACGCCATGGAAGGGCTATCTTAATCACTACATCACACAGCTGAACATTGACAGACACATTTATGAGCAAAAGTTCACAAACCCAATAATTAGACCACTCCACCCTGAATTTGAATTTAAAATGTCCCGTCTAAAGCCATTAAAATGGAACCCGTACTGGCAAACTCTAGTAATCTGAGACCCACAACCAAAGCCACCCATCTACTGGGATGACTCTCAAGATCCTTATGCTTTTGATACAAACCCCTATGATCTCAGAAAAGTCTTTTGACCTTGAAGATTTCTTTGTAAACAAACTACAACCAGGACCAATCAAGCAACCTGCATCAAACTTGAACTTGGCAACCTCCAACTCCACCAAGCCAAAAACCATGGAACAAGAATTTGAACCCACGGACGAAGATATTCCCACACAAAAGGAAATGGAAATCTCCCGTCTCATATGACTTGAGACTTCCAAATATGGATTTTCCTCGAGCAAAAAATTCCCATCTCAATTTCCCATTTAACAATGATTAGGACTAATCACCTAAGATCATCAAAATTATTTTTAATTAAGTGTGCTAATGTGTGCTAAATATGTCAATGTGTTGTGATGCCTTTCTCAGTAAAAGAGTTTCACCAAAAGACGAGAAATAGTATCAAAAGAAGTGCACCACAGGAATCCAAGATAGCTTGTCCAAACTCGTTTGTCTTTTAGTATCTGCTTTATAGTGTTTTAGCATCTACTTTATCAAAAGTTGTGTACGATTAGAACTTATGATGTAAGCTTTATCAAAGCAGTCTACTTTAGGTCTCGTTAACCAGTTCGTATTGGTGCGCCTCATGTATACCTATATAAGGCAACTCCTCCATGAAGGCAGCAAATTTTAGTCTTGTAATATTTTCCCTAATAAAATATCAAGTATGTTTTTCTAAGCTCCTTTTTTTGGTTACTCTCTCTTCTCAATTAGTAGCTTGTATGAAACCACTGCTCACACCAAGTAAGCAATGACATGACTCATATGCTCTGCACTTACCATTCCAGTGGATCCTCTACATCAGAAAACTCATGGAGTTGATTACTAACCACTGCATGTCACTATAGAATTAGCGTTGTAGTCCAATTCATCGTGCATTGTTAATGTAGCATGACAGCGTATGCCATAAGAGTCCAGACTTAACTAGACCGTGTTGCCAAGAATGCGTTTGAGTCAAAAGTTGGCTAGAATACCTTGGTCTCTACTTAACGCTACAGACTACTTGCTTATGCACATAGATTTAAATGCAAGCAAAATACATATTTCAAAAAAAAAAAAAAAGGAGTATCAAAAGACTACGTATGGAAGAGTCTCTCACCTGTGTACTTCCCATTCCTCTCATAGTCACTTAGAAAATGGGATACAACTGTAGTTGGTATCACATAACCAATATTTTCAGCCTCTTCAGATCTGTAAACCTAAAGGAAGTCTCCCATCAAAACATTATATGTGGTAGTTAGGGAGAGAGAAAGGTTGAGACGGACTAAACATAGCACAAGCAAAAAAACATGATGAAAAGAATAATAGTTGATAAAATAAAATTCAGCCCAACAAGTGTGTCAAAATTTGAAAGGAAGCAAGTATAAAAGCACTATCTCTCCTTGTCACATATTGCTATTCTTCTTTGACATGTTTACAAATTTTAAGGAGTGCACTTTACTTTTGCATGTTATACATTTAGTGCTTAACTCGTCATTTGCCTTAATAACTAATTCAATTAAGGCAAGGGTAAGACACCAAAAATCAATAATTAATGCTTGTTTTAGTAATGAACAATCATTTTGAGACAACTCAAAAGGAAAAATGGAATGCAATGGCACTTATGAAAAAAAGGGAATATAAATTGAACTAAACTAAATAAATGATTAAAAAACAAAAGTCGTCTCACAACAGATTTTGGCATAAATCCACAAATTAAAAGTCAAACAAAATTGACACAAAAGATGTACCTGAAATGCAACCCCAATGCACTCTCCCTGCTCGTTGAATGCAGGACCACCACTATTACCTAAAATCTACCAAGTACGCAATGATTATCACAATGATATGGGTAACGCCTTTCAAAAAGTGACATGTTGCAAGGCTTAGATACATAAATTTCAATGACCTACTGACCAGGATTTATTGCCGCGTCAATTTGAATGCCCAACAAATCAGATGAGCCATGGGCATATGATGTGACCTGAAGATATCAGTTAGAAACTCAATACTGTTATTCCCTTAACATGTTGGTGAGCAAGAAAATATACAAACAATAAAAAGAAAAAACATGGATATAGGCATCAAAGTAATAATAAGGTAAGGAAAGATCTGATAGATACTTGTTCATTATCACTTAGAAGGGGTGAATCAAACCTCTATACGGGATACTACTCCCTTTGTCACTGAAATAGTGTCTCCTCCTAGGGGATATCCCACAACAGTTACTGCATCCTGCCCATCAAGAAAACAGAACAGAAACAGCTCAAAAAACTTGAAATTGTTATTCACTAAAGCTTCAAAACCTTGTATCTAACTTAGAAAAAGCAGAACTGTGGCTGTCATGTTAATAAAAGGAAAAATGGAGCAAATTTTATGTTACTATTTTGAAGTTCAGTGTAAGCTATGAGGGCCTTCATGCCTTCTATCTTTATGACATATCCCATGCCTGATACAGATCAGGCAGATATGCAGAACTTCTCACAATGACATTACAGATATACAAAGCTTATTATGACCTTAGATGACCTCACAAAATGGTGTAAATACTTAGAATGGTGCTAGATTCTTAATTGTTCAGCTATATCTGTTTGATTTTAAATAGCAGATCATATTACTGAAATAAAAACACAGAGAAAAAATCAAAGACCATAGGCATTTCTTTTATGATATATTAGTCCTCTGCTGAATCCAAATAGATACTTATTTCATTGAGGCATTGAATCAACCGAACTGTCTTTAAGATTCGTGATGAAGCCTGAGATATTGCAACATGGACTGAGAGAATAGTTCTATGCTCAGAAAAAAGTGACGGGCTGTTCAAAACCTGAAGACCCGGCAAGTGTCCCAAGCGGAGTGGCTCAGCTCCTCTCCAAAATTCCTTACTCTCGACTGAAAGCAAAGCTATATCACAATCAACACCTCTGGCTAAAACCTGTTCATCAAATCATGAGAAGAAAGTAAGCAGCAAGGTCTTAATAACGGTGAACAAGCAGACAACTCCTGATCTGAACAGCTTGGAAGTTGGAAGTTACTTATCATATTTTCAACTGGTGTACCTTGCTAGTCAATGGTGTGCTTCAACATGCATAAATCTTCATTCAATATAATTATCCTTTTTATGGGTATTCTAAACAAATATAATAATTTGAAGTAGGTTATTATTTGATGAGGAAACCTATATAGGTTAAATTCATTCATACTTTTATCCTACTAAAGTACTAATGAAATTTAACTTGTTCAACAATCACCCATAAGACTAGTTCAGACTTAATCTGGATTTGCTAAGAAATATGAAAAACTGAAGTCATAACATTGCAAGCATAGTTGAGGACCACAAAGACACAAAAATGCCTGAAGGTAAAAGTGAAGCAACCAAAAAAGCACTTGAAAAAGGCAAATCAAGATCTTGGGCCTGCCTGAGGGTAGATTCTATAAATGCTAATACTTGCCATGTCCATCATTTTATATCTATTCAAAACCATCTGATGTAATTTCTTATCATTTGTATGTAAATCCCCATAAACACCGTACTTGTATCAGGTCATATATTTTATTTGAAAATATATAAGTATATTGAGTGGTTGAGACAATTATTTTTTTTTCAGCTAGATTTCTTTATTTTGCCTACATAAAAGTAAATGGCAATTGCCAGACTGCAGCCCAAATATAAAACGAAACAGTTAGAAGGACAAAGGAGGAGGTGGGCTTGATATTCAAAATCATAGCAACAAAAACCAGGAAAAAGAATCAACGTGAACGAAAAGGAACCCACCCTAAGCAACTAAACTGCTGAAGTCATTGATATCTGGAATGTCATGCTATTTACTAACTGATTTACATTTTCTTGCCAATAGTGATGTATCATTAATCATTACTCCTTTCTACATTGGGCTAATGTTTTATGCCTTCAAATGATATGGAGGAAAAAAAGATGGTACTAAAATCATAAGTTGTTAACCCACATTAATAGAAATTAAGCAAATTGTTTGAGCTGAGATTTAAGACATTGCTGACTAAACATTCTGAGAAAGCATTAAATATTTATTAGGAGCAATACCTTAGCAACATATTTGGTGTCATCTCCCCTTCTTTTTACTTTAACCTGTTGTCAAAAATGATAAAAGCAAATAGAATAACCAACTGAACATAATAGCGAAATGCAATCAAAGCATACAAGAAATAAAAGCAAATAAACAACAACTCCAACTTATGAGAGAAAAATTGAAATAGCTAATATGTACAGTACTGTATGACCTTATGTACTTCACTTAACAACCAAGGTCAAGAAGTCCATTGTGACATGGGTAGTGAGGGCCATGAGATATGGCACAAACCACTTCACACTCCTTGTCTCAGTGAAGAGAACTTAAAAATCCCAATCTATGTGCATCTAAACCCAGACAGTATGATAGCATAATGCAGATATCCAACTAACGAATAGGATACTAAAAATGTAAGTGGAATTTTTAAATTATTAACTCTCAAAATCAATACAAAAATGATCTTCACTTTCCTTAATATGCCATTCTTCTTTCACATTTTAAAAGTGCATACAGAAGTAAAGGAGATGCCAAAGATGCTAAACTAATCGGGCTTGCATTCTTAGTAGTGGAAACTAAAGCAGGCCCTGTTTCTTGTCAGTAAATTGTGAACCTAAAATCTGAAATCCTCCAACAAATGCCATCTAGAAACTCCCTTTAAATTAGGTTCTAGCCCAATTCCTTTTATGTTGACACTGGACGAGAAATGGTACAATCAGCTTTCTAAAATCAATAAACAGTATAAGCTGTGACAACTGGTTTAGAGAATGATCTCCAGCAAACTCCAAAGCTTTTTTATTCAGCAAAATGATGATTTGACATTTATTTCCATTAAGTTTTACAGATAATTTAATATCTATTTGCATACTCGAGAACTATAATAGATTACCTGTGTATCATGTTCCACGCAATGTGCATTTGTTAAAAGTTTCCCATCCCCAATCATGAAAGCACTGCATGACAAAAGGAACATAACTATCAATTAAAATCTAATACCTGGAATACAACATAAGATGAATGAAAGACAATAAACCACTTGACAGGAATTAGAAAAGCCTGAGAACCAACTAAACTGCTTTTTTTTCTCTATTTTTTCTTAAATCTATCTGTATGCTTCAGGAGCAGGAAACAAGTTAGAATATTGCCTTCCAGTGCTTGTAAATTGTCTTTGCTTTTGCCAAGGAAGGGAATAATCAGGTGCAGTATGGGTGCAGTAAACCTAAATCAGAGATAAAACAAGGAATATAATTAACAAATAGCAAATAAACAGAAAGGAAAAGCTCTGTAAATTATTGACTTACCAACATATTCACTCTAATAACCATTTATTCTCAAAAAATAGTAACAATGATAATAAAGATCAGTATGGGGTTCTGCCTAACGAATATGTGTAGCTTGCTGCTTGAAGATGCATCCAAAATGCCTATTTAGCTAAAACAATTTCTTCTCTTATATTTAGAAACGTCAAATGGCATTTTAGTCTAAAATAAGCAATCTGCACACCCAAAAACTTCCAGAGAAACCAAACCAGTATCAATTGCACTATCCTGGCACCCAATGACCTAGCCATCTTAATTTTCCATAGCACATGTGTGTTAGACACTTTGGGAAAGAGTACAGATAAGGCTTGGTAGATCATGATCGTGCATTTGTGGTATGATAACTCAAAACTAAGGACCATACCATCTACAGCATAAACATGAACTACATCTATAGCAAAAAAGATGCACACAAAAGCTACCAGACTTGCACATGAGCCACTCAAAATTGCAACAATTAGAAATGCAAAAGTATGATAAAGGCAATATGGCACTCTATTGTTTAACAAACTAAATATATTGAAAATTTTCAACATAACAAAAGTTGTCTTTTTTTTTTTTCGCTTTAATCTATTTTGAACCTTCACAACAGCATTGAGAAAGGTTGCATCCTGAAGATTCCCTGGTTCAACCTGAAATAAAATGGAAAGAGGTCATAACAAATAAAGAGTTACAGAAAAGCTTCAAGAGTGCACAAAAGAAACAGGAGTGAGCATGTGATAAGGCAAGTAGTATTACAAATATGCTAAGAGTTTTATTAAGCACAGTTGTGGCAATTTTGAGAAACAAAATTATAATTATGACTATTCCAGATAATAAACAAGAAGTTCTCAAAAATTTTCAAGGGCTTCCAACATTAGCATGATTAGCACTTTCTACATTGTAAGTGTTGGGTGCCATGTATACAATGATTGAAGTCAAGTAACTTTGTACACGGGCCTTGTTAACAATTGATGCGAAAGTCATAATGAAATCCAGGTTTCTTGAGAAGAATATACAACAAACTCATAAGAAAATTGATTAGACCCCAGGTGTCCTGAATGGCTGGAAAATGGGGTTTATGCATATGCAAAAACCTAGCTTAAACTTGTGGTTTCTACTTGAGAAAAAATAGCCAAGCAACAACTGAATATAAATTCAATCCAATCATGCAAGTCTGTAATCAAAGGCTTCACATTCAGCAACTGTTTGAAGTAAAACAATTTCCCTTGAAACTACATGTTTGCAAATGTACCTGTTGCTCCCTCAGGTCAAGCTGAAACTCCTCCCTGTCTTTTCTTTGCGTACCGAATGATTTAAAACCTGTTGATTGAGGACGCCCCATGTCCCCTCTACCACTAATTCCATCAGCATATAAACTGGACTTTTCATCTTTTGATCTTCCTGGAAGTTTCTTCTGGGAAACAGGATCTTTCTGAATACAAAATAATACATTAGTGACCAGTTAATAAGGATCAAATTGATCTGAGGACCACGGTGCTATGAAAGAAACCCCAACATGTTAATTTTACATTGGAATCAACAGAACATAGCATGAAAGGTTCAGACACAGAGCATTCTCTTATTAACACCAATACCACATATCCCGTCCATCTTGTTCTAAGATAAAAGCTTTCCCAAAACCTACTTTGCAAGCGCATACAAAATGGTTAATTAAAAAAAAAAAACAAGTAAACATTTATTGTTAAAAGCTTTGATCGGTCACTTCACTTTGATGCATTGTGGCACAATAATGTTCATAATCAGTAAAATCAAACAGCGGCTGTTCTTAAACCCTA
The DNA here is from genome assembly GCF_053813885.1 of Theobroma cacao. Lineage (NCBI taxonomy): Eukaryota > Viridiplantae > Streptophyta > Magnoliopsida > Malvales > Malvaceae > Theobroma > Theobroma cacao. The sequence continues at coordinate 35,926,389 of NC_142639.1, read as the reverse complement.
AAAGATTACTTCCACCTTCTCCTGCAAACCAAATTACGCTATTGTACCGATTTAAAGTATTAAATTCTTCCCCAAACGACAGAAACGAACCACAAACGACATTTCCAATTGCCCAATCTCAAATGAGGAAAACTCGAAGTATAAACCCAAAAAAAATGCGCCACCAATCAAACTATAAGCAATTAAACATCGATAACACGTGAAATTTTACGACACCAAGTCGCATCAGTTTCAGTGAAATTTGAAAAAAGGGAAACCAAAATCAAATTTAAATAAAGGTTAGAGAATTTGAACAAAAGAAAAAGGTTAGAGTTTACCTTAACGTTGAACTTACGGGGAGATGTCGACGAGCAACTCTTCAGAGCTCTTTTCTTGTCATTGGTGGCTTTAGGAGAGAGCGCGTCGAGGGACGCCTGTGAAGTGGAGGTGGAAGTGGCTAAACGCCGATGGTAAGAAACGGAGTAACGGAATTTAACGGTGGAGCTGAGTACGGAGAAGCAGCAGTGGGCGACTGCTATTGCCATAATAATAGTATATATTTAAGCGCTGCAACGGCTAAAAGGAAAATGGTGAGGGAAAGGAGATTTTTGCTTTTAGAGAGTGAACATACACTCTCACTTTTCCTTATCCTCTGGGTTCGTAAGATTAGGTTACTGATTTTGGCGCCTCCTTCATTTTGACCAATGAGGTGCCTCCTTGATAAGGAAAATTATTTTAGTGTAAAATATCTAATTTTTAAATTTCGATTCAAATTATATAAAAATACATTAATTTTTAAAGTACACATTTATTTTTAAAAAATATTTTTTATTAAAATATAAATCTAATCATTAATCAATTGTTAATATTTTTATCAACATGCTAACATGTTAAAGATAAAAAACAACTTTACTCTTAATTAATTTATATAATTTTATTATTTTTTTATTAATTAAAAAAAATTTCCATCAAGAAACACCAAATATGATGCTCGCCAAATGGGACCCGATGCTCCCTTAAGGGGGAGCTCCCTAAGGCAGCATCGATGCTCCCTTTCTTTGGATAGCATTCATCAGTGTTTTTTTTTATTTTTTTTAAATAATAATAATTTTTAAATTAATAAAAAAATAATATTTTATTTTTTTTATAATTTTTGTTAATAGTGTTTATGCTCTTAAGAGGAAGTATTTATTTTTAAAATTAATAAAATTTTAGGCAATTTCGATTCAAATTTAAAAAATAAATAAATTTTATCTATTATTTTATTATTTATACAAGGGAGTTTGGGCGTTTGTTAAGGGTATTTTAACCCTTTGAAATGACACGTCACCGCCCGGTTATTTCGGGAATCCGTTGGGAATATATGGTTTGATTACTGGTGCGATGAGCTGACTGAAGCTCACGTGAATAGGGCTGTGCAAACGGGTAGTTCGGTTAATTCGGTTACTGGATATCCAGTAACCGAATTAACCGAACTCCTATATAAAACTAACCGAAACCGAACCAAAGTAAAAAACTAACCGAACTACCCGAAACCGAACTAACTCGATTAGTTCGGTTACCAAAAATCGAATTTAATAATTTTTTTTTTACAAAACAAAAAATTAAATGTTATTTACTCTCTTTCGGCACCTCTTTACTCCCAAATGAGGCTTGTGTGACAAAATATATGAAACAAAGGTACAGTCAACTTTAATAGAGACACAAAAATATACACAAAAATGTCCAGTACCCCAAAAGTTCTTACAACTCCCTTGAATATATTCAAGAAATAGAGCAAGAAATATCCCACAGCAGCACAACTATAACCAAAAATCAGGGAAAGATGCTGCACTTTTACAACAATTTAGACATGCAAAACGAAAAAAGGACCCGCATCATTTCGATCCTTATAAATTTCAACATAGTAGAAAAGCAAAAGATCCAACAACAACAAGAACATCCAACAACTAACAACTACCATTACTGTCATGATAATTAAACATACAAAACAACAACAGAGGGGGGTTCAGATGGAAGGAAAGATGCAGGAGACAAGAGTGGTGCAACAAAGGGAAGTGCAATGGCAGGTGCTTGGGTTGGATTTTCAGCAGCAGCCTAAAATATAAAATTCAAGAATAAAGACTATCAATAAAGGCTAAACTTTTTCAAGAATACAATAATATAAAATTGTTAATTTGATAAATATTTAGGAGTACATTTATTAAGTACTAAACCTTACTTGATTACCTTAAAGATTATCAAGTACGTTGTCCACTGCAATCTTTGACAACTCTACAATACATAAACAAGAATGTAAGAAATAAAACAATAACATATTAACAATTGAAATAGCAAAAATGAAATGATGATATAAATAAAATACTTACCTTCATCAACTTTCTCAAGCTCTGCCAAATCATTCTCAGTGTCATGAAGATAATAGAAAGGTCCACGTAGCCAATCCTGAGCACAAATAAGAGCTTGCACCATCTTAGGCATTAAAGAACTCCTATATGCATCAAGCACACGACCACCGGTGCTAAAAGCTGATTCCGAAGCAACTGTGGATGGAGGAATCGCTAATACATCACGAGCTAGTAGGGAAAGAGTAGGATACCTATGACTATTGAGTTTCCACCAAATGAGAACATCAAAGTCATCATTATCGGTTGCATCAGGCTCATTTAAACTCAAATACTTCTCCAATTCCGACTTATCCTCTTCCCTACCAATTGCAATCTTATATCTCTTAAATTCAGTCAAAAGAGCAACACTAGCACTAGAGTCAACATCATCATTAAATTCTGAAATTTGGCTCACTTGGGATTGGCTATTGTCACCAACTTTCTCAAGAGGAGGTTGTACATTTTTTTGGTATTCAACAAGCAACTCTTCCATTGTTTTCTTCAAACTCACACAAATCGATGAAGCCTGCTCATTAGAAAACATTTTCCTCAAACAAAACTCCACAAATACAAGTTTTTTCCTTGGATCAAGAACAGAGGCAACATAAAGCAGCTTATTCATTTTTTCTATATTTCCCCAATACTTATCAAATTTCTCTTTCATTTTCTTTGTCATTGTTTGCAACTCAACATCAGGATGCCCTTGTCTATCTCTCAAAATGCAATAAATACCACAAATATCATCAAGAAAAGTATTAATAGTGGCATAAGAAGTACCTGAAACTTTTACTGTGAGTGTGTAAAAATGTTTCAAGAAAAGATTCAACCTTCTAACATTTTCCCAATCCTCATGTTCAGGTATCCCATCTTCCATCAACAAATCAGTTCTATATTGAGAATCAGCTTCCTCAAATAAAGTAAAGGCTTCTTCAAACTTTTGAGCTGTTTCTAACATCAAGTAAGTGGAGTTCCATCGAGTACTAACATCCAAACACAACAAATTTTTTGATTGAATATTTGCAGACTCAACACATTCCTTGAACTTTGCTAACCTAGCAGGTGACTGTCTCACATATCTAACTGCCCCTCTGATACAAGCAATTGAATTATTTATTTCCTTTAATCCATCAGTGACAATGAGATTAATGATATGTGCAATGCATCTCATATGTAGGAATTTGCTTTCTAAAAAGCTATTTCCTAAAAAGTTCAATTTTTTTCTTCAAATATGCTATTGCAACATCATTGGAACTAGCATTATCAACAGTAATAGTGAAAACCTTACTAATCCCCCAATCACGCAAACATTTATCAATCATTTTTCCAATGGCCTCACCTTTGTGACTATAAATGGGACAAAAGTTTAAAATTCTCTTGTGTAATTTCCAATCATTGTCTATAAAGTGAGCCGTAAGACACAAATAATTCTCTCTTTGAATTGATGTCCATGTGTCTGTGGTCAAAGAAACTCTAAAAGAAGATGTTCTCAATATATACTTGAAATGGTTCTTTCCATTAATAAAAATGTTAAAGCAATCTCTAGCAACAGTCCATCGTGATGGCACAATAAATCTAGGACATGAAGTTGCCACGAATTCCTTAAATCCTTCCCCTTCTACAAATCTGAAAGGTAACTCATCTCTAATGATCATCTTAGTTAGAGACTTTCTAATGGCTTCTTGACTAAATTTCCAAGTTCCTATGGACCCATCCCCTGATTGAAAAGCTAACTCAGTTTGAGTAGAATCATTAGTAGAACTAGGAAACTTTTTGCAAGAATTCATATGATTCTTCAATGAAGTTGTGCCATTATATTTAGTATTAGCAGAAAGTACCCTATCACAATAATTGCATCTAGCTTTTTGTTCACCTTGATCATTGACGAATCTGGTGAAGTGTATCCAAACTTCAGACCTCGGTGGAAGTGCTTTCCGTTTCTTAGAATTGACAACATCACTTTCATTAGTGGAGACTATAGTTTGCTGTGTAGTTGGTGTTGGTGATGCTGACGGCATGGCAATAGGAGTAGATTGCGTAGCAGCATCACTAGGAGTAGAAGCTGGAGCTGGATTATCGCTTTCACTTGCCATTGAAATCTTCAACCTGTCACTCAAAAAAATTAATTAATTAGCAAATTTGTCATGATAACTTTTTGTTTGAAAAAATTAAATGCTAAAAAATTTGTAAAAGGAACAATGGGCTAAACTTAATCGATCAACTTTACACCTTGAAACATAAGAAAAAGAAAATATCAGTCAAAGAACCTATAACTATGTTAGACATGTAAAATGGAAGGAAAAAATGATATCAGTCAAAGAAAATATCAGACTTTTTACTTCTAATTGTTAAGAGCTTAAGTGTGTTCTAACTAAATGGTTGTCCATTGAATTCAAATGAGAAAATTCGTCTTGTATTCAAAGATTAATTGCTCAAGGGAGCTTGAAATAGTAAGTGAACATAAATGTCATGCCAATATTTTCATTTTAATATTGATGGAAGAAAAAATTAACGTATAGTACTATCACATTCAATAAATCAAATTTGTGCTTATATTATATTGGAGGAACAAAGAGTCCATTGATGCAGTGGGATGGGTTAAAAATCCAAGTTCTACTCCATGAAGATTACGTTCCCATTATTATCCCATATGAGGTTCATTGAATAAGGATGTAAGGTCTGCATCCATGGAGCTTAAGTGTATGTTTGGGGAAGGTATACTACATTATATGTAATGAAACATTCCAATTTCAATAAATAAAAATGGACATTTACTAATATTTATCTTATTTAATTTTGCTAAAACTTTTATACAATTTTGGTCGACAGAATTTAATTTCTTAGATGTAAAATCATTACTGTCATGATAATTAAATATACTGTCATGATAATTTAATTATTGAAAGCAAATGTAAGGTTTGAATTTGGTCCTTGATGAGTTGAGTAAAGCCAAACTTCTACTTGACATGGTTTTAATTTTTACTGGTTTTGTCGTGATGCATTAATGCATAGGCTCAACAAACTCAAATCCAAAATCAATAAAGCTACTGCTATAATCAACCCACCACTTTGTGAAGAGATTAATCAAATCATTAGGCCTTTGGGTTATTATTAGGGAAGAAAAAGGAAAAGATAAAGAAAGTTATAACATATATATCTATCTATCTATCTCTTTATATATATATATATATATATATCTCCATCAAGTCTACAGGTAAGATAGAAAAAAGAGAGGGAGAAAGCATATAGGTCCAGTTGCGAATAATCTGTGCTATTTCAATCATTGCATGCAATACAAAGAAATAATTAAGATTGCATCACCTCTGAAAGTCATCAAAAATAATATTTTCCATGTATACCACTACCATAGCCCTATCTATTTGTTCCAATGCTCAGGCCAAAATAACTAATAAACTAATCTTGTGAATAATGTAATTACACAGTATTGGGAAATTAATACCAATTTGTTCAAATATGAGATTAAATGTTTGTTTTTATATTAGTTTGTACTATTTACACTAACACACTTATTACATTACTATACTTTTAATTACTACATATGTTAAAATAAAACTTGGACCATTGATGCAGTGGGATGGGTTAAAAATCCAAGTTCTACTCCATGAAGATTACGTTCCCATTATTATTCCATATGAGGTTCATTGAATAAGGATGTAAGGTCTGCATCCATGGAGCTTAAGTGTATGTTTGGGGAAGGTATACTACATTCTATGTAATGAAACATTCCAATTTCAATAAATAAAAATGGACATTTACTAATATTTATCTTATTTAATTTTGTTAAAACTTTTATACAATTTTTGTTGACAGAATTTAATTTCTTAAATGTAAAATCATTACTATCATGATAATTAAATATACCAAAGAATCAATCAAAATCGAACAAAAAAAATACAAGTAAAATTTTTCACAAGTTTAGAATCTCGACCTTCCTTGATTATCCATGTCAAAATCGAACAAAAACAGAGAATAACCATGTCTAATCATGACCGCCCTTCCTTGATTATCCATGTTTACAGATATTAACATAATTCTAGAAAATTATATTAACTATGATATTAACAAGTAAAATGGAAGAAAAATTTTGGCTAAAAATATGATATTTACTTGTGAAAGAGTCAAAACTTGATGGCTAGAGTCTTGTTTTCCTGCAATAAAAAAAAGTAGATAAATCAGACCTCATTGAACCCTAAACCCAAATCAAGGAAACCCAGATTTGAAGAAGAGAAAGAAAAAGAAAAAGAAGAAAAACCCTAACCTAAATTAAAAAAAAAAAGCAAAAAATCAGAATTAAAGAAAAAGAGAAAGAAGAAAGACTAAGCAAAAACTCTGAGTTGAAAAAGAAAAAATCAAATTTGAATAATGGGCTTACCGATTGAGATGGAAATCTGAGAGAGAGAGCCTTTGAAATCGACGATCACTGTGGTGCGTATGTGTGAGAGTTTGAGAGAGAGCCTTCGAAGATGGACTGGAGATGGACTGGAGAAGAGAAAGCAAAGAGTGGAGATGGACGGCTCACAAGGGACAGATTCACCTGAAGATGGACTGGAGATGGACTAGAGATGGAAGGTAGAAGGCTCACGGGGGGACGGCAGAAACCATAAGGCTGAAAGGGATAATTGAGATTGGGAATATTTAGATTTAATAGTTTTTTAGGTAAAATGTCTAAAATGACCTTCGGTTAGTTCGGTTAGAAAAATGTCTAACCGAAATCGAACCGAAATAATTATACTAACCGAACTATTATAACCGAAATAATCAAAAAATCGAACTAACCGAACCGAAAAAACTGAACTCATTTCGATTCGGTTCGGTTGTTAGGGTCGGTTCCAATTTGCTCACCCCTACACGTGAACACGGGCCAGTGAAGAAGGGGAATGACCTGCTTGCAAAACGTGCCAACAATATCAAGTAGAAAATATCAAAACTGAATTAGCAATGGACTCGTAAACCTAGCAATTCTTGCTGATTTTTATCCAACAAAGTTTGCAATTTGAGAAACCATAGATGCAATGGAGGTGTCGTTGAGAAAATTCATGCAATCATATTACAAAATGCAGCGGAAATTAAAATTCTTCCCTCAAGTAATATTATTTTTATTATTTAATGTAAATATGTCCAATTAGGGGAGTAAAATTTCTTTATCTTAGTACCTTAGATGTCAAAATCTAAAGGTAAACAAGTTAACAGCCGTATGCCTCTTGGTGCACCAAGCTTGGGTTATTGTAAACTTCGAACAATGTAATTGTCCAACCTTTAATGAAAATCCACATAAGTTGATTTAATATGTTAGATATACTTGTATATGTACATCTCTAGTCTGATAGCCATGAGATAGCCATGTTAGACCTTCGGTTTGGTTCTGCTGGCTGTTTGCCAATCTTATGAGCAACCAGATTAACTCTGGTCTTAATATTTTTCTTGCTGTCAGCTGGAATTTTTGTGATCAATTTTGTACAGGATTCCTACTTTAATGGTAGATTTTTATAAGGAAAAAATTTTTTTTAGTCTTTAAAAATAACGTGTTTTTGTAAATAAGTCTCTAAATAATTTTAACTGTTTTTAGCAACGAGAATAGATTTTGGGACAAAAATACCCTTAATAAGCAATCTTCTTTGACACGCACTCTCAAACAGGTGAAAAATGAGACAATAAATATGCAAAAAATTTACGAACATTTAATTTTGTGCAAAATATCTATTTTTTTTTCGCGAAGCTTGTGCAAAACAAATTAATGTTGCATGAGATGGTTTTTCAGAGATTTGGGACATGACATTCAAATAATAAGAGAAAAGTGATATTAAACTGAATGAGGAACCAGTCGTGATGAATCAAAAGCTTGGAGAATGATGTAAAACCAAAATCCCTAATACGTTGGTGAATCGAAAGGAAAAAGATGTGAATCCAAAGCACGAAATAGTTGTGCTGCAGCAGGCCATATCTGAAATGGCTGTGGCAAGGCAAGGTTTAGAGTTTGTGAAACGGCATGTTAGGAATATGTGACACGACATGGTGAGAATGTGTGACACGGTTGTGACACGGCAGGGTTTAAAGTTTGTGACACGACATGGTTGGAATGTGTGACACGATTGTGACACGACAAGGTTTAGAGTTTGTGACACGCCATGGAGGGAATCTGTGACACGCCAGCATTCAAAGTTTGTGACACGTCATGGAGGGAATTTATGACACACCAACGTTCAGAATTCGTGACATGCCATGGAGGGAATCTGTGACACGTCAGCATTCAGTGTTCGTGACACGCCATGGAGGGAATCTGTGACACGCCAACGTTCAGATTTCGTGACATGTCATAGAGGGAATTTGTGACACGCTAGCATTTAGAGTTTGTGACGCGCCATGGAGGGAATCTATTGTCACGACCCGGAACCTCCTTCGGGCCCATGACAACTGCTGCGACGTCCCGATTGACACTCATTACCCGAAATACCAACCGGAACCCCGCAAGGCTTACATATCAGTTTCTTTCCTTTCCTGTAAGCAATCATTGTTAAACATTCCATTTAAAACAATTACCGATCGTTTTCGGCTCATATAAATCCAAAGAAAATTTTTTTTAAAAGGATTTATAGACAAATATCACTATTTAAAATATTGATTAAAATATAGCATTTTTATATAAAACAATATTTATAGAAACACGTGTAAGAAATCTTTTGTAATGTGTAAGTAAAATAAATTCATACATACAAAAATTTACTAAGTTATAATGTACAATAATGGTTACAATGACAAGTGGCCCAAAATACACCCAGTGTTGGTGCTAGAAACCTACTATCTGTGTGGTAGAGATGTCAACTGGAATTCTCGACAAAATAGGGTATCTACAAGCTACCACAGACCTAAAATGTTTGGAAAGGAGGTGGGTGAGATTTTGTAATCCCAATGAGTAAACAGACATTATCATAAATATCTAAAGGCGAATAAAATGGAGGCAAGTTTAAACAACAAATTACGAACCATTTCATAATGTTTTCAATTTAATTCTTAAACCATAAAATATTTGTAATTTACCAAAACAGTTGTTAAGACTTATGTCTTTTATTAAAAACAAGGCTCAAGCCAAAACTAATCCTCGGGGATACCTTGGCCGAGGCATCTAACCGAGTCCGTCAAGGTTGTTATAATATTTACATATGAAACACATTTTATTTTTAAATCAAGCCGTTCATTGGCGTTGGCCGAGTTACACATTCACGTGGGGGTTCGACGTGAAGTGAGCTCTAATACTACCACAAGAGTTACCCTCATCGCCTTTACAACCGGAGTAACTATATAACCGGGTTTACCGTGCCCCTCTAATAGGCAGTCTACGAAAATCCGTCACTGCAGTGACTAACCCACTAATTTTAATAAAATTTCGACAGTATAACATGACTTTTATTTATTTATCCAGCCTGCATAGTAAAAACAGCTTACATAAATTTTTCAATACACTTATAAAATATAGCCACATATACTCATATCTCATAAGCCATTCATAGGAAAATATATAATTTTCAATACAGTTAACAGCCTCCAATTACTCAATTTCATAATCAACACAATATGTCTTTATTTGTCACATTTATTTCTAAAACATCAAAAATCTCGTTTTAATCTCATTTTCGTTTCATAAAATACATAAAGAGTATTTAAAAATAAACTCTAGATAATTTACAATAATAATCGGTTTACTCACCATTTGTACAGATGAAATGCTTCCTAAGTGCCCCGATCACTGTTGGTCGGGTACGACTTCCTTACCTTTACCGGAAAGCTCTCCTCCTAGACACATTGCAAAATTTACCCAATTCACCACATTGATGCTAAATCACTATATAATTGACTTAAATCCTATACTAATGCATGGTATGAAATGAAATAGCCTAAAACGGCTTAAACGCGGTACTAACTTATTTTTGGTACTTTACCCGATAAATTGCTAACGCGCTTCATTTTAGCTCTAAATCATCCCATTCTCTCTCCAACATTTCTAACCATTAAATATCAACCAATAACCTTCTAAAATAACCAAAATCGGTTCACTTTCCTCCTTGGAAAATTTGGCCAAAAATGGGATATTAACTCGGTAAATTTTCTACTTTGTTTTTCTATCACATTTAACCATTTTTCATCATTTTCTCTTCATTTCTCTTAGAATAAAAATCAGATCATCATCATTGTACCTCATTGCAGATTCGGGCCAAGGGTGGGTATTGTGAAAATTTAATGCTTTCTTGCCCAATTTAATTTCTAAACACATTTAACTAACTAAAACTATCAATTTAACAAAAAATCAAAACCTAAAAATTTCAATTTCTCTCCCCTAGAATTTCGTCCAGCCCTTGATATCACTTTTTGATCTCTCTCCTCAAGCATGCTAAATGGAAACAAAGGCATAGGAAAGATAGAAATCAAGCTAAAGTCAAAAAATCTTATCGTTAGACGTGTAAACGGGCAAAAAACGCGAATTCCCCTTTGAATTATCTTGTTTCTCTTTGGTTTTTCTTTTTTTCTTCCTTTCCTCTCTATTTGCTCTCTTGTTCTCCCTTATGGCCAGCCATCACTTAAAATGGGGTTTAAATGGGCTGACTTTTCATTAAAATAATATTAAATCATTAAAAAGTGCCATGTGTCACTTTCCCATTGGCCCGTTTTTAAAATTTCATCCATTTGTTTCCAAATTTTCACCATACACTTATCCCACATATCCATAGCTTAGATAAAATTCTCAGACTTATCCAAAGTCTAGATGGAGTAATTTTTGAAATTTACACTTTTGCCCCCGTAAAAGTGAAAAATTACATTTTTACCCAAAAAACTGAAAAATTACCCATAGACATATTTTTCATCCCTTATACTCATGCCATTCCCCAATTTGTCAAATTTGATCTAAATTCTCTCAAAATCTCAAATTTTGTCTGCGGGTGGTAAAATTACGATTTTACCCCTGAACATCAAAATTTTCAATTTTACCCCGAATGAACCCTCGAACTCCGAAAAATCATTTTTAGTCATTCTTAGACTATAAAATACTAAATTTCATCCTACAATTCCTATTTGAACTAGTTCGAGGTTAAATCAACTCAAGTGTACCGTTAGGTGCGATACCAGGTTTCGTCTATTCTTAGGTGCTTTCCTAGTATAGTAACATGCTACTCAATGCATGTATGTCATGACATGTGTTTATAGGGTCGGGTTTTATATCTATGACACGGTAGGATTCAGAGTTTGTCATACTCCATGGAGATCTGTGACACGGCAGGGTTTAGAGTGTGTGACACGGCATGACAATTTATGGGTAACACGACATGGTTTGAAAAAGGAAAAAAAAGCAGGCAAATAACGAGGAAACCGATTGGACTTCAACTAAATGAATTCAATAAATGAATGTTTATAGAGAAAATTGTGAGATCATTTCATTTTAATTAAATATTTTCCAAAAATCGCAAACGTCTATGTGAAAAGGTTCATTCCTCATTCCTCATTCCCAAAGATACCAGAGTGTTTGACTTTCTTCTTTGCAAGCTTGACGACACCACAACAATAATGTCGGTTATCAGTGAAAAGGTCAGTTAGTCTAAAAATAAAACTTTTAAAACTTTCTTCTGTTCGTTGATTTTTTGTTGGGTTTGTGTGATATGTTTGTGTTTTTTCTACCTTTTTCAATTGTTATGTTTAAACTATTTTCTTCCCGGTTTTATGGTCATACCAAAGTTTTGAACTACAACAGATATGGCGTGTAGTGGGTAAATTGCTTTTTGGGGTTTTTAGCGTGTTACGACATTGGTTATTTTAAGGCAGTTCGTGTAATGAATCAATAATTACACCGATTGGCGTGTCACACGCCATGAGTATTTTAGGCCAGTTCGTGTAAAGATACAGTAATTATAGTGATTTGCATGTCAGCATTGGCGTGTTACAACATTTGACTTGATACGCATGGCGTGTTACAATATTGTACGCTATATGCATGGCGTGTTACCACATTTTACGTTATATGCATGACGTGTTACAACATTTTACGTTATATGCATGGCGTGTTACCACATTTTACGTTATATGCATGGCGTGTTACCACATTATGGGTTAACTCACTCGTGCATGTGTGCCATATTTTACAGATGCAGTCCAGACAGTATGAGGATCTTGATAGTTTGCTTATTGTGCCGAGGGAGAAGTGGGCGTTCAGTGTTGCTATTAACACCCATTGTAAGTGGTCGCAATTGCATTACATCAACAACACTCTCTCAGAAAAATGGGAGAATAATGCAGTGAAGCGTACGTGCTTCCAAATGTTGCTGGACGTATATCCACAAGGCTACTTCTCCGTTAATCTCCTGCATAACATCATGATTCGTCGAATCACTGTGATAGATTCAATGGAGCATGAGCTATGGTTTGCCATTGGCAAAAACAAGGTGCGTATATCAAAGCAAGAGTTCTACCTTATCACCGGACTAAAGTTTGGTCAAATATCCGATGTGTTCACATGACTGTACGAGGTTGTTGTGAACGAAATTCATGCACGATACTAGAACGGGCAACAGAGCGTTAAGTTGCAGGCTTTACTTGATACGTTTCGTGGAGGCAATTTTCAACGATCGGGAGACATGACCAATATGGCACTCATCTGGATCGCGAATAACATTTTATTTGGTCAAGACCACCGTAGATGGGTGACACCTTGGCTCTTGTCGATGGTGGAGGACATTGAGGCTTGGAATGTCTTCCCATGGGGTCATTATATTTAGAGGCTAACCTTGAACTACCTTTTGAAGGGGTTCGAAATGCCTTCCTTGAACGTGTAGAAGGATCGTTTACAGTACAACATTTACGGATTCGTTTGGGTGATACTGATGGATTTGGCTATGGATGGCATGCTCAAAATATGTAGCAGAAAGAAAATTAAAAACTTTATAACTAAACAACAAAACATGGCTCCACCCATGGATCACCTTAGTGATATTTAACACATAAAAGTACAAAATAAATTATTGTTTAGAAAGTTACCTTGCCATATAATTTCGTAATCACGATGGCACTTTCCGAAGCAATCCTGCGAACACCACAAGGAGCAAAGACCCTAGCTAATCAAGTGTTTGGCCTCCAATGGTAGTACACACGATTGCACTTGAACCTTCAACAAAGGAAGGAGTTTTTAACTATATTTTCTGCTAGCAAAGAGGACAACAATTGTCCTTTTCTTCTTTTTCACAATCTTAGCCGAACTTTTCTCGAAAATTGCTTCATAAGCAATTTTCTCTTTCACACAAAGGGAATGGTGGCAAAGAAAGAAAACGTTTTTCTTTTTTTGACAAAAACTACATTTTCTTCAATTGTGAAAAACTCTTATATGAAAAATAGTTAAAATGTGACGTATATAATTACATTAAAATAACTTTAATTTTGCAGTTAAGCCCTCAATATTATAACACATTATAATATTAGGCTTATTGCTTAATTAAACTCTTTTAATTAAGTCCTTGGAAATTAAAATCAAAATTAATTTCCTTTAAATTTTGCAATCAAGGCCTTATAGTTATAACTATTTATAATTATGCCAAAAACTTAATTAAACTCTTTTAATTAAGTTTATAAAAGTTAATTACCTAGCATGTGATTTAAGTTTAACTTAAATCGTAACTCTCCCAATTTAATTCAAATGCCCCTTTTGCTCTGAAGGACGTCTACCCACGCATGTGCAGATGGCAATGTAACCAGAAGCCAAAAGACTTCTACAAGGCAGTTGAGATGTTGGAGTCATCTCAGCAGGTGAGTGAACAACCACTAATTTTTTATGTGAATTTGTATAATAATTTTCCCTAAAATTTAATCATAATCCCTATTTTGCAGTTGTGGGTAGTAAAGACCTTGGAGCCCACATCGGATAAGGCCAGCCGAGATTATTTTGTGGACATTGATGTCCCGTTATTTAAGGACCACCAATATGTGCCAATAAAGCACATGGAAGATCGGGCGGACTGAGGCTTAGGTGCGAGGGAAAAGAGGAGAAACTTGAAGCGCAAAAGAGCCATTGGTTCCATGAAGCAGAGGCGCAATGTTGCTGTTGTCGTCGATGAGCTGTCAATCCCTAAGTTGATGAAGAAAAGTGACAACCATGGCAATGGCAGTGAAAAGCTGGTAAGAACGGTTCTAAAGGTTTGTGTTCAACAATTCCATATGTGATTATCGAATAACATATCTATGTTTACGGTTGGACTATACGATGACAGCTCCATAACCACCGATAAGTCTTCCTTAGACTCACAATGCTAAAGAAGAGCTGGTAAGGATGGTTATAACGATTTGTGTTCAATAATTTCATATATGATTATCGAATAACGTATCGGTGTTTGTAGTTGGATAATGCGACGATAGCTCTTTAACCACTAAAAGGTCCTCCTTATACGCACAATGCTAACGACTGTCGGTAAGGTCGGTTCTAACAGTTTGTGTTCAACATTTCCACATATATTTATCGAGTAACATATTAATTTATGTTATTGCAGTTGAGGGAGGTGACCACAACTCTTCAACCACCAATCGGTCCTGCTCAACCGTAAAGTGGTAACGAGTCGCCGGTAAGGATATTAAAGTTTTAACGAGTAACGTTCAACAATTTCATATATAATTATTGAATAACACAGTAATATATGTTATTTCAGTTGACCTATTCGACAAGAGTCAATGACGGAGTAGTCACAAAGCGTCAGTTGCGATGGATCATGCACTAGTATAAAAAAGACATGTTAGAGCTGAAGGCTTCAATTTAGTCATTGACTCTAGCGATGCAAACGTTGGGGGACCATGTCATTGCTCAGATCTAGACGGGCTAAAATCACAAGTACGCTATTCTATCTTCGCTCAAATATTGGTCGTTTATGTTTAGTAGGTGTGGTTCTATTTTTTATTCTTAGTTTATGGTTTGTGGTATTATATGAGCTAACAGTTTTTTCCATTTGTCTCGTTCTGTAGAGCTATCTTTCATCTCACGATGCTGGTGAGGACTACGATGATGCTGATGATGGGCACCATGATGAACCTGGTGTGCACATTCACGATACCATTGCTGGTGTTGAGGAAGACCTTGTTCCTGAGGTCGATCCGATTATCGATGCATCTGCGGGAGGGGATGGGGACCTTCACTCAGTCGTGACTGAAGGAAAGCATCTTTCTCAGGCCGATGCATTAGTGGAGGTAACAGCAGGAGGGGACCATCTTCCTCAGAGCACTCCTGAAGCTAGCGGCTCACGGTTGTCGTCACCAGAGTCATCTGATGTCCATCATTGTACAACACATATTTCAGACCCAACTAAACGGGTACGGGTGAAAATGGTGAGCAAATACAGGGCAAGCCCATACGTCGACCCCTTAGTGAGTCGTTGGGGATGTAAAGAGCACAACGGTTGAAGCGTACGAAGCTTTCAAGAAAGACGAGTGCGAGAAGTAAACTCATAAATAACATTGCAAATATTGTTTTTTAATGAACATTAATCCACCAAGGTTTTTCAAACTCATTCTATTACATATGCAAGCGTAACGTCGGGATCTTAGGGGATCAAGGGGCTGATTTTTTCACAACATTATAGGATCTCAAAGAAAAAATGACTAGTGAACATATAGACGTATGCCTCAACGTACTTTGTAAGCAGATGACAGGGCCGAAGTTGAAGTTATACACTACCCATGCATTTGTGGTTGACACGATATTCTTCGTAAGTTTATTTGAAAATTTTTCAATTCTAAAAATACTAAGTTTTTTATTGCATTAAGTGTAAGCTAATGTATACATGTTTCACAGGAAACCATCCATATGCTACACACCTCATTTCCAACTGGAGATGCCAGGTCGACTATAGAAATTCTAGATAAGTTGCGGGCATACGTGGAAGGTGAGAAGCCGACATACGGCAAAAAATGGGAAGATGTCGATTTCATCCTTGCGCCTTACAATGTGGGTGGGCATTGGGGGGTAGCGAAGATCGACTTGATGAGGTGGACGATCAAGGTGGTGGACTCCGTAAGAACTTCGGATGCTAAGGATAATGGAGTGCGAACGGCTCAAATGACACCTCTTATGACAATTATGCCAATCATCTACCACCAGCGGCTCAGCGTGTCATGCCAAGTATCTGGTTTCACTCAGCTTGTCACCACAAGATGGGGCGTGCCGTGTCACCCCACAATAATGCAAGAAGTCAGCGTGTCACCACAGAAATCTGCATGCACTCAGCGTGTCACGTCAATTATCTGATTCCACTTAGCGTGTCACCACAAGATGGGGCGTGCCTTGTCACCCCACAATAATGCAAGAAGTTAGCATGTCACCACAGAAATCTGCATGTACTCAGCGCGTCACGCCAACTATCTGCTTCCACTCAGCCTGTCACCACTAGTTGGGGTGTACCGTGTCACCTCATAATACTACAAGAAGTCAGCGTGTTACCACAGAAATCTGCATGCACTCAGCATGTCACGTCAACTATCTGCTTCCACTCATCTTGTCACCACAAGATGGAGCCTGCCGTGTCACCTCACAATAATGCAAGAAGTCAACGTGTCACCACAAAAATCTGCATGCACTCAGCGTGTCAGCTTAGCATAATATATTTTTCAAGAATTTTTGTCCTTATATTTTAATTTTATTTTAAAAATATTTTAATTTAATAAAAATTAATTATGATGATTCATAGATGAAATTTGATTGGATGATCCATAATATTTTTAAATTTGTTTGGTCAAGTCATGTGTTTTAATCTTAAATTTCATATCATATGTTTTTAATTAGTCCAAAATTTTCTCTTTCTAGACTTGTATCCTTTGAAGTAAACTCCTTGGTACAATATTAATATTATTATTATTTTGTTAAGTGATTGGCTTAAAGTTTTATATGGAGGTATTAATAAGATAAAATAAACGTTGTAGTTAAAAAATTACAAAAACAAATTGAATATGAAGATTTAGAAAACTACTAAAATTAGATGAATTAATTTTGTATCTTTTAAGAAATTTGGTTGTAAGAACATAAAAAATTAAATCAAATGAAATAGAAAGGAATTAAATTAAATCATTAATTGTTTAATACAAGCCGTAATAAAATGTGAGAAAGGGGGTAACAGTATAGGGACTTCGCAAGTTTATTCAGTGTTTAAAACTACAGACAAAATAAAATAAATAATCAAATAATATATCTACAAAATTAATAAAAAAATTAAGACTCATCTACAAGAGGAAACTAACAAATACAAAATCCAAATATGAATGAATGTAAGATACTGCAAGAGCAAATTGTGACAAAGGTATTGCACATGGGTTACACATTTAGTTAGGTCGACAAGCTGTCTTCATCCACAAGACACTGTATGTTTTCAGACATTGTCCTTCGTATTGGACAGTTGTTGCGTGTGTGATCGATTTGTCTGCAACTTGAACATACTTTCGATCGGCGCACTCATGGAGGTGCCGATTGACTTTGAGATGATGTCGAATTTGTGGATGGAACTGCAAATAGGGATGGGCAATTCTATCTATTATGCCTGTACCTCTTGCATTGTGAACATCTCTGTGTTGGACTGCCTTCATCAGTCGATGGAATCCTTCTCCTTCTAGGTCTTCCCGCTTGGCCTCGCCAAGTTGGTGGCAAGATAACAATTTGTTTCACATGAGGGGGGATGTCTCACTCACTAGAATGCCTTACAAGGCGAATGGACCCTGCATAATCCTCCACCAAAATGGTTGTCTTGTAGTAGTCAGTGCAGAATTCAATTGCTTCACGTTTGCATTTACTAAAAAGTATAATGAACTCAATGTTCAAGCACAATGTAAATACTATGTCAATTAGGGTCCAAATAAGAAATAAAGATATTCTGACCTTATTGCTGCAATGGCATGGTTGCGTGGTAGTAAATCTGTTTGGAACTCACAACATGAACATGTCTTCGTGGACAGGTTTACAAGTCCGTCCATCTTCCCGTCTTTAACTTCGAACTTCATTCGATTGATAATTTTAACCACAAAGCGATGTGCATCATTGAACCGTTTGCTCAACTGCCTGGCAACCCGAGGGCTGAGAGTCGTGGTCACCTTGACGGCCTCATCGTACCGGTCATGGAACCAACGTTGCAACATGTCTCTGATGAACTCGATCAAAATAGTGATTGACATTTGTCTTGCATGCTTCAAGCATGAGTTAACACATTTCGCAATGGTGGATGTCATCATTTGGTATCGCCTTGTCGGTGAACATGCATGTGCCCATCTCTCAAGGCCTACTTTCATAAGGTCAGCATGGGCTCCCTCGTGAATCTGTTTGAGTTGGTTCATATGTGTAAAGTCCAACATTATAAAATACTTGTCATGACATACATGTGATGGATAGCATATTTGCATGCTAGGAGAGTCCCGAAAAATTTACAAAAGTAGGTATTGTACTTAGAGGCACAACAAAGTTAATTTAAGCCTCAAACTAGATCAAATAGAGATTTTATGGTGAAATTGAAAATTTTACAGTCCAAGAATGATTTAAAATGGTGATTTGAAGTTCGAGGATCAATTTGGAGTCAAATTGAAATTTTCATGACCTAGGGGTAAAATGGTCATTTTACCACCCGAGGTTAAGATGTGAGTATTGGATGAAATTTTTGATCAAGATTGATCATTTGGAGTATAATTTGAGGTTGAGAAGTAAAAAATTTTAATTTCGGTATTTTATTGAGCACAAGGGTAAAATAGTCATTTTGCCACCTTAGGGGTAAAATTGTAATTTTACACCACCCAACACTTGTCCAGCACATAAGTTTTACCCAATATTATCATGGATAATTGAGAAAATTTAAGTGGTGGAGAGAGATTGCTTAATGGCTAAGTATGACACATGGACCAATGGAATGGTGACATGTGTCAAAATCTCATCCATTCATTATTTTGGCTTAAAAATCAGCATAAAATCAGCCCATTTCTCATTCATATGGCCAGTCAAAGAAGAACAAAGGAAGAAAAGAAAGAACAAGAACCCTAAGTGGAGAATTTCAAAAGAAAAAGTGTGAAAAATCAAGGAAGACAAGTGAAAAAGGTAGGATTTCACAATTTAAACTTGAAATCTATTTTCCTTAAGCATTTTTCCTTATTTTCCATGGTTAAATTTCATGTTTTCATGGTGAATTCATGGCTAGCCGAATGGGTATGGAGAGAGAATGATGTTGGATTGATTTGATTTCAAGTTATGTTAGTGTTTTTAGTTAGTTTACCATGTCTAGAAGCAAAATAACAAGAAAAGAATTCATTTTCTCCATCACCCATCAATGGCCGAACCTACCTTGTATTGAGTGAGGATGAATTTGATTTTTATTTTAAAAGAATTGGTTAGAAAATGATGAATTATGGTGTGGAAAAGTAATAGGAAAAATCACGGTGTTGATGCACCCTTATTGACCGAAAATTCTAAGAAGAAAAGTGAAGATGGATTTGCCAAATTTTAGGTTATTTGACTTATGTTTGGTGAATTAAGGTATTGGAAAAGAAATGGAGCAATTTGGAGCTAAATTGGACGCGTTGGCCAATTAATCGGGTGATAAGACGAATTAGGCCAATACCGATTTAATTAGGGACCCAAATGAATTTGTGTAGAATACCGTGTTTAAACGGTAATTCGAATAATTTGCATCGCATTTCATACATTAGTATAAAGCCTGAATTGGTTTTATAACAATTTAGCATAATGTAGTAAATGGCTTATTGTGCATTATATCTAGGTGGTGAACATTCTGACAAAAGTAAAGAGATAGTACCCGAGGAATTAAGAATCGGAGTACTTGAAATTTGACTCCCGAAATAATGAGTAACCTTACTATCGTCTTAATTATCTAAAGTGATTTTTATCCGATTTTGTGATTTTATGGAAAATGAATTAAATGATTAATTTTTCGGTTTTATAAACAAAATGTGATTTAATGAAATAATATCATAACATTGTTTTAAAATGGAATGATGGCTTTTCAAATAGAGTAATTGGAGACCATTTGATGTATTGTGAATTTACGGTTCTAATTGATTGGCTTATGACAATATTAGCATGAATGGTTGAATTGGTATTTGTGTTGAAATGTATAAACTGTTGTTTGCCTTGATAAACTGGATAATGATAAAATTGCCATGTCATGCTGTTGAATTTTTATTGTATGGTGGGATATTGATTAGCTTACTGCAGTGGGCAAGTTTCCATGGACCAGCCTATTAGAGGGGCACGGTAAATCCCGTTATATCTTACCTCAGTATGAGAGACGCGGGTGGATAACTCCTAAGGTTAATACTTTAAAGTTCACTTCACGCTAAATCACCACGTGAGGGTGAACTCAGTCAATGCCAAAGAGCAATTATGTTTTCAAAATAAAAACATGATTTATGCGTACCTAAATTTTTAGCAGCCTTGACGGATTCGGTTGGGATAACCCTCGATCAAGATATACCTGATAACTGGGTATGAGAATAATTTTGGCACGAGTCAAAGTTTTAAGATACTCATAAGCCATGTTGATTACTCGATTTATATGAATTGATTTTATTTGGTTGAAACAAGTTGAAAGGTGATGAATTTCAGTATGTTAAAATGTTTTATCTGTCTCCATTTACTCGGCTTTAGATATTTTTGATGGTATTTGTTTACTCACTGAGATTATATAATCTCACCACCCTCCTTTCCACCCATTTTAAGCTCAGAATAGATTGTAGATAACTAATATCGTCGAAGACTACAGTTGGACTTGCCGCATCCAAAAACTGTAGGTTCATTTTTTTTAATACTTTTGGTCATTCGTTGACCCACTTATTACTGTAAATTAAATTAAATACTCTATCTTACTGTATTACAATATATATGAATTTATTTTGCTTTTACGCTGTAAAAATTATTTATGTAGTGTTCTAAAAATATTGTTTTATGAGAAAATTGAATATTTTATTTAATATTTTTATTTTATTCTAATAATCATAATTTCATTTTAAATGAAGGTTTTAGATATTTAAACTTATTTTTGATTATGAATTATGTGTTTTGTACTCGCATACTACATTTTTAGCGAATTTTGATATTTTTGAGGAAAAATGACCAAAATGCCCTTATGGGGAAAAAATTGTTTTTTTATTGTTTTGATTTGGAAATAGTTTATAATCTCTCAAAACATAATTTTAGTGACTAATACTCACAGGGGAAGCGAGAAAAATTGATGTTAAGCCTTGCGAGGTTTCGATTGACATTTCGGGTAATGAATGTCTATTGGAATGTCGCGGCCGTTGTTACGGGCTCGATAGGAGTTCCGGGTCGTGATAATATGTCTGTTGAAATTGGAAACCTTATAGCAATCTTAAACAAAGGTGAAAATCATAAAAACGTCGTCACGCTTGAACTTATTTTTAAAGTTTTTCTTCAAGTGGTACCCGCATAAACCGTGGTGTGTTTCTGGGTATGCATTTTGGATTGCTTTCTTAATGTCGAGATGCTGATCAAAAATAAACATAGTGTTTGCAGGACAACTAACCGCATCATGCAACTTGCTAAGAAACCACGTCCACGAGTCTTCGTCTCAACATGGCCGATGCCAAACGCAATTGGATATATGCACTCGTTCGTATCTTTGCATACAGCGACAAATAGAACACCCTTGAACCTGCCTTTCAGATGTGTCATATCAATTACAACCATAGGACGCATTACATCTCTAAACCCCCGAATATAAGCCTCGTATGCCCAAAAATAATATTTGAATCTTTTTGCCTCATCAGTAACCACTACAATGACTGTGCAAGGATTTTCTTATTCCAACATATAAAAATACGAGGTTAGTAGTTGAAATGACTCCTCCGGGGACCGAAAACAAGCCTTTCCGCGTACTTCTTCGTTGCCAAGCCTTACCATACAGGCATTCTAATCCCCACTGAACCCTCATCTCACCAATTATGTCCTTAGGTCTTAAAACTACTCCATTAGCCTAAAGCTTGTGTGACATAAGTTCACCAATTATCTTCGCCCTTGCAAACCATCGACAGTACACGTGTGTACTTTGTGGAACGTCCGAACTTGCCAATATTCTCCTCCTTCAGGTAACTTCGTTGCACGCACACTGAACTTGCATGCCTTGTCCTTGCAACCAACCTCATAACGAGCTTTACATGACCTTTTTACTCTTATCCCAAACTACTCTTTTAGAGCCAACATGTTCAAAACTCGTTTCAACTCGGCTTTCGAGAAAATATTCTTCCTTTGTATAAACGATCATCGGCACATGTCGACTCCTCAATTGTAATTGTTTGGAAGGAGAACCTTTCTGCACCTGAAATTACCCACGTACGAGATATCCTTGCATTTCCCTTTTCCTGATAACTGTCATGGAGCAATGTACTAGGGGAACGAATCTCGTTCTCCTAAACGATGGGGTTATTGTATACATCAACACCTCCAACAAGTTTCGTTTCACCTTCAACATTATTGCAAATTGAAATGTCACTGTCACAAAGCCAGTTCTCGTCTAAACTCTCATCATGCCAATCATCAGGCCCATCATTTGAATTGTAATCAAATCTATCTTCACCAGCAAGGAACAAATCCTCATTTCCCTAATCAGATGCAGTATTATCCTTGAGCGTTATAGTGTCGTCCTCAAGTGTCACATTCTCATTTGAAAATGTCATTATACCTTGTACAGTTTCACTTAATCGTTGCATTTGTTGGACATAAGTAACTAATTGGTTCGATGCACATCCTGATCTGAATTGTGTAGCCAACTGTTCTATAAATGTCGTGTGTCTACCAGGCTGCACAAACTCTTATGCATACGTCAATTGCCATTGTTGTAGGTTATGGACCGAATGTTGTGGTATATGTGAAGCATTGTATATCTCATTTTGATTGAGCTGATGACCATGTTGTTCAACTTCTTCATGTGACATAACATTTGTTTGGCGTCCCTTAATGCTGACATACACAGCCGGAACATTCCTTTGTTCTAGCAAAATTAATGCAATATCCTCATCGTCCTTGATAATTAGCTGTGATAGCTCTCCGGGTGTATTGATCAATGCATGTAACTCAATCTCGTCAATTTCTGAGTTTACCCCAACAACATCTTCAACCAACTTCATCAATCCCACAAACGACAAATCACTCATAACCCCCTGCATTGTGACTCACCACCTTTATAAATGCCATCTACCCACTGACCACCGTATCTTATCATAACTCGCACAATTGGAACCCCACTGAAATTTTGAAAACAATAACAATTTGTCAATCATTTAACACATTACATGACATGCTATGATCTAGAATTTGTCAATATGTTGTAACACGCTATGCATATAACGTAAAATATTGTAACATGCCATGCATATAACGTAACATGTTGTAACACGCCATGCATATAACGTAAAATGTTGTAACACGCCATGCATATAACGTAACATGTTGTAACACGTCATGCATATAACGTAAAATGTTGTAACACACCATGCATATAGCGTAAAATGTTGTAACACGCCATGCATATAACGTAAAATGTTGTAACACGTCAATGCTGACACACCAATCACTATACGAACTGGCTTAAAATACCCATGGCGTGTGACATGCCAATCGGTGTAATTATTGACTCGTTACACGAACTGTCTTAAAATAACCAATGTCGTGACACGTTAAAATAACGCTAACACATGCTATGATGCATGACGTGTAACAACTCTAGGTAATGTTTCTAATCCATGTTTTTATTTATACAAAATGTTTCAGAAATTTAAGTATTGCAATAATAAACCCAATAACATGCCTTGATGTCATCTCTGCTATGGGATCTGTTAATCTACGACAATATGGAAAATGCCGAGAGATAGACCACAGCCTGATGACGATGGTGCTCAACAGAAAGTTGACAGAGCTCATACAGTTCAGAGAGCTGATGACGATGGTGCTCAATAGAGAGTTGACAAAGTTGAGACAGTTCAGAGAGTTGAGAGAGAAAGATGAGCGAGCTCAAACAGCTAAATATTTATTTATTTTTATTTTCTCTCTAGCAAGAGGGAGATATTGGGACCCTAATTTGAAATGATATTTTTAAGGGCATTTTGGTTTACTCATGCTTCTCTTTGGCTAGAAACATATAGCTTTATATGGGTGATTATTTTTTAAATCATTTTATTAGGAGATCCATTTCTCACAATTTCCTCTTTTTATAAAGTCATATTGAGTTATGAAATGAAATCACATCAACTTTTCAAAAAAAAAAAAAAAGAATTCACATAAATGGCAATGAAAAAAAACTTCAATAGAAAATGTGATTGTTTATGCTTACAGTGTTTAGTGCTGATTGGAGAAGACACTCTCGATTTTCTCACTTCTCGAAGGAAACCTGAAAACAATCGACAATGGAGGAAGAAGAAACCTGCTTATCGTCGAAAGAGAGCGACGTCCAAGGAATCACCCTAAGGGCGATTTTCAAGGATCAAACCTTAGGTCGACAGCCAACGCCTCTCTCTGCTCTTGCCTTGCTTACCTCTCTGGTGTTCGATGAGTTATATGAGTTACTGTAGTGTGTTCCACATATGCAGCATGAACGCATATTCATAAGCAACTTCAATCCTAACAGATTTGACATAACATTTTCATAATTTTAAAATTACCTCTAATTTAATCAAACCATTCAATTACTTGAAATTTCAATTTTTTTACAATTAAGTTCAACTTAATTTTTTCATTTTACATTTTCAAATTATCATTCTTAATGTGTGTGACCTATTAAATTCTAAACATAATATAAATTATAATCCTATATTAAGTAAGATTAAATAAATCAAACTCTTTTCAACTCATCATCAATTCTAAATTAATTTAATTCATATTTATAGGTCAATATATTTTTAACTTATATATATTGATCAGTTTATATACATTTCAAACTTTTTATATTCAAAGAAATTACGTGTTGATATTTAATTATTTAATATTTAATTAAATATTTTTATTAATATTTTATATTAAACTTAATATTATTGAAAATTAATTAATTAATAATTTTCATTAAAATAATATACATGTAAATTATTTTTTATGTAAGGACACTGTATGTACAGTGTAGTAAAACGAAAGCATTGTTTTTCGAAACAATGTAAAAATTTATTGCGTTTAACAATTTTAGAAAATTTGATTCCCTTTTAGAATAATAAAAAAACAAAAACATATTCCTAGGCATGCTTTCTAAAAAGACAGAAAATAAAATTTAAATAAGAAACGAAAAGATAACAAATGAAATACTAAACCACACCTTATATTTTAGATTTGGTAGTTTAGTTAGCTTTCCAGTCGGGGTCTCATAGATCATTAATGCTCGGGTGGCTTTAGATAGATACATATATATATATATATATATACAAATACATATATATATATATATACATATACATATACACACATATATATATACATATACATATATATATATGTATAGGAAACTACCCTATTAACCTTCGAAATTGCGTGTCCCTTAGGTTTTTGTGTCACCTTCCTACATGATGTGTACAGGGATACGCTAACAAGCTATGTATTATTAATGATAATGAATCAAACATAAAGTTTAAAAATTTATTTAATTTAAAATAAAATATATGAGTTTAATTATATTTAATAGAAAATAAAAATTTATTTGAATCTTATTAAATAATTAGAAAATTTTTAAAGTATTAAGACTAGTAACATTTAGTAGGTAAGTTCTAATTAAGTTTTGATGGCTATCCTTCGCAATTTTTTTTTTGGCCAAATATAGTCTAACAGAGTTCTCGGTATTAAGGAAAGGTGATAAAACTGTAACGCCATTTTGAGGTGAAAGTGAAACCAAAGGAAACAAAAACGCAGGGCAGAAGACCCCCCCCCCAGCATCAGCAGAGCCTGGCGTGGGTTACTCCACCAGATTCATGATTCACCATCATTGCAGTTTCCAGAAACAGCCAAGAAAACGTAACCGTTACACCCCTTTTTTTCTTTTAAATTAATTAATTTCACCCCTAGGCCAGACCCCTATCCTATGATATGAAGAGCAGAACAACCTCCATCGAAACAAGCTCGTAGGATGGACCCATGTCCACGTGTCACCCTCTGAACTAAACCTGTTCGTCGGGTTCTGTTTCGTTGCAACCAGTAGCAGGAATGGTCGGGCGGCCAAGCCCAGAATAAGGGCGTTACAAAGTAGCTTTCCTCACTTGGTTTAGCAACTGTACATGACCGTCCCTGGAGTCTGGTCCTTGTTTAGCGTTGTCATTGAGGTTTAACGGCAAGCGGACGTTAACCATATAGACTGTGAAACAGTGAAGGAGCCGCCTTTTGGCTTTCAATTGATTGCCAACTGGCTTGTTGAGTAGACGTGTCGTTTTCACCGCTGTAATCGCTCCACCCTTTTTGTCCTTTCCTCTCCCTTCACAACTCACTAGGTCCGTTCCGTTCCCTTGCCCTTGCTGCATCATGACTATACTGCATTGGTGGAGTATTCAAAAAAGGAGACAAATGCTTGTACTAGTTTTTTGCCTACCAAAAAATATTATCTAATAAATTGGTTAATACAAAGATGTCGTCAAAGCAAATGGTTCATTGAAGATTAATATTTTGACTTGAGATGGATGTATCAATAGTTATATTGGGTGAAAGGTGAGAAACCTACTTAGGATAATTATTTGGTGGGACATTGTAGTAGTAGTAGTTGGAGTATGCAAAATTATATATCAAATACAAATATTTTTTTCTAAGTACATAAATATATATATATATATATATGTATATTTATTTAATTTAAACTTATTTGAAGTTAAGGGTTGGAAGGGATCTGGGAGCTTGGTCTCCAGATGTAGAGCATGCTAGCAACCCCTGGATGCTAAACAAATCAACATTGGACACGTCATAAAGCGAATGCCAGTTGTGGTTTGTCCCTATAATTACCTGTCTTAAAATGATGATTAAAAAGACAAACACACCATGCAGCCAAGCCAAAGCCAAAGCCAAGGTACTCACCAGGCTATCACAATCAAGGAGAAAGACAAACAAATTTAGTAGTTGTACTCCGCCTAGAGTCATAGACCAAGTCGCGTATCACATAATCAAATTAAAGATCACAACCCCCTTGGTCCCACCCAAAACAGCATCATCACCCAAAATAAACGGTTGTTAATGCACTAATGTTTAATGCTCTAGTACAACTATATTTATCATTGCATTTCTCCTCAAAATATTCTAAAGGAGTGAACGGGAAAAACAAGAGGCGGAGAATGCCATAAGAGTTCCATAGGCGATGCATGTGCGTGATGGGCGATAAAACGCCTAGGATTCATCGGTGCCAAAGCGCCTAGGATTCATCGGTGCCAAAGTAGCAAGTATCGCCAGGGGGACACCCCAACGAGCCACACCCTCACCCTCTGAGAAAAAAAACCCAAAAGTACGGGGGTTGAGACTTGAGATGCAGACACACACAACATAGCAGTGACTGCTGCATCATCAATATCTCTGAAGATTCAGATAAAGGAAGAAAGAGAGGGAGAAAAAAGTGCAGAGTTTAAAGGCAATATCTTCAAATTATCGTTCAAGCAAAAAAAAAACCTTTCTCTTCTCTTGCATGCAGTTTTTGGGCACACGATAAAAACGTTTTGCAGTAATAATCATCACCTAACAGGGAGTGGGTTGCCGGGGGGGGGGGGGGGGGGGGGGGGGGGGGCGCGTGTAGGGAGCCGTGGGGGTACTTGGTGGTGGGGGGTGAAAGAGAGTTGTTTGACACGGGACCGCCTGATTCTTCAGGACTTCTTCTGTCAACTTTTGTCATTTTGTTATTTATTTACCAAAACTTACATACACGCACGCCCCATTTGCCTATGCCCTTTCTCTTCTCTCTTTCTCTCTTGTTACTTATTTGCTGCATTTTCCTTATTCTGGGAAAGAAGGTTTCTTTCTTTTATAGTGTATCATCTTTTTGGATATATAGAAAAGAGAGAAAGAGGGAGATGTATGGTGAACGGAATGGTGTGAAGGCTAAGGTTACTTCTCAGTCCAGAAAACATATCGACGTTGATGGCTTGCGTCGACCTCCAAACAACCAAGGTTATCAGTCATCTCTTCACATTTTATTCATTCCCTTTATAAACCTTTGTAGACTTTGGGTTTTATTTTACCCTTAACTATTTATCCCAAGTCCCAAAACTTGTTTATAAACCATGTTCGTTAAACTTGACTGCTTCTTTTATCGTTCACTGTGGAATTATGAGATGCATATCCTTTGTTTTCTTTGCTTGAACTTGTTGGACTAAGATTATTATTCATAGAAGTCACAGACAGCATTCTTTTTTTGTTCTTTCTTTTGTATTTTGTTTGAACCTCATTTGTTTTCTTGGTTCCGAGCTACAGGCTCTTTATAATCAGTTGAATGGGTCCCTGAAGTTTTAATCAATTTGTTCATCACTGATCAGTAGAACTGGTTCGTGTTTTGGTCTTTTGTGTTTTGAGGCTTGATTTGTTGTGAAATCAGGAGAAAAAGATGATCTGTATGTTAAACTATGGCATGCATGCGCGGGTCCTTCTGTTTATGCGCCACGCGCTGGAGAAAAAGTTTTCTATTTCCCTCAAGGTCACATGGAACAGGTTCTATTCCCTTTATACCTTGCAGTTTTCTTTATCTGGTTAAACATTTGTTCTAATCTCCTTAAACTAACACCAGTTAATTAAGGCCTTTTTTCTTTTTAACTTGACACATAAGAGAAATTGAACCATCCCATTCTGCAAAAGGATAAAAAGAATCATAACCTTAAGGTTGATTTCAGCAACAAGATATATGAGACGATAGCATGTCACATCGAATAGGGAAAGTTCATTTTTTTATTGAATAAAATAATTACTGTAACGAAGCTCTGATGGTTGTTGGGATTGAAATGGGATGGCTTCCTTTCCAACTGGTTTTTCGGTTTTCCTTCTTGGGCTTTCCTTTAAAGAGGTCTTGTGTTTGATAAAAAATATTTTGCATGGATTAATATTTGCTTGTGTATTCATGTGTGTATTTGATAATTAAGCTTTTGATGCAGGTCGAGGCATATATGAATAAAGATGGGACAATGGAAATGCCCATCTATAATTTACCTTCTAAGATCCTTTGCAGGGTGGTGCACGTCCAGCTTAAGGTATCTGCTAAAATTAACATTTAATTATCACTTAGTGACTTTAATCCGGAACAATGGATAAGTTGGTGTTTTTGATGCTTCATTGCGGCTTTGCAGGCTGAAACTGGCACAGATGAGGTCTTTGCACAAATTACTCTACTTCCAGAGGCAGAGGTTGGTTAGATAGTAATTAATAGATGCTAAGACTTTCTTTCCTTTCATTTACTTTGCTTTAGACTCACCTAGATTATTATATTTTCTTTTCTTTTTCAAAATTTTGATGATGAGGGGAATTTCCTCGATGAGATGATACAGGAATTAGATTCAGTTCAGTATCACTTTATCTCCTAATCTTAAATATCATTAATATGCTTTTCTGCCGTAACAGCAAGATGAGCTAAGTATGGAGCATAGAAATTATCAAGCCTTACCTCGAGAAGCTCATCCACGGATCTTTAGCAAGAAACTCACTCCATCTGACACAAACACACATGGTGGATTCTCTGTTCCAAAGCGACATGCTGATGATGGGTGTCTTCCGCCACTGGTTGGTATTTAATCTGTGATTTTTTTGCCTTTTTTGGTGCATTCATGTTCAAAACAGATTTCTTTGAAATTTTGAAGCTAGATACTATGCATATAAGAAGCTGCTCCAAAATAAGTGAATCAGGGTTTTCTTGTTCTTTGAACTAATAAAGGGTGCAGAATCAGGTAATCTTGCCAGTCCACCATGTGATCGAATTATTTGTGCAGATGAAAATAGCCAGACGAGTGTCTTCCCAGTCTTCAAGCATAGATATTTATGGTTTTCTGCATAATTCTTTGACTTGTGGAATCAGTTTTACCACATCAAGCAAGTCTTAACTGATCTAATTGGGCCATATCATACATGTGTTATTAAGTTATGCATATGATGCAGGACATGTCTCAGCATACCCCACAGCAGGATTTGGTCGCGATTGACTTGCATGGTTCTGAATGGCGGTTTCGTCATATTTTTCGTGGTACTTAATTTTTCTTCCACCAATCTATTTTTAGTCCTGGGATAATTTAGGCATTACTGTCAGCTCATTGCGTCAAGTGATTATATATGTAGCATTTATAGGCAAAAATTGTTCAGGTACCAACGTTGAGTACCACAATTATCAAAATATGATTTAAATTAGTTAGGGCTATTTGTTGAAGAACCTATTTCATAAAGTAGTTTCCTTATGGACTGTGTTGCTGTACAAATGTAGGTCAGCCAAAAAGGCACTTGCTTACCAGTGGTTGGAGTACATTCGTGACATCAAAGAAGCTTGTTGCTGGGGATACATTTATCTTTCTTAGGTTCTCTCTCTCTCTGCCTCCCTTTGCCTTTCCCCTTCTCTCTCTCTCTCTCTCTCCCCACCCCCCCACCAAAAAAAAAAAAAAACAAAAACGAAAAAAAGTGCTCAGATTTCTGCACGAACTTTTCTCTTTTGTGCTCTGCATACTGTATGTTCTAGGCATAGTTGTATATGCATGCTCACATTCATATGATGCAATGATTCAGGGATGTAGTCTTTTGGAGTTATGAAGGATTTATTGTTTTAAAATGTTGCTTAAGACTAAATTTTGGTGTATGCTTTGCATTAAGTGCTTAATAATACAACTAATTACAAGAAAAAATTATTGTTCTCTAGAGGGGATAATGGAGAGCTTCATGTTGGCGTTCACCGAGCAACAACACTAATGAACAATACATCAACATCTGTGATATCTGGTCACAGCATGAGACATGGTATACTTGCTAGTGCTTTCCATGCCTTTTCTACCAGAAGCATGTTTACTATCTACTACCGCCCTTGGTAAGTTGTGACATTCTAATATTCATCCTTATATGTCACACTGGAACTCAAAGAGCAATGCGTTAATTCTTGCATATTTGCAGGACAAGTTCTTCTGAATTCATCATCCCACTTGATCAGTATATGAAGTCCGCTGAAATTGTTTACTCCATTGGGACAAGATTTAGGATGCAATCTGAAGGCAAAGAATGTGGGGAACAAAGGTGCCCAGCTCTAGCATTTGTGGATAATTTTATCATAATCTTTTACAGAATTCCATTTTTATTTCCTGCATTCACCAGCTACTGAATGGCATAATTCTATAATTTGGATTAGTTTCCTTATTAGTATTTGAAAACCAAGCAAATGAACAAATAGTTGTTGCATATGATTTGATTATTTGGAGTTTGCTTTATTTCCTAGCTCCCTTTAATCTAATACACTCCTCATAAAACCAGAGCTCTTGGCACTGTCATTGGCACTGAAGATGTTGATCACATTAGGTGGCCAAATTCTGAATGGAGATGTCTGAAGGTAAAATGTGCCTATTTGCATACATTGTTGCATGGCCTTTGGGTGGAAGATGATTTCTAGTTTGATGTTCATATATTCAATCTATTTATGAACTTGTACAATTTTTTAGGTGAAATTGGATCCCACATCAGATGCAAATTTTCGCCCTGAAAGAGTCTGTCCTTGGAACATTGAACCAATAGAATCCACTAACAGAAAGAAACCTTTCATTTTGCGTCAGCAAAAGAGGGCTCGTACTGATGATGCATCATCCCCTGGGTTTTCTAGCTTGCTTATGGATGGTTGGTAATCCATATTCTTGTCTAGATTCAAGATATACTCTTTAAGGAGATTTCTCTGGATCTGAATCTGGAATATGATCATGTTAGTCTTCTGCTTTATAATATTGTTGGCATACTTTGCAGTTATTAATCATAATTCTTCTTCACCAGGCATGTGGTGTGGCTCAGTTAAATATGAATCTCAAAGTAGCTCAGGGGTCTTGCAAGGTCAAGAAGATGACACAGATGTGAATCAATCCAGTGCGCTAAGACAACCATTGCCACATTTGGTTCTCCCACTACATCCTGATTGTGCCTCAATGCAACCGCAGATGGAGAATCAACTAGAGATTCAGGTTCCGATCTGCAACTCATTTTATCAATGTACCAGCAGCAGAGCACTTTATTCTGGTGGAAAAGTAGCTTGTTTGGGTCTTCATAATAACTGGTCTCCAACATTCTCCTCTTATGGAGTTGATGACGATGCTCTTGCTAGGAGAAAATTTTCAGTTCCATATGTCAATTCTCAGGAATCGAGAACTTTGGAACTAAGGAATGAAAATGAAACTTCACTTTGTGAACCGACCGGTGGTCACAGATGCATGATTTTTGGAGTAAATTTAGTTAATGGTCCACCGGAGCTCCCTTCACGACAACTTCTCACTTCTAGTGAGCTTAAACGTCTTTGTTCTATTCCTCCAACGTCTCAGTCAAGTGTTTCAGAACCTTCTAAGGTTACATCTAGCAAGCAGTGCAACAACAGTTGCTCTGTCAGCAACCGGAGTTGCACCAAGGTACCGCTGCTTTTCCGGTTAAGTGTACATTTTTGTGAATGCAAGAATGAAGGCCACTTGCTTTGCATACTTGTTTCTTCATGTTCAGGTTTAGGTGAAATTTCTCTGTTTGAGTTGATTGCATAATTAATTGTCGGATGAAGTTGGCAAATGTAGCTCAGTTTTTCTCCAAATTCTCCTATGGTTAAATTGTTCGTTTCCAGAAATTGATTTTTTGAGAATATTCCTTTCTCTTCTAGGTGCTCAAGTATGGGACTGCACTTGGAAGATCAGTTGATCTCACTCGATTTAATGGATATGAAAACCTCATCAGTGAGCTTGATCGAATGTTTGATTTTAAAGGAAGATTGATCAATGGAAGCAGTGGCTGGCATGTAACTTATACTGATGATGAGGGGGACATGATGCTTCTTGGAGATTACCCATGGCAGTTAAGTGCTAAACTAAACACAAAATCTATTCAATAAAGCCCCATCCCCCAACCTCCAAAAGAATGCATTAGTCATGAACTTAATAGTATGAGATTTGCTTTTAATGAGATGTCATTGCCGTTACAGGAAATTTCAGTACGAGGTCCGAAGGATTGTCATCTGCCCAATGGAAGAAATTGACAGACTGAATCAAAGCTCACCAAATTCAACATCTCAATGAAAGGCCTTTGCTGAAGTCTTGGAAATCACCTGTATGGTGTGTTTTAATGCCATCAACTTCATTTGTTTATTACCAATGCACCCTGTGTGAAATGAAGAAGTTTGTTCTATAAATTATGTTGTTTTTAAAGAGATTCAAGCTATGCATGCTGCATCTCTGAATGCCGCCATGCACATTACATAGATGCAGCTGTGAGCAGTCTCCAAAGATGGATGTTTGCTTTTATGGAATAAAGCAATGGTTATAAGACTATGATATCTGTAGCTAATATGCTTCTTGACACTAGTACCTGTAGATTTAGGTTGTGTAGTCAAGCTTAGCGAAGAAGTATTTAATGAAATCAAAATAAATGCCATCTTTTTGGGTTGTGAATGTTTTAAGTACTTGGTCTTTACCCAAAAAAAGGGCAAGAATTATGGTCCAATGCTCATCTTTCTTTGGAATTAGAGTTCAAAATTGAAAGTGTAATATATTTTTAGGATAAAATATACTAACAGTTTCATCTTTTGATTATAATTACATGTGAATTTATTAATTTTTACATTGGGAAGTGGGCTAATATTTTTAACAGAATATTTCACTCTTTTTTTGATCGAAGAAGCTTGCCTTACAAATCTTTTTTCGTGCACACAATAATTTCTTCACTCTTGTTACTATGGAGCGGTTACTAGAGTTTTTCACAAAGAATTACACGTTTCAAAACCCTCTAGCTTTTGATGATGCTCAAGAATGAAGAGAAAGAAAAAAAAGAGAAAAGAGTTTTTATTTTTTTATTTTTTTACTTACAAAAGAATTCAAATTCACTCTTTAGTTGTTTATTGAAACTAGTACGTCTATTCACTGTATATAGACGTATTAAGGATATAGAGATAAGATGTTATGTTTAAATTAAAATAAATTAAATTTAAATATGATTAATCTTTATTTAAATTTAAACAAATTAAATTTAAATATAATGGATAGATAATTTAAATTTATATCCTATCTCAAACATTTATTATTAATTATTCAATTAAGTTATATAAGAACAATATCTAATATTAATCAATTGAATATTAATTAATTATCTACAAATAATTAATAAAGTTGCATGCTATGTGAACACACCACATTTAAATGTAACATTTTAAAATAAATATTCTACTCCAAATGTGTAAATGACGTTAATGTTTAAATGTGAATTGTTTAAAATGTCTATTTTCTTTTTGCACTCTTTCCCTTTATCTCAAATCGGCCGGTGGCACTCCGTTAGATCTATCGATCACCTCGCGATCAGATTTAACCGTGAAATACTAGATTCGATCGAATCTATCTAAGAGGAGTGCTCAGCTTGACTAAATCTGGTGCTTTAAGGAGTGCCAATTAGGGGAGCACTAAATCTGGTGCTCCCTTGGAGAGCCTCAGATTAGGTTTCTTTTGAGAGCGTTGTCGGTCACAGGTGATCGGTTAGAAAGAATTTTTGTTTAAGAGTTAATAATGCAATAATGATTAATGTGTTTCAAGGTGTTTATTCATCTTATATTCAAATTCTATTTGATATTTTCATGAAGTCTATATACCTTTCATCAAATTGTTTTGTTAAAATTAACTACTACTCATGATCTAGGTTATGTGACATACCACAAGGTCATTTTCTTGACATTCCAGTGAAGATTTTTCTCGATTGTTAATAGGGTAGTATGACAAAACGACCAAAATGGAAGCACTTTAAAAGTTAAAAATCTAAATAAAACAATTCAGAAATTAAAGACTAAAATAAAACTAAAGTAAGTGATTAGGAACGATGGGTAGAATTTGACCCTTAATAAATATTACTTGAGTTATGAATTGTGCGAATGAGGCTGTGTTGCAACTGCACCAATCCTTATGGTTGGGCCTTGAACCAAACTTAACTCAAGCCCATAAATGATCTCTTCCTGCCTCTGCCTCTCCACATTCCAAGGTATTCCGCTTCACTATCTTCGTATATCTGCCACACCCGAAGGTACTCTCCCTCTCTGTTGGTGCTGAAAATAGTTTATGTTATAGATATCAATTACTTTCTTTATTTTCAGGTCAAAATTTTCAAATGGAAAAATAACTCTACTTCTTGAAAGTTTAGAGTCTTAATCTGATGTAGTGTGTTATATTGCTATGCTACTTCCTTTCTTTTTTCTGAAACAAAAATGGTACAGTCTTATGCTATAAAAAGGAAGAAGCGGAAGACGAGAGAGGAGAAATACGATAGAGAAGAAGATCAAGAAGTAGAAGTAGAAGAGAAAGAATCAGCTAAGCGAGCTTCTATTGAAAAACCAAAATGGGAGGCCCAACATAAAGAAGTAGAAGAAGACGAATTCGGAGCACATGAACTTATGGGAATCCCAATTGCCCACAGTGATCAGAAGACGAACAAAAAAAGGGGTTGTTTTTTATCTTGAGAAGGCTTTTTTGGACGTTGCTAAAGTTGGAAAGGTCTATGGAAGGGTTTTTTTTTTTTTTTTTTTTGTATATATTGTGCTTAACATTTCTAGTATATAAGTTCTGAATCTGGAAGAGTTTATGTTTGTTTATTATAGTAGATTTTACTAGCGGCTAATGTTTTGAGAGATTTCAATGTGATTTCTCTAACTGTTTCTAAAAAGGTTGAAGCTTAAGATTGGTCCTGTAGTATTTCAATATTAAGGATTTACTCCCTATATCACAATTTTAGTGAATTAAATCCCTATATCCCTATACTTTCACCCATCTTAATACTATTCTTGCCCAAGCACACTTAACTGCGGATTATTGATTGGTCTTTGCAAAACCCTCACTGTCACAACAAAAGTTACACAGTCTTTTAAAACCTTAATACTACCAGCAAAAAGAAAACAAGATGAACCCTTTTGATCTTTCTCCGTTAACATTTCAAAGTCTCCATGGTAGCACTAAAAGTCATACTCGGTTATACACCTCACACTCAAGGTCATCTTCAAAATGTCCAGTTTCCATTTTCATGCATTGCTTTGCCCTTTTTCGTTTTTAATCATATCTGTTCTTATTCTTTCTTGGGTAACTGTATATTGCATTGTTTCTTGTTTTTGGTGTAAAACAGATGGGTGTTATGCAAAGACCGACCAGTTTCAAACAGTGGGCCAAAAGGGTCCATTGAGTTCTAGGTATTAGAGAACTAAGATTTACGTGAGGGTTGCTCAGAAGAAGGTAGTCTTCTGTGGAGATGCACCAAAAGACAGCAAGCACGAGCAAGGTAACCGCACCTTTTTGGCTTCATTAGCCTTATTTGCACTTGCTGTGAGATATTTTGGATTAATGCTACAATGAAAGATGGTGTGCTCAGAATGGTCCTTTCGAAGGTTAAGAAGATCTAGGAGGATGCAGCATGTTTTGCTGAGGAACCCAGCTAGCTCCAAGTATATCTTATTTCACCTTGTTTTTCTTAGTTGTCTTTTTTTATTCGATTTCGTATAATTTTTTTTTTCATTTTTCTATTGTTGGTTGGCCAATCTTTGGGTTTCTTGGTGTTTTTTCACAGCTATACCTCGAGAAGGTATGGAATCATCAATATAACTATGTGTTTCCATATTCTTGCAAGCTTCTAGGGTTTTCTTTTCTTTTTCCCCATTTTCTTGGAGTGTTTTTTGACACTTGCTAAGTTACTATTTTTCTTGTTTTACATCTGCACTTCAATCTGCAGGTCTCTAAATCACGTTTCTTCCTTTCCTTTTCCGTTATTCCTTATGTTTGTTCTTTGATCTTTTTCTTTTATAATGGTATGAAGGTTTTCTAACATTTCATTTTCTTGGTTTTCTGTTACAATTGGACCTCAAGGTATTTCATCATATCGTTCATTCCTTTTTTTGATGTTGGTAGGGTTTGTTCAATGGTTTTGAACATCTAAGATTCTGTTTCTTGTTCGTAAAAGATGTTTGCAACGTGTCCCATTGTTTCTGCTGCTTCATTCATACTAGCTTGTTTAGAGGGAAATTTTTCTTAATACTTTTTTTCTGCTTTTCTTTTATGGTTTGGCATATACTTGTTTGAATGTTTTTGCAGATGGATCTGGCTTGGTGATACAGCTACACTCTTTTTGTTGTGCAAGAACACAAAGGTGCCTCTGAAGGCAAGGTAAGCAAAAATGGTGGTCTATTTGCGAGGAAGATGTCAATGCTTTTTTCAAGGATGGTTAGATCCGCTTCATAGGCACTGACGACAATGGTTGAACCTACCTTGGCAGCATTGTTCCCTTCCTTCCCATCAAACTCGAGTATAGCATGAAATATGGAGTTCATTGAATCTACCTTTTAGAATTGATGTCATATGGTAACCTTTTCTACTACTTATTAGGTTCAATCTGCTTTATGAGATTTACTTGCATTAAATTTGGCCTCGAACATAGAGTTTAATTTTCTATTGCTTTAGGCAGATTGAGACACATTTGATGATCATGGCTATATCAATGGTATGTTGATAAGTTTAGATTGTATGTAGTAGAGATAGCTTAAATGGTCTATACAAGCTACTCCAATGATTCATCGTGATAACATTATCGAATTTTGTCCATAGCCATGTTACTTTGCGAATTTTGTAAGTATTCCGCAATTTAATGGTACAAAATGGTTTTAATCAATTCAAAAATTGTGGCCTCAACTAAATTACGACAATATTTATGCCCAATATTGCCCAATTCTAAGCTTTATCCCA
Organism: Theobroma cacao; assembly: GCF_053813885.1. Classification (NCBI taxonomy): domain Eukaryota; kingdom Viridiplantae; phylum Streptophyta; class Magnoliopsida; order Malvales; family Malvaceae; genus Theobroma; species Theobroma cacao. The sequence continues at coordinate 35,888,110 of NC_142639.1, read as the reverse complement.
AATGATCAATGATGCCAACAAATGAGAACAACTTAAACATAATGAGAATTAGTAGGTGAAATTGTGGTATTCATGTCAAATTAAGTTCCAAATGAAATATAGTAACTGTTTATTGAATTCTTGTGTTGAAAAATCTTGTAGTTTACTGTTCATATAGCTTTAATTTCATATTCAATTAGTTTTAAATATCGTCTATATTGCTAATGCTAAACATAGAAAAACAAGAAAATGCAAAATTTGCTCCAAGAATTATCAACCTTTACTACATTCTAAGTTCAAAGGCAAATTTAAGTTTGGGCATTTCATAGGGACCATTCATGATATTTTGTTTTACAATTCAAAAATAGCAAAAACGAATTATAATTGGACCTGTATGAAAGAAAAAAAATGCTTATGTTTATTTAAGCTAAGGCAGTCTTGTAAATCTACTTACAATTAAAAAGTAAATTAATCATTTTACAATATAAGATCTTTATAATTCTCTTTTCACTTTTATTGACTTAGAAGTTGTAATGGATTTGAAATTTTTTTGAAATTTGAAATAGATTATGCATATAAAGTATAGTGTTGTGAATTTAAAAGTTTATTTTTTTTTTATCAAACACCATAATTTCTATTTTTCAATCCTTTTTATTTTTTTTCAAGATGGAAGATATTGAAGACAACTATACTGTGGTCAACAAAATAAAAAGCAACAGAGATAAAATTCGTAATGCTCTCTTCGAGTTTTTCCCCAACAAGCAACAATTCTTGATTTTCTTGACAAAATCAATTAATTAGATAATGGTATCATTTCCCACATTCTATCTTTTATGTCTATGAAAATATCAACCCAACATCTTAACATGGCACCATATCTGAAAACACATGCAAGTTGTGGATTTTCACATTTTACCCTTCTCGTTTACGGAACATGTTGACTATTCTCTAATTTGCCACTTCACAAACTAGCTTGAATGTTCTGATATCCAATAATTTATCATTGTTGGCCACATTGGCGAGGGTTTTTCTCTTGACTTCAAAAACTAAGTCAATTTTGCACTCTAAAAAAAGGTCCATATTCTAAGAATAGCTTGATACAACATTTTCCTAAATTCTTTCTATTGCCCTAATCTTTTTTTTCCAATATTGAACAAACTCTAAAATCCAAGAATCTTTTCTTATGCAATGTTGACTTTAACTACTTATTTGGGAGGCATTTTCTGGTTTTGGCTTTACTTTTTCCTTAAATCATTGTATATTACAAATTGTATACTTGCTGACAAGATTGTGGAGTTGCTTCTTTTTGACTGTTTGGTTCTTTAGGGTTTGGTTGTTGATACTCACTAGGAACTTAATAATGTTAGCATCAAGATCCAAATCTTAAGCTTTTCAAGTTGTGTGCTTCTGATCATATATTTGAGTCTTATTACAAGTCTTTTATGTTTGATATACGATAGTGACTTACCAAATTTTATTTGAACAACTCTAAAGGATTAAAGAAAATAATCCTACTTAGAGAAAAAGTGTTGAAAAAATAACAAAACATAGAAAAAATTCAAGAAAGTCTGAAGTGTGAAACATTGTCACTAAAGATAATTTCACCCTATCGGAGTATTAAACTCAGTGCAAAAGAAATGTAGTAGTTATACCTACGATTTAACAAACTCTTCTCAATTAGTTTGTAGAAACTATACCAACAAGAAATTAAAACTTAAAAGTAATTTAGTAGAGAAAAAGAAGGCAAAAAGCAAAAAGCAAAAAAAAAAAAAAAAAGAATTGAGAGATGTGTTGGGAACTGAGGTGGAGGCTGGTATTTATAAGCTAAGAACAGAGGAGAATCAAGAATAATGTTACCAAAAATCAAGAGAAAATTATAACGTTATACAACATTATGGAACATTGATTCAATTATAGGCTGAGGAAAAAAAGGCAAGAAGCAGAAAATAAAGAAAATGAAGAATTGAGAGGTGTGTTAGGAATTATGATTGAGACTAGTATTTATAGGCTAAGGATAGAGGAGAATTATGAATAACGTTGTATAAAATCAAGAGAAAATTATAACGTTATACAATGTTATAGAAGATTAATTGAAAAGAAAATTAAAAAGGAGGCAAGAAGTAGAAAGTAGAGAAAAGGAAAAATTGAGAGATGTGTTAGGAATTGAGGTGAAGGCTGGTATTTATAGGCTATTGATTTTGATGTCAAATTAAGCTCTAAATAAAATATAGTAACTGTCTGTTGAATTCTTGTGTGACATATCTTATAGTTTTACTATTCATACTGCTCTAATTTCATATTCAATTAGTTTTAAAAATTGTCTATATTGCTAATACTGAAAATAGAAACACAAGAGAACGTAGAATTCGCTCTAAGAATTATCCACCTTTGTTGTATTCCAAATTCAAAGACAAATTTACGTTTGGGCATTTTATTAGGACCATTCATTATATTTTGTTTTACAGTTCAAAAAATGGCAAAAACGAATTTAGAATTAGACTCGTACAAAACTCGTACGAAAGAAAAAAAATGTTTATGTTTATTTAAACTAAGGTAGTCTTGCTGTAGACATTAAACCTTTTGTTAGTAATACAGAGGTCTTTATTTTATTTTTATAGTCCATTTTAAATGTTTATCAAGTCCAAAGATCAGTGGGTTTTTGGCATCACCAAGCATTATACTTGTGTCCATATAGGGAGCATTTTAAGTCAGGTCCAACAAAATTAAGAAGTATCTAGAAACTAAAAGAATAAAAAAATAGACAAAATAAATAAATTAAAAACAAAAAAAGAGAGAATAGTTGGACATTTGGCAGGGTGCAAACGTAAATGTATCTTGCTGGACACGAAAACAATCGCATCTAGCAGAGAGTGGAGGAGGCACTCCCAAGCTTGGGAACCGGGTATAAAAGGATCTCTGTAGTAGCAACATCGAGACGAAAGAGCAACAAAAATAAAAAAAATCCCTAGTTTTTCTAGCAACCAAAAACCTAGTAACAGTTTTCTATCAAAAAAATAAAAAAATACCCTAGTCTAGCAGCCACACTTACAATCCACAATCAAGGAAAAAAATCGAAAATAGATACAAAAAAGGAAATAAAAAATGAGAGAGGCAGTGGGTAGATGAAGATTTTTGGTTTGGTTTTGTTAGGAATAGATTTGTATTTTTGTGAAGGATTTTTGGCTGAATTTTTTTTTAAGGTAAGTACCGGTCACTTGAGTAGCCGGCAAAGAGGGAGTAAAAGGAAAAGATTTGGTATTGTGGTGGCCAGCAAACCAAAAGAGGAAGAGATTTGGTATTTGTGGTGACCGGTGGAGAAAGAAGAGAAAAAGCTATTGTAGAGTGAGAATTGGGTATTATGGTGACTGGTGGAGAAAGAGGGAGAGAGTTGGGTATTGTGGTAAACGGCGGTAAGAAGGGAGATTCGGTTGGGTAGCTGATTGGTAAGTAAAGAAAAGAGAAATTTTAAGGTTAGAAAGAAGAGAGAGGAAGCTGGCTGTAGAGAGAGAAAGTGGGTAAAAGGGAAGAGAGGAAGAAGAAAGAGAGTTTCTATATTTAGTTAGGAACCAAACGATGCAGTTTGGAGAAAGAGCGTAGGTCGCCAAGGGAGCCTGAAACAACGTTGTTTTGGAGAGAGAGAGCTGACTACTTGGAGTAGGAATTTGGGCTTTTAGGTCGGGTCGATCTATCTTAAGCTAAGTTAAGCCAAAACTTTGGGTAAGTCCTAAATCATGAGTTATATTTGTGGTATTTATGTGGGTTGCTTTGAGTTGGAAAATATTCTTAACTTAGTTTATGCTAGTAATAGTAAATAATAGAGATAGAGTGTATTAATGTTGTGGTATGAATTAAAAAAATACTAGAAGAGAAACAATCATTGAAGTAGAAAATATAAAAAGTAGATAATTACAATAAACAAAATGTTTAAAAATAAAAATAAGAAGGATAAGATAAAAAGGAAAGAAAGAAATATTTATAATATAAATATATTTAGATACTTGTAAATATAATGTATAAAAAATACATGATACAAATATAAAAATTATGAAAATAAAATGATAATTTTGAGTGATCCAATGATAGAATTCCACCTAAAAAGGGCAAAGAGTTGCCTCTTTCGGGGTGGATTTCTTAGGTGCAGAGTTTGAGACAGATTTTCTCCGAAGCGTCGGAATAAATCCAAACTCTAAACTCTAATACCCATTAACTCAAATAATTATTTTTTAATATTAAAAAAATGAATTTACTTAATATTGCATTTAAACTTAATTTGATATAGTTAGTTAATTAGCTTAACCAAACATCACTAAATAAAATTTAACCATTAAAAATTAATTAATTGTTTATTTGATAAACTATATAATTAAGTAAAATATATATCCCTAATGTTAATTAAAGAATATAGATTTAAATAGAAAGCTCTAAAAAATTTATATAGTAAAAAATAATAATAATAATAATATAAAATAATAATAAAATAATAAATAATTAAAAATAATAATAAATATATAAACAAAGTAATAAATCTCCCTAAACTATTAAACATATAATGACATGAATTACGAATCAACTAAATTAATAAACGTGTTCATGTAAATATCATCATTTTATCCTGTCATAGCATGCCACGTTTATCTTGTTAATGGAGCGGGAATTCTAATGATGAGATTTCCCTGAAGAGCTCGTAGAGGCGAGTTCTTCCGAAGATATTCCTAGGTGAGAAAAACTTCGAGATTTCACCAAAGCGTTGGGATGGTCTACGAACGATTTTTCAATAAAAGATTGTCAACCCCATTAATTAAAATTGAACAAATCATAACATCATTTTACGACTGCATCATATGCATCCGTGAAATAGAACAAAAGACTCAATCAACTAATTTAATAAAGAATAATTAATAAATAAGGATTAAGAAAATATACGAATAAAATCAAGGGTAGGCTACAATAGGATAACTTAAGATTAAATGGTGTTGTTCGTGGAACGGGCGCCACAGAGGTGCTAGCCTTTCTCCGTGGGCAACCGCACTCCCAAACCCATCTCTCTAAAAAAAATCGTAGACCAATTATCATTTTTTCGACGAACCTAAAATTAATTTAGGACTTCATCGATTAGAATCTAGTTAATAGGTGGCCAATCGCACTTGCATAAAAAAGATTGGTGGCAACTCCCAGGTATTTATTTTCATCGACTTCTAGCTGTTGGGTCCCTGAGCCCGCACGTTATGACAGGTGGCAACTCCGTTGGGGAACCTTTAAGAGTCGAGCCATTAGTTAATTATATGTTATCCTAAGTCTTAAATAAGTTAGTGTTTCCTTTAATTTCTAGCATATTTTTTGTACATTGTTGTTCATGCATTTATTTATTCTATCATTGTTATTTATTATTATTTTTATATATAATTGCGGGGATTCTAGGATAGAGGGGCATGAGAATAATGGTTAAAGGTTGGTCTATTCCTTCACACACACGACACGATTTGCATTCATGCATAAGCCTTCTACTCGGGCTTTGTCTTTGATTAGGATGGAGTTAAGTAGCTACGATCTCGTAAGATGATAACCTCCGCATGGGCTAGTGAAGACTCCTATTCAGATTGAACTTAGTCCGCTTGAAGCTTATAATGGGTGAGGACTAGGATGCCTTACTAGTCTGAATTGATGATAGTGAGAAACAATTTGGGAACCTTTTAGTTCTTTTCAAATCACGAACTCAGCATATAGAATACCATGAGCAACCTCTTCCTAGTTAGAGTCTTACTTGTGAGAATATACACCCTTTAATTAGGAACATGTGAAAGAACACTCCCCGCTCTTTATATTTTAATGAACAAAAAAATCTTTCCTTTTATTTCTTTTGTCTTTTGAAAAACTATGAAATTAAAAAAATAAATAGTAAAAAATTTTATTTCTTTCAAATTTTATTTTCTTGTGAAAAAAAGAAAAGAAATAAAAAGGAGATAAAGGTCTTCCATTTAGATAGAAATGAAAAGAAATATAAAAAAAAGGGTCCTTCATTTCTTTCATTCCTTTCAGACAAAAAGAAGGATTTTGGTTTTGAATAAATTTTCCACTTCTCACTTTACATGACTTTTAATTGTACTCACATTGCATGTACAATGTTTAAAATTTCTTACATTTTGGGGGCACTTCATTGCATATCACTTCATCCATTCATCAAAGCATCATTTCATTTCTTGCATTCATGCACATGACATATTTGCATCTATATGCATATATTCATCTCTTGTTTATTTCTTTCCATATTTATTTCCATAATAAAAAGTCATATAATTTTATTAGATTTGAAAGAAAAAGAACAAATTTACTTTTATGAAAAAACGTCTAGAAAATTTTTAGTGAAATTTTAAAATTTTTTTTCTAATTTATTTGATTTGAGTTAAGGGGCTTGACAAATATGGAACATCAATTGGAAGCAAGGATAAGCGCACTAAAGCGCAATCAAGAAGAGTTTGGACATGATCTTCGAAAGATAAAAGGACAGATTGCCAAATTAATGGAAATGGTTGAACGTCTCAACGAAGCTAATGGAATCCACCCTCAAGAATTTCAATCGCTTCAAGTCGAACCACCCCCCAAGCAGCCATTAAAGGAAGGACAATTTGTCCTTGATAGGTCCAACATTTTACTTATTGACCCAAGTAAAGATCAAGGTTTAGAAAAAGTTATAAAAGGATGGATGAGATGAATGTGCAAATGATTGAATTGAAGAGTTCAATATCCAAGATGGGACCTCTAGGCCCTACATAACCTTCAAACAGTGGTTGGCCACAGAGCACATACCTCCAACCTACCACTTTTTAACCAACTTTACAACCCGTGAACATTGAGCTACGTCTAAGTTTGTACCCTTGCCCAAGAACCTTTTGACTACTTATTCAACAAGCTCCTCGAGGCCAATTGTTCACACCATCATCTACCACCCCTGCTCCTAGCCGAGGTGTCATCTAAAAACAATTCAAAAAGAAACTACATAAACAGTTGGATCCCATTCTCATTTCTTATGGAGAACTTTTTCACCAATTGGTTCAGGATAACCTCATTGCTGTTATGCCTATAAAACCCTTTAAACCTCCATATCCAAAGTGGTACAATCCAAATGCAAGATGCAATTATCATGGTGGAGTCATGGGACATTTTATTGAAGATTGTATCGCTTTCAAGCATAAGGTGCAAATAATGATAGATGCAAAGTGGTTTGATTCAGCAAAGATAGTTGGGCATGGTGATAGAATGTCCAAATAGACGTCTAGGTGGCAAAAAGTGGGCTTTATTAGGACTTTTTCCTTTTGAGTAAAAGTTTTTAAGACTTAGAACATTTAATATTTAGACACGGTGGTTCTTAACTTCTTTTGGAGTTTGTAAAAATGGATTTATGTTAGTGAACAATTATTAGAAAACGAATGCGTTCCTTGAATGACGCAAGAAAATTGTCGAAATTGTCACAAATTGGATCAAATATATCAATGATTGACTTTTTAGATTTTGTTTAAGCGTATTCTGAATTTTGTTTCATAATAACAAGGAGGATTTCTCACCAAAAAAAATGATGATTAATGAAAAATAAATGTGTTACACGACTTAGATTTTGTTGTAATCTTATCATGCATAAAAAGTACCTCGAATCAGTTAATTAAATAACTGTATGCTTTCCCACGTTCTATCTTTCATGTCTACGAAAATGACTGCTCAAACCAACGTCTTATCGTCACACCACATCTAGAAACACATGTAAGTTATGGATTTCCACATTTTACCTTTATCGTTTATTGAACATGTTACCTATTTTCCAATTTTTCGCTGCTTAAACCGACTTTAATGTTCTGGTATCCAATAATTTACCATTGTTGGCCACATTGGCAAGGGTTCTTATCTCAACCTCAAAAACTTAGTCAATTTTTCACTCTAAAAAAAGGTCAATGTTTTGAGGATAGCTCTGATACTACATTTTCCTAAATTCTTTTCGTTGCTAGGATCTTTCTTTACCAATATGGAACAAACTCTAAAGCTCGACAATCTTTTCTTATGCAGTGTTGACTTTAAACCACCTATTTATGAGGCATTTTCTGGTTATGGCTTTGTTTTTTTTTTAAGTCTCTTTATATGACAAATTGTATACTTGTTGATAAAATTGTAGAGTTGCTTCTTTGTGATTGTTTGCTTGTTTAAAATTTAGTTATTGATACTTGTTGGGAACTTAATAATGTTAGCATCAGCACCCAAATCTTAAACTTACCAAATTTTGTTTGAACAACTCTAGGATTAAAGAAAATAATCATGTTTGGAGACAAAGTGTTGAAAATATAACAAAGCATAAAAACAATTCAAGAAAGTATGAAGCATGAAAAACTATCCTTAAGGATAATTTCTACCCTTTTGAAGTATTAAACTCGGTGAAAAAAACTTAAATAGTTATCCCTAAGATTCAACAGACTTTTTCTAATTAGTTTGCACAAATTATCACTAATAACAAGAATAACAAGAAATTAAAACTAAAAAAGCAATTTATTAGAGAAAAAGAAGGCAATAAGTAAAAGGCAAAGAAAAAAAAGAATTGAGAGATGTGTTGGGAACTGAGGTGGAGGCTAGTATTTATAAGCGAAGGACAAAGGAGAATCAAGAATAATGTTACAAAAAATCAAGAGAAAATTATAATGTTATACAACGTTTTGGAAGATTGATTCAATTATAGGTTGAGGAGAAAAAGGCAAGAAGCAAAAAATAGAGAAAATGAAGAATTGAGAGGTGTGTTGAGAATTACGATGGAGACTGGTATTTATAGGTTGAGGATAGAGGAGAATTACAAATAATGTTGTAGAAAATCAAGAAAAAATTATAACGTTATATAATGTTCTGGAAGATTAATTCAAGAGAAAATTAAATAGGAAGGAAAGAAGCAGAACGTAGAGAAAATGAAAAATTGAGAGATGTATTGGAAGTGGAGGCTGGTATTTATAGGTTGTTAATTTTGATGCAAAATTAAGCTCTAAATGAAATATAGTAACTGTCTGTTGAATTCTTGTGTAAAATATCTTATAATTTACTATTCATACAACTCTAATTTCATATTCAATTAGTTTTAAACATTATCTATATTACTAATGCTAAACATAAAAATACAAGAAAACGCAAAATTAGCTCCAAAAATTATCCACATTTGCTATATTCCAAGTTTAAAGGCGAATTTATGTTTGGGCATTTTATTATAAACATTCATAATATTTTGTTTTACAGTTTAAAAATGGCAAAAACAAATTTAGAATTAGACCCGTACGAAACTTGTACGAAAAAAATTTGTTGGAAATTTGTTTCTAGTAAATGATATTGCTTGGTATAAGTTTGTGGCAAAATAGTACTACTCTAAAGGCAGACCATTCTTAAAATTCCAAAATGTCGAGCATCTTATTATTATGGTTCATTGATGTCTCAACAACATGTTTACTACCTTGCTACCTTTTTAGGAGATTTTCCTTCTCTTGAGAGTTGTGAGATAGATGTAAGTTTCTGGACTTATAAAACTTAACAAACATAATTTGGCTTCTTAGTTGTTTAATTCTCTAAATAACACTTTTCTAATTGTCAAATGAATCTACAGTTCGGGAGAACTTTTGGGATTCATTTTGCGACGTCATAACCACAAGGGCTAACGAACTTGAATTTGTGATGGTTGATGATGCAATAGGTCAACTGTATCAAGGTTTATGTCCAGAAAAGCTCAAATCAGTTAAAGATCAAATGCTTTTCAAGCTTTGATGGTGAAATGATGTTGGTGAAGCTGTTGTTGGAGAAGGATCTTCAAAAACTAGAATTACTCTAGCGGAATGATCTTATTGTCATGACAATGTGTTGCAGCTTGTTGTAATTCTGGCCCAGATCTTGAAACTGATATACATAAAGATTTGATTAAAAAAAAGGTCTTTCGTTTTTCCAAAGCTTCTCCTAATGTCCAAGTCCTATATAGCCTTGAATATGAACTTTGCTGTTGGTGAGTATCAGATTCTTAGAAAGATTTTGTTGTCCAAGCCTATTGTTTATTTGTTTTTGTTGCATGCTACATTTATGATCTATATATAACATATCCTACACCTCAACATGGAGATTGGTATGTGGTTTTGAGCCTCCAAAGATAAGGAAAAAGATGCACTTATGTCAGACACAAACACATGTCCAACACAGACTCCGAAGTTTTAGCAACGTAGGAGATGAACTACTCGAATAGACATACTATTATATCATATTTGATATGCTTTTGAAATCATTATTTTCTTGTTGGAAAAACATAAGCATATTAGCCTGATCATGTTTCTGGAAATGATTATCGATTATTACTTATTGATCATAGCACATGTTTCCTGAATGTCGAGATGTAAGTGAGATTGTACACACAAATTTCTCGTCGAAATTTCTTGACTTGAAAATTATGAAACAAATACAAATATTTGATGATGTGAGTGATAATCTCTGAAAATTCCTCTTATTAATTTCTTCACTTTGTCTTCAAGAGTCATGAACTCGGACTTAGTCTTAATCATGAACTTTGCTTAATCTTCGCTTCAAAGGTTTTCACGACTTGATCTTGATCAAGAACTACACTTGATATCTTCGCTTCAAGGGTCTTCACGACTTAATTTTGATCACGAACACTTTATCTTCATCACGAACTTCGCTTGATATCTTGATCACGAATTTCGTTGTCACTTAATCACAAACTTCATTACCGCTTGATCTTCACTTCAGAAATCTTCTACTCTTCTTGATCTTTGAAATGCTCTCAATCTTTGAATACCTCCCAATCTTCAAATGCCTCCGAATGAATGAAAATGGCTTGGAGGAGCCTCTATTTATAATGTTAGGTGAGAGACTTTGATGAGAATGTAGCATCTTTGAATTATCTCTAAATTATTTTAATTTATTTAAAGATAAATTATGATGACTCATTAAAAGTCTTTTCATTAGCTGGACCTTGAGTCCTTGAATTTTGATTGGCTGAATTTAGGTATTATCTCTAAATTATTTTAATTTATTTAGAGATAAATTATGATGACTCATTAAAAGTCTTTTGATTGGTCGAACCCTGAGTCCTTGAATTTTGATTGGCCGAAGTTCGGTATTATCTCTAAATTATCTTAATTTATTTAGAGATAAATTAAATAACTAAATTTGATTTTTATCTCTAAATTAGTATAATTATTAGAGATAAATTAAATGACTAATAATTAAATTTTGATTGGTTAAAAATATGAATATTATCTCTAAATTATCTTGAGTTATTTAGAGATAAATTGGATGATCAATAACTAAATTTTGATTGGTCAAAAATATGAATATTATCTCTAAATTATTTTGATTTATTTAGATTTAAATTGGATGATCAATAACTAATTTTTAATTGGTCCAATTTAAATATTATTTTCAAATTATCTCAAGGGATAAATATATACCAATAGGTGAATTGGTTCAACTGTATGTCTTTAAAATAATCCAACCGATAAATTAATTATTTATAATTAATTACATAGTTATAACATCATTAAATCCACATGACGGCACATAATTGGCTCATAATTTTTCTCCTTCTACAAAGACATACAGGGATAAGTTCTCTTGTCTCAGCAAGGGCTTTCTTATGTTGTGAATTTTTTAAAGTGTGGTCTTGCTATGAGAATGAATCAAACTGTAAATAAAGCAAGTTATATTAACACGTTTCATTGCTTTTCAAAAAAAAAAAAGAAATATTAATACATTTCAACAAGTTTGCATTTAAGCAAGTGGATTTTCTAGGGTAATAGACTGAAGTCTTGCATGCTTACTCTAGATTTTTAAATGACATAAAATGTTTTTTTAAAAAAAAAAAATAGAAATGAACTGTTCTGAACTTATTTTGGCTTTATTTTTAGCTTTCAGGACTCTTTTTTGCAATTTCTTCTTGATTATATTTTTGAACAAAAAGGAAAACTGATAGAAAATTGCCCATTAATAAATTTGTATGACATTACAGCTTCTTATAATATGAGTGAGCTTCAGGTGTGTTCCGTCTGATGATGTAAATTTTTGAGAAAAAACAGTGTCTTTTATCTTTCACGGTTTTAAGAATGTGGCCAGAGATTTGAATTATAATAACATGACTGAGAAAGATTACCAAGGACATATCAATTTACTAGCATTTCATTTTTTTATTGCATATTGTTTACTTAGTTTTGGCAAATGAATTACTGGTACACTACATGTCAAACTATTTAATATATATATGGAGAGAGAGCCTTAATTGAATATTTAATTAATAAAAAAAAGAATAAAATTTGCTGCCTTGAATCGTAATTGTTAGTTGTTTTAAGAGGAAATTGTGGGAAATGACATTCATAGAAAGGTGACTTCAAAAATGACCATCTCTATAATTTTAACTATTTTTAGCCAGTTTTTGGTATGACTTGACTATAATACCCTTTAAACAATTTCAGACAAATTAAAATGGTTTCAGTTTTCTCTCTCTTACCATCCAGATAAAAATTTTAAAATTAAATATCGATTTCTCTCTTTGCTCAAATATGTATATTTCTCCATCCAATTTACAGATATGACATTAAACTCTTTTTTATTTTGTTTTATTTTTTTTAGATGGTTGATCTTGGGGTTCTTAAGGGCGATGAACAATGATTTTGCTTTTTGCAGGCAGCGATTTTGCTCAGGGAGAGAACAGCTAAAGCATATTTGATGGATTTTATGATGGTTCATGATTTTGTTGTATCTGAGATTGGGACGATTGTTAAGCATGTTTGCTAGAGATTTTGATTTTTTTATAAGATTCTGAGTTGAAATTATTCAAGGAATATTTTGTAAATAGGGTATATTTTGTTTTTGTATAAGGGGAATGAGCAAGACCTCCTGATAAGGATATATTTTCTCTTGTTTTAGAGGGTTATGAAGTTTTGTAACCCATCTTTTATGAAATGCAAAATTTCATGGCTTAGCAAAAAAAAATATGTATTTTAGGTTCTTGAGTTTGTTGGTTTATTCATAGAACCCCAAAATTGAGTTTGTTGGTTTTTAGGTATTGCGTGACTTAATCACCGTGTGACTAGTTTTTAGTCATTACGTAATTGATTTTAAGCATTACGTGACTAGTTTTTATACATTGCATGACTGATTTTTAAGCAATGCATAAGTCACACAATGCCTTACTAACTAGTCACGCAATGCCTTACTAACAAGTCACGCAATGCCTTACTAACAAGTCACGCAATGTCTTATAAAAAACTAGTCACGCAATACTCAAAGTCAGTCACGTAATGCCTTATCAGAAACTAGTCACACAATACCTTATCAAAAATCAATCACGTAATGCCCAAAATCAGTCACGCAATGCTTAAAAACTAGTCACATAATTCTCAAAAATCAGCAAAACTACTGAATTCCATTTAACAAGATCAACAATTTCAAATGATACACCATATTTCATTTAACAACATAATTAACAAATATGAGTACTCAAAATATTCGAAAGTTTTTCTTCATATATCAAAAATCACTCTAAAATGTTTAAAAATACTCAAAACGCTCACAGGTTTTCTTCGTGTATCAAAAACTACTCCAAAATACTCAAAATGCTTAAACGTTTTTCTTTCTGATAAAGAATACTCCAGAAATGAATAGTATGGTGAGGAAAGCTCAAAAAATATGAGTCAGTTTGAGGCGCAAACCTAAACATACTTAACCCGTTAATAGGTTTCGGATTGAGGCTCGGAGCCTAGCGAATGGGTCAGTTTTATTAAGGACAATTTTGTCTAATTTTTTTTTCTCTTGGTTAAAAATAGATAAAATTATAAAGATGACTATTCTTAAAAACGCCTTATGCCTCAGGCTCATTTATTAAAAACACTCTTGTTTTAATGCATCAAACATCTATTTATCATTGCAGGAAGGCTTTTGATGTTTAGAACATTTACACTCACAGAGAAGACTGTTTAAAAAAAATCAAAGGTTCAGCATCAATAGGAATGGAGTGATACCGGATATTTGTGTTTTCTATTCTTCTTCTATCCATCCAAGTGTAGAAATTAATCAGGAAACTGTTTTGAGAGTTTGCCGTTTTCAACTTTACATGTTATTTACAAGCAGAAAAATTTCCATCACTTGGTTACTCTTTACATCTATTGGATATTTAAATGAATTTTTAAGTGTTGTGTCAAGAACGGCTTAATAATCTCAAAAGCCTAAAATTAAATATTTAAATTTTGCGAACTAACAGGTGGTCACAGATGCATGATTTTTGGAGTAAATTTAGTTAATGGTCCACCGGATCTCCCTTCAACACAAGTTCTCACTCCTAGTGAGCTTAAACGTCTTTGTTCTATTCCTCCAACATCTCAGTATAGTGTTTCAGAACCTTCTAAGGTTACATCTAGCAAGCAGCGCAACAACTGTTGCTCTGTCGGCAACCGGAGCTGCACCAAGTTACTGCTGCTTTTCCGGATAAGTGTACATTTTTGTGAATGCAAGAATGAAAAGCCACTTGCTTTGCATACTTGTTTCTTTATGTTCAGGTTTAGGTGAAATTTCTCTGTTTGAGTTGAATTGCCTAATTAATTGTCAGATGAAGTTGGCAACCGTAGCTCATCTCTTCTCCAAATTCTCCTATGGTTAAATTGATCGTTTCCAGAAATTGATTTTTTGACAATATTCCTTGCTCAAGTATGGAACTGCACTTGGAAGATCGGTTGATCTCAACCTCATCAGTGAGCTTGATCGAATGTTTGATTTTAAAGGAAGATTGATCAATGGAAGCAGCGGCTGGCATGTAACTTGTACTGATGATGAGGGGGACATGATGCTTCGTGGAGATTACCCATGGCAGTTAAGTGCTAAACCAAACACCAAATCTATTCAATAAACACCCCATCCCCCAACCTCCAAAAGAATGCATTAGTCATAAACTTAATCGTATGAGATTTGCTTTTAATGAGATGTCATCTCCATTACAGGAAATATCAGTACAGGTCCGAAGGATTGTCATCTGCCCAATGGAAGAAATTGACGTACTGAATCCAAGCTCACCAAATTCAACATCCCACTGAAAGCCCTTTGCTGAAGTCTTGGAAATCACCTGTATGGTGTGTTTTAGTGCCATCAGCCTCATCTGTTTAATGCCAATGCACCCTTTGTGAAATGAAGTAGTTTGTTCTATAAATTATGATGCTTTCAAAGAGATTTAAGCTATGCATCTCTGAATGCCACCATGCACATTACATAGGTGCAGCTGTGAGCTGTCTCCAAAGATGGATGTTGGCTTTTATGGAATAAAGAATTGGCTGTAAGAATATGATATCTGTAGCTAATATGCTTCTTGACCCTGGTACGCTGTAGATTTAGGTTGTGTAGTCAAGCTAGCTAAGGAGTGTTTAATGAAATCAAAATAAATGCCATCTTTTTGGGTTGTGAATGTTCTAAGCACTTGGCCTCTACCCCCAAGAATTACGGTTCAATTCTCATCTTTCTTTTGAATTAGAGTTCAAAATTTAAATAGGTCCTACATATTTTTTTATAATAAGGAATGAGATAATTGGGAGTAATTAATTAATGGCAAAATATTTTTAAAAAATTCTTGAATTATTTCAAAATTTTTAAATAAGTTTTTGTGTTTTATGATGATCAAATAAGTCTTTATTTTTTATTTTAGATTAAACAAACTTTTATGATTAATGGTCATTATTAATTAAAATGTTAGTTGTAATATTATACTCACATGTCATTGATATGATGTTACCGTAATGAGTAAAAAATGCTATATGATAATATCATCATATTACATTAATATATCATATCACTATTTATTAAGATATGTTAATATGTCATATTAATCTCATATGACATAAAATGATTACTTAATATTTTGATTAACGTGAATAAATCAAATGTTAATAATAAAAATTTATTTTATTTAAAATAAAAATATAATAAATTAATTCAACGTAATAAAAAGTAAACTCTACATTAATTTTTTTAAATAATTCAAAATTTTCTTATATATTAGGTCTTAATTAAACAAACATGATGTAAATGAAAACGGCGCCGTTTTCACGCGCTTTCTTATCCGAAACAGTAGCGGATATTAATATCTCAACTGGCAAACTCCCATACTCAACTGAGTGATCACCCACTCTTTTCCGGCCACCGATCAATTTTCCGTCCAAATTCGAGAAGGACTGTCTTCCTCCCTTTTGAAACAAGAAAAATCCCAGAGCAAACATCAGACAAATATAAATACTTTAACCAAACAATGAAATCCATATATTTCTCCTTCGCAACCGCAACGGCAACCATCTCGAATTCCGATGACCTTCGTAGGTCGCAAGCACGTTTCCCTCAGTCATTTCCAACCCCTAATTTTCCTCTCAAAAGAACCCAGCGTTCGCTCGTTATTCTAAGATCACAGTCTTCTTCGGAGACACGAGGGAATCAGCAAGGACAAGACCCAGAAACCCTAGTGCAAGACCTGAGAGTTCCGGACTACTGGTTACTCCCTTCCAAGGCCTTGGAGGTACCAAACACTTAAATTTCTCTTTAATTTACTTCTTATAATTGGAATTGCTGTTTTGTCTTTTTCGTTCCAATTTTGTATATGTAAAACGTTTAACAATTCTGCATTACTTGCTTTCATTAAATAGCTTAGAGTCATTTATGTTCTTCTTTTGCTGTTTCTATGGCCTTATTGAATGAATTGAGAAGTTCTTTAGGTCTAAAACAATTAATTTATATACTTTGGCACCGGTTGTCTTAGGTGTCATAACGTCCATTTGTGTTTGTAGGAATCAGAATGGCTCAGGGTTACCCTGCATAAATGGTTGGATGATGAATACTGCCCAGAGGAAACAAATGTGGAGATCAGCAAGGTTGCTGCCCGGTCGTACTATGAATCTTTGTTAGAGAAACAACCAGACATCGGTGAGATCCTTTTGAAGATGGCTAGAGAACTAGAATCCATTTCTTATCAGGAAAGCTTCCATGGGGCATTCTCGTCAGCAAATGCAGCAATCAACTTAATTATTCAACGGATAGAGCAGCAGTAGGTTGAGTTCTTGACCAGTTGAAGGTCTGAAGAGTGCTCGGTATTTACAGTTTCAACTTGTTAGTGCTTTGAGTTGTTTTAATCCTTAATTGTGCATCATACATGTAATGTCCACTCTGTACTCTGTCTTACACTTTCTGAGAATTGAGTATCTGTTGTACCTCAAGGCTACAACTCTTGGTATTTTTACTGCAAAAAATCTGCGAATAGTCTAGAAACATAACAAAAGTTGAATTCACGTTGAGGAAATTTTTTACTTATTAAGGTATTCCCTCTTCTATAGTAAATTCATGCCAGTAACTTGATCCATGAGCATCAAAGTCTGTAGGAGGAAGCATACTTACTTGTTGATATCTTGTATGGCATAAATCAGTGTTCATGATAAGTTCCTCAAATTTAAGGTAAAATGCAGCTTTGAAGTAAATATGGGTAGGAAATGTGATGTATACCATGAAAGTTCTTATGTCTCTGGGAAATTGTGTCTTGGGTTTGATAGTCCTATAATGATGCTGAGCATTCATGACTTGTTATAAGGAAATTTCAATATGGTATTCATTCAAATCAATGTGGTCTCTTGTTCAGTATCCAGTGGATATTATTTGCTCTCTTATCGAGTAGCAATGTAGTAGCCAGTAGGACATGTATGAGGACATTCTTTAAACTTAAGGGAAGTGATAGTTGCTATATTTTCTTTCTCCCTTGTCGTTGTCAATTTCCTATTTGGCATTGCATCTTTGGATAGCTCTGCTATTAGGAGGAGCTGATTTCTAATATTTTGTGGCTTAGCATATTCAGATCAGGACTAGGATTATTCCGGGTGTTACTCTAATGCTGGTGTTTAATGATCTGTTCAATGAACTGATCAAGGTTAAAGAGAGAATATAAGAGGACATTGATGTTACGATTGGTTATTGCCATAGAGTAACTATGTGAACATATACGTGACCTTATATACTAAACTAAGGCTTTGTTTGGTCAAACAACATTCTTTATCCATCTTTTCGTGTAATAAATTAACTTTTTCATTAATATATTGAGTGAGTAGTAAAATTATTGGTTTTGTATTTTAATTTACTTAATTTCCTTTCTTTCTTATTTTGATTTAAAATTCCTTACTCTAATGGTATCTGTTCAATAGGTTCCAGTTTCTCCTAATTCATTCAGCAATTCCCTTTTGAGTCTGATTATTTTTTAATTTTCATCTATTAATGTTACCTTTTGACTTAGAGGTAGAGTACTTTATTAGGAAGGATATAAAATCTCCATCTGTTTTACCAAACACTTAGTTAGAGGGAAAGAAGCAGGAAGGAAAGGAGGTACAAGGAAAACAGTTTGGTAGGAGGGAAATTAGAGGGAGGAAGAGAATGCAGAGATTTGCATTGTTTTTTTCCATCAAATCTAATCCTTCCAAAAGTGACTATGTTTGATGAGAAGGAAGAGAAATAAAGGGAAGCATAGTAAATGAAAGATACAAAGGAAAGCTGTTTTTTCTTCTTAATGTTCGATTTTGATAATGCAAGGTGGAAATAAAAGGAAAGAAAGAGGTTACAGATAAAATTATAAATAAAATAATTAATTTAAGTAAAAAGAGCAGTCTTTTTTTTAAAAAAAAAAAAAAAGATAGATTTGAGGGAAAGAAAAAGTGCAAATCCATTATTTTTTTTCTTTTCGTCTTATTCTTTTCTATCAAAAGAAGGAAAGAAACATTATTTTCCTGTCACTTTTGGAAAGATTAGATTTTGAAGAAGAAAAAGTACAAATATATTCAATTGTCTTTTCCCTCTAACCAAATAATGAAAAAAAAATATTATTTTTCTTCTAATCTCTTTTTCTTTTATTAAAAGTGATGTTAAATTAATTATTTTATTTACAATTTTACCTTAATCTCTTTCTCTTCTTCTATTTTCCATTCTTCATATCAACCCGAAGGAAGGAAATACAATTTTTCTTTACTAACCCATTTTTTTTCTTACCTCTATTTTCCTTTCTTTCTACCAAAGATAGTGTAAGTGTTGGAAGCCATAATTGGCAATGGTATGAAGGGGTCGTTCCCAAATTGATTTGACCATCGTGTCCGACCTAGCTAGGATTTTGAAGTGCAGATTCCAATTAGGATGATCTTAATTAAAGCCTGTTGTTGATAGCCTTGTTTTAATGATGAACTAAATAATACTATATATGTAATCTTTAAACATAGCAATATCTAGACATAATATTTAAAAAAATTTTAAATTATTCATAAAAATTCATATAATCTCTTATTCTTTTATTACGTTCAATTAAACTTTCTATACTTTTATTTTTACTCAAATAAATTTTTATAACTAATTATTGATTAATTATTATTAGTTAAAATGTCATTTATCATTTTATGATATATAGTGTTCGCATGTTATAATGGATGATGATGTGGTATATTAATGTGACATAATGATATAATCATGTGATATTTTTACCATTTACATCAACGCCACATGAGTATAAAATAACAGTAACATTTTAACTAATAACAATTAATTAAGTATTTGTTGTAAGAATTTATTTGATTCAAAATAAAAATACAGAAGTTTCATTGAACGTAATAAAAAATAAGAGTTAATTTGAATTTTTAAAATATTTCAAAACCTTTTTCAAATATTATGTCTAATATCTAACTATTTTATATGCAGAGGAAATACACATCCCGCTTTTAGATCAATTTAAAAATTATTTTTTCTCTCTCTAGAACATATGAGAAAGATTTGGTTCCTTACATAAATACGTGACAAATGACAAATCCAAAAGTTATTATTATTATATTCTATTATTCCTGTAGCATAATGATAACTAAGTTAGATGAAACTGAAATGGCATTCCATATATAGACAACTCATGTTATATTAACTTTTTATGTTTGGTGAATCTTATAATTACACGTCTTTTTCACCGATGTGTGTCATGAAAGTTATAAGGTTTTCACCACCTATATGATAATGTCCATTCTTTTTTTGGTTTCATGCCTACTCTCTCTCAAAATCTCATTTCTGGATTCTGCATGTCAGGCAAGCTCTGGGTCAATTTAGGCTGTTCAGCGGTGGCCTAGGCAGTGATCTTCACCTTAATCTGTTTCCTTAATTATCTCTGGGAACAATGAATTACATGTTTCCACCTGTTATGCAACCTCATGTAGCAAAACTTGAGGTGATTTTGGTTGATTCTTTGCAGCTCCAGAAGACTTCATGCGCAAACTTGTTATGGACCAATTCTGATCTTGAGGAATACCATGCTGAAGATCTCTTCCGGAGTGTTTAAGTTCAAAATCTGTGAAGTTCACTACATTTGGCTTTTATGGTGAACAGATAGCGGGTCCTAACTTAAAGCACTTACAACAGAGTGCCCCATGCAAATTCCATGCTAGTTTAAGACTCCATAAGTTGTGCTAGTTTTCATTAAATATAACAGTTTATCCAAATTGTTTGATGGATAGTAGTATGTGTGTTTGCCATGTCTCTCGAAATCAGGCTGATGTATGCATCTTCACCCCTGAACCCCAAAAATAGCTTTGTGAACTGGTGCTGGCAAAAATCCAACTCCTCCCTTGTTCAATCTCTATAAGCAGTTTTGTGCTTGACAAAATAAAATAAGGGTCTCTTGTTACGCAAGTTTTGAGACCAGTTCTTGAAAAAAATGCTCTAATGGTTTCTCAAGTGACAATTTTTTTCCTTCTTTATAAGAGTTTTGAGATACTTCAGTTTAAACTAAATTCTGGTCATGTTGTGAAAACATAATGAAGGCCAACCATCTAAAATCAGAAGGCGCTTAAATTCATTTGTGTTTAGCTTATTGTTGCTTCTCAGGACTTCCAATAACCAGAAGAAATTTGAAATTTACCAATCGTAATTCAATATTATATCCTTTGAGCAGCATTTACAACACTTCAAGTCTTACTGCAACTGATCTGGTGCAGGAAATTCCAATGTCTTAAATGATGTAAAACCTCCATCGACCACCAAATTATGCCCACTAACATACTTTGCATCATCAGATGCAAGATAGACTGCAGCATCAGCCACATCACCCGCTTCCAATGTAGCTTTTCCTAGCACACCAGAATTATGTATCATTTTCACAAGCTTGTCAGCATCGAGGTGTGGATAAATCCTGCTCATCTCTTCTAATGTAAACGGAGTTGGAACTGCAAACGGTGATATGCAGTTGATGCGGATCCCATGCTGGCATAGCTCTGCCGCCATGGACTTAACCATTCCAATAACGGCAGATTTTGACACGCTATAAGTATGTTGAGCTAGTCCACCTATCATTCCTGTGACACTAGCTGTGCACAGAATGCAGCCAGTCCTACGTGGAATCATCACACGTGAGGCATGCTTGATCCCGGCCAAGACTCCTCGGACATTGATGCCTATGACTCTGTCGAAAACTGCAAGGTCGAGGTCAACAATGCTAGGAGGAGTGTAGCAAGGTACCCCCGCATTGTTGTACATAATATCCAGTTGCTTGTGTGTGGAGATGGTAAAATCAATAGCATTGGAAATATCTGACTCTTTTGTTACATCACAGGAAACAAAAGTGGCATTGGGTCCTAGTTCTTTTGCCGTGTCTTCACCAAGTTGGTGCTGTACATCAGCAATGACAACTTTGGCTCCATTACTAATGAACTTTGCTGCAGCTGCCTTGCCAATACCGCTTGCTGCCCCAGTGATTATTGCTACTTTGCCTTCTAGCTTGCTTTGATAGCAGTATACATAGCAGAAAAAATTTTAATTACCGCAAACAGACTAATTACTACTACCTTATATGTAATCAAAAGTCAAAGAAGAGTCGTAAAAAGTTAATGACATTCTCTTTTTTGTCACGCTTTTCCTTTTGTTTAGAACGTTTTAGTTTCGAAAGGGCCCCGATACATGAAGGCAAATACTTAGGCAACTGTTCTTACTAGCAGTTTTATTTATCTCAAAAATCAGAAAATATTTTAGAAGGGCAACTAAGATTTTAGCTTTTCTTTTCCGCGAAGTATCTTTGACTAGAGAACAATGTCGAATGTCCTGAGGTAGTGGTAGGATTAGTGGCATCCAGGTGGGATTGGGAAGAACTGAAGGGGTCACCATCAATAGGGAAGGCAAAAGGAAATGCAAAAAGAAGGGGTGAGAAGAACTGAAGAAAAATGCCTCTTTAAGCAGTAGTAGTAGAATTCTATTAGAACAAACTAACAAGAGACAATTTTCTATTCAAAAAGCTACCAATCCTTCCATCGGGTATCTTCCAAAGCTCAGACGTGCATTGTAGTTAATTAACAAATCCGCTCTGACGGTAATTTCCAATCAAAACCGTCAAGGGCGGGTACTACTAGAAAAAACAATTTCTTTTATACTTGATGGAAGATCTAATCTTCAGGGTCAAGTGGCCAGTTATGTAGCAATTCAAGACACCGCCCACATTTATTTATGTATGCTCAAGGATGATTTAAGCTTTGGTTTTTCATTATCTATGATGGACAATCATTTTCTTTCCACTCACAATTGGCGAACTGGAATCCAGTGGCAAAGGCCGAGCGAGAGTTGGCACTTGGCAGTGAGATTGGCCCTTCAAGGTTCAAGCCTTTACATTACTCTGCAAGTTCTAATGACGTTAAACTCTATCTCTATTTTTTGGATAATTTAATGGCATTGAACTCCTTTTATCTAATAGCTTAAAAACTCATAAAGTTAGAAGTACGTCCAAATGAAAATGAGGCACTTCAAATTAAAGTAAAATTATCTAACTTATTTTTGTACTTTTCCTATGAATTGGAAACATAAACCGACAAGGAACTAGACAAAAGTTTTGGATAGTCTGGTGGCACCGACCGGAGCTTCTGTCTTCAGATCACTTCGAGTTTATTAAGAGGGGATGAGATTTAGATCTCTAATAAAATATTTGTATGTTGAAGTTATTATTGTTAGCTGGTAAAAACATGGAAATGCAATAATTACAAGAGTCTAACAACCAGTATATAATTCGAATAAAAAAAAAAGAGAAGATGCATAGAGAACATCGCCATACCTTCCGGTTTCTGTCGACAGTTCCCTGTCAAAAAAGCTCTGGACAAGTGAAGCTCTTGATATGGAGACATTTTTGCTGTTTTCACATTAGCAAACAAAATATAAGCTGTACGTCCAGCTGTATACACCATAAAAATAAAAGAAGAAAAGCATCCAGAAAACAGTGCAACAGATGAAGGGGCTGTGCAAACAGGGTTGCCCATCTTATCAAAATGATGAGTTTTTACCTGAACTGTGACTCAAAAATTACTCAGAAGTGCAAAAGAAGAAGACCCAAAGACCTCAAAAGAAAAAACATGAAGAAACTGACCTTAATCCAATCCTGAACATGCTATCTCTAATGGAATATGGTGCTGAAGGATGGAGAGAGAGAGAGAGAGAGAGAGAGAGAGAGAGAAGGTAAGGTGGGTATGCTGTTTTGAGCTTCTGCCAAGTGAGGGCCAGTAAGGAAGGAAACAGAAACGAAAGAGATGTCCATATATCGTCACCATAATGCCCCATTGGTTGAACCAGTCCATTTGATTTTACCTTTGATATAATCATATGACTAGAAAGGATTGGTCAAGTTGCAAGGGTAATATTGTCATTGGGTTGAATCAATGTTATCTTTAGCTTATTTGACTTCATAAGATGACGGAATATTTGTAATTAAAATATTTTTGGTGAAAGCCTAAAAGGAATCAAGTCTTTCATCTTGCAAGGAATGGAACCAATAAAACTACAAGTCTACTATACAGTCCAGATAGTTGTAAAATATTCTTATCCTATTCCTAGATACAGCAAATCAACGAATCAAATCTTTAAAAGTTACTTAGAACTATATTAGTTATCACCATAACCTTCTGTATTAAGTAGCATTTAATTCAACTACTAGTAATCATTAAGCAAAGTAAGTGTTTTGTCAAGATATGCTAGAATATTTTGGTTGAGAAATCAAACGGACCTCCCAGAATGATAAAAGTTTGTAGTAATTTACTTTGTATTAATCTTTCTTGCAATTTAAGTTGGTTTAATTATGTAATTAGTTCTTTTATTGTGTTAAAATGGTGAATTTAGTCCTTATACAATAATTTATAAAAATTAAATTTATGTACTTTCCAAAGTTGACAGTGTCAATATAATCATTAACGGTGTTAAATTTTTCACTTATTTATAGTAAGATGACATTTGGTTGTGTTTATATGATATTTTCTTATTGATATGACCTTGAATCTGATGACATGATAATAATGATGTGGCATTTTATGAATGATGCAACGATAATATTGACATGTCATGATCAAGCACTTATATGGATTTTATGAATAGTGACATAAAATTGTCTAGTGTGAGGATTTTATGAGTACTGAGGTGAAATTATCTAATGTGAAGTTATCATGAGGAATTTATTACTATAAAATGGAAAAAACGTATAAACTACCCAAACACGCACTAGACATAAAATTTATTTAGATTTTTTAGTTATATCTACAAGTTAGTTTTTATGGTTTTCTTGTTTATGGTCTAATCAAGTAAAAGAACTAAATCTAATTAGAATCCTACAAAAAAAAGACCAAATCGATCACATTTTCATCCTAATCACAACCTTTTCAAGATCAAAAAATTATCACAATCTCACTTGGAATTTCTAAAAAAAATTGAGAAAGAAATATATAGATAAAATCTTGAAATTTATTTTTATCCAAAAAAAAAAAAAAAGCTCAATTTGTATATATATCCATATTCAATTTTGGTCTTCTTGAGTTGGGTTGCTCCCTCAGCCACCGCTGTCACTACCTCACTACCACCACATCAAAAAAACCCATCAAAATTAGACCCTATCCTTCGAAAAGCTAACCTTTTCTCTCTTTTACAAAAAAAAAAACCTTAACAAATTAAGTAGATAAAATGATAGAGAGGTAGGGACACGAAGTTGCTATGGGAGCCATTGGCCTCCATGGGGTACAAAGGAAGTTAAGGCATTGGCCTAGACTACAATGGTTAAGGTGAAGAACTTGAGATTCGTGATGGTGGAGAGAGAGGTAATGCATCTAAAGATTAGGGTTTTTGTGTTGTCAATAGAAAGCAAATGGTTTCAGATGAGATTGGAAAAAAAAATAGATCAAAAATACAAATAAGTTTTAAGATTTAGAGAAAGAGTGTTGTGAGACAAATAACAATTGAATTTAATGCTTCATAATTTAAAACAGTAAAAACAATTTAGTGAAATGATTAAAAATATCACGTCATCATTAACATATTATCATATCCAATGCTTCCACGTACATATATTATCATATTCAATGTTACATTAGTAAGAAAATTTCACATACATAATTAATGATATTCAATGTTACATTAGTAAGAAAATTTCGCATACATAATTAATGATATGAAGACTTAATTATTACAAATTATTATACTTGAACTAAATCTATCACTTGGTTAGAGTACATAAACTAATTGTATAATTTGATTAAGTAATATAAAAGGGGTTCTTGTGATAAGGAGAAGAAACGTTGCAAACAAGTAAAAAGATGCGTTGGAAGCGATAGAGAGGAAAATCGGAATAGTTTCTAAAGTTTTGAGTATAGTGGCAAGTGGAAAATAATAAAAAAAGAATTAGGGAGTAGAAGAGAACTAGAGAGAGAAATTCTAGAGGAGAATGTGTTAGCTCTGAAAGGAAAGAGAAGCCCTTATAAATGAATTGTGAGGCTCTATCTATAGTGCCAAAAGTGACAGTTGCTCAAGAATAGGTTTTAATACTTTTAATGAATGTGAGTAACTGTTACTGTTACACATTATATGGATATTAAGGTGGTAATTTTATGGCATATAATGTGAGTGACCATTGAACTAATTGAACGTAATAAGACTTGTTTTCAAGTAGAAGGTATAGAGAAGATGTATACGTGAAAAATTATATGAAAACAAGTTAAAAGGAAAAGATATACGTGAACAGGTATAAAAAAAAGTGTACGTAAGCAAGTACATGAGAACAAGGTAAAAGGGAGAAACACTACTTTAAGAAGAAGACATCTTAACTATCTCTATATCTAAGCAACCAAGCTAAACTCTCCGAAACATCCAAGATGAAAGTAATTCATCAACCTTACCACTTATTTTATTTGTTCTACGTAAATTAATACTTCACTTATTCTAGTTTTATTATTCTCTGTATAATATTACGCTGTAAAATAATTATTTTAAAAAATAGATATTAACCAAAATCAACTATTTACAAATTGCATTAGTATATTAATGGTACTGTTTTAATAATAAACAAGCTTTGATTAAGTTATATATGATTCCATGGAAATGAGATTGCTGTGTCATCAAAAAGAGGGTTAGTGATTTTTTTACCAATTTTTTGATATCTAAAGTATGCTTTATTACACGTTAAAAAAGTTGAAATAGGATGGAGATCATTGCATGGCAGTAATTCACCTCTATATGTCTAATATCCTCATAGTATGCTAAGAACATGTTCCTCCAACACCCATTCTCTTAATTAATTATCTCGCAGGAAAATAAAGAGAGGCCAAAAAACAATCATGGCAGTACTCCGAGTAACAAAGGTTGAATAACAGCGGGACAACTTTTATAGAACTTGACTCAAGCATATGCAGCCAGAGTCATTATTGGCAGTACTTGATCAAACACTAGGCCTATTGTGACTAAATCTAAACAACCAAATTTAGACGGAGCAGTGATCACCAACTATGATTTTGGTCAATTTGATGGAAACGAGGTTGAAACCATACCCCTTTGAGGCCCCGGCTTCCAGATTCTTTAGCATTCCCGGTGTTTTCATAAGGGACCATCTTGTCAGCATTTTTACCAGATACTATGGTTCCACAAGTAGAAAGTGGAAATCCCTCTGCCAATCCCAACCGCTTCTTCATGTCATTTTTCTCAAAATCGGTGCTAAATCTTAAGCCGATGCCTTTTTCTTTTGGCGACTGTGTATAACGTACCTTAGTAATGGTTAGCCTTCTATTCTCGAGCCCAAGATAAAGCATCAAATCTGTATCGTCGAAGAAGTAGAAAGCTCCATTGCAGTAAGCAGCATTTTCAATTTTGCTTGCGAAACCTATAGTGTACATCTCGGTCCATGCATTATCTCCACGACGAATCACATGCACTTTTAAATGTGTTTCATCACTCTTGGTAACGACGCAAACAACGCAGTCTTGTGAAGTTGGAGGAGATGAAAATACTGCTACATGGTCGTCAGAGATTGCCGTGTGAGGGAACTGCCCTGGAAGGTCTATTCTCGCACAAGAGAAAGGGCAGAAGAAGAACATTGAGCCTTCACGGAGTAGAAGAAGCCACCCTTGTTTTGATGCGAGGCAGGTTGCTCCATTCAATTCTGGGATAGTGATGGTGTATTTTCTGCCTGATTCAGCAATCAACACGCATTCAGAATTTTGACCGTATAATAGAAACCAAGGTTCGTGACTTGGTAAGGCTTCAATCTCAGCTGAAGCGGTGGATGAAGCAGAATTCCAATCCTTGCAGACACCACGGAAGCTGAGAAACTCAATTAAACCTAAACGATCAGCAATCGATTGTAAAAGTTCACAAGGAAGATCACTCCACTCCCTGGCTGCCATTTCGTCACGTGCTCTGGAGCCTGCAGGATATATAGACTACTTCATGTTCATCACAATAAATTAATAATGGCTGCTCAAGAAATTAAATTAATCAGTGTGTAATCAAAAACTTGTAAAATTTTATTCCAACCTAATCAAACTTAACAATTCTTAAGATTGTATTCAAAGGGAAAAACAAATGTGGGGGGTTCTCAAATTTCATCTTTCTCTCAAGTAATTCTGATGACTGCATAACTTTCTCAAGTTTCTCGAGATAGAAAAACAATGCACATTCAATTTGAAATTAAGTCTTATATATATATATATATATATTTAAGGTTTTTAGCTGTGTCATCAACCATCAAACCTAATTAAGGAGGATATTGAAGCTAGCTAGCACATGTCACATGCATCAAGCTATAGACAAATTAAAACATGGCAATCCAATCCAATCAAACGAGAACTAGTATAAAAGATGAATTTGTATATGTAAAAATACCTGACACTAAAGTACGTAGTAACAAATCAAATTAATGATATATACATCTTAGGAAAACAAATCAAAATTATATAAAAAGCAAGGCACATTGATGATTGTAAATTAGGGGTGATCATTGATAGCATACCTAATTTCCTGTAAAAAAAAAAAAAAAACCTAGAGTTTTTCTGAGGAATTAATAACATGATTGCAACTAATGCCGGCGAGCATGAATCAGGTATTATTCAATTAAAAAGAATGAGAACTGTTTGTTGATCAGGCATTAGGCTTTCCATCTTAATATATTAAGAGCAACAAAAGGCAGTCGGTAGGGTTTTGTCATTACCTTTGACTTTGAATCTGATCACACGAGTAATCCTTGTACCTGATCATAGAACAATAATTGGGATGACTTTGGAGGAGCTATATTTTGTTTTAAGCAACCCAACCTAAGAAGAACTTCTTCCAACTAAGGTCTCCCATCCAAGAATCCATTATTCTATTAATTACTTTTTCCTTTTCATTTGCATGGAAAAAGCCCATTGGACTTCAATTATGCAATCAGAGATAATTATTTCTCAATTTTATTAACTTTGTATCCTCTTTTAAAATTTGAATAGAAATTTTTACATACTAGAATTTTCATATTTTATTTTTAATTTTTCTATTTCTACGTCCCTTACAATTCTATA
This sequence comes from Theobroma cacao, assembly GCF_053813885.1. Classification (NCBI taxonomy): domain Eukaryota; kingdom Viridiplantae; phylum Streptophyta; class Magnoliopsida; order Malvales; family Malvaceae; genus Theobroma; species Theobroma cacao. The sequence goes on along the minus strand of NC_142639.1, from coordinate 35,859,263 downwards.
AATATTAAACAGCAAGGAGATAAATTTATAGTAAGATTAAATAAGCCAAGCCCTATAATTATACGAGAAGTATTTTTCGAGAATAAAATCCTAAACCATAACAATATAAAAGAATGTGCCCCTAGGATTGTTCCCATTTTATGGAAAGGAATCAAGTTAAAGAAAAACCAGAAAAGATTTTGAGTGCATTTGAAAACCGGAAGGGCGTTTGGTCTAGTGGTATGATTCTCGCTTTGGGTGCGAGAGGTCCCGAGTTCGATTCTCGGAACGCCCCATATTTCTGGTTTTACCTATTTTTATGGCTTTTGGGCATAATCCTAGACCCAGCAGCACACGCATACGAGGCTTGGGCATCTTCGTCTTTCAACTTCGCACAGTGTGGGCATGGATGCCACTGGGAAGTCGGAATGAAATAAATCAAAATCTCATTCGCAATATTTTTTTTTGTTTGTGCTTCTGTGCAATAAAATAGAGAAGCCAAAGAGGTTTGAAAATGGCAAAAATAAAAGACCAATAGGGGCATTCCGAGAATTGAACTCGGGACCTCTCGCACCCTAAGCGAGAATCATACCACTAGACCAAATGCCCTTGTTGTTTGGTTACTTTAAAAAAATTTATAAATATCTTTAACCATACGATACAGGTTTCCCTCCAAAAATATGCTCTGAATTGTTTCCCACTCGATCCATTATTTTCCATTTCCCATTTCCCCTCAAAAATTAAAAAAAAAATCCCACGCTGTTTCTGTTGCATAAAATCTGGTTCTATGTCACCCTTTCACTTTTCCTTTCCATTGTTTAGGAAAATTAAGTTTTCCAATGAATGATCGCCGAGAAAATTCAACAAAATTGAATGGCTGATTATCATAAGCTCACTGATACTCTGCTCTTTGAGTCTCAGTCCCCGTCCGGTAATCTTTCGCTTTTTTTATTATAATTGTACCTTATTTTTCTGTTTATTTTGTAGGATTTTTGTTAATCACGAAGAAAAGTCTCAAAAATTGATGAGAGAAAATACATCTTGATTGGACAAATATGTATTGATCGGAGTTGGTCTAATGATTTTTTTTCTTCTTTTTTCATCTCGATTACAATGTAGGAAGTAGGTTGAATGAAGATGGGTACGGAGAGTTGCAAAACACTTCCGTTTTTGATGATACCATTGTGCTTGATAGTCCATTAAATGAAAACCAAACCCAGTTGGAGAATGTTTGCTTTGACACTGAAGTAGTGGATGATGATGATCTAGGTAATATGGAGGATGTGAAAGCTGGACAGTTACTGTGTGAGTTTGATATGGAAGTTGTTCTTGACAGTGAGGATGAAGGAGTTCGTAAAACCAAGTCTGAAAGTTTTGTTGACGGTAAGATCACCGGAAGATTGGAAGAGAAAGAAGTAGACCTACCAAAGAGGGAGAGACAAACCCAAAGTTTAGATGCTGATGCAGTTGATAAACAATTTGGTGCAGGTTAGTATTCCCTTAGTTTCAGTTTTTTCATTTTTTGATTAAAAATTTCTTTTTTATCTTACAGTGCCTCTTTGTTTTTTTTTTTTTTTTTGGGAAATTGTGACCAATATGATTGCTTTGTGTTATTGTTTTTATTGAACCTCATGGTGTATATGGTAATTTTTAGATAACATTTACTATGGTTTAAATTGAAGGGAAGAAAGGGTTTTCTGTCAATACTGATAGGAGTCATGGGAAAAAAGATGTGACTCGGTTGTCTGTATGTGATCATGAGACTGGAAGGCTGGAGTATGTCTGTTCTCAAGAACCTGAAGAGTCATCCCAAGCTAATGCACTTTGCTTTGTGGATAACTTCTTGACCTTCAATGATGCGGATATGTGTCAAAGAGTTGAAGAGAGAACAGGTGCACGGAAGAAATCACCTCTTGTCTCGACTGCAAAGGGAACTCAACGTTTGGCTAGGATAATCAATCGGGGATCTCCAGTCAAAGAAATGGTAACCTTTGAATGGTTTGAGAGCGATCAGCATGGAGAGACTGATTCCTTTAGCAGGAGGATGACAGCATCTTCTGAATTTGGGGACTTCAGGCAGAGGACTGATAAAAGGCATCAAAATCTCCACAGTAAAAAGGAAAGAGGCTTAAGCAACGATCATGAAGAGAAGAAAGAGTCTGTAAACCTCGACAAGGACATTAGATGTCCAAGTCATTCACATTCAAGTTTCATGGAGCAGGGTTCGAAAGTGAGTACCAAGATAGAACAAGAATCTGAAAGGAATCTCATAAATGGATCCGTCAAGGAGTTGGATAACCTCATGCGGAAAGAATCACCATGGGAGAAGGTTGAAGCCAGTGGTACTGTAGGAGACATACCAGACATGTTTGATGTCGGAATTGGTACTCAAATAGCTGCAGAAGCGATGGAGGCTTTGTTTTATGGTCCCCCTATTGGTTGCAAAGCTGGTGATATATGTGAAGGTCCAGAAGATTTCCACACAGACTTTCCTGAAGACAAAACAAAGAGTAGAACTGATTTGGAGCAGCATTCCCTTCAAAAACCTGCTGCCTCTGAGTTAGGAGACAAAGCAAAACAGTCAATTCGAAGAAAGCGGTCTACTAGAAGATATAGTAAAGAAGTTTTTAATTCATCTTGGAACTGTAATTATCAGGTGTTGCATCACACTATAAAACCAAAACCATGCAAGAGCAAGCAATCAGAGGCACATGCTGTGAGCAGCAACAACCTAAAAAAGTGTGTGAGTTGTGTGAGTCCATCAATTCCAGATGAGCAAACCTTGTTCAGGAAACAACTGTCACGGAAGGAACCTGTTATTGATCAAACTAGGCACTGGGATGGAGCTAGCATGAAAGGGACCAAGGACCAACCAGCTAAACATAGAGTAATGACCAATAATGTTAAGGAAGGCAGAATGCTTATATATAAGAGGAAGAGGAAACGTGTGGTTGCTGATCCACCTAAATTGTTGAATGGCAAGCAGAAATGCTCCACGTTGCATTCTAATACCTCTGCTCAAGCTTTAGATGGCAAACTGAGTGAACAAGAAAAAATTAGTCCACAAGAAGCTGCAATAGCCAGATTTTTAAGATTAATTCCCAAAGGAAAAAGAACACGCCGTAAAGTGCCAGTCCATTATGGTGGAGCGAGTAACATGCTTGCTTCGCTCACTAGTGTTGGTACAGAAGAACACAACCTGCATTCTGTCAGAAGTCAGAAAATGCCAGAAGATGATGAAACCACTTTTAATAACTTCAACATGAAGGGGAAAAAGTGTTCTGCCATCTCTCTACTTTCTTTAGAACATAATTCTGATGAAAGTTTATCAAGACGGAATTGTAATGAACAAATTGCAGGTATTGTTACAAACAGTGATTCTGCAGTCACAAGCACTAGAATATCTGCTTCAAACTTGGATAGATCCAAGACTGTCCAAACTGGCAAGCTAGATTATATGGATTCTACATTAGTTATCAATGGCTCAGAGAACTATAGTTTTGGAATATTGCAGAAAAAGAGTGTTGAATCCTCTGGTACTGAATGTAATACTAGAGTTAGTTGTAGAGAAAGTGTGAATGAGACATCATTCAACAATATGCCTTACGTATATCATAGAAGACATTGCAACAAAAACCTACCAAAACCATCAATTTTGAAAGAGCTTAATGGATTAGGTGTTCCTGACTCAATATCTGATTTTACACGGAAAGGTTTCAGAACACGAAGAGAAGTGGCCTTTGTTCGAGTCTTGTTTAGCCAGCATTTGGGTGATGACATAATCAAGCAGCAGAAAAAGGTTTCTTTTCTTGTATTTTTGTTTCTAGTTCACCAGACGACTTATGAGTCTTGATTGTAATATTCTTTGATATGCTTACAGCTAGCTTTTAATTTCTGCAGATCTCTGCACGGCTGGGTATTTCTATCACATCATGTTCCATGGATGCCACACATTTTATAGCAGACAAATTTGTGCGTACAAAAAACATGTTGGAAGCCATTGCTCTTGGCAAACCAGTGGTGACGCATCTATGGCTTGATAGCTGTGGACAAGCAAGTTGCTTACTTGACGAGAAAAATTACATGCTGAGGGACTCCAAAAAGGAAAAGGAAATTGGCTTTAGCATGCCTGTTTCATTGGCTCGTGCAAGACAGTATCCACTCCTAAAGGTGGTTGTCTGAGGCTATGAGATTTATTTCTAACCAGATATCTCTTTTGGTTGCTATAAACTTGTACCCGAAATTTCTCACATTACTGAACATCTTGTATGCTGATATCTATTATCTCTCGACAGGGTAGAAGAGTCTGTATCACCCAAAATGTTAAACCTAATAAAGAGATGATCACTAGCTTGGTCAGAGCAGTTGGAGGTGAGGTACGTGTATCTACCTTCATATCATAGGTAATCTACAGCTATTAGTCATTACTGACGTTTGAATCTAGTTGATATTACTTTATCTGTTTTCCTTTCACCTTTTCTTGTGTCTCAAGATGTGACCATCATTTATATATATCATTTTCCTCTATCATAAAGTAATGACTTCCTGAAAATTGCTCCTCAGGTAGTGGGGACTAGTCAGAAATTGGCAGCAAAAGATCAAAAGATTCCAGATGATCTCTTGATTCTTTCTTGTGAAGAAGATCTAGCAATCTGTGGACCCTTACTTGATAAAGGTTGTACATTGATATTTCCTCTTTTCGTTCAAAATGATCACTCAGCTTTCTGGTAATTGAAAAAGTATACTTTAAATGCAGGAGCAGCAGTCTATAGTTCAGAGCTTCTGCTGAGCGGGATTGTCATCCAAAAATTGGAATATGAGAGGTAAATGTTATGAAATTTATTATGAAATAGTATCCTTGATTTTGCACCATCTCGGTTGTGCTGGTTAACATTGGGTTGAAGAACCGGCAAGATCTAAAATATGCTGTTTGCTTTGCATACTGCATACTTGATTTGTTGTGAGTCCAGGGCCATCATTATGCTCTTTGCTTAGCGTAGCATTTCAATTCATTGTCACGTGAGGAAGATTATCCAAATTCTCCCAAATGCAAGTCATACGAGCTTCTAATTTGGAGCCAGTAACAAGGCACTTCAGAAGTGCAGCGATGACAGTTTCCCAGGAAAAAATTGACCTGCTGATAATAGTATAATCATCTTGCAACTCTCCTTTACGTGTCTGTAGACGGTATAAGGACCCTTGAGAGAATTGTGAAGACTAGTTAGCAGAGACTGACTAATACTCCGTGAATCAATCATGGAAAAGAAATTGGAAGAAAAATTACAGAATCCTTAGGCGTCGGATTTTCCCCTGTTTTGGTATCATATTTCTATTGTCTGACAGAAAATGAAGAAAGCGTATTGTTTTCTTCTTCTAATGCTGCATTTTCCACTGACAGGCACCAACTCTTGGTCAAGTTTGTGAAAGAAAAAAGAAAGATCTCAGAGGGGAACAGACACAGCAGAAGGTTAAGCAAACGCTAATCTCTCTAATCACATAAAAGTATAATTAGAATGAGTCAGTTATATATTTTGTATGAAGCCCTCTTCTACCAGATTACAATGGCCACTAAAAGGGGAGAGATGGGCCATGTCGATTATAAAACTCTTGCTGACTTCTTAATGGCTATCACATGATATATACATATATTTATATATATATTGTAAAGTGGGACCTATTACTAAATACTTAGGATACAGGGTGTGTTTTGTCTCCAATCCTTATTTTCACCCTAATTTTCACTATCAAATACCTTTGCAAATGAAGGCTGCTGTTAATCTAGCGGATATGTAATGGCCACCGCAGTTTTTTAATGTGATTGTTTAGCTCCAAATACAGGAGTAGAGCCCTAAGAGCTCTGGGAAAAAGGGGCGTTTGAAGCATAGATAAACCAGTGATCGCAAGCTCTTAATTAGAAGCTCAAATCCACAATGCACCGAAACTCATTGCCTTCTGGCGAAAACTGGCGAAGCTATCGCTACAACATATAAAGCAGGGCTGCGTAGATTACACAAAATCAAAAGGCAGCTACTAATATTTATTCAAATAAATTTTCAAATTATATTAAAAAAAGTTAATTTAGTTTTTATTCTTTTATTATATTCAAATAAATTTAAATTTTTATTTTGAATCAAATAAGTTTTTTTTATTAATTATTAATTAATTTTTATTAATAATTTTTTATGTCACATCACTTGTCATGTGATATATTAATGTATTATGTTAATAACATTATTGTTATGTGACATATGACATGATATTAAAAATTATTGATTTGAAATTGAATCTTTTTTTTCTTCAAATATCTAAAAATTATTAATTAGGCATTTGAAATAAAAAATTAAAAAAATTAATTGTTTCAAATGGATTATCATTGTTTCTTGTTTGATTGTTATCTTTTAATTGAAGACATCCTCCTTAATTAAAAAAAATATAATCTAACTTTTCTACCTCGATTGAAACTATTGTTGCTCAATTGAAAGTTGGTGTAAAGAAATTCAAGAATACTAAAAAACGATTTTGAGAAGAGGAAGAGTAAAGGTAGAACACATAACATTTATAATATTGAAACTGACAAAAATACATAATGTTGTTTCATAATAAAAGAAAGTCAAACCTTTCTCTTTTTTTTTTTTTAGAATTTGTAAAGAAAATTTGATGCTCTTCTCTTCTTTAAAATCTAAAAGAGAAATATTGAATTTTATTTACTAATAATAATATATTCTTTCTCTACATCTTTTACAGTTTTTGAAAATTCAAAACTACTTAAAAAACGATTTTTAGAAGAAAAATAGGAATTGTAGACAGAGAGATAACATTTTAGCTATAAGATACGTTGAATTTAGAGAATATTGAAGAAAGTGAAGGTTTTGTTTATTAAAAATGATGACTTTAATTAAAATGATGATAATCAGTTTAAAGCAATTAGTTTTTTTTATTTTTTGTTTCAAATTCCTATAATTAATCATTTTTTAACATTTGATTAGATAGAAAAGAAAACACTCAATTCTCAATCAATAATTGTTTATGGCACGTCATTTACCACTTAGTATGTTTACACAACACGAATTATTGAGTTTTTTTTTCATTTTACTTCTTTTTTCTTTTTTCCTTTTCCTTTTTTTTTATTTTAAAATTATTTTTCTTTTTTTTTTCTAGAATTATTTAAAAAAAGATTACCAACACCATGACAAGAATTTAGTCTTCCATGAATTTGAAAGCACGTCAAGCATAGTTTACGAGGTTTAATATAAAAATCTAATGTTAATTTTTCATTGTGCTTTATATCTATTTACATTAATAAATCTAAAAACTTATATTTAAATTTTTAATAAAATTTTATATTATAATTTAATTTTTTTCAACACTGATTAATTTTTTATTCCAAATTGAATCATTGACCTAATCTATAATCTTAATTGCTCTTTAACTACTCCTACAAAATTCATTAGCCACTGCTCAAGTGCTCCTATGATATTGTTATACACCATTAACAAGCATAAAGTTTCTCTTATGTAAAATTCTTACCCTTTAAAGTTGTCTTAAAATTTAATGGTCAGTGATGTTATTTATTTGGAAGGTAGAACAATTTGATTTGTAAATGTAATTGGTGTTAAGGGTGTGCAAACGGTTATTTCGATTAATTCGATTTTGGATATTTAATAATCGAACTAACCAATCTTATATTAAAAAAAAATCAAAATCAAATCGAACTTTACAAATAATCGAACTAACCGAAATCGAACTAATTCATTAGTTCGGTTCGATTTTCGAAAACCAAACTTGAATTTTTTTTTATTTTTTTATTTGTATATATTTATTTATGTTGTATTTTTTTAATAAATCAATACTACAAAAATATTAAAAATAATAATAATAAATTATAACAAATAAAATAGATACTCATATAAACAACAAATAATTAAAAACATAGATAAAAATAATAATAAATAATTTTGAGCAAATAACTTAAATTCGATTAATGCAATTAAGAAAATATCTAACCAAATTAATTTTAATAATCAAACTACCCTAATCAAATTATTAAAAAAATTAAATTAATCGAATGAAAAAATAAAATTTATTTCGATTCATTCAATTATTCAGTTCTATTTTTAATTTCCGCACCACTAATTAGTGTACCAATGGTCAGTAATGCTTTTTACCAACAATTTCCAAAACACAGCACATTCTATTATCCAATTTGCCTCACGCCTGCATCGTTTTCCCCACATGCTGCAGCCAGCGGCTACCGATCAAATTTTAGTACTATTACACCTTTTTTTTCCTTTTTAATACATACCCCATAAGCTCTAAGAAGACGGCGCCGTTTTCTACTGACCGTTTTAAGACAACTCCTCCATAACTACTGCCTCCCCCCCCAATGGAAACGCCAATCATCACGCGCTCCTTTTCCTTGAAAAACAAAACGGTCGGAAGGAAGTGAAAGGAAAAGGGAGGAAGGCTAGCAGATGGAAGGCAATTCGGCTTCTCGAAATTCATCGTTTACAGGTCCGTTTCACATCTCCTTGGATCTTTCTCTTCTGTTTGGCTACCAAGCAAACAAAAAGAAAGTTAAGGAAAATGCTAATGATAAGTAACTTCTAATGTTCTTTCCTTTTCGGTTGATTTTTTAATTTTATTTTCCATGGCAGGGACCGTTAAACGTAACGAGAAGCAGAATTGGGCAACGTCCCCGTCGGGTGCTCTTTATCATTTTGGTACAAGTGGTTTCTCCGTTGCAGTTGCCACCGGCCTTACGCATCCTCTAGGTTCGCTTTTTCTTTTTCCTCTGTTATTTCCTTATTTTTATTTACTTGATTAATCTCAAAAATGTTGTATGTGCTTTTCGCTATTAATCACGTAAATATTCTCAAATTGCCTTAGTTTGAAGATTAATGGTATTATTTAGAAAAGTTGATGAATTAATCAAATCTGGTTCTTCGTGGATGGCACGCGTCAAAGTTAATAATATTGTCTAAGGGAAAATTTTAAAATTGATGGAATTTTTGTTTAAATTATGAGGGGAATGCCATTTTTATGGTGAGAAGTTTCTCATTTGCATTTCAAGCATGGTTTCAATGCTAGTGTACTCTGGTATATCTTTTTAATTTTACTTTAATGCTAGTAAAAAGATGGTTCTTTTTTTTTTTTGCAGTGATTGAGAATGATCAATAGACATAAAACCTTGAAGTTAAAGGCTTTCTTTTTCAATTACATATTTCAAACATTAGTTGATTGGTCACGAAAAATGTTATAATTTTGAGAGGAATTAAATTGAAATGCTTCAACTAAAGCACAAACTCACAAAAATACACAAAAAGGTGTATGGAAAGATATTTTTTGAAGTAGAATCATATTGGCCTTGTTGAATGTACTGCTAATTCATTTATCTATGCTCATCATGCAGATGTGCTTAAAGTTAGGCTGCAAATGCAGCTCATTGGTCAGAGGGGTCCTTTGATCGGAATGGTATTTTACCAATGCTGTTAGTTTACTTTCATGATGATGATTCCTGGTTATCTGATTTTATTGATTAGAAATTTCATTATTTTTATGGATATAAATAGGGACCATTATTTGTTCAAGTTTTGAAAAATGAAGGACCGAAGTCTCTATATCTGGGATTGACACCTGCGTTGACCAGGTCTCTTCTATATGGAGGTCTCCGTTTAGGCTTGTATGAACCATCAAAATATGCCTGTGATTGGGCCTTTGATTCCACCAACATTTTGGTTAAGATTGCATCTGGAGCATTTGCTGGTGGCATTTCAACTGCCCTGACCAATCCTGTGGAAGTTCTGAAGGTAGTGTTACGACATTTTAATTCTGATCTTCTAAGTTCATATTGGGATTAAGAAACGGTAGTTTTCTGCTATCAGGTGCGGTTACAGATGAACTCAGATATGAGACAAAGAGGGCCAATTGCAGAACTGCGCAAAATTGTCTCCAAAGAAGGAATAGGTGCTCTTTGGAAGGGTGTTGGCCCTGCTACAGCTAGAGCTGCTGCTTTGACAGCTTCACAGCTTGCAACATATGATGAATCCAAGCGGGTCAATTTCTAAGCATGCTGTTTTTCAGTTTGAGTATCCACGAAGTAATTTCCAAAGTTTTTGGATGATTAATTTCGTGTTTGATTTATTATCCAGCTAGAGTGTCTGTTATCATTGTTCTTTTCACTTTTCCTTTTTCTCCCATTTTCTAAGTTTTTTAAAATTCTATTAATGCAGATATTGATGAAATGGACACCTCTTGAAGAAGGATTTTATCTGCATCTCACGTATGACACTGCTAGTGCTTTTTTATTTCTGTCTTCTTTGCCCATTTTATAGATGTTAAATAAAGGAATATGTATTAAGATATTCTCCAAAAATTTGACCTTATTATATTAATCATTAAAGTTGACAAGTTATGTATGAAATTGAAAATTATAGAAAAAAGTAAACATGCAGAAATAGGATTTTTTTGGGGGGGAGATAAATATTAGGACATAATTTAACTCAAGCAAATTTTTCGTTTGAGAGCAAAGAAGAAGGGTTTAAATGTGGTATTTCAAATATCTGCTTAATACTTTAGAATGTACCATTATATTTGTGAAAGCTTTTCTTTCTGACACTATTTATTTCTTGATTTTTGCATCTCTTGAAGCTCAAGTACAATTGCTGGCTTGGTGAGCACCCTAATAACGGCACCCATTGACATGGTTAAAACCCGTCTTATGTTGCAACGAGATAGAGCTGGAAACTATAAAAATGGATTTCACTGTGCATATCAGGTATTGAATTTATTTTTATTTTTTGTGCCTTTTTATGTATTTTGCTATTCGTTGCTCATTTTATCTCCTCAAGTTTTTCTTTTTGCACTTTTATTGTGCCTTTTACTTTTCGTTAGTTTCCTTTGATGCCATGGATTAAAACATGTTTTTGTGCTTGGTAGAGCTATATATCATGGATGTTGGAAAATGACAGTTGCCTTCAGTATCCCAAAAGAGCAAGAACCCTAATGCCCTTCTGCTCTTCTCCTTTTAATATGCTTAGGTCTCTTCAAATTTACTTAGTTTGGCTCCTATTATCCAGAATTTATGCTTTATTGTGTTGAAGATTTCCTTAACTGCTAGACCACAAAGTTTGGTCCCTTGTTGTTCGCAAAGTTTTCTACTATTTTATTTACCCATTTTTGAGCTATATGCTAATGCACTGGGGCTTTGCCTGACATCTATTAGTTTTAATTGTAACCATTACAACTGAAGCTGGACTGTTTGGCATTGCTGAGAGCTTCTACCAAAAGCAAAAGAGAATTGTTACGTATCAGTATGTTGTTGTCTTGGGCCCTTACCTTTTTTGGGGTGGGGGAGGTTAAGGTTATAGAATTTAACCTCATTTTAGATGTTGGTGGATATTGCCTCCAAAGGTTTGACAAAAAAAATTTTCAGTCATGCTATGTCTTACACGTTTGTTAACACTTATAACATGTGGCAGACCTTCCACCTAGGTATACACAACAACATTAATTTTCTTTCCAATATATTTGCATTTATGGTTACAGGTTCTGCGTACAGAAGGCCCCAGAGGACTTTATAAAGGGTGAGATTGTACATAAGTTTCCATTCTTTCTTTCTTTTTTCTTTTTTCATGCACATGGATTAAATTTGTGGACAATGAACATACCAGTATTATCCAGATTTATCTTTGCATTCTGATTTTCAATTTTAATTTAAATTTTGCTTGGATATATTTGAGAGGAAGCAATAATAATAATAATAGAACAACTGTAAATATTGTTAATTCATCTTTTTTTTTTTTCCAATTGGTGTTAACATTCCGGTTTCTCAATGTTGGTCTGTAAATTCTCACCAGGGGCTTCGCCATTTTTGCAAGATTGGGTCCACAAACTACAATTACCTTTATACTTTGCGAGCAGCTGCGCAAGCTTGTGGGATTGAATGCAATCTAGTGGTAGGATAGTTTATCCGCAGTTACAAAATTAGCTGTCTATATATAGTATATGGAAATGCCACACAGCTGCCTTGGTTGCCAGCAAGGCCCGATTGGAAGGAAATAATTTTAAATAAATTTGTATTCATTCTTTTGGTGATTAGATCACCACTCAATTATAGGGAACCAGAATTGAATTTCGCACCCATTAAAATTGGTTAGACTTTGTCATTTACAAGATGGTCCATTTACTTGATGGAGGAGTTGTAGCATTACTCATTGTTTTCCCATAATTTTTTTTTTGTTGTGGGGTTTGGCTGTATATCATGAACCCAAATTTGTTCTTGCTGTGAATTATTATCTAACTTGTTATGTTTTATTATAACATTTCTAATAAAAGGGTTACTTATGGTTGTGGTAATTGATGAAGATTGGGTAATCTTGTCTGCATTTTTGTCATGTTGATGTTTTAGCCTTGTCTTTTTGGTTTCCGAACAGTTAAGGTCTTTTACAAGGAAATGATTAATAAATTCATGATTATGACATCATTCAAAGTGAATTGCCGGGCTGCCCTCGGCTGGCACCCCTCTCAGGATGAAGCAGAAAACCAGATTTGTTGGTGCATGTTTGACTGGCCCGCTCTTGGTTAAAGGTTTAGGTACAACTAACTCTCAATTGACTTTTGGAGAGTTTCTTAAGGTATCATATACCTATTTTTCTTATGAAACTCATGATTGTACCCAATCTTATTTATCATAAATTTTCTTTATTGTTACTACTTGTTTGTCATATCAGTTCCTCACTTTTCACATCCCCCCAATGATTATTGCTCAATATGATGCTGCCACTTGCAAAATCCTGGATGCACCCTGCCCCCAGCCCCACTGCTTCATCAGCAACTATGTTTTGGCTGTTCTATCCAAAACATATTACTAATTAATTAACCCAAGAAATTGGTTTTACCATTGGTTGTTTTACGCTAGTAAAACTTAATGGCCCAGTTTGTAGGGCCCTTTATTTTTTTATGATTTATTGTAGGAGATTTGACAAAACATCATGTGAACAGATTGGTATGAACAATGACCTCTTCTGCTGAGCTTTTTGACATTCTTTTAACAATAGCCCATGATTTCCATTCAGTTCTCCAATCAATGCCCTGGCAATCCAGCAGTGGCTAGTTTTCGCCTCTGAAACAGACTCCAAAGTCACGCTCAGTCTACTACTCATGGCATTTTGACCTGCGGAACTAGTCCAATATGGGATGCGATAACAGGGTGGGTTGGTCCCACTTTAATAGTTTTACCAGCGGCAAATCAAAACAATCAAACTCCATCCCCCCCATGCTTTTTTGGCATTTTATTTGACACAGTCCTCGCAATTTAAACGAATTATTTTACTATCACTTGATATTTGACTGTAGATTTAATATAAAAATATCTAGCCAGACGTTAGCTTGTAACTCAAGTAAGAGCCAAAAAAAAAAAAGAAGACAGGAAGAAAATTTAAGTTAGTTTTGCTTCCTGATCAAACTTAAACCTATGAGGTGGTAATCACATGGTAATTTATTCCATCTTTGTTGCGAAAAAAAATTTTAAATTGCAGCTGAGATCTGACTTTAGCTCTCTACATATGTACACAGCTGGGCTGATCAGGTAAGGACAAACATCATTGCTTCAATGATTTTGGACCATTTTGGTTGTCTAAATCCACTACTAGTAGTGTCAAAAACGGTCATGGGAATTTTCAGTTTTTTTACCTTTTTACATTTTTACTAGCGGTAGTTTAGTTTTACCGTTGGCTTTGGAAGAGGGGAGGGAGGGTGCAAGGCTGCAAGTTGCACGGGGAGGAGGAGGAAGGGGCTTTTGCTTGGCGGGACAGTCTGGCGTACTTATCTTTGCACCTCGGCATTCACGCTAATCTACCGTTGTACCCTGCTCATTGCTTTTACTTTCCTACCCTCCTTCCTGTTCCCGATCCCCCTCCCCTTCCACACCACGAAACTCATAACTGTATCCGTACTCCTTTCTGCTGAAAATGACCCTGACAGCATTGGTCAACCCCTTTCCTTTGCAAACACCCTTTGTTTTTCCTTTTACATTTTATGTGTGTTGTATTAATAAAATAGATACCCCAGGTCAGAGTAGCAGAGTCTCTAGGAATGATCTAAAAAAGGGAAAATTGAGAAAGAAATGAACCCCCTTTTCGTAGGGAAGTAGGAACCAACCTTTTTATATAGTAGTATTGTTTTCCCTAAGTCGTTTACAAATAAAAAACCCCTTCACTTGCCTTCAAAACGACATGGGCTTTGTTAGTAAAAAAATAAAAAAAAGGCCAAAAATATAGTAGTATGAAGACCAAACGGACATGGTCTTTTCAAGCGGACAGGCACTACCTCTGTTGAATTCAAATGAAAAAAAAAAAGAATTTGTTTGGGCAATGGGGTTAGAGATTAAGTTGCGGATAGCAACAGAAGCAACGGAATTTAAGGAGATTTGTCTTCTTTTTTTTTTTTTTCATCTGGACTAGCGAACTGACATGTTCCTACTCAAATAAAATCGCATGCTGTCATTCTTTGTCAATATCATTTTTTTTTCAATATTACTCCTATTTTCATGTGGAAAAAAATGTAATGAAAAATTTATAGTTGCACATGAAGTAAGATTACTTGTATAATTTTGTACTGGAAAGCAAAATTGAAAGTGAAGTGGGTGTAGAGTCGCAATATATGACCAATTTTAGGTAAAGATTTGTTAATGATTTCTCTTGCGTCAGCGTTTTCAAATCCTTTATAGGGACCAATTGATTGTAGTATGTTTTACTTGCATTTTTTAATATATATAATTTTAGATTATAAAATAAAAGATAATAATATTGAATTATATAAATTTATGTTATTCATCAAGTGATTTAAATAAGAAATTATCGTATTAAAGTTTTAAGTTAAAATATCTACTTAAACACATGTTACTGTTTAATTTTGTTATCTTTCCCTTTTTCTTTGAGTTTGACTAATTATATCATTTATGTATCACTGAAACATAATTAATAATTTATGAAAGAAATAGTCATTTGTGTGATATAAGAAAACAATCATTTTTTTCCAATCAAGACATGGTATTTATCATTTTTGGATTATAAACTAAAATTTATATAAGATAAGATATATTAATCATTTGCTTCTGTTATAAGTTAAATTTTATAAATATTATATTAATAATTGATTTTCAGTTAATTCGATTGTAAATTTTAAATATATAAAATTAACGAAAATAACTGAATAAACCGTTTTTTTCAACAACTTAATAATGAAATTAAAAAATCAAATCTAATTAACTGAATTCAAATGGTTTCGGTTGATTATTTCGATTTACATGAATTAATGCTCATTCGTACTCCTATTTAATGATAAATGTGTTAATTATAATAAGAAAAATGATAGATTGAGTTTGAAAAGTTATAGTAACATATATGAATGCCCCCTATCATATGATTTGGTTTCTAAAAGAAGGAAAAAGGAAAAATTTCCAAAGGCTAGGACTTTCTGTCAGCCTAAACCCATAAATTCACCGTGCCCCACTTGATCCACGAGCCACCCTATCAAATTTGCATATTGTTTTTTCCCCTTCTTTTCAAGTGTAGTGTGCTTTTACGAGCCATGAACTTTTTCAATGCAGAGACAGCCGACGGGATTCACCCGAAAGAGAAACCATAGAGGAGAGAAAAATAAATTAAGTTGCCAAGTATGACAAAGAAAACGAAAGGGCATATTCGTCATTCTACACCGGCCACCCTTCAAAGTGCAAATCCTCGTTCCAGCTCACAACGGTACAAGTACATCCACTTCAAAGACCAGAGCTCGCACAGCTGTAAGGGCAGATTCGTAAATAAACCCAAACAGTAGCCCCACTTTGCAGCCATTTTAATTACAATATATCCATTGAAGATCCAACTTTGCCATCCAGAAACCCCCATTTTTCCCACCCAACGACTCCCCAAAAACAAAAAGAAAAGAAAAAAAAAACAAATAAACGCTCCTTCCTCTAGAGAGAGAAAATCAAAGAAAAAAAATTCGGTGGAAAAAAAAAAGCAAAGAAAATAGAGGAGGAGGAGCAGGCATTAATGGCGGAGGGAAAAAAGGAGAAGAAAGCGACGGACGAAGAGAGCGTGAAGCTGTTCGTAGGTCAAGTGCCGAAGCACATGACGGAAGCTCAACTGCTCGCAATGTTCAAAGAGTTTGCTTTGGTCGACGAAGTCAACATCATCAAAGACAAGACCACTCGCGCCTCCAGAGGTTCAACTTGCTTGTTCTTTTTTAAAATTTATTATTTCTTTTTAAACTTTCAAATCTCTCACATTTCTCATTCTCTTTTTGCGGTTGTTTGTTTTTTTGGTGATTTGTTTGATTCGTTGTGTTTGGAGTGAGATTTGCGGTGTTTTTGTGAGGTTTGTGGTGTTTGAAACCCTAATTTTGAGGTATTTTCTCGTGTTTTTTATGTTGATTAAGGGTGTTGCTTTGTTATATGCCCGTCGAGACAAGAGGCGGATAAAGCGGTCAATGCCTGTCATAATAAGAAGACTTTGCCTGGGGTTAGTTCAAATTTTGAATTTCTGTTTCTTTGTTTTGCCTTGTTTTTTAGTGAGTCAGTGCCACATTGTTAGTTATCGTTGAGAAAATCTACCTGCTACTGTTCAAAGTTGGTTCAGTGATCTTAGCATGTTATAATTAGCTAGAGACTTGTAGCTTACTCCGACAGATGGCATGCAAATGTAGCACCCAAGGGTGACATCTGTCCACTCTGTTTCACTATTTAACTATGAAGCTATCAAAATCGTTTCTGCATTTTATACATTATGGCATGAATCTTGCTATATGCTGTTTTTGATATTGACAGCTTGTGTCATACGGAATTAGTTCTTAAGTATCCAGTAAAACTACCTTAAACATGGGTCTAGTTGGCATTTTATAACAAACTCAGTAGAAGTTCTTACTGCTTCATCGTGCTGATCAAGGTACATGCAGATAACACAGTTGTAGAATTAAGTTTGAAAATTATTTATTGTAGCTCGTTTAAGTAAGTTGATGTCTTGGGTTTTGGAGACAATGGAAAAGAAAATGATCGCGACCTTGTATTTTCAGCATGCTGTAAGCTTAGATTTTAATTTTTTTTAGAATAAAAAACCCTGGTCGTTTTGTGATAAAATGGAGTTTTGAGAAATTCTAAAGCATGTAAAAGATGAAGCTAGGGCTTTATATACTCCAGATTACATTTTATAGAACATAATTTGGACAGGAAACGGGGTAATTTAATGATTGCAACCATAAATTTATCTGAAATTCGAATGATTAAGAGAACAATAGGTGTTGGAGTTCTACTTATAGGGTTTCACTTAAGGATAGCTACTCTACAGCTATTTGTCATGTTACCACATCATGTTAGTCAAATATCTTTCATATTTAATGGACTTGCTTAAAATCTCATAGCAATTAAAAGCAGAGCTTATCATAAGAATTATAATTGGGAAACAATGAGGTACTAATCAAATGTGAATTGGTCTGGTTACTAATTTCAACATAATGAATGAAAGTACTTGATTGAAAAGAAAAGAATGAGGTGATGCTGCAGTTTTAGGGTGTAATGGAAGGCATTTATGTGTATTAATGTAATTAAGCAAACGCTTGATCAACAGATGAATTTAAAATTTTTAAGTTAACATCAATATCAGCTGGGCTTATGTTCTTGCTCTTTCACAATATAATTGAAACCTTACTTAGTCAGGTTCACAGCCCTGAGTTTCATTCCATGCCTTAGTTGTTGATTATTGATCATATTTAAATACCACCTTATGGTTGAAGCACCTGTTTGATCTTGCAATACAATACACATGAGCTGCTGTTTAGTTATGAGGTATGAATTGGAAGCACATCAGGACTTTCTGTTTCCACAGTGAAGAAAAGAGATGAATATCTGCATGTAGCTTGGCGACCAACAGGCCTGAAAATAATTTGCAATTCCATAGCAATGTTGCAATTAAAAGAACATAAACAGAGATCAAAGAACGAAATGCTGAATATATAATTGCTTGTACTAGTTCAATCTGATAGACAAGAGTGGAAGAACTACTTAATTGTGTGTAAGCATAGATCTAGAATCTAATGACAAACAAAGCCAGTGTCCCTTCTGGGACTCAGTGTTAGCATAGAATTTGATTGGCTTGGATAAAGTTGATTTTGACATCAATGTACACCTAAGATGGTCACTAGTATGACTGGATAAAGTTATGCCTCTGGTATTGACTTACATTGTGGCATGTCATGTTTACATTTTGTTTTCATGATTGATCATCAAGCATTTGGATTTGGTGGTGTAAATATGCCTGTTTATACAACATGACATGTCCTTGATCTGGGGGTTTGGAGTGATTAATGACTCAACTCTTATATTCAACTTTTAATGAAAAATCTATGGACAATTCAATCTTAAGTACTTAGATATTGCTTTGACCTATGTCTGCTGTCATGTATTTGTGCTTAGAGATTACTTTTACCGTGTGAGTCTTATTACCTTCCTGCCTGGAACTCATCTTTCTGATTTTTTGTCCAATTCAGGCATCTAGTCCATTGCAAGTGAAGTATGCAGATGGCGAGTTGGAAAGATTAGGTATATATAAATTCAGTAAATTAATTGCTTATAATTCTGCTTCCTATGAGGTTGGAAGAATTGATCTCCTTCATTATCCGGTGATGCTTTTTTTTATCAAACTTTTGAGTGAATTATGAATTGTTGTCATCTTTTTACTGCCTGTTTGATCCAGAACACAAACTCTTTGTTGGCATGTTGCCGAAGAATGTTTCTGAGGCTGAAGTTTCAGCTTTATTCTCTAAATATGGAACCATAAAGGACCTACAGATTCTACGAGGTTCTCAGCAAACAAGTAAAGGTACTTATTCTTTGATCCTGGATTCCTTTTCTGAATTTTTTTTCTCTAAAAAGAAGTAAGCCATTTTCAGTGCTTAATTGCATAAAAACAAAAACCTCAATCTCAAGCTGATTTCAACATTTGAATTATAGTTGTATTCGATTTTTTATGGCAGGTTGTGCCTTTTTGAAGTATGAGACAAAAGAACAGGCCCTTGATGCCCTGGAGGCCATTAATGGAAAGCATAAAATGGAGGTTTGTATTTTTGTGCATGTTTCTGCTGTTGAAAATCAACGAATTACCTTGAACATTGTTCTGAGTTTCTGTTCCTGTTTTATCTGGTATCTTTTGCATAATAAACAATTCAATGCATTTATAGGTTATGCACTGACAAACTATCTTACATAGTCATTGTTAATAGGAATAAATTATGACATAAATATTTAGTTATTCCTTAATTCATGATGTTAGCTTAGGTTGCTCAAGTCACTAAAGATTCTGATATAAACCTGGAAATCATTTGCACATGCATCAAGAGATGATTTTTGTGGCTTACCATCCCTATGTATTGCATGCTACGAAACCAAACTCATTGTTGTGAATAATTGTATGTTGCATCTAGTGTGAAAGTTGTCAAGAAAATGGGCTCTTTGTAGAAGCTTATTATCTTTTATCTTGATCAAGCTACACTTGGACTTATGTCTGAAATTTCCTTCCATACCCTAGTGGATTGCAGAATGCATAGATACAAAGGAAGTTCTTGTCTTCATTAGACGGGTTCTTGTACCAGATAATTAGTCTTTAATCGAAGGCTTGTCTTTACCATTTGGCATCCAGACATGAGTTAAGGATGCAATGGCCTTACGTAGAATTTTGTCTTATCATGTCTGGTGGTGAGTTAGTTTTCGCAAATAAAAGTGTGGGATAGTATTCTGATCATTAACTTCTTCTGTTTTAGGGTTCAAATGTTCCTCTCGTTGTCAAATGGGCAGATACAGAAAAGGAAAGACAAGCTCGAAGGGCCCAGAAAGCTCAATCTCAAGCTTCTAATATATCAAATGCTGATTCACCACATCCTTCATTGTTTGGAGCCTTGCCAATGGGTTATGCTGCCCCATTCAATGGATATGGATATCAAGTAGGTTTTCTTCTTTTTCATCTGGAGCAATTCAAAATTTCAAAAACACATATTATCCGACTCATAAGTGATTCTGTTTCCTCTTATTTTCACTGAGTTATGGACGATTGTCTAATTTTTTAGTCATGATGTTTTGATTAAGCATTTTATATTTAAATGTGATTGATCATCTTATTTATTTAGGCTCCAGGAAGTTATGGACTTATGCAGTACCGGTTGCCACCAATGCAGAATCAGCCTGCATTCCATAATATGATTCCTCCAGTAAATCAAGGAAGTGCAATGCGAGGAATCACACCTGACCTCGCTCCCAATATTGCTCCTAGAAATTATGTGATGCCTCCTGCAAGTTATGTGGGATCAGCTTACCCAGCTGTGCCAGGTATTCAGTACCCCATGGCATATCCTGGGGGAATCATGAGCCACCGTCCATTGACCAGTTCACCTGGTTCAGTGCCACCAGCAAATACAACCAGTAATTCTTCATCATCCTCCAGTGTAGGTACAAGTTCAGGAGGTCAGATTGAAGGTTTGCTATCTATTGTCATCTTGGTTTTTCTTGTCTTGCTAAAGTAGATTCTTGATGGTGGCATCTTATTAATTAGTCTGTGCATTGACCTAGGGCCACCTGGTGCAAATCTATTTATTTATCACATACCTCAAGAATTTGGTGATCAAGAGTTGGCTAATGCTTTTCAAGGATTTGGTAGGGTCTTAAGTGCAAAGGTTTTTGTTGACAAAGCAACAGGGGTTAGTAAATGTTTCGGTAAGTTCGTTCTCTTTACCTATCAATCTGGTATGAGTGTTAAGGAGTTTTCTCTCTTAAGAGCCTCTCTTTGCAGGATTTGTTAGTTACGACTCTCCAGCAGCTGCTCAAAATGCGATAAACGTGATGAACGGATGCCAATTGGGTGGTAAGAAACTGAAGGTTCAGCTTAAGAGAGACAACAAACAGAACAAACCTTATTGATTGGGAGGTGAGTCTTGGAAGGAAGCAGAAAATGTCTGTCACATGTGGTCGCATGCAACTTGGATATATTGACTGACTGCAGTATCAGCATTTTGGGTGGGTTGGGGATAACCTGTGGTTATATGTGTCACTCCATCCTTGTAATTGCTTCATGGGATCAAAATCCCAGAAACTTGTAATTCATGGTGCATTCCATGCCTACACAATTTGTATTCTGTGTATCATTGAATTCCATTTAGACACTAATTATTAATTTATTGATTTTTCCTCGAGTATATCTCTTTGTAGTATAATTATGTGGGAATATCCATGATACAATGTTCCCCAAGTTTTTGTTTCCACGTTCAGTTACTTGTTTTTTCCTCATCAAGATGCATTCTGGGGAGTTTATTCAACTCCTATGTATCTTCATTAAAGAGCATTGTACTTCAGCACTTCTAATTCTGTTCCTTGGTGCAAGTCATTTTTACTGATATATTTTTTAATTGCCTCTTCTTCCTATTATCCTGTGCAAGAATGGGCTGTAGTAGTGAGTGAGTTAATATCCAAGTTATCTTTGAGTGATACTGATCACCAATGTTTATTTTAGAGACATGCATTCTGATCTGACATTCAGGTATTATAAAATCAGTTGTGCGATCAGGACCTGTTATCTTTGAGGTTTTTGCATGTGATTTCCCTTCTGTCCTTCTGCCCATGTAATAACACCATGGCAGTTCCATGCAGAATTTTACTGGAATTAAGATTTATCTTGTAGGTACTTGTTTCCTTCCCTGAAATTAGTCTTCACAAAATTTGCTTGTAGTCATGAAACTTTGAATTTTAAAACTTAACATCCAGTGTGCGTATTTTTTCTTTCAGTGGCTTGGTTCAAGATGTTGCAGATATATTACCTGGAGGGTTCCTTTGGTTCATGATCCAGTGCTCTTCTTTGAAATTTGGAGGTATTTTTCATGCTCTGCTGTTTCTATTGTGCATTCTACATCATGAGTGTTTCTGCTATTGCAGAGTAACCAGAGGATCAACAGCTCAGGCATCACGTGTTACTTGTATACTTGTTACTTGTATGATGAGTATTCTTTGTACTGGGGTAGAGAAGCATCATTAACAGCTAAGGTACCATCTATGTCATTTATGAGAATCATCAACATTACATCACTTGGATTGATTTTGAAAGTACTGTGGTGTAGGGATCTGGCTCCTCTCCAGTCCCAATATAGGACTGAGTATCTGTTAGTGTATTTGACCTTCATGTGAGATTGGTAGTGGAGAGGCCAGTCCATGTGAGATAATGCCATGTCCTCAGAATCATATCAGAGGTCATAGATTTGCCTTGTTATTTATTAATCTTTTGGGGGTATTTGGAAATTTGTTCTTGCAGCTATTCTCATGCCTAATAATAGTAAAAAAATAAATGTTTTGAGGATAATGTTTATGGGTTCCTCAATTTGTATTGTATTAATCCCTGAATTTACTGTAATAGAATTTATTTGTTTCTCTGAAGAGAAATCAGACTAGAGAGAGAAAGAAGCATGGTGGGAGACACAAAACAAGAGAGGAGGGGAAAACCAATGATGTTGGAGTGAGATCCATGGGGAATCCGAAAACCCAGATGGTCACGGTGTGAAAAAAGAGAGAGGCAATGTCTGGAGAGAGAATTGTGAGAACTTTTTTTTTTTTTGGCAAATTTCTGACTGTTGATTTGATTCAAACAAAATGGCATTGTCTCACATATGGACTGGCCTCTCCAGTCCCAATGTAGGACTGGAGAAGTGCCAGGTCTGTGGTGCAGGGCTTGTATCTCTCTAAATTCTGACTTACTTTCGCGAGCCTCTTTCAGTTTTATGAAACTGTTTCCAACATGATTAACCTTCTTTAATCCCAATTTATATCTCCTTTGATTTTATGCTGACTTATTTGTATTAATTCATAACTGCATGAGAATTGGTCTTTTTAAGGGGCATTGTGTGGTTACAGGTTTATTAAATTTGTATTTAGGTTGCTGCCAATATCAAGTTGATATAAAGAACCAAGTTCTTGGGAGTATACCGTTTTGCAGGTAAATATTGTAGAACTTCATAACTGTATGTCTGGAACGCATTGTATATATACATTGGCAAATTGTCTTCTCTCTGATACTATTACTGTATTCGAAAGGTTGAATTGGATCTTCTGGGGTTGTGTTTCTGCATTTCTTCAATTTCAGAAGCATCAAGCATCTCATTGAGTTATAATATTGATCTAGTATTATTGCAAGTAGTAAATTAGGTGACTACTGCAGATGCCCATCTATACAGCATTGGCAGTGGCATAGTCACATACTCAAATTTTTTTTTTTAAAAAAATGTTTACATATATAAGAAATAGTAAAGTTTTTGTAAGTTTCTTGTATCAATCCCAGTAAAATTAAATAAAACATGAAGAGAGGAGGTCAAACAAATAATCTTTATCCATGTTTAAAATACTATGTTTTCATATGTAGCTTTTTAAATAGACATAAAAAAATCTTTATATTTGTCTAAAAATGATCTTACATTAATAAGCATATCTAATTAAAATGTGAAGTGTGATGTATATTTAATTTGTTCTGCATCTTCAAATAAAAATTGTATATTCATGCATCTTAGTCTACAACATGATTAATTTATAGTTCTTACTTATTCAAAAATATTTGATTATTCTTGTATCTAAACATATCTTTTGCAAATTGAAAGGTAAATAATAAAAGTATTAACCAAATGATAGTTAATTTTGCAAAACTCTTGGATGATTATATCATATATAGACAAATGCATAAGATATCTTCTTTTAATAATATTTTGTTGAAGTAATATATAATATATTCAATTTTTTTGACTATTTAAAACTTTTGGATTTAATTTAAAAATTTCTTGAATAATACAATGTAGAAAAGTATGTATTCATATAATGTGAATTAACATATGAAGCAACTGACCATTGCTTATGCTAATCTAAAATCTGGAATATGTTATGAGGCTAGGATGCTATGGATTCTGATTTCTGAACATCATGTATTCTGTTGATATTATGTTGCAAGTTCTATGAATTTGAACTGTATGTTTAAGGGTGAATTAAAAACAAAATGCTTTACTCAATCTAAGTTAGCACCAGTCACCAGCTAAACTGTACTGGTTCTAAAATTTGCAGCAATTATTTTTTTACTTTTTAGCTTCAAGTGGTTAATACCACCCTAATTGATATTTAAATTTCTTTTATTAACTGATGACGATCTATAAAGTAGACAGGAAATTGTGGACTATTTTGAAAGCTTCCTGCCCCCATTTCTTGATGACGGGTGCTATTTTGTTTGTAACGGTTACTTCCATGTGTCTCTTTTTTGTCACGCCACATTGTCAATATTAGTGTGGGTGCTTGGTGTATCTCACTGCATTATTCTTCCTGTTTTTCTTTGAATAAGACTTTATGTTATGCGACAGTGAACCATGTTGCTTACTTATAGAAGAAAGTCTAGTATTATTAGTGTAAATCTGTTAGCTGCTTACTTTGCTTGTGGTGAGCCCTTTTCCCTTTCTTTTTTCATCCTCATGCTGATTCAATGTCACTTATTAGTGCTTTTAGTTTGAATCCAGTGGCTGTGTCAAGGTTTGTTTTCAAAGCTATTAAAATTTGGATCACATTTCCTTGAAATCTTATTGTTGTAACAAGGAAGCTGGGAGTAGCAGAGGTTCACTGAAATCTGCTAACTGTTCAAACTATTAATTCAGAGAATCTCTCTGCCAGGTGACCTGTACAGAGGTCAAGATAAATTAGCAGTGTCTCGCTCCCTCCTTCGGTAAGCATTTAAATGCTTTTCTTGACTGCTTTCTTTTTTCTTACAATGTTACCCAATAAGTGATCAGAATGATTTGTCAATATTTTACAGTAACTGCATAAATTTCTAGGTATAATCTTTATTGTTATCTCCTTTTTTAGGACATGGCAGCATAGCATTACTGGTTTCTTTTGAATTTGACGATCATCATCCAAGGTATCAACCTTTTAAATCCTTCATGAGCTCTTCTAGTCTTGTTAATATAAACGACCAAATTATGTTTTAGTTAATCCAATCCTATGTATATATGGAAAAAGAGGAGGTAGAAATAAGTACATTAATTACATGAAAATGTTGAAATCAAGTTATATACTAGGACATATTGTGAGTGATACTCGGCAGTTGAGAATAGTTTTACCTTGAATCTGTACCAAAAGATAGAACCGCTCTCTAATTATTTACTGATATACTAATATTGTACTCTTTGGCTGACACCATAAAGGACTTTTTCTTGATGTTAGAATTTTATTATAAAACATACATAATATATATTTGAAAATTTACTTTCGTGGTCACCTATTTTTTGCTAGAAATGAAGAGTTAAAAGAGGTGGTCTTGGAAACTTAATTTAATTCAGGAACGGAATAGGAATAGGAATAGGAATAGTTAAGACTGACTTTTGATGTTTTTAAGACTTATTCTAGGTGGAAAAGGAAAATAGAAATCTAGGTCTGCTGCTATGATGTTTTGCTTGCCAAGGAAAAGGCGACTAGTATTTGTCAGTACCCAATCCAGGGACAGGTAATTCCAGGATTGTTCTCTTAATTTCCCTTCTACTTTTGTCGTATTTGTACGCAGTTTAGATTACAAGGCTGCCTTATTCCGTTGGATTACCACATGCTCTTTGCTAAAATTTAAATCAATGATATCGTTGTGAAGAAGGTGAGCGTCGGATTGGATTTTCGGCAGGCTTTTTCAATGTTTACACTTAACGTGAATATTGTGGTCTGAAACACATAAGCACGTGCCCATCGTTATCAACCTTATCCGTATTTCCCAATTCTCAATAAAATAATAAGAAAAAAAACCCATGCTTCCACATGATTATTTTCTGTCAGTCCAGGTTCCCCATTCCTGATTTGTGGTGCTTCCCATCAAGTGATAAATCGAACCAAAAATTTCTACACCAAACTCGAGTATTCACTTCCCTTGCATTATTTCTCTTTGGTTTTTGTTTATATCAATTATGGTTTATATGTATGAAATCTAGAAACTCAAATGTTGCAGCGGATTAAACATTTCTCTTTGTAGTTAAAACAGTGAATAAAACCGGTCACACTGAGATCAGTTGTATTAGAATAATTGTTCAAATTTGATGATACAGTTATAATACAATATTATTAGTTGATTGGTTAATTAATTAAAATTAAAATACTGTTAGTCAATTAAAATTAGACTATGAATAAAATTAATTTTGCATTTTATATATGCATATCTTTGTAAAATACACGTTTTTGGAATATAATATTCTCTTCTTGTAATAAGTTGAATCAGATGTAGTTTATTATTTTAAATAATTTGATATGTTTGTTTAAATATGGAAAACGAGTCAAGCAACTTGTCAAATAATGTATCGATCAGGTGTTTTTTGAATTCCAGTCAAGTGAACTGGTGTTCCCGTGGTGTCTTACAAAATATTAAATCAATGATAGACACGCATATATCTATGACATATGTATTAATGTATATTACTCAAATGGGAGGTTGATGTGTAACTTATACATTTAATAACAAGTACTCCTTGTTTATGTTTTGGTTTATTTGAAAAAGGATCGACAAGTTTCACCTAGCGAATAAATAAACTTGATTATTTGAAAGAGTACAGCTAAGGCAAGAACATTAATAATAATAATAAATAAAAAAAAAGCAATCTTGTTTTGCCAATTAATGAAGACAATCAAGAACCTTCCAGACCTAGTGGTTGTACACGTGGTTGATTGCAGCAAACCAAACCCTGCCAAAGCCATAATAATTCCGTGCAGTTGGGTTGTGTTGTATTAATGGAATCCACGTGATTTCTGGCATATACAATTAGTGCACGTTATTTAGGAAACATCCCATCCCCATCCCCATCCCCAGTTATGCACTCTTTCATGCTCCTCCGCCACAAAAGTCATGCTTCTACATTTAGGTTACCCTTTCTCTTTGGAACTTGATAGTTATAGCCTTGGCCTCCCACAGAAAATGTCCTTCTCAGATGAAACGTCGTCAGTACACAATTGGTGTTATTTTCCCTTGTGATTTTGAGAAACGTTCTGTCGCTATTGAGAGGGATCCCACGTTTCAAACATTAAGAAAAAGTGGGATTGACTTTGTTTTTCCAAGTCTCTCTGTTTGCATCGGTCAAACATAGTGTGGTCGTAGTTTGATCTTTGATCCTTTGTGGAAACTTAAAGGTTTAGTCGAAAATGGACCAGAAAATCACCCCTAGTCACTCTGTCTGAGAAACATTAAAACCTTTTTTTCTTGATCAGTGGGCTGCCAAGTCATTTCATCACCCTGATATTTCAATTCTTACTAGTTGGAAATTCTTTAGAACTACTTGTCTACCTTGATGCAGTTAAATAAAATGGAAGACTTGAAAGTCTAAAACCGGTACACGTAAAATCCGGGTCGTCGACACCAGATGTTGCTTCTAGAAGATTAGGGTTTTTTTTTTTTGTTTCTTCTAGAAGGGTGGGTTGGATCTATCTAGATCAAAGAGTAGCCTGCCCGGCCGCATTCCTTCTAGAAAAGAAAAAGGCAGATGTCACTTCCGTTTAAATATGAGTCTCTTTTTTTTCTTCCAAGGAATAAAATACATTTTCAAGTTGAGCATGCCAACCTGCTAAGCTTGATAGCCAACGGCAAAATTCGTGTGTCAAACACGGCAGCTGCCCCACCTCTCTTTTCTTTATCAGTTCTTTTTATATACTTCCTTTAAATATTTCTGGTCCAGCTATATGAAAAAAAATCTGTGTATGGGAAAGACTTCACAACAAAGTCACAAGCAAAATTAATGCTATTTTTCTTTTGTGGTGTTGTTCTCTAGTGTTGACAAGGATGGACATAAAAAATCATAAAGTCGTTGATGTCTCTTCTTTCTTTCTCTTTGAGGCTACCGGAGATTCGGAAGCTGGTTGTTTTGATCCTGCCATGGCTGTCATCAACCATGCTGAAGATGACGATGATGATGATCATGATCATGATGATGCAGAGTCATGCAGCTGTGACACATCTGATTTTGTTCCCAGTGTTAGAGGGCTTAATTGCTTAGAAGACAAAGCAAATGTTGATGATGAAGATGAGGAGGATGGGGAGGTGGTGGAGCAGCAAAAGGAGGTTCATGTGTGTGAAAAATGGAGCAATGATCAACGAATTGGAGTAGCAAAAGAACAGAAATCAGCTGGTTCTGTCGATTCAACAAAATCCTTGAATGAGATGGAAAAGAACAGGCTATTTTGGGAAACCTGCCTGGCATCTTAGAGTCTGGGTGTATTTTTCTTTTTCTTTTTTTTTGTTCTAGCTAGCCAAATGACTCTCTCTTTCCTTCTGCATCATGTTCTCAGGTTTTCCCTATTTTTAAGTTCTTCCCACTCTTTTTTTGGCTGGGTGCTTTTCCATTGTGTATTGTTTGAGATACTGCCAATTGTACATGGATAACATGGTTTTGTAACATGAAGAAAGTATACAAACGAATCAATCTTGTTTTTGTAATCTCTGCAGTTTCTCTAACTAATCTTTGAGGGTTCTTTCTTTCTCCAGGACTTAGATTAAAATTACAGGTTGTGGTTGTGGATTTCCATGTCTAGACTGCAATGGAGAGGACACTTAAAAAGTCCCACCCATTAATAAGCAGAAGCCAGTTTGCTGACAGGCGAGAAAGGAAAGAGCAGCCATGAATGCGCTCACATCAAGAAGCTATACAGTATGTTGGTATACCCTTTTGATTCCAACTGTCCTCGCGCGAGTAAAGTTAATATAAGGGGGGCTTGCTACTTGCAGCTACAATTTTTTTAATATATCAAAGATTCAAAACTTATTCTTAGAATGTCTTTTTAAGAAATGCCAATCCTGGATATCGTCTTACTTTGAACTTGACTTTATGATGATTATTATTATTATCTCTCTCATGCTTAAATCATCGTATTTAACATGCACGTGATAATGTAACCATGTTATTCACTACGAATAGATAGAGAAATACAACAAGGAGATTAATCGTTTGGAACATAATATGATAGCGAGTCAGATAGTGCACAACCAAGTCTATATGACTTCAAATGGACCCTTAGCTCTGCAAATCAACCATATTTAAAAGGTACAGCATCCCTATAGAGCTGAATCTAGCTCCGTAAGAGCAAGCATACTGACTTTTGCATATCTGCCGAGATGGACAAGAGACTGGACTGACATGATTAGTTCCAATCTTTAAACAAGTCAATGTTAGAAAACTTTGAGGACCGAAGAAACATGTGGAAACAAACACAAGTTCAGCCCTTGCTGAACCATGATTTAGACAATCTGCTGCTAGAAGCTAATACTTCCTACCTGAATTTCAACCCAAGGTGACGTTTTCAATTTACAGAAGCAACCGTGATTGAAGAGAGACAAACCAAAATGTGCAAGTATTGTTCTAAATAATGTGAGGATGAATCATCTGTCAGCCAGCAGTAGACAGAGACAATGGGTTGGGTGTTTTAGACTCCACTAATTGGTCTATCATCTCCACATCATCAGTGTTCTCACACCCTTCTGCTAGGCTCTTTGTACAAATCCCATGATCCTGCGCTTTGAGGCCATCACTTGCCCCCGAGTCCTCTCCATCACTTGTACTCAAGGCAGAATTCTCATTCTTGCTATCTGTAAAGGAAATGCCAGACTCAACATTGCCGCCTGAACAACTTCTGGGACTTGCACCAGTTCTCTGTAATCGATCAGCTGATTCCTCCAAACAACTATTTGGCACATTCTTATTCTCATCCAGCTGCCTCAAGAAGCATTCCTCTATTTCACCTAATGACTCAACTTCATCTTCATCTCCACTATAGTTACTGTAAAGGGCATTATCATAATCTGAAGTGGGCCCTCTCAGCTCACAGCTCGTGTCCATCTCTTGCTGACTGTCAAACTCTTCATCTGTTGGGCCATCACATGAATGAGATGATATGGGTGAATATCCTCCTGTTGCAGTCTCTTCGCGTTCTCTCAGTGTTTTCATGATCAAGGTCTTAAGGAAGTTCATTACTTGAACAGCATGCATCAAAGCCGTCAATGGATCAGACATCTGCTCAAGAGAAAATCAAAATAGAATGCTTCAATTTTATTAAACTAAACTATAATAACAACTAAAGCAAGAATTTCAAGGTAGTTTGGTAACATTTGATGAACATCTTAAGTACATCTCTTGAACACTGATCCAACAAACTCCAGACTTAATTATTTCTTTTGTTTCTGTAAGCTAGAAAATGTTGCAAGATACTAAGTAAAGTACTGCCCCCATACCTGAGTCATATTTGGAGCAAAAACCATAGCAATATTTCTTGCATTCATTTTGTTTGATTCCTCTTCCTCAACAACATCTGCCATAAGATCAACAGCCCAATTGAGCAGTGCAGCTTCAGTTGGCTTTAATTGCTGCACAAGCTCAATACAGTCTTCTTCGGTATTACATTGGAGAACCTGTTCAGGGGAAAGTCCATCCAGCACCCCTGAAGGAAGCTCCCGAAACCAAGCTTTAATAAGGCCTGCAAGACAGTGGACATCAATATTATCTGGTACGATGCCCCTGTTCAGCTGATCTCTTACATGCTCCTCTTGGCTATTCTCAGGATTTATCCGGAAAATCCCTTCTGCCTACAAGACCATTAAGAGAACACAAGAGAGAAATATCATTTAGAATTCAAATCATAGTCAGATAATCACATAGATGTTAATATTAGCTGACATGTTTAGAAATTAAAACCTTTAGGCCTCCTTGAGAAAAAAGTCGCTCCTGCAACAGCAAGAGTATAGTAGGGACGCTATTCCCTTTGGAATCGAATGAGCATTGCATTGATTCCGCTGAGACCCCGAACACACTAGCACTATAAAAAGACAATTCCAATTAAGGACCACTGGTAAAATAAAGGAGAAAATGATAAACAGGAAATTGCACTAGTTCAACGGACAGAAAAGAATCCAAAGAAAAGACAGTAAAAAAAAATGAGACTGACAAGATTGATTCCAGCTAATTATCAAAAGAAAATATCTTCCCAAGGAAGATTGGTTTTCAACAAGCAAATAGTAAATAAAGCAGTATAGTAAAACATAGTATTATTCAATTACCTTACCTACAAAAAGCAGGGTTCATAACACAAGAATATGAGATAGTAATATTTATTAAGCTCTTCAGGTTCTGTAGAAACCAAACAACACAAAATCTAATATCTTAAAAAATACCAAAAGAGTCTTTCACTCCATGAAATTCATTGAACTTCTCAAGTAACTCCAATTTGAACTGTTATGGAACTCTAAAGTCCATTTCTTTTGCGGCTGCTCATAAAAGGTGTACCATTTCATGAACAAAAGTATTCAGGTCGTTGATTTTTTAAATTTTCAAAATGAACAGAGCTTGAAAAGTCAAATCTTTTAAATTTTCTGGAAATACTATTAAATGTTATGGTTGTCAAAGCTTTCATTCTTCGAAACCTCTTAAAGTTAGGCTTATCTAATGTCTAAAAAACCTTCATTTGAGCTAGAATACAGCTAAAAATCCCAGTTTTTTTTTAAATGCAGATCTCCTTCTCTCACTCTCCCTTCTCTCAGTTGTAGTTACTAAAAACAGCTAGATATCTGCAACTTCACTCTTCCAGATCTAAACTGCACAAGAACACTAACATTTCGGTTTTAAACAACTAAGAAATCAAGACCCAGCTAAAATCTTTGAAATTCAATTTTAAAAAGAAAAACAAAAAATCTAAAAACCGAGAAGCAAAACCAGAAGCAAGCAAGGAAATTTACCTAGCACTTGGAACCCGACCGGGAATCTCAACTTGTAACTCAACAGGAAGACCCAAAAACCCATTGAACCGATCGAAGGTAACATGGGTTATGTGTCTTACGTTGGTTGGCCACCCAATTTCCATATGATGAACGGTGGAAGACATTACTTCATCTTGTCTATCAACACGACAAGACACCATAGATTTCCTCAAAGCAGCCAAAAGCACCGCCACGACGGAAATCTGGTTCTGCTGCTCTTCTTCACAGCTCTTAACTCCTCCTTTAGCTCCTCCCTTCCCACCGCCTCCGCCACCACCACCACCACCACAGCCACCTCCTTTGGTCACCATTACTAGACCAGTCATTATCTCTACTAGCCTTGGATTTTGTCTCTCTTTCTCTCTCTTCGAAGGTCACGAGGTTTTAAATTTCGAGAGGAGTCTCTTTGTTTTGTTGCATTCAAGTAAGGGGTTGGAGTTTGGCCTTTTTTTGAAGGGAAGAGTTTTTAAGTGTTTTCTTTAGTTACCAACGGCCACTCGTTTTTCAAATTTTATCCTTTTTTAACTTTATCTGCGGTGAGATTTTCTGTTTGACCTTCTCGTTGATGCAATATTACGAGATTGCCATATAACCCAACCAGTACGGCGTTACCGTTTTTTGTTTTTTTTTTTTCCCATTTTACTTTTACCTGATCGGTACAAATTTACCGCAAAATTTTGTTATCGAGAAATTAGAAAATGAGAGCTATAAAAAAGAATAATATATCCAACTTTATTTCCGTACTTAAAAATCAAACACTATATTATGATTTTTTTAAGATTTTAATCAATACTTTTTCATATATAAAAAAAGTATAATGTTATCTTACTGATAATTACATTCTTAGCAATTTAGTTGTTTAATATTTTGGACCTCTTATTAGGTTTTTTTTTTACAATACAAATATTAATGTAAATTGTAAATTCAATCGACCAAATGAATTATTAGACGGCTGCAAATTCACATTTTTATTTGTAGCTTAAATCATTCAACTCAAACTTTCAATAAATGGAGGAGTGTTTGTAAGAAGAAAATAAGGGAAAAAAAATAGGAGAATTTTGTCACAAGTATGAACAGCATTCCTTCTTTTAAAAAGTAGCCAAAATTGAGCTAATTAAACTTTACTTAAATGTGATTCATTTGTCTTTTTAGGCATTTTCTTAACTTTTAACACACTAGATTAATTCTTTAATCCAAAAATTATTGAGTCCTCCTTAATTCTTCTTAGATTACAAAGGAAACATTATATTAAAAACTTCAAATAAAGTATACAAAAAATCACGAAACATGTCATGAAGCAAATAATATATTAATTTTGAAGTGAATAGACCATTGGGTTTTTGTGTAGGGATCTTCTGCCAACCTTAAGACTTTGTCCATTTCACAAATAGGTGATTAAATTTTTAGATATGTGTCTAACAATCACTATCCCCCATGCAAATGCCAGCATCCATGGATCTAAAGTTGACTGAATCTATTTAATTTTAAACCATTAAACAATAGTCTTATTCTTTTCACTATTGCAATAATAAATTAAAATTAAAATTAAATTATTGCAATAAAAATAATAAATTAAAATTAATCATGTTAATTATTAATTATGTAATACAATATAATTTTACTGTAAATAATATTTTAAGTGATCTTAAAAATATTTTAAAATACATGTTAACAAATTTGTAATAATAAAACTATAGAAACAAACCAAAAGAAAAGCAGGTACAGCCCATTTTCCGAGGAATTCCATGGAAAACACTTGGAAAAAGCATCTGGAACTGGTAAATAGACCGTTGGCGAAAAATGACCGGAATTGGCCTATAAGAAGAAGACAACTTTGATACTATTTCCAATGAGGTTTACTTGCTTTGCATGTCATTCCCGTGATTAAAGGAGGGGAAGGAATTACTTGTATATTTATTTATTTCTTTCTTATTTTTTTCAACTTTTCCAAATATTTCCAGAATCTAAAGGAGGGGAGGGTCAGGGTCAGGGTCTGGGCCTGGGGGGCGTAATTTCTTGAGTTTGATGCTGATTTGAAAGCTTGGTTTTATTGATATCTTGAGAATTACTCCATGTTTTCATTCATTTGCAAAAGAATTGACTAGACTTGGCCCTTTGTATTAAGCCAGCATTGCACTTGGTGGAAATGGGCCCTATTATTATTGACAAAGAACCAAAAAGGTTTGAACCCAAAAAAAAAATGCCAAAAAGTTATAAATTGATTCTGTCTTCACCAAATTAATTACTGTTAACCTTTTAACCAATGTCTTTTTCCGGCCCCGGAGCAACAGACATCATGATTTCTCCCCTTCAAAAGCAAATACTAATCTTGATTTAAGGGTAATTCCCACTTCAATCAATGAAGGTTAACAATGGGAATCACGATTGAGTAAGCAAAGGATGAGGGAAACAAAGTAAAAAGAATGTGGTATAAGTAAAAGATAAAAGAGGCAAATGACGTGTATATACATAAAAAGAACAACTCGTTAATCTTAATATTTTAAAATAAAATATTTAAATAAGGTGTTTTTTTATTGAAATTAAAAAAAATTATTTTTCTAACTTTTGAGATTTAAAATTTTTAATTAAATTTTTATAATTAATTCTTTTAATATATTTTTAATTGATAATATAGTCAATTCATTTAATTTTTCTTGAGACATTATTGACCGATTTTATTAATTTTAGTTTTGAAAAACTTTTGTATGAAGAAACAATACTTATTAGCTATATTATCTATAATTATTTTATATTTTTTAAATGATTAATATAAAATCAATTATCAAATTTTTTAATCCAATAAATCAACTATTATATAAAATAGAAACAATATAACCATATAATATAAACTTTAAATTAAAGTAAAAAAGTTTACAAAATTAGAACAATAGTACCTAATGGCTTTATGAAGATACTCATATAATAGACTTTTTGTGTATTTTTTGGAAGAAATTGAAGTTAAGGAAGAAAGAATAAATGAGAAAAAAATTTAAAAGTAGATATTATAAATTTAAAAAATAAATTTTATATATGAAAAATAACGATTGAAAATCATTAAATACATATTATTTAGTTAATTAGGAATAGAAGAAATAGTTGAGTATTAATAACGTTGTGGCAATTGTGAAGTGATAAAAATTTTAAATTTATTAAACACATAATTAGAAAATAAGAGAATATATAATTTAATTGATTATTTTTATTTTTACATATTTTTTATGAAAAATAAAATAAATAGTTAAAAATTAATAAGAATATGGAAAGTAGAGAAAATAGATATTTATTAGGCACTAAATTTAAGAAGTAAAAAACTATGTAGATATTTTATTAATTATTTTATATTTTTAATTACAAAATTTTATATGATTAATGATAGGTAATCAACAATGAATCATAAAGACTTATTTAATTTAAAATAAAAACAAATAAATTTAATTGAACAAATAAAAAATAATTTATTTGAACTTTTTAAATAATTTAAAATTATTTTAAAATATTTATTTATTTTTTCTTCGTCGCAATGCAGAAGCATATTGGCAATAGCATTGCATAAAGGTCATGTTGGTAATTATATGGAGACAATTCTAGGAGGAGAGCTACGTGAGAAAATCGAGACATGGAGCGGCTTGGATTAGATCTCTGTGGACCGATAGACTTTACATGATGCCTAAGACAGCGAAGACCTATTTTGGGCTTCTAAAAAGCCAGAAGAAAAATGATATTTCTTGTTTCTTCTTCTTTTTCAGTGAAAATTATTTAGGAGACAGACACAATTGGCATAGATCACGACATGGGTCCCACAGCATGGGACCGCACAACACCTCCAACGAGCATTTGTTAAAAACCTCCCCCCATTCACATTCTCCCTCCAAAAGCCCATTATTCGAATTTCAAATAACATCCACTAGATCGTTTTATCACCACTCAGCAGCTTTTTATTTTATTACTACTTGTGATTTATTCCTTTCCTTTTTCATTTTCCCGTTACTATTATTCTCTTCTCTTTTCTGATGTACTTTCGTTGTACTCTCCAGTCTCATCAGCCACCATTGTTTTGATTGAGTGATGGATAGTATTAAGTGTATTCTCAAGATTTTCTGCCTGTTGAAAAAGATATTGGACATGTTATGTTAAGTTTCCTCAGAGGATTGATTTCCAAAGATAGCTGCGAGACTTTGCCTTTCACTATTCATATTCACAAATACTATTCTATGCTAGAAATTATTGCTACATTCATAAAGAATTTGAATTTGCTGTTGAAAAAAATGAAAGGACTATAAGAAAATTTACCTGTGCATCTTATATTTGTCTAGTAGTGATACATGTCATTTCTTCCAAGTAGAAAATTCAAGCAATGTAAATATCATGGTTTATTATCCTCTTTTCAAAAGACTAATTTGATAAGATGTGTAATATTTATATTTATAAATTTTTTATATACTTGATGTGAGTTTGAAATATTTTACTTATTTTAAAATATTTGATGTGATACAAACACTCACCCACTCTATGGGTCCAAGAAACTTTGACATTGATCATCATGGAAAGAGCTCAATCAAGGCATTGAAATTTGACAGTTTCAAGTTGTGGGCATATCTCCCCGATATGCTTTGTGCTTGCTCGGCACCTTAGTGTTGTATTGTGAATGGGAAAATAATTCATTCCCCTTCTATTAATGAAATACTTTGAATGATCAGTAAGGATGGGACATGGATTCTTGTTAACAAACTTACTGGTAAGAATATTATTGGAGTTAAGTGGATTTGCAGAACCAAACTAAATCCTAATGGTTCTATAAATAAATATAAAGCTCGACCGATAGTTAAAGGTTATGCTCAAGTTTATGGGGTTGATTATGTGGAGACCTTTGCTCCAGTTGCTAGACATGACACAATTTAAATGCTTACTGCTTTGTCATCGAGGGATGAAAAATTCATCATCTTAATATCAAATCAGCTTTTCTTAATGGCATTCTAACTGAAGTTATTTACATTGAGTAGCCTAAGGGCTATATATAGCAAGGTTCAGAAAAGAAAGTGCGTAAACTTGTCAAGGCATTGTATGGCCTAAAATAGGCTGTAAGATCCTGGTATACCAGAATTGATGATTGCTTCAAAAACCAAGGGTTTAAGAGGAATATCAATGAATCCACCTTGTATGTGAAGTATGAAAATGGTGCTGTGATACTTATAGTAGCATTATATGTGGATGATCTATTTATTACTAGTCCAAAAGGTAAATATTTGTTTAAGTTAAAATCTCAGATGAAGAATGAATTTGAAATGACTGACTTGGGTGTGATGACTATTTTCTTGGTATGGAGGTTATGCAAACTACTAGTAAGATCATTTTGCATCAAGAAAAATATGCAAAGGATTTTCTTGGGAAGTTTAAACTGAGCTTGTGCAAGGCTGTAGTACTCCATTGTGTACTGGTACTAAGTTTAACAGAGTGATGGTGCTGGCAAAGCAAATAGTCAGTTATATAGAAGTATGATTGGGTCTTTGTTATACTTAGCTGCTACAAGATCAGATATTATGTTTGTTGCATGCTTACTATCAAGATTTATGTAGGATCCTTCAAAAATACACTTTGCGGCAGCAAAAAGGATCTTGAGGTATGTGAAGGGAATTGTGGATTATAGACTAGTGTACATGAAGCAGGAGAGCAGTCAGTTGGTAGGTTTTTCAAACAGTGATTGGACTGGTTATTTGGATGACTCTAAAAGCACATAAGGTTTTTGTTTCTCATTTGGCAATGCTATGTTTACCTGGAATTCAAAAAAGCAGTAAGTGGTTGATCAGTCCACAGCTGAGGCAGAGTACTTTGCTTGTGCAATAGTTGCTAACCATGCTTTATGGTTAAGGAAGCTACTAGTTGAGCTGGGATTCAAGCAAGACAAGGGAGCTTTGATCAATGTTGACAACTTTTTAGCAATTGCAATAGCAAAGAACCTTGTTCAACATGAAAGAACTAAGCATATTCGTGTAAAATATCATGCTTTGAGAGATGCAGTAAAAAAAGGGGAGATTGAGTTGCTGCATTGTTCAACCATTGATCAACTTGCTAATATCTTTACTAAGAGCTTGGGAAAGGAGAGATTTGAGTATTTGAGATCATGTCTCAGTGTTCACCAGATTGAGAATTATGGGGTTGTGTTGAAAGGTAATTCACAATTTAGTATGGAAGGTGTTTGAAGAACTAGTGGGAAGCATCAGCTTTGAAGGTGAAGAAAGGCACTTGGAGCAAAACAATGGTGTTTCTGGACTCGATAGGCCGAGTTTTCAAAACATGTCATTTATTCTTTTGTTTTTTTTTTTTTTTTTTTTAAAGTTTGTTGTATCCAAAATGATGTTGCTCATATCATTTGGTTTAGTTTACTTTAAGTTGAGTCCTATACACATCTTATGGTGTCGTTTTAGTCTATTTTCCATTCTCTGTTTCAAGGCTTAACAGCCATGGTTTGTCTGTTTTATTTTACCGTTGAGCTGTTCATTGGTTAGTGTGAAATTTGTTATTCGATCCGGTTCATTAGGAAACGTTTGAATTGTCAAAGTATAAATACTAGAATTAGAAATGAAAACTATGGTTTTTGGCCAAATATTTTTTTTTTACTCCTTCGAATGTCTCTTTGCTTCTTCTTCTTCTTCTCTGTTTTATTAGTCTACTGCTTCCATTGATTTTCCTGTAGAACTCAGCTGCTATTTTCTTCAAGGACTATAAGAAAATTTACCTGCTTCCATTAATCTTATACATGTCATTTCTTCAAAGCAAAAAATTCAAGCAATGCAAATATCATGGTTCATTATCTTCTTTTTAATGGACTAACTTAATAAGATATGTAATATTTACATTTATAAATTTTTCAAAATTGTTTTATCTACTTGAATTGAGTTTGAAATATTTTGCTTACTTATTTTAAAATATTTGATGTGATACAAACACTCACCCACTCTATGGGTCTGAGAAACTTTGACATTGATCATCATGGAAAGAGCTCAATCATGGCATTGAAATTTGACAGTTTCAGGTTGTGGGCATATCTCCCGATAAGCTTTGTGCCTGGTCTACACCTCAGTGATGTATTGTGAATGGGAAAAAATTCATTCCCCTTCTATTGATGAAATACTTTGAATGACTAAAAAAAACCAAAGAAAATTGACAGTTTCAGAACCCAACCAAAGATATGATCTGTACACCTTTTGAGTACACTCAGGCGCACAATAAAACGTTGATTAAGCAAAACACTTAGCCAGCTCACATGCACCAAAGTATAGTTTGATGAACCTAAAGCCTGGGTAATTCAGATCGCTTTGTTTAGAAGATGTTGTTGGCATTGTAATGGGCTTGGTCTTTGACCTATAGATGAACCATACGGTCGGTGACTTGACGGTTAAGCAATTGTAGTGTGGAGGCAACACCAACAAAACACTTGTTTTTCTCGACCATGTTTGACTCTAAGCATACACACTTCACCACAGCCAATCATTGTAGAATGTTTTGTCGTAGTATTATATTTAATTAA
The DNA here is from genome assembly GCF_053813885.1 of Theobroma cacao. Classification (NCBI taxonomy): domain Eukaryota; kingdom Viridiplantae; phylum Streptophyta; class Magnoliopsida; order Malvales; family Malvaceae; genus Theobroma; species Theobroma cacao. The sequence continues at coordinate 35,819,945 of NC_142639.1, read as the reverse complement.
GCATTGATCTGTCTATACAACTAATCTTGCCACTTGATCATATTCTTCCTATCCCATCAAATGAGGCGCTCAAACTATTATACAACCAGGTTGTAGAGAAAACAATGAAAGCTGCAATATTTAATAATTATTGGCATACGAGGGTATTATAGAAAATGAGTTTGCTTTCTATCTTATTCATGTACGAGGCCTCAATTTCAAAGTCCTAAATGTTCGGGCCTGCTTGTACTACTACTTTTCTTTTGCTTAATTTGAAAGCCAATCTTTAATTGTTTATAAACAAGCAGAGAGTAGACTTATGCATCCGCCATTAACATTTACCTAAATGCAAACTAGTAGTTATATTTATATAGTTTTCATAATAATATGAAGAAGTTAATTTAGAAAGAACTTTAGAACTTCAATTTCCATCTTCCCATGAAAGGAAAGAAGAAAGGAAGAAAGAAGAAAACTAATTATCAGGTTGAGCAGGCACATCGACAGGCGACAATTGGCTGTAAGAGCAGTCAATGGCTACTAATAAATGCTTTTCAAAATAAAAAAAGGGCTAATGCTTATCTGAAATCTGGTTTCGTATGTATAAAACGTTGACTTCTGCTATTTTATTTTTTTAATACTAATTAGTCGCACCCCATCATGTTAGGAAAAAAAAAATAAAAATCTTGATCTATTTTTTTATAATATATACATTGCTTAACTGGATTTTAGTTAGGAAAAATGCCAAAAGACGAGTATAAAAGGAAGAGATGGTTGTGCCTATGGCATTTCTGTATTCACTATAATTACATCTTCTTGCTTAGCATAAGGAAACTTTAAAGGTTACCGACTGAAGGATATCAGGATGAAGAGTCACATTCTCATTTTGCTTTGTATTGTAGTTTTAGGAGTTATTGGGAGCTGTCAAGGAGATGGTATTGGGAAGAATTACTACAAGGTCACCTGTCCTCATGCAGAGGAGATAGTCAAGAATGTTACCGAGAAACATGTCTGTAAGAATCCAAGCTTGCCTGCAAAGCTCCTGAGAATGCATTTCCATGACTGCTTTGTCAGGGTAAGGCTTCCAAATACTGTAGCACATTGTGGTTATTACTGTGATTACATGAACCTGCAAATGTAATCAACATTCTCACATGTTATAGTAAAATTTCAGGGTTGTGATGCGTCGTTATTATTGAACTCGACAACAAACAACACTGCCGAGAAGCAGGCAATTCCGAACCTAACCCTGTCGGGTTTCGATGTCATTGATGATATAAAAGCAGAAGTGGAGAAGACATGTCCAGGAGTAGTATCTTGTGCTGATGTTCTAGCCTTGGCTGCCAGGGATTCAGTTTCATTCGAGGTAAGGCAAGCAAAAACTTAAAAGAAGGAAAAAAAAGAGAGTAATATTTCAATAGATAAAAACACATAACTACGTGCACTGAATATTGCCTGCAGTTGCAAAGACCATTGTGGGAAGTTCTTACTGGTAGAAGAGATGGCAGAGTGTCACGAATTTCTGAGGCATTGGCTAATATTCCTTCCCCTTTCTCCAACTTCACCACCCTTGTCCGAAATTTTGCTAGCAAAGGCCTCGATGTGCATGACCTGGTGGTTTTATCAGGTACATTATCCCAAGAATTTTTAAGATATATAAGATGGAAAGAATTCAGGCTCCAAACTTCTTTTGAACAAGAAGAAAAACAAACAGTATCAGTGAACAGAACATTTGGGTGACAAAAAAGAGTCTCAGTTTCGTCAAAAACCCTTGTGCTATCGTATCTAGGAAATTCTGACTCTAAAACAAGTAGTTTTATTCCCCAAGTGAGCATTTTAGTGAAAAATTCAAAAGGACAATTATTCCCCAAGTGCTTACAGAAAATTGTTGGATAAATACTGCAGGTGGGCACACCATTGGAATAGGCCACTGCAATCTCTTCAGCAACAGGCTATACAACTTTACTGGAAGAGGAGATCAAGATCCTTCGTTGAACCCAGCCTACGCTTCTTTCTTGAAGACCAAATGCCGAAGTCTTAGAGACATCATAACCACAGTGGAAATGGATCCTCGTAGCTCTTTAAACTTTGATAATCACTACTATGTCATCCTTAAGCAAAAGATGGGCCTCTTCCAGTCGGATGCGGCCCTCCTGACAGACGATGGCGCGCTCAAAACTGTCGACGAGTTGCTAGACTCATCGAAATTCTTTGTAGAGTTTGCACAGTCAATGCAGAAAATGGGAGCCATTGGAGTTCTCACGGGGACTGCAGGGGAGATTAGGAAGAAATGTTATGTTGTTAATTAATTCCTGTTGTCTTGGTTTGTGTATTTTCAATTGTATGTCAATCATAATAATGTTTAAGCTATCCATTCTCAAATAAAATACTAATGCTTGAGCTTTACCTCTAAATCTTGCATTTCTTCCATTATGCTCTTATTATTGTTTCTCATGAGCAAGTCTTAGGCATCTTTTAATATTGCCTTTGGCTTTCAAATTACAGCTTTTGCCAGCCAAAGTATTGCCAAACACACTGGTTTGGGGTGGCGTTTTCCTGGCCAATCACCATGGTTTCGATTGAAAAACTCTTTTTAACCACAGTTTTTAAATTAATGACAAAAACTCCTTTAATCTATGATTTGGAGAGGAAAAAACCAAATACTCATTCGTATTTTAAAATATAATAAAATTATCCTTCAAGTTGGTATTATCAAGCACACCATGGTCTAAGTTTAAATTTGGTCCTTCTACCATTTCAATTTGGCAGTATTAGTTTCTACATAAATTTTAATAAATTTGAACTCAGCACTTTTACTAAAGGTCAATTTAAGGACAATTGATATTGCTTCCATTGATATTGCTTTCATACTCGGTTAAAATCCTGGCATCAATCTCTTAAAATATTCTTTCCAATCTTCATGCAGGGAAACCCCAAATGAGGTCACCTCTGAGGTTCAGAAGGTTCTCTCTTCTTAGGACTTGATACTTCATCTTTCACTTTCTCCATTTCTTCTGGCTTGTTTAAATTAATCCGACACATTGTCAGATAGACAAATTATCAGTTTTTATTTTAAGACTTTGAGCATCTGCTGGTTTTGTGAGCCCAAGAGGTGTTTTTGCTGCAAAATAATAGTTTACTGCAGATTTTGTGGTAATACTCTGATGTGATAATTTTCTGATATAGAGGCACTGGCCTCATTTCTTCTTTCAAAGGGATTTTTTTTTTCTTTTTTGACAAGCCAAATGAATTTTATTTAAGGGGAAGGTTACCATCAAATCGTAACCCTTCCACAGTTAGACAAACACTTACAAATCAAGGGCTCTGCTCCCACTAGCAAACGTTTGACAGAGGTCCTTGACAATCATATCACAAAAGAAGTTCACTTGCTTCCTTCTAACACAGCAAGCCTTCAGACAAAAAATCCCCTCCAACAATTGCTTCTATACCCTGTATCATAATCTGCCATTGAACCATCCCCTCATCTAACGGCAAAATACAATCATAAATGGTCGGTAAGTGGCTCCCGCACAAAATCAGAAACAGCCACATGAATACAGTATCAGCATTCCGTGGCCGAAACCACACCATAAAACGAGAACAGATAGCATTTCAACCCACTGTTCTGGATTTTGTTCCCATTTTGTTTTGTTTATTTTTTATGGGATCTCTATCCTTATGATTTTTTTTGGAGCAAAACTATTCTTTTGATATTTAACTCCTGCCTCTATATTTCAATATTATTGTTCATCGTTTTGCTATATGCTCCTACAAATTACAGAGAGTTAGTAGATGCAGAATGTGGGTTAATTTTGTTGCAATGGTTGATTTATCTTTTGATACGAGAGGATAGTATAGCTGTATAGATCTTGGACTAGTCTTTACTTAATCCTTTGCCTTACTTTTACACTCGAGTCAACCCCAAATTGCTACGGCCAAATTATTCCCCAACCAATCAAACTGAAAACCATTATTAATTCAAAAAAATTTTCCATCTTGTAAGGGGCTGATCTAGTTTCATTTTGATTACCAAAAGCACCAGCCCGCCACCTTTTTAAAATCCGGATCCTGAAAACGCATTCAAAAATTGGAAAAATATTCCGTGGTTCTGTTTCTAGTTCATGGCTGCTATCTAGGCAGGCCATTCTTCATGCTAGTTGCTTAATATTCTTCGAATCTGGATGGTACCTGTAGTGAAAAAGTTATTGCGTTCGAAAAATATTGGCAAAGTCCTAGGCTTTCCTAAGAGTAGTGAGATCTTAATACATATCCGCATATAACTCTTGCAAACCACACCCACTTTCTTCATTCTCTCCATAAGCGGGATCCAGATTACCAACTTTGCTATTTGTTGAGGCTTTGGGAGTCTCGAGCTAGACAGGGGTTCTCTTCCTTGAACCCCTTGCCACTATTCTTCCGCCCAGCTCCAACCCTATCTGCCAGCTTGAATATCTTCATATCACTCCCTGCCTCCCGGATGATTTTCCTCTTTTCTAAAGCCACCCTCTAATTGCGATTATATTTCTCATTGGCAAGTAAAGAAGCATTGGTCTTCGGATCAAAGACATTAGTTAATTTTTGTGGATCCACATCGGCTAGTGAATACAAGTGAACTGCATAAACAATTCATTCGGTTGGTGGTCTATGCCTAAGATGCTAACAAACAAGACAACAAATAACAAAGTAGCCTAGGGGAGAGTTTGTATGGTCCTCCTAAAGATAGTGAGTTAAAATTTAACGTGAATGGCATCCACTGAAGAAATCAGGACCTGCGAGATGGGGAGGTGTTTTCACGGATAGTAAGACTAACTTTTTTTTTTTTTTTGCAACTCAGTACGAGTAACCTTGTGGATCTTTTCTTTGGTCCCGTAGGCGTTGTTAACTCTAATCATGCTGAAGTACTTGTAACTAAAACTATTCTTCAGTTTTTTGCTTCTTTTTCATGGTATAGTTTAAAATCTTTGGTGATTGAATCAGATTCCAGTCTTGCTCTTTTTTGGATATCTAACAGGTCATGGGTTTTGTGAAGGGTAATTTCTGATATTGAGTAATTGAAATCGTCACCTTTAGACAGATAATTATCGGGAAGTTAACTACTAATATGCAGTCTCTAACAAAAATGGGAGTGGACCGAACGAGTATGTTTTGCGCCTGCTGGTGATGGGCGATACAATGCGGACTGTTAAAGCTGTTTGTTGTTTTCATGGAGACTCCACTTCTTATCTCCGATGCCTTGCTGATTCATCCCGCTGCTCTCCTGTCTAACCACACTATGTTTGCTGGGCATAAGGTTTTGCGGCTTTTTGCCTTACTGAACAGTTATTTTCTGATGTTCCTCTTCGCACTCTACTGCTTATTCTTCGATTCTCTCTTTTGGGAAGCTCGTATTGGGTGGTTTTGGTTGTAAATTCTTAAACTTGGATGCTACTGTAAATATTTTGTGGGAGGGACGTGTTGCCCCCTGCCTGTTCCAGTGGCTTTTTTCCCCTGCTAGCTGGAGTTTCTTTAGGCACTCTAGGTGAATTTTTGTTCCTATTCAAGGATTTGAACCGTGAGGTTTTTGTAGCTAATTTCAGACTAATAAAATGGATTTTGTTTGAGAAAAAAAACATTCATTAGCCAGCAGTTTAAACCGTACCATAAATCACTTGGAATGATTATTTAATAAACATGTGGTTCAGGTTTTCATTAACAAGCTGACACCCTCATTGCCCCTTGGAGGCTGCGAAAAGGTGTCCTTCAGCTTATTCGCTTAAAGAAAGGAGTGAAAATTTTGGAAATTCAGCATACCAGTAGGTCAGCAAATGATATTGCCGATAATTTCGCTAGATCAAGGGTAAGCAGAAAAAATGATTTGATGATGCTCCATAGTATATGTCGTTTTTTTAACTTTGATGTGCTGGCTTTGTTTTATGGGAGGTTATAATTGCTGATTCATATCATTTTGTCTGAAGTTATGTGGTTGGTTGATGTTTTCGTAAATCTGCGCGGGTCTGCTGCTGGTTGTTGATGTAGGTTTTGATTTCAGTTCTGCTAATTTTATTTAATGGTGTTGCTGAGTTTGTCTTCATTTGCAACGCAATTTCTGTTTTGTTTCTTGTTTCTTTATTTCAGTTTGGTTTTTTCTGTATGGCGGTATCTACCTGCCTATTGAGCATGCTAGGCCTTGTACATTTGCCTTGATATGTTTGGAATTTTCTTCTTCCACAAAGCTTAATAAAAGCATATTCATAATTTTCCCAAAAAAAAAAAAACCCAAGCTGACACCCTGGAGGAGGGTTCCTAACGACAATGCTCCTCATCCACGGTTGAAAAGAATGTAATGCAAAATCAGCAGAACAAATCCTTCAAGTTAAACAGCCATAGATAATTATGCCCTAGCAGCAGCATCATGGTATAAGGTCACACGACCCAACTTTCTAGAACATGAAAACCTCAGAATTTGTCCCGTAGTTATACTTCCGATGCGGCTATACCCCTCGCCCTTCCGCTGTTCTGAGGTGTGAGAACCACCTGCCGACCTATAATTAACCGCTTTTTATTCTTTTTGTGTACAACTCCATTTAGAAATGAACAGCAAAATATGGTCATCGATCTCGCACAAACTATTTATCACTGTCGAAGAAGAGTTATGGTGTTTGCTCAATTAAACACTGTTGATGTCTAATTGAGCAGATTGTTGCGCCCAACCCTTGGTAATTTAATTAGCTAAAACTTTTTTGTCATTTTTTTATTTGTCCTTTGGCTAAAGATTCTTCTTTTTTGGTGCAATGATGTTATTTCTACATGCGTGAAAAAGCTGGACGGAATGTGCTTCTCAGGACATTATTGAATTGTACCAAAATAGACGAACGATAAAAACGTGTCAAGTGCAATATCTAACCAAAACAAAAAAAAAACAAAATCCAATTTGAATTGCCGACAATGTAATCAGATCGTTAAGTCTTCAGAGTTCAGCGGACCCAAGAAAAGCAGCCAAAAATCCAAAATCTGAATCCAAGTTAGCTTCAACGCAATCATTGCCGCTCCAATTTCCCACCATTCCCTCCGATGACAGAAGTGCTTGACCGCAATCGTTTGTCCCGTATTCATATATCACAGAGTTTATATCACGCAATTCAAAGTCACCAAGCTGTGGAAAGTCAGAAACAAGAGCTTCTGAAATGTTGATGTCCCCAATGTCAAAATCCATAGCGAACTTTGATATAGAAGGATTTTCTTCCTTGGACGACAGCAATGTAAATGACCCATCACTGAATCCAGATTCTACAGCAGTTTCGTGCACGAACTTGGCGTCGGTGGATGGAGCTGTACGGGCAATATTATTGTTTTCACCTCTTCCAATTACTTGCTTTTGAGGGGTGGTAAAGACTTTGGTGCAACGTCCAGCCTTAGCTTGGATAACACCTGAACTTGTTGGCGCCTTCTTGGACCAGCTGATGAATCTTTGTTTCGTTTCATCTTTATTGGTATGATCGAATTTTTTCACTTGCGCCCTCTTTGATAAAACGGTGTTCCAATAATTCTTGATTTCATTATCTGTTCGCCCCGGAAGTCTCCCGGCTATCAGAGACCATCTACAAAGCTCAAATCAGCAAACCCCGTTATATATAAATTTTGTTACAGATCATTTTATGTAAACATTGAAACGAGCTAAATGAAAATAGAGAAAGAAAAGACCTGTTCCCTAAGAGTTTGTGGAGTCTGATGATGAGATCTTCTTCATCACGTGTAATGTTGCCTCTCTTGATGCCAGGTCTCAAATAGTTCAGCCAACGAAGTCTGCAACTCTTCCCACATCTCTTTAAACCTGCATGACATTAATGTTGCTTCTTCACACCCCTATCGCTATCTATATGATCCACTTATATTATTCTACCAATTGCCTCCCAACTGATCTCTACTTACCAGCTGCTTTAGGAATGCTTCTCCATTTTCCTTCACCGCGAGCCTTGATGTAATCAGTGAGGATTTTGTCTTCAGTGGCTGTCCACGCTCCTCTATTCAGTCCCTCCTCTTTGGAACAACAAGGTTTCCTACCCATTTGTTGCTGCTCGATCGTGTCTCTCCCAGTGTTTTGTGCTGGAGTTTGTATGTATGAGAAGGTGCAAACTCCCAATCGAAAGTTGGCAGTTGTTTCCCAGTGAATGGGGTCACTGTTTCCTGTTTTTATAGATGTCCTTGTTCAAGTTTAAAGTAACATTAATAAATAAATTTGTCTAAATTATGTTCAAAAGAATGATGTGGGTCATCACGACCAATGAAACATCGGACAAATTGATGTGGACGTAATCTTTTTACAAATAAAATACTAATTCCCAACGTGATTTGTTTTCATGCGGAGTCAAGAGAATAAGCGGACCTAACATATTATTCAATTCATTTAAATTTAACAAACCCCTTTACGGGACTTAATGATACCGACTGCATGGCTGAATAGTGGTTTTCGGAGAACTGAGTTTCAGGGAGATCTCATGCAATTCGTATTAATTTAGGTACAATTGAGGTGTTGTTTGGGTAAAAGTAGGGAAGGATCAGAGCTGGTTAATGATGACAAAGTATTCATCTGCCATTCCTAGCAATTTCCCTCAGCTCTCAAACTAACTTTCCCACTTTAACAAATGGAAACTTGAAAGTTTGTTGCTCGCACGTGGGGAAATGATTCCCAGGTGGAACCAAATGTCACGTTGCTGTCTCTTTTTTTTTTGAAACGCAGGAGATGCACTCAAAAGAGAACTTTACAATCTACCCCACAAAAACAGAGCAGAAAAAAGAGCCAAGTTCTATCACTATCACTTCATAGAAACAACCTGTTCCAATCTCATCTGATTACTTGTGAGAACAACAGGAGAGCTGCAAAATCTCAATCTATACAAAAGCCAACAAGGGGTAATGGAACCAGAAAAAACACAGAGAAACCTGAAGGAATTGCACAGCATGGAGGTCTTGGAACCAGTCTGCCATCCAAAAATCAAGAACATTCTGTGATTACCTCCAGCCACTCCACGCATCCACATGATTATTGATCTCCACTAAGTCTACTTCCCTATTCACACCCTCTTTAGCCAATGTATCAGCATCATTGTTTCCTTCCCTGAATATGTGTTTAATCTTTCAGTCATTCACTGTTCTTTTAAGCGCCTCAATTTGAAGCATTCACTTCTTAAATCTCCATGGAGCAGAATTTGGCTCGTTCACCCATTTGACTCCGTTTGTTGAATCACTTTCAATAACAAGGTTATACTTACCTGCCCATTTAGATTCAAAGAATAACACAAAAGCTTTCCTAATTACTAAATTTCAGCCAAGCTAGAGTCACCGGTTGTTGTTTCTTACTATTGCTTTGGATTTTTGGTTCTAGTTGGTTTCCCGAATTTCAGTGGACAAAGGTGCTCCTAACCACGTAATAAACCAGAGACCAAGTTAGCCAATTTTATTAGGAATTAAAGACGAAGAAAAATAAAAATAATTTTTTTAAAATTATTACTCTACATTTAAACAATAATTAAAAGATTCATAATAGGTAAGAATTTTATCTAACATGTAACTCAAAAAGAATAAAAAAAAACTCATAAAAAAATTATGTTCAACGATATTTTTTGAATTTATAAAATATAATATATATAAAATATAAAATATAACTAATTAAATACGATATATAAGATTTTATATAATAATTAAATATATAAATAGTTAAATAATATAAATAGAAAGGAGAAGATAAATAAAATTTTACTTTTTTTTAATTTCACACAATAGTGGTAAGTGGGTTTTATCCAAACTCACAAACTCATAAATATCTTTTTAAAAATAAAATGTATTTTAATGGTGAGTCACATAAAATAGAGTAAAGTAAAAATACAAAAAAAGAAAGAAAAAAATATGTGAGCAAATTTAAAAATTAAGATAAAGTTGATTAAATTTGTGGGGTCATTTTATTATTTTTTATGTATATTAATTATAAAATAAAATTATTTTAAAAAATATTAAAATATATATAATAAAAAAATAATTTAAAAAATTTTGAAGGGCTCAGCTCTCATAAATATACTACTCTCCATAGTCATTAAAAAAAATTGTATATAGTAACTAAAATTTTTCAAAAATTTTAGAGAGATCGTAGCCCCCTATAGCCATATGACCCTCCGCCCTTGTAATAAACACCTGATGTTTAGTTTAGGGATATGGATATGAAGTCCATACTTTTGTTTTAAGGTCAAATGTGTTGTACTGGACAAAGTGTACATTGGATTATATACAAATGTATACTTTTATCGTCTCAGTTTAAATTTTCTAATGAGAACTTGATAATGTAACAAGTCATCCTGTGATATATATTATAAAGTATAAATCATGATTTCTTAAAAAATAGGTGTTAGAAGAAGAGAAAATTTTATATAATATAAAATTTAAAAAGTTAAATTATTTATTAAATTTATATATATATATAAAGGATTAATTTTAATCTTATGAATAGTTTGTAGTGTAACTTTAACAAAATATTGTAATCTAACTAATAGTATTTTATAATAACTCGAACTAAACAATTTTATAATTATCTTTAACATTTCCTCTCAAACTCAAGAGGATATTACACATGTCAATTTGAGTTTAAAAATTAAAATAAATTAAATTTTGGAATCGCATGACATAATGATATAACAAAACACTATATAAAAAATAAACGTGATGAAACAAGTAATATGACATAACAAGTAATGTGACATGACAAAACACATGACCAGTGGTGTGATCAAATACGATACAGATAATGCTGTAAAATAAACCTAAAAATGTAAACTATAAACTAATTTATGGACTTCTCACAATTTTACTGCTATAAATTGAACATCTATTTATGATTGTGTTATGGAGATCTATTTCTGAATTTGAATTCCTAAAAATGTGCTTACACCACTACGTGGCTTCTTTTTTTTTTTTAATTAAAAAATATAATGCTGGCAATGGTTGCTGCAAAAATATATTATCAAAGCTTCAATTAAGAACTCACTCAAACTACTCTTAACTTTTAAAGTATATAAAAATGAATTAAGAATAAAGTATTGCTTAACATTATATTTCATTCATAATATTAAGTAAATTTCAAAATTTTACTTTGTGGCAAAGCTATTATTTTGAAAGCTTGCAAAAGGGGAAAAAATCCCCTTACAATTTTTTTGTCCTAAATTAATAGTAACATTTATCTTCTAAAAATACATTATTTTTTATTTGTTTTATTTGAAAAAAAATGAGATTTCAATCCAGACTTATTAATAAAATATATACATATATCAATCATTGATTGATTTTTCGTTGTGTCTTTTAAAATACTCAAATCAATCATTTTTAATTTATTTTGTCTACTTTTATTAAAGAAAAATGTTACTTTAAGTAGAACCGGTCATCTATGCAGGACTATTTCTTTTATTATTATTAGAAGATTTGATTTTATATATTAAAGTAGATTAGGTAATTAAACATCTAATCAATCTATATCCTTTTAGCTTTCGTAATAAATTAGAGTAATATTTTTCTTGGCATTAGCCTCCTTCTGGCTAGATTCAAGTGGATGGAGAGAAATCTCAGACAAACGTGTGCTAATCTTAACTGCTTTTCTTTTTGACTGATCCATACTTTACAGAAAGAAATCAGTTAATATTAGCAACTAATCCATACTTAAATCTATTAACGATCTAAGCTAATGGATCAAGATTCAAGAACCAACATCTAAACTAATGGACCTTTAAACAGAATCTTTAATGGTGGTATTGATAATTAAAGTCTAATTTCCCAATTTAAACAGCAAATTGTGTGTTTTTTTTTTGTTATTATTATTACCAAAGCTCAGATCTTAGTTACAGTCTCTGCTTACCTCAGCACGTAACACGACAAACCTATTAGGACTCATCAGTTTAAAATTTTAAATTGAGATAATGTTTCTTATTGCTAACAGAAATGCAAATGGAAAAACAAGCCTCCTCTGCCTCGTCCTGTCGAGCCCAATATTAAGATTTTATTTTGATAAATTCTAAGCATTTAGGTATCTCGTTGAGTTTGAGGTTAATCCTCTCTGTTATCTTTTAGATCTAACCTTATTTTTAAGCTAAAATTGCAATAGAAACCCCCAATCTGGGCATGGCTCCAAATTCCAGCGACGCGTTCTAAGCTAAAAGTTCCGGCTGCCACTCTCTGTCTCTTATTTCATCATCATCTGGTGGCAATCAGTTTGAGCACAGGTCCAACTCCCAAAGCAAGATTTTTGACTTTTTTCAAATGATTATGGTGATTAGTAGGAGCGTTGGTGGTGGAGGGGAGGACCGGTGGTGGGTACTGATTTTGAAAGAAAGAAGTGTTACAGAACTAAAAGACGAACGAGACTAACCCCAAGAGGAGTGGAGAAGCTGGGCCTTCATAACGCAGGGTACCTTGCCCTGCAGCGTCTAGCACGTGGGCTTAGGCTCAATTATACTGAAGCTGTTCATTCATTCTTATATTCTGTTGAGCTTTCTCCCTGATTAATTATATACCCGACCGCGTTTGCTATGTTTTTTTTTTTTGAATAACAAAATTATGTGTGTTGTTATGCAATTGATAATGACATGCATCAGGATATTTAGTTTAATGTCTCTACATAGACTTCATTGGAAATTCTACATAAAATCGAGTTATTGGTCCCTGAGATAAGTTACAGGCCTGTAATTGCTGTGCACAAGTTTTCCTTCTCGTTTTCTTTTTAAGGGGTTTGGGTAGGAAGTGAGGATATATAAAGCATTTAAAATATGGTTGAAAAAAAAAAAAAGAGCTTCCATATCCCTTTTCATATGATTTCCTTTAGATTCTGGAGTTCGTTCGTGATGGTGACAAGAATGTGGCAGAATTGATGAACATTGGGCAACGACTTTTAGGAAGGTATGAACATTTATCATGTTTTCTTTCTTTATTATAGGAAGCTTTGTTCGATAGTGTGCTTTAAAGAGATAGTAATAATAAATAAAGTTTAAGCAGGAGGCAAGACCTTCCGGCTGTTCGACATTTATTGGATTCTGTTCAGATATTATGCTTCACTACTCATAGCTGACATCAAATTTTCCTTTTCAATTCATAAAATTGGTGTATATCCTTATTCCTGAAAGAATTTGCAGCTTGGCTAGTGATTATCTCTGCAGTTTGTGTATAAGAAAGCGCAGCGGGTGGAGTTTGAATTCATCTGCTTGTTATTATGACATTTTTTTATCGGAAATGAGGTAGCTCTTATTTGGTGCTTCTATCTTTACTTCTGAATAATATTTCTACTTGCTTGTTAACCTCAGCAGTTCTAAGGCTATACATTGATTCATATGTTATACCTTGTTTGTTCTTTTCAACCCTACAATGAATGTTTTGAAACGCTTGAAATAGAGTGCATGGAGCATCATTGCTGGACTTCCTCAGCTTATTTCCTTGAACTCTTTTTCAGTCAAAATCAGCAGCTCCATGAACTGATAGTAATTTTAATGTAGGTTGAAGGGACAATGTTAATCACTATTCACGATGCAATTGCTAGTGAAAATGGAAATCTGGAGCTTGGTTTACATTGTTCTTTTCTACCGGGTAAAGGTTTACCTTAGGTCATATTTTTGGAAATACTTCCTCTGGGAATATGGGTACCATAATTTCTGTTATTATGAAAATATCTTCCTTAGCAGAGTGATTTATCACAAAGATGTTTAGCATGCTTGACCTCAGATTAAAGAACAGGGCTCAAGCTCGAAGTACATTCATCTCAATATACAATTATTTTTTTCTCTTTTCTTTTTGGTTCCCATCTACCGGACTTTTTGAAATCTGCCAGTATATATATAGTAATCAAGTCTTAGGTAATACTATACTTGAAGATTTTAGTAGATTATGCAGCTTACTTGCACCTCTTACTGGCTTGATATGCTTGTACCATATCAAAAGTCCAATGGGAACTAACAGAACATTGATATGCAGTGTCTTCCCTGAGAAATTTCTTGAAATGGAAGATAAAACAATTCCTGGTGACGTGATCTTCAAAGGTGGGACTATTACACTTGATCATGGAAGGAAAGCAGTTAAGTCTCAAAGTGACTAACACTGGAGACAGGCCAATTCAGGTGGTCCAAACTTATCTACGCTGATTCATATGATTTATTTTTCTTGTTGATTTGGACTAGTGGCAAACTTTTCAGTTCTTTTGTTTTATGAACCATTCTATCAATGTGTATCAAACAATGTCGTAAAATTCTTTATAGTTACCATATAAATAAAATGGTCAAGCGAACCAACATTTCTTTACTACTTTTCTGAGGAAGAATTGATTTTGGTTCTTGTGTTAATCATTCAGCAGTTTTTCTGGTCGGAAGCCATTATCACTTTATTGAGGTGGACCCCTCCTTCGTTTTTTATCGTAGGAAAGCATATGGAAGGCGCTTAAATATACCAGCAGGAACAGCTAAAAGATTTGAGGTTGAGCATTTTAACCTTCCTCTGGTGATAAGCTTGTTGTTTGATTCATCCATTAATTGCAATTAACAGTTATTAATTGATCATCCTGTGTAGATTAATCTCTTTCTAGCAAAAATTAACAGCGATACTCACATGTTATTTTTCAAAAGCAGTGGTTCTTATCATGATTTAATTAGGAATTGCCATTTTGCACCAGAATTGGTAAGAGATAGTAGATGCTGTTAGAGAAATCAATGATGTAGAGAAGGTTCTGATGTGTTTTATTAAGTTGGCAGTATGAAACTGTGCTGGCAGACATTGTGGTTTTGGAGGAAGCCTCAAAATTTATAATGACAAAAGTTCTTTAACTAAAGATTTCTTTACTTGAAAATCGAATGGTAAGAATTTGGAAGGTAGCATAATATAATTATAGGATGGTTGTTCTAAGTGTTATTATCACATTAGCAGATATAGCATTAGGATAAGAATTCATGCATAAACTTTTATCAAATGAACTAAAATAATTGTTTATTTGGAATATTCATGGGCTAAATCAGGATCAGCTCTTGATTTAAACCAATGTATTCTTTGACTGAAACATGTTTCCCTTTGCCAGCCTGGAGAATGTAAAACTGTTGTGCTTGTCAGCATTGGCGGTAGGAAAGTGATCAGAGGAGGAAATGGTATTGTTGATGGTCCTGTTGATGATGCCAATGTCAAAATAGTGATGGAAACCATAAAGAGAGAAGGTTATGGGAGTCTGAAAGATGCAAATGCTAGGTTTACAACTTTGGCTAGAATTAGTGCTCTCTGTTTTAGTTCCGGTTCATGTCATCGAAAGGATTTCTTGCTTAGTAAGTCTTGTCTACTTAAGTAATTGAATAGGAAAGTATTGATGCCTTGACTTGACTTATTTTGCTGTGAAGGTGTCACCGGAGAAGGTTCTGCTTTCAGCACAATAATTTCTTGCGAGGGACATGCTAACATGTATGGCCCTACTACTGGTGACAAAATTCAGCTAGGTGATACAAACTTGTATACTGAAATAGAAAGAGATTTTGCTGTATACAGTGATGAATGTGTCTTCTGGGGTGGAAAAGTTATAAGAGATGGCATGGGTCAATCATGTAGGCATCCACCAACTGAATCTTCAGATATTGTTATAACAAATGCTGTAATCATTGATTACACTCATATTTTTAAGGCAGATATTGGTATTAAAAATGGCCTTATTGTTGCACTTGGGAAAGCAGGCAATCCAGATGCCATAGATGGTGTTTTCCCTAGTATGATCATCGGTGTAAGTTCTTTTGTGTTAAAGCAGTACCCAAGGTATAATTGGCTGTAGTATTAATGGATGATATTTAGACCTTCTCAACTCTCAGGTTAACACTGAGGTTCTTGCCGGGAAGGATTGATTGTAACTGCAGGTATAGACTGTCATGTGCACTTCATATACCCTCAGCTGGTTCATGAAGCAATATCAAGTCGTAAGCTACACTGTCTGGTATACTTTAGGTAAAAGATGCTGATGAAACATGCACACACACAAACCACACATATACTTTATATGCTTGTGTGTGTTCAAGGTAGAGAGAGAAGTAAAGGCACACAATGATTAGCTTATACCATCTCACCTTTGTGTATTGGAGATTCTATATACCATGTTGCTTTCTGCATTAGACCTCTGGAATATATATGTTTTTCTTTGACAAGTATTCCCTCATTGTACCCTGTCATTAGCTAGTTCAATGGAGAAGTCTTCTGCTTCCATATGCCAATGGAACTCTGTTGGCATCATTGAAGGTTAGCACCACCTCTAGATCCCCAGTTTAAGGACCTTGCTCTGGTTGGATGGTCTTACAGTCCCTTACCATCCTTTTCTCAATGTTTGAGAGTATTGGAAAGAAAAGACTAGACCATATAAATTTTCCAGGAGTAACTATAGTATTAAAAGAAAATTATACACTCATATCTCAGCTGTGCAAGAATTGATTAAAGTTACTGAATACACACATATCTCACAGTTTGAGCCACAGGGTATGGGTAATACACACTTTTACATATTTGAATATAGAAGGGACAGCAGATTGTATTCCTTGAAATGAGACATCGAGAAACCCTTTAGATCTATTTGATTGATTTGGTTTGTTTCTAAGCATTCTAAAGGAACCATGTGAAATGTGAATGTCATAATTCATCCATCCCAATAAATAAATAAATGTGAATGCCATAGACTTTCCATTACCTTTGCTCAAACAGATCTTGCTAGGTGGAGTAGCATGTTGATTAGATTGGAAGTTGATTCTTATATTGTTAATTGTAGCTAATACTTAAAAACATCCTTTCTTTACAAGCATTGGTAGCCATACCTGATTTCATTCCAGTTAGTTTTATTTTCTGTCAGACACTCTTTGTACCATTCAAATTCTTCTGGTTTTTTGCCACCAATTCCACCAATCTTGGGTAGCATATTGGAGTTTTCCGTTTAATATACTAAGGTAAGGACATAGTCCAAAATTTTCCTCTTAATGGTTGAAAATATGCTGCATAACCATAAATTTTCCAGGACAATGTAGAGATTATATAAGACACACGTGTGAATTTGGAAATGCATGTATGTAAAAGGTTTATGAACATAACATCAAGAAAACTTGTATGTGTGAATTTGGAAATGCATGTACGTAAAAAGTTTATGAACATAACATTGAGAAAACTTGTACAATAGAATCATACATCTTTAGTAATTATATCCTGAAACTTCCAAATTTATTTGGGCTACACAACATTAGTAGGAGGCGGAACTGGACCTGCTGAAGGGACATGTGCAACTACTTTTACACCAGCACCATTGCAGATGAAATTGATGCTGCAGTCCACTGATGACTTGCCTCTAAATTTTGGCTTCACAGGAAAGGTATGCTTAAATTTTTTGCTTAATGTTTTTGTCATCTTTGTGTTTATCTATGCTTTAGCTGAAGGATGGACCTATCTTTTTCCTTGTCTAGCTTACACTGGATGGTTAGAATTTCTAATTTTTGAAAGTACCTCACTTTCCCTCAATTTTGTTTTTCCACTTAGGGGAATGGTTCCAAACCTGATGAACTACATGAAATAATCAAGGCTAAAGCTATGGGATTGAAGTTGCATGAGGACTGGGGGACTACTCCTGATGCAATAGACAATTGCTTGACTGTTGCAGAACAATTGGATGTCCAGGTCAGAGAAAAAGAATGAGAAATTCTTGTGAGCTTTACAAATTCTTTTATAATTTTATATTTTTAACCATACCAGCCTCCAGTATATCTATTGATTTTTGCAGGTTAATATACATACTGACACCTTGAATGAATCTGGATTTGTGGAACATACAATTGCTGCATTTAAAGAAAGAACTATTCATACTTATGACAGGTATAAACTGCATGTCTGCCACCCCCACCCCAAAATAAACTCCCCAAAAAACCTTTTTCAACTAGAAATGAAGCATGGGCTTACTTTTGCTTTTTTTTTCTTCCAATTTTTCTTTGAGTTTTAATTAATAACTTGACTAATTAGTAGAAATCAGACATATAAAGAGATAACTCTGAATTACTAATTTCACTAGGGCTCTTTGGGATGCCTTGTGAAAGGGGCCTTAAGAAGTCCAGAGTTGTTACTTTTATGAGTTCATTGAGCATGAATATCTTTCTCTTGTTTCAGATCACGATAGATTTCTGTTGTCTCTTAATTTTTTTGGTTAACCGATCAGGTTTAGCTCCTTGATTTTCATGATTGATATAATTTTGAGCAGTGAAGGTGCTGGTGGTGGTCATGCTCCAGATATCATCAAAGTATGCAGCGTTAAAAATGTCCTCCCCTCATCAACAAATCCAACACGCCCTTATACTTCCAATACTATAGATGAACATCTTGAAATACTGGTATGAGAAGATAAAAGTATTATATCTACAGGATTTTTCCTCACCAGTTCTCATGCATTCCTACCTTAGCAGATGGTTTGCCATCACCTTGACAAGGATATTCTGGAAGATGTAGCTTTTGCTGAATCAAGGATTAGGGCTGAAACAATTGCTGCAGAAGACATATTGCATGACATGGGGACAATCAACATTATATCTTCTGATTCACAGGCTATGGGTCGCATTGGAGACATCTTCTGTTGAATTTTACTTGTTTAAGTCCTTGACATACTATGATTTCATTAGAAAGAACTTGTGTTAGTAATTGGCTTGGGAACTTATGTATGATTAAAATGACTATCAAAGGTGAAAACAACAAGAGACATCTCTTCTTGACTAGACAGTGACCATTTAGAATTACTTAAAATCATGTCTGGTTATTCTGGTAAACAAAGTGGCACTAATTTTAGGATGAGGTAATGACCAAATCATTTGTAAAGGGTCAAGTGAGGAATATGGCACTGGACACAACTAATCCAAACTACAGTTCCAGTCTGGGAATTATTTCCTCTTCTAGGCTCTACTTTCACCATGTATAAACTTTTTGTTTTTGTTTACTGGAATTATAAGCATCCAAACTCCCAAGTATGGCCATATATGATCATTTCATGAAAAAGAGACAAAGCATGATCCTCAGTTAGATAATTTAAAATTGTGCATCTCAGTTAGATAATGTGCAAAATTGGCTTGCTTGTGTTGTAACCAAGCATGATGTCAAGGCGTTTCAGTCTCACCTGATTATGAGCACAACATTATTATTCCCTGTGATACTGCATTTGATAATTCTTCAATATCATGTCATTTTTTAAACATTTTAATTTTCACAGTAATGTTTTTTAATTAAAAAAAATTTGAACTTTACTTTTTAAATAAAAAGTTAATATATCAATTAATGAGTCAAATACTCGAGTGTAAATATTCACAATAATATTAAACACTCATAAATCTCAAAATTATAACTTTTCACAATAATTTCTCATAACATATTTCAAATGTGTTTTTCTTAACTTGATTTTTTTTTCTTCGTAACAACACCGTAAAACTAGACAGTAATTGCTGTACGTATCTGCCAACTTGACTAGTTGTAAAATAAGGGCTCTTGTGACATTGCATTTGCAATGTTAAAAAATATTTTTGGTCCATTTAATTTTCAAATTAATGTCTGCCATTTATTTTAAATTAACAATAATACTTTGCCATTGTCAAAAGCACTTTTGAGTATTAAATGATCAAAATACCAATTTATATTTTCTAAATCATACAATTATCCCTTTAACTATTTAAATATTTTGAATAAAAAAAGTTAGTGCATTTAAAAAAATATTAATTTATAGTTTAAAGTAATGCATTTTTCTAAAAATTGTTTATTATATTTCTTAAATTAAATTTCATGATAATTTATTTTTTATACATTGTAACAATTAAAAATATAATTTTTTTTATTTTTCTAACATTTTAACTTCCACAACAATTTTTTCATAAAAATATCAAATATTCAAAAAATTCAATTACAACAAGTCTGGAAAAGCACTTTTTTTTCCCCGATCCTTCGCACGCTACATTTCGCAATAGCAAACCGCATAGATTTAGCTTCTGGACTTTACGAGTTCGCAACGATGACGTTTTGAGGTAAAAGGCAATCTCTTTTGTATCTTTCGTGTCCTATTCGGCTTCTTCCAAAGCAAGCGATCCACCAAACAAGAGCTGTCAACTCATCAGAATCCAAACTATTTCACTCCAAGCACTTGTTCTCTCCAACACTTACTTTCTCCCTTATAAGAATACCACGAATTCCATCTTTCCTCACCGTCTCAGCTAAAACTCAATTAACTCTTCTATACCCATCCAAACGCCACCGTCTCGGTGTCAAGATGCTGCTCAGAATACGCAGCCGAGACGGCCTCGAACGGATCCAAGTCGACGGCCCTCACATATCGATCTCCCAATTAAAAACCCTAATTGAATCCCAACTCCAAATCCCCATCCAGAACCAAACTCTTTCCACCGATCAAAATCTTCTTTTAGCTAAAACCCCCGTCGACCTCCTCCGTTTCACCGACATGGCCGACCCTTCCACCCCACTCTCTGCCCTAAACCTCTCCCACGGCTCCATTATGTTTCTCTACTATCACGGTGAACGCACCGTCCGTGGCGGCCCCGCCGTTTCTCCCGCCGGCTCATTCGGCCGTAAAATGACCATGGACGACCTCATCGCAAAACAAACCAGGATCACCCGCCAGGAATCCCCTCACTGCGACTCTGTTTCCTTCGACCGCGATTCCGCTAACGCTTTCCAACGATACGTCAACGAAACGCTGGCGTTCGCTTCCAAACGCGGCGGCTTCATGTACGGCAACGTCACGGAAGAAGGTAGAGTGGAAGTTGATTTTATTTACGAGCCACCTCAGCAGGGAATGGAAGACGATTTGATCCTTTTAAGGGATCCTGAAGAAGAGAAATTGGTTGATGCCATCGCTGCAGGGTTAGGGAGGAAGAGAGTAGGGTTTATCTTTACGCAGACGATAATGCAAGACAAAAAGGACTATAATTTTTCAAACAAGGAGGTCCTACAGGCTGCGGAGCTTCATGCGGAGAGTGGGCTGAAGGAGTGGGTAACGGTTGTGGTGAAGCTGGAAGCCAGTGAAGATGGGGGTGCGGATGTGCATTTTGAGGCTTTTCAAATGAGTGATATGTGTGTTAAGTTATTGAAGGAAGGGTGGTTTGTTACGGAGTTTGGAGAGAATGATGACCCCAAACTTTCGAAGATGAAGAAAGATGTTGTTGTTGGTGGGAAGGATGTTAAGGAGGTTGATAATGATTTCTTCTTGGTGGTTGTTAAGATTTTCGACCATCAGGTGTGTACTTTTTTATCCATTATCTGATTTAATCAGTTCATGATGTGGAATCGTTTTGTGTCCATTATTCGGTTGTTGTTTCTAATTGACGTATTAACCTCAATTGTGAGGTTTGCATAATTCATGGTGTTAGTTTAGACCATTGCTCACTATAATTTTACAATGTTGAATTGCTTGCTTAGTTGTATCTTGTCAATGATGCTTTCAATTGGTTTTTACTGAGGGGGTGCTGATGATACAGCTAGTGCAAAGAATGCTGGATATTAATAGTTTAACTCGAGTAAAAAGGAATGTGGATAGGGGGAGAGGGGGCATTCAAAATGTTATCAACTAGTAGCATTCCTGGCATACATAGTTTGTGTGAACAAGAAAGCAGCATATAAAGCTAATGAAAAGCGACACTTAAGTAAACTCTTTTAGCAAGAAAGGTGGTTATTAAGTATCCTAGAATGGAAGGGGGGAGTTGCAAAGGTGCACTCATCTTCCTGATTGAAGGGAGAAGTTTCAGTGCGCAATGGAGTTGTTTATTGTATCTTTCTTTCATTTTTTGAATTTCTTACCATATCCTGAAGGTAGATTGAGATTTGTATGTAATGATTATAGCTTAAGAGGATGCTTTTGTGAAACCTGGGAAGAATTAAGGGGATGATGCCAAAAACAGGGTCTATAATTCTAGGGTCAATATCCAATTAATTCAACTCCTAGAAGCAATGCATTTGTTGGATGAAATCTCAACATGGTGGTACCCATTGATTACTTGGTTCATGATAACCAGTCCATCTTGTAGTTTCTTTTCTGATATCTGCTATAGATAGCCTTTATAATTCTAGAGTCTATATCCAATTGATTCAACTCCTAGAAGCAATGCATTTGTTGGATGAAATCTCAACATGGTCTGATACCCTTTGATTACTCGGTTCATGATAACTTTACGAATTGTATGGCCTTCTTGGTGGCATTGCATGGAGTTGATGCTGGATTCAATGCTTGATAAACAACCATGAATTCTAGGTTGCATGCATTTTAAATGCACAATCTTCACACCACATGCTGTCAAGAAGCCTTGCCTGACAGTTACAGCCCTGGTTTATAACCTCTCTGAGATACCCCCTCCAGCTTCCCAAGAAAAGATCACAAAGCTTGTCTCTTTGTAGCCAACAAACACCAACCATTATCTTTCTTTTCTTGCTGCCCTATAAGTATAAAGTTTTGAAGTGTACATCATTGTGTTCTTCATTATTAGTGGATTTTTAGTTATGGACATATAATTTTGATTGTCTGCAGATTCATCTTCCTCGCTTCTACTTTAGAACTTTCTTTGGAACTCATAACTCTTACTTTAATGCAGGGACCTCTTTCCACAACCTTCCCCATTGAGAATCGGAACACCCATGCGGCAATGACGGCACTGAAGAGTCATCTAGATAGGACGAAGAGTCTTCCATTTGTGAAGAGGATTTCTGATTTTCACTTGCTGCTGTTTCTGGCCCAGTCTCATGGCCTTGGTTCTGACGTTCCTGCACTGGCAGAGTGTGTTGACTCACAGACAGCAGTGCCAGAAGGTTATCAGCTCCTAATTGAGTCCATGGCCAGCACATCTTGATGTTACTTAGATGCTTCTTTGCTTATGGGATGTACTGTATATTTATGATTTATATTAAATTACTTTGTGCCATTGCTTACTAGACTCACCAGCAATCTCAGTTTTCAATTCCTCCCGTGGTACAGAGGGCCCTCTTCCTTGACAGTGTTACCTAGCAGTCTGCAACTTCGTGCTTTGGATTCAAGCTGAAAAGTGATCCATTGGTCATATTTTTACTTTTATGCGGAGGTGGGTTGAGTCGGTTTGATGATTCGTTCATCTTAAACTTAAAATGTTACTTGATACATAAAATTTATGATGTCAATTTACGGTTAAAGATTCTTGTGCTTTTCACTGTCCCCATGGCTGCTGTGGAGCTAGGTGTGTCTATGGAAGGCGATGGCCCTTATATTGCCAAAAGAAAAAACAGTCTTATGATCTAACAAGAAAACTTTGATACTCTTTCCAAACATTTTCAAGTAATTATTTTCCATACCCTTTCAATAGTAATTACTACTATGCTATATTCATTGAAAAAAAATATCTGATTACTAATACATAAACAGAAGGTTTCGAATATTTTTTAAAAATTTTTTTATTTATATATTACTTTATTAAATTAAAAAAATAATAAATTAAGTCTTGTTTCTTAATATAATCTTAACAAGTGTTTATAGCACTCTTCTTGTAAAATTATTACTGACACAAATTTTTTTCAATATTGGTTATTTATTTTACTTATTATTTATTAGTTGAGTCAGTTATATTTATTAAGTTAATATAGTTGTATTTTAGAGTTTTAAATTATAGTATTAAGATGATCTGAAAGAATTAACATTCTAGGGGTAAATAAAAAGTAATTCGATTATTAAATGACTTAACATAATAAATGAAGATTGTGGGTTATTTATTTATTTTAATATATAATCTACATTCTACTGGTCGTGGTATAAGACACATTGCCACTTTTTCAGTTAGCGTCGAGTTGATCCAGTGCATTGGTTATCATCATATGACTCCATGACGTCCTCACACGAAATCACCCTCACCCTCAATCAGTAAGATCTCACGTCTCTAACACTTCGGAATTTCCTTTGGCGGGAGATTTCATTTTACCCCTCTCTTTCTGCTAGTCCAGACCAACTTTCTTAGGGCAAATCTTCATTTCTTCTCTCTCTCGCTGTACTTCAATTTCCCGGTCAAGTTCCGTAGTAGTAATTCAAATCCTAGGTCATGGATGACGACGCGCCTCTAGCCTCCGAAATTACCACTCGCCGCTATGTAATTCCTCTACTCTCTCTCTCTCTCTCTCTCTCTCTCTCTCCAAGCATGTAAATCCGTACTTGTAGTATATCAATTGACCTAATTTTGTTGTAAATTGGGTGTGCAGAAAAGGGCTAGGGTTCAACCTCGGGGCGCTGGAGATGAACCGAGCAAGGCAAACGGCAACGATAGGGAGAATCAAGAAAGGAGCAGCGATGCCAGTGATGGGAGCCCCAACCCAGAGGAGCGGGAGGGTTCTCCCGATGATTTCGAAGAAATTCGTCCTAAAGCTAAGCGAAATCGAGCTGCTGAGGGGACTTCTGATGCCCCAACTGACGAGAGATTAATCGGTAATTGACTTTGATTCTCTTTTCTTGTTGAATGTTTTAATTTTATGTGTTTGTACTGAAGATGTATAGAGATATGAGGCTTATGATCTTAGTTCATGTTGGCTACAGGTTTATACATTTGACTCTTGCCATAGAATTGCTCCTTTTTTTTTTTTTTTGAAAATTCAGAATTGCTCCTTTTAAGTAGTAGTATTTTATATGTTGTGCTATGAAAAGTAGCTTCCTTGTGGCTATCCAATTTAGGGATGTTACTTTAATAGTTCATTGTGGCATTTTAATCTTCTTGCTGTGATGTGATTGTCTTCAGAGGTTATCAAAGGTGATGGTAAACGTATTCCTCAAGCTGTTAAGTGCTGGGTGGAGCGATATGAGAAGAATCCAAAACCTGCAATGGTTGAACTCTTGATGATGCTTTTTGAGGTAATTTTTGTAAAACTATGAAAAATGCTTATCAGGGATTGAAGAAACAAGTAAAATATTTAAGTTTCAACAAAGTGCTCACTATCCACAATAATATAAGACTAAATTAAGGTCCTCAAAAAACATAAGATGTTGAACGCAAGTGGGAAAATTCCCAACTAACCCTGATACATTCTTAATTCTCTGAACCAATAAACTGCCTCCTTTGAACATTTCAACTGCATGCCTTTTTCTCAGTATTGGAGTTTTGGACTGAAACCAATATTTATGATTCCACAGGCATGCGGAGCAAAGTATTATATCAAGGAAGAGTTTCTGGATGAGACTGATGTTGATGATGTTGTAGTTGCTCTTGTCAACCTCGCTCGAAAAGTATCCCCAGATTTCTTGTTTTCTTTATATCTTGCGATGTTTCCAATTTTGGGGTTGCACCAATAACACTCGATACAGCAGTATATTTTCTATGACCACGTAAAATGCACATATTAAGGCTTTTCAAAAAAAAAAAAAATGCACATATTAAGTTCTCTTTTCCAAGAAACTTTATAACTTGAATATTTTCTATACTTAAGCTACTTAATTTAGGCTTAACATTTTACAGAATACCTATATGTAAATCCTTTTTCAATTCTAAAAGCATATCCTTATTTCTATGTTTTCTATACACCACATTGGTTAATAATTCATAGCCATCTGTTTCTAGGTGACGTAATAACTTAAGCATCTGAAACTTTCTGTGCATTGTGTTGGATTAACTGTGAAACTTCAGGGGGAAGTTGAAGATTACCAAAGTTCAAAAAGGAAGGAATTCAGGAATTTCAAGGAGAATCTTGTTTCATTCTGGGACAATTTGGTTGTTGAGTGCCAGAATGGGCCATTGTTCGATAAGGATTTGTTTGACAAGTGCATGGACTATATAATTGCACTGTCATGGTTAGTACAGTACCATTGTGAAGTACTACTTTTTGCTGCATTTATGAGGTGACTTATTATGATTTATGTTTGCCTGGTGTTGAAACTGAGCAGCACCCCTCCAAGAGTTTACCGTCAAGTTGCATCAGTGATGGGTCTTCAACTTGTCACATCTTTCATTTCTGTCACAAAAAGGCTTGCCGCACAGCGTGATACTACTCAGAGACAGTTAAATGCTGAAAGGAAGAAACGAGCTGACGGACCTCGTGTGGAGTCGCTAAATAACAGGTTATCGGCAACTCATGAACAGATACTTCTGATGGATGAGATGATGCGCAAAATCTTCACTGGGTAGGATCTTTTACTTGATTATCAACTTAAGTATCATCTTGATAAATTTCTGTTTGATAAAAGTTATGTTTTTATTCATCTAACATGTTCTACATGATGCTTTTTGAAGGTTGTTTGTGCATCGATACCGAGACATCGATCCTAATATTAGGATGTCATGCATACAGTCTCTGGGCGTTTGGATTTTGTCATATCCTTCATTGTTCTTGCAGGATCTGTACTTAAAGTATCTTGGATGGACATTAAATGACAAAGTACAATTTGTTAATGGAGTTATAAATTGATATTTGATTTTATTCTTACTAACTGCTCCGTAAATCTAATGTGCTCTATTTTTCCTTTTCATGTTATTGTGCTCGAAGAGTGCTGGTGTAAGAAAAGCTGCTGTCCTTGCATTGCAAAATCTCTATGAAGTGGAGGATAACGTGCCAACTCTTAGTTTATTTACTGAAAGATTTTCTAATCGGATGATTGAGCTTGCTGATGACATTGATGTTTCTGTGGCTGTCTGCGCCATAGGGCTTGTAAAACAATTACTTAGGTAGCCTATTTTTTTTTTTTGAATCTTTCCATTGTTTTATTGCTTTTTTTTTTTTTAATTTGTTTTATGGAGGTGTCTGTCCACTGAAATTGAATCTTTCTTTGTTCTGCAGGCATCAGCTTTTACCTGATGATGACTTGGGTCCTTTGTATGATCTACTTATTGATGATCCACCAGAAATCAGGCGTGCCATAGGAGAATTAGTATATGATCACTTAATTGCTCAAAAATTTAATAGTTCCCAATCAGGCTCAAAAGGTTTTGGATCTTCTTGAGATTTAATTATCCTTTTGTTCATAAACTATTATATCAAATAATGCTCTTGGCAACATCCTTTGCAGGCAATGACAGTGAGATCCATCTTGGCAGAATGTTGCAGATACTACGGGAGTTTTCAACAGATGCCATTTTAAGTATATATGTTATTGATGATGTCTGGGAGTACATGAAGGCCATGAAGGTATATAGTAATTTTCAAAAATTTTGAGACTTTGACATGATTGGGGAAAGTGAGGTATTGGAATAAAGGTTGGTACCTACTCAATCTGACCCGTTAAAGGTCGGGGAGGAGAGGAAATACTGCATAAATTGGAAATTTACGTACATCCTAAGATGGGGTTGAGTGGCATTAAGCAAGGTTGGGTATAGTATTTGTTGCTTGCAATTTTTGTGAGGAAGAAAAATGGAAGTAACACTTAATGATTAAATAAACAAAAAAGTCGAAGTTCTAGGAATGTTTACCCTTAAGAATTTATCTTTTCCAAAGACATTTTTGTCCCTCTGGTGCATGTGAATGTTCGAGGTAAACTATATTGAACTTTTAAAATGCCATTAGTGATTGTGATAGTCTTTACAGAGAAAAACTAGTTATTTGGAATGTCTTAGGAATGTACTTCCAAGTTCTGCCTCCACGTCTAGCTCTATGAATCTGGCCTACATACTTCTGAGGAACAATTACCTCATCAATAAATAAAAGTGTAAGGTATTCAAAATGACATTGATATGCCTTAACTATATACCGTCTTTGGTAATAAGGATTGTAATTTGTATTTTGATTGCAGGATTGGAAGTGTATCATCTCCATGCTCTTGGATGAGAATCCATTAATTGAGCTAACTGATGAAGATGCAACAAACCTTACTAGACTTCTCTTTGCTTCTGTCAGAAAGGCTGTTGGAGAGAGGATTGTTCCTGCATCTGATAATCGCAAGCAATATTTCAATAAAGCTCAAAAAGTATCTAAATTTTTTGTTTCTTATCCTTATTCTCTTCCTCAGCTCATACAAGGATTTAGTTACAATATTATGTTTCTTTGCATTACTAGTATGGTGATTTTCTCTGCTTTGTGTTGCCACTCCCAAAGAAGACTAACACTCAAATTATATTTTTCTTAAATATTAGGAAATATTTGAAAACAACAGGCGTGATATAACTGTTGCCATGATGAAGAACTACCCTTTACTTCTACGTAAATTCATGGCTGACAAGGCAAAAATTTCATCATTGGTTGAGATTATTGTGTATATGAACCTTGAGCTTTATTCTCTGAAGAGACAGGAGCAGGTAGGTGATAAAGTTGCTTGTTAGTGCCAATTATTAGATAGTTTTTATGCCTTTTTCATTGTTAGTACTGATATGATTTCCCTTTCAGAGTTTCAAAACAGTTCTTCAGCTCATCAAAGATGCATTTTTCAAACATGGTGAGAAGGATGCATTGAGATCTTGTGTGAAGGCTATTAAATTCTGTTCCACTGAAAGTCGAGGAGAGCTGCAAGATTTTGCTCGTAACAAACTAAAAGATCTTGAAGATGAGCTTCTTGATAAACTTAAATCTGCAATTAAAGAAGTGATTGTATGTTTCCATCTGAGCCTTTTGTCTTGATTGTGGCCTTGTTGACATATGTATAAAGTTGACAAGTTTTAAATTTGCAGGATGGTGAGGATGAGTATTCTCTTTTTGTAAATTTAAAAAGATTATATGAGCTTCAATTGTCAAGGCCTGTATCAATTGAAAGCTTATATGGAGATAGTATCACAATCTTGCATAGCTTCAGAAACTTGGATGATGAAGTAAGTGAAATGAACAAAATCTAAAAATCTTTCATTTGTCTTTTCTGACCATTGCGTTTGTTCTTAACTGCTGCTCATTCTCATTCAGGTTGTTAGTTTTCTGCTGCTCAATATGTACTTGGATGTGGCCTGGTCTTTACACTCCATTATAAATAGTGAAACTGTCACTGAAGGATCCTTATCCTCTCTCCTGTCTAAACGAGATACCTTGTTGGAGGAACTTGAGTACTTTCTTAATGCCCCTCCAGAAGTTAGGGAAGGGGGCAAATCTGGAAATCAACTAGCCTGCAGGGTAATGCTTTTGCCTTAATATATGTCCTTTTTTTAATCCAGAAGACTTTTCTCTAATGAAGTTTATGTAATGACCCAGGTGTGTACTATACTAGCAGATGTTTGGTGTCTGTTTAGGAACACTAATTTTTTGCCAACCAAACTTGAAAGATTAGGATATTGTCCAGATGTCTCTATTCTTTACAAGTTTTGGAGGCTTTGTGAGCTACAGCTCAATATTTCAGGTGATGATTTTTTTCATTTCTCTTTCTGAGCTCAATTTTTGAAGTACTTAAATTGCTGGTAATGGGGCAGTCACCATCTGCGCAAAGCATAATAGTGGCATCAAACTGGAGCCAAGTAACTGTTATGTGCTCTCTGCCCTTTTGTTTACGAACACCCTTTGGGTGTTGGTTGGATGCTTTGATGAGAATCTATATCAAACTTCACATTGCTATTTATTTGCAAATTTTAGTGACGCCTTGCACATGTGTATTGCAGATGAGACAGAAGATGAAGATGTTAACAAAGAGTATATCGAGGAGACAAATAGAGATGCAGTCATGATTGCTGCTGCAAAGTTAATTGCTAGTGATACAGTTCCAAAGGTCAGTGTGTGCTGTAGAATTTGACGTGCTACTTCTTGCATTCTGGGAAAATTACTTATGAAGTCTGCTTATGGTAATTTGCTTGCAATACTGTTGCTTTTCTTTCTTAAGAAAACTTAGTCAAAAACCAATTCCACTGCAGGATTATCTTGCTCCAGAGATAATTTCTCATTTTGTGATGCATGGAGCTGGCATTGCAGAGATTGTAAAGAGTCTGATCACAGTTCTGAGGAAAAAAGACGATGATGTCTCCGTCGTCTTTCTAGGAGCATTGAAAACGGTAAAATTCATGACTTCAATTATTATGGTGAAATCTCGTCAATGATGCCACAGCTCATGTGCTATCTACAATTTCTTTCATTTGCAATATGGGTAAATGCCAACGTGTCTTTTGAAAAATATCTACTTGCATGCTAATTTACTACTGGAATTTTCTTGATTTTCCCTCAGGCATAATACCCAAATAATCCCTCAATCTTCACAAAATTTGGAAATTAGGCCTTTATCTTTTATTGCTTGAAATTAGGGCTAAACTCCTATTTCATTGTAAAGAGGCCTTAAAACATAACAGAATATAGAATAATTCGTTAATGGTTGCTTGGCTGGCTGATGTTGGAAATAGAAAACATTGACCTGGATTTATTTGGATGAGATGGATAGTAAATACTCAAGTAGATGGTATTTTAGTAATCCTGGTAAGATTCAAATATAAAGAAAAAGGATTAACTTCAGAGGGAGAAAAAGGGGTTAAGTTTTTCATTCAATGGAGAAAAGAAATTTGAAAGCAAAAGGAGAGAAGAAAGAAAGTTGTGGTGGAGTTTCAAAATTTATGAAGATAGAAGAAAGAGAAGAGAACAAACCTGAGTTGGTCAGAAATTTAAGATTCGCAGCACATCATCATCCCAGATCATTAGACTCCAAGCTTTAGGTTGCAATGGATGGTTTGACCTAGGAAAGGGCTTGTTTATATCTTCTCTGAATGTCCAAGCACAAAGCATTCTAGACTGATTGTTACCCAAGAAATATCATGCGGCATAATTTCACCCTTTTTATGGGGCTCAACTCTTTTATTTCAAGAAGGATATTCTAATTGTGCAAGTTAATAAACTCTAATCAATTTCCTTTATCTTCTCTGCTACACGAATTAAAAAGTCTTAAGTGCCTTCTTGTTCCTGTTCTGGTTTTGGTTCTTTGCCTTATTGTACTTGAATTCCAATGTGCCAATAAATTGAAGATCCCTTTAGTTGTATTTGTGCCTTGCAGTATTGCAGATTCTCTTCAAACAATTCTCCTTTCTTCTCTTTTTCGTTTTTGTTTTCCTTTCTTCAGATTTCTTTCCTTGTGCTTTTATAATTCAGTAATTCTTGTTTTTGCCAGCTAAACATAATTAAAATTACTTTAATTTCCATACGATATTTTTCTCTCATTAAACAATGCCAAATGCTTGCCACCAATGCCAGATAGCAAACCCCATTAGCTACTTTGGACTTCTTTTCACCCATTTGCTGATTCAATTATACAATTATGATGAAATAGGAATTTATAGCCTTAATTTCTCAAAATAAAAGATAAGAGGGCTTATTTCCTCTTTTCAGTCAAGTTGTAGGGCTTATTTGGGTATTATGCCTTTATCTTCATAAGTTCATGCATTAACCTCGTGTATGTAGTGAAGGGGGATATCTTAATAGGATTGATTATAAATCATGTGATTTACTTGCATACTTATTTACAGCTAGAAATTCTTTATTTTTCTTCTCTAGTTCGTGCACCAACCTCATGTACCTCATGAAGGGGGAATTTCTTACTAGGGTTGATTATAAGTCCTGAGATTCTGCATCAAAGCTGACTGACCAACCTTCTTGCAATTAAAAAAAAAAAAGTGAGAGGACAAACAAAGCTGTTTCTTCTTTTCACAGCCGTGAATCAAACATCAATGACCTGCCACTTGTTGGGAGTAATGGCTGAAAGTGCTTCTTTGTATAGGTTGTGTGAGACTATATTCACATGCAAAAGAGTTTGCACTATTTTAAGAATAATTTTGTCGTGTTTATTGAAATTAACTAAAATGGAATGAAATTAGTAAAGTTATTTCTTGGGCTTTGAGTCTTGTCCACTTCAAATCAAAGATCTGTTCTTCAGAGTTTGCAGGAATGGCATGTAGATTATAGAAGGCTAGAATTATACTTTTTGAGCTGGCCTACAATTGACATGTGGGAGAAGCATCGGTAATAGTTGATATGTGCTAGCCTCCATTTGTATATCCCCTCTAATAGTTGAACCCATTTTGTTTATTTTACCAGGCCTACCATCGACATGTTGAATGTACCAAAAGTGATGATGTATCCCTAAAGAGCCAGTCTTTTCAGGAATGTAAGAACCTGGCTGCTCGGCTTGCTGGAATGTTCATTGGTGCTGCTCGGAACAAGCACAGACCAGAGATTTTAAAGATTGTTAAGGAAGGCATCGAGCATGCCTTTGAAGATGCTCCAAAACAGCTGTCTTTTCTGGAGGCTTCTGTGCTTCATTTTGCATCAAGACTTTCTTTGCCTGATATCCGAGACATGTAATAAATCTCTCTGATGCCATGTAAAATTATTCTATTTCATGCTTTAGACGGGGATTGACCATTGTGCATCACTTAATATTTTATTACTTTGTAGTCTGAAGGATGTCCAGAAGCGGACCGAGTATGTAAATACAGATGAGGATCCAAGTGGGTGGCGCCCCTATAATACCTTTTATGATAGTTTGCAAGAGAAGTGTGCAAAGAATGAAGGGATTCAAGGTACCAGTGAATTTCACTTCAATCATTCCGTGGTTCTTTTGTATGTGAAGTGAGAAATTTTAATTGCATGTTCCCAAGCAGTGCAGTTTTCTTCTAACAAATAGTTTTTCC
The DNA here is from genome assembly GCF_053813885.1 of Theobroma cacao. Classification (NCBI taxonomy): domain Eukaryota; kingdom Viridiplantae; phylum Streptophyta; class Magnoliopsida; order Malvales; family Malvaceae; genus Theobroma; species Theobroma cacao. The sequence continues at coordinate 35,787,441 of NC_142639.1, read as the reverse complement.
TTTTACCAGATCATATCATCATTTTTGAGTAAGAGACTGTTCTTTAGATTTTGATTCAAGAGCTAATTAAGCTGGTATGAATTGCAGATGAGAAGGAACTGACTACTGCAAGACGTAGGGGTCGTCCTCGGAAGCGGCGAAATATTGAGGGGAAGAGACTTTTTGACGAGCACAGTTCAAGTGAAGAAGATGATTCAATTAGCACATCAGACCAAGAGAATGCTCAAGGTGAGGGAGATAAGGAAGTTGAGGAGGAAGAGGATGATGCTCCTTTGATACATTCACTTAAGTCCTCATCTAAGTTGAGGTCATTACGAGTCTCAAGAGAAGAAAACAGAGGCCATTCAAGGGCTGGAGCTTCTGGAAGAGCTACAGATAATTTAGCTGCTTCAAGGATGTGAGGTATGAAATGCTTTTTCTAGTTTCCGTGCATGATTTGAAAATTGGTCTTTTGGCTAAGACAAGAATTTAGAAGGTGAAGTGTCGACTTCAAATGCTTTGCTTGTGTTGTTTAAAAATCGTTGTTGGGCCCCTGCTTCTATCTATTATTGACTATCAACAATGATAAAGGACACCATAACTTGGGGATTTATGAAGTCTGGCGTGCAAGTTGGTCCTGAAATTTCAGTTTCTGTTAGAAAATGCCAGTTTAGGCTGTTTGCCCCAACCGTACTTGTGTATGACTACATTAAAGTGCTTTCCAACCTTGAGCATTTGAAATATGGCCTTAAACTCAAAGCTAGTTTTCCAGCTTATCAATGTAAAACTTAATCAGTCACACTTAGGCGTCTGTTGGTTATCTTCTGTTTGCATTAAATATCCTACATGGTTAATGCTTGACATAGGTTATTTATTTTGGCCATGATCTATTGTTAGCTTGTTATTAAGACCTGATATATTCTTTGGTATAGAAATTGGAGCATAGGAAAAGCTTTTTGTTTTTCTCTTTGGCATTTGATTAAAAAAGTAATAAAGGGGAAAACTTTTCATAATATTGACTTGACTTTTTATGGATGTTTGTATCCTATTTCATAAGTTGACGAGTGTGTTTTTTGAACACGTTCCTTGACAAGAGGGTTTATATTTTTCACTTTTAATAGGAAATTAATGCTTGTGGGATTGGGTATGGCAACTTCTCCATGTGCTAAATTGATTACTTTGATTTTGATCTTGCAGGGACATCCAACTAGAACAAACTAGGTGTAGCTGATCTTGTAACCGATCAGTGTATCTACACTTCATAATGCCCCGCCTGTTAGAATTTTCCTTTATTTAGCAGAGCTTCAATATCCAACAACCCCCTGCCTTAATTAATCCTTGTATGCTGTATATAATGAAGAGATTCACATTTCTTGTCATCTGGCTTTCACCGCCTTTGGTAGTAGTGAACTTGCATAGCATGGCGAAATGGGTCATTGCTCCGCGGCTGACTGTAACCATTATGTTTCATACAAAGGTAATTACCGGTCTCCAAATTTTATGACAAGCATATGCAGAAGCTGGAGCAGCCCAGTTTTCAAATCTCCAACCATGAGAACTGCTACATTGAAAAAATTTTGACCTAATGATGCGTTTATCCATGTAATACTTGCATGAAAAATAATTCATTCCTATTGTCATCAGATTTGAAAATTGAAATCTAAATCCAGTTAAACGGCTATTTAAAGAGTAATCATTGTATGTAATTCCTATTAAGAATCAAATAAGACTACCTATAACCTTGATGAGTGCAATTCATGGCTGGCTCACTAAAGCTGAAAAACCAAACCTTACAAATGGAACAAAACTACATCACCAATTCACATAAAGATGTTTCTCAAAATGGTATCTATCAATGGCACTGCCGGAAACCCAATTTGAATTTAACAGTGTCTACAAGGTTGGTCATCAACCATGGTGGCATGGCGCAGGTATAACAGAATAACTAAAGAGAAGTGCTTAAAAATTTGCATAAGGGGAAAAACTGATATGATATTTCTAAGCACGGTAGCTTAATTTCCTTCAATAACACGTTAAACAAAGATTAAAAATTTGAGGGGCTTCTCTCATCACGAAAAATCCTCAAGCCTGTGAAGCAAGTAATAGAAAAACTACAAAATGGCAACAAGCTAATAAATTTTTTATGTTCTTCCAGCAATCCTTAATAAAGGAGAGATTATACCCTGTATTTCTAGCAGTGAGTGCTGTATCCTTATTTCTTCCTCAATTGATCGCTTAAGATTTCTAATATGACCCTTCAACGCATCCGAACTTCTGATATCTTCAGCCCTCATCTCAATAACCTTCTGTGTCAACCCCATCAACAAACCAGAATACCTTGGCATGGTTGCATGTTTATGCAGAAACATTAACAACAAGCCTAGCTCCTCCGCGTCCATATTCGAGACGCATTTCAATAACTTTTTCCTTGCTACCAACTCCTCCATTACAGCAACCACATTCTCCGGGTTCTTCCTACCCAACACCGAAACCAGTGCATCCTTATGCCTGAACTTCTTCAGCAACTTATCATGCTCTGCCAATTTCACCTTCTTAGTTCTCATTACTAGATAATCCCCCTCCGCTGGCTTCTCACTCTGCCCTCTATGAAAATACCTAAAGTATGTAGGCTTCAAAACCCGTCTGCCTGGCTCCGCTATGCTCCCAAAACCTAGAAGATCGCCCCCTCCACTCTCCACATTCTCCTTCCCCTTCCTTCTCCCTGCAAATATAATCCCATTTGATGACCCAATCACTCTAGTCCTACAATCAGGCGAAAAGCTAACCGACATAAGGGGAGCAGGGAACCTCATGGAATGGGTAATCTTCATCTTACCATAATCAAAAACCTTCATATACCCATCTAAACCAACACTCAAAATCCTATCCTCCATTGCCTCACCCCCTCCATTTTCCTTCCCAACTCTTCCTACACAAATTGAAGTAACAGTTTTATTATGACTCTCCATAGAATAAACCATCCTCCCTCCTCCAATCAAATCCCAAATCTTCACTGAATTCCCACCGGCAGTTGCAATTAATCCACCAGAAGGCAAATAAATAACATCTTCCACCGGCTTCCCATGATTCACTTCCAAAACTGACCTCGAATTCTCGACTCTTACATCCCAAACCTTAACAGTATGATCATAAGAACCTGTTATAAACATATCAGCACTTACCGGACTACAATCACCGCACTGTACATAATCCTTATGACCCATCAAGTCCAAAACCACACTTTCCCCAGCAACATCCCAGAATTTAACGACAGCATCCTCGCCGCCGGAGAGTAAATGGAGCTTATCAAGAACGGGGTACTTGACGAAACGAACCGGACGGATATGGGACCGGAGGCGACGAAGTGGGGTCCGGGTTTTGACATCGAAGACTTGGATGAGACCGGAGAAGTCGGAAGCGGCTAAGAGGAGGCCGTCGAGACGGAAGGAAAGAGAGGAAACGACGTCGGTGAAGGAGGAGATGGCGGAGGAGGGTGAAACGTTGTCGTGGGAGAGGGAGAGAGGGGAGAAGAGAGATAGGGAAGTGGAGTGGGCAGCGGCAAAAATGTGGGGAGGCGAAGGGGAAAAGGAAAGGGAAGAGATTGAGGAGATGAGCCTTGGGATTTGAGTTGATTTGAAAGAAGACCAGTACTTGGATTCTGGGGTTTGGGATTGGGTTCTTGGTTTAGGTTTTAGTTTTGGTTTGATCAGGAAGGTTTTCGAGATTGTTGTTGTTTGTTGCTCTGGTCTGATTTCCGCCATTTCTGTTGGGGGTGGAGATTTTCGCTGCAAACTGGAGGTTTTTGCAGTGTTTAGGGTTTTGGGTTTCTGGGGTTTTAGGGTTACACTTTGCTGCAATAAAACGGTGCGCTCAAGGAAAAAGAAGGAATAATTTTGCTTTGTAAAGCCACCTGGCTATTCCGAACACGAACACTAGTATTAAAAAGTTTTCATTCAACATAGTGTTATAATAATAATAGTAATTATTTTGAGCCCACGGGCATTTTTGCATTAAACCAAGGCGGCCGATTATAGGAAAGTTGGAAAAATAAGGGAAAAAAAAATCCGGTATTTTAGTTCCACGCTGGCAATCCGTGGCTTTCACCCCTGAACCAATAAAACTCAACTGCCTCTCTCGCAAGCCAGCTTCCCACTCACTTTATAAACTCCCTCATTCCCACGTCTTCCTCATTGATCGCCACGAACTCTCCATTTTCTGCCAAACTAACAATTTAGGGTTTCAAAAGAAGATGAGCTCAACGGGATCAACAAAGGGAGGCAGAGGCAAGCCTAAATCCTCCAAATCTGTTTCCAGATCTCAGAAAGCTGGCCTCCAGTTCCCCGTTGGCCGCATCGCCCGATTCCTTAAAGCCGGGAAATACGCCGATCGCGTCGGCGCCGGCGCCCCCGTCTACCTCTCCGCTGTCCTTGAATACCTTGCGGCTGAGGTGGCTTCCCTTCTCCTTTTTTGCATTGGCTTGATCTGAATTTGTTTTTAGTTACTTTGATAATGTCTGACCTTTAATTTACGCAGTTAGGATGAATTAGACTGTATGATGGTAAAACTTAGAAAAGGTAAAATTTTCTCTTGCTTTGATAATGCAGGTTCTTGAACTTGCTGGAAATGCAGCTAGGGACAACAAGAAGAATCGAATCGTACCAAGGCACATACAACTGGCGGTAAGGAACGATGAAGAGTTGAGCAAGCTTTTGGGGACTGTAACGATTGCTAATGGAGGCGTTTTACCGAACATTCATCAGAATCTGTTGCCGAAGAAGATTGGTAAAGGGAAGGGTGATATTGGATCGGCTTCACAAGAATTTTAGAGACTATTTTTTGGAGTGTGAGAGAGTCTCCTTGTTTTGGATAAAATGTTAAAGGATCGAATTGTTTTCGATGGGCTGTTTTTTGAACTTTCAATTGATCTTTGTAAATCCTAAATTTAGGGTGGTTTTGCTTTGGGTGAATATAGGTTCGGCGAATTGAAATGCTACTTCTCTTTCTTAGAATCAAATGAATATAATAATATAAGTACAAGACATTTCATCCTACGAAATGTCTGAGGAAGTTGGGTCTTTTTTCTGGTCAGATGAGCACCTTTTTCCATACCATTTCTGCTTTGCACTAATTTTCTTGCTATGCAACACTAATTTTTCTTTCAAGTTAAGTGTAACTTACCATTGCTTTGATAGTTCTGGTTTTTAAAGTGGTTGGATTGTCCGGTTCTTCGACATCAATTTTGATTTACTGGGTCTGGGAAAGCTTGTTGCTGACTATTAAAGTACAACATGTTTGTTTTGAAAACTCATGTCCAATGGGGATGTAGCTCAAATGGTAGAGCGCTCGCTTTGCATGCGAGAGGTACAGGGTTCGATCCCCTGCATCTCCAAGTACTTTTTTCGTTTTTGCTTATTGTTATCCGGTATAGAAACCTGCAGTAAAAGACCACAAGGTAGCAGAGCCTGGAAGTGTCCACTATCTTCCCATACCTGATAAGACGGAGAAGTCTCCCGCTATTTTTCTCTAGGTTTTGCTTTACGTTAATAGGAATGTCCGTTCCTTTGTTCAACCTTTCTCCTAATTTGAAAGTTTCAAGGCTTTGTTTAGGTTTGTCCACCATTATACTGTCAGCTGTCTCATGTCTGCGAAATCATGCAAATTGAATGCTCTAATCCTCTCTCTATCTCTCTGGGTTTTGTCCTTTAGGAACAATGACTTTTGGCCAGCAGAACTCTCTTCCTCAGTCCTTTCGTCTTCTCGATCAAGCTTTTGACGCCGGAATCAACTTCTTCGACTCTGCCGAAATGTACAATTTTCCCCCCGCTTATCTCAAACCCATTCTGGGTTGTGGCTTTTTTTTGGTTTCTATGATATGTTTAACACCACAAGCCTAAGCAATGATAATTTTATGTTCATATTCTGTTTTGGAACTTTAGGTATCCAGTTCCTCAGTGTGCTGAGACTCAAGGGAAGAGTGAGGAATACTTAGGCCAGTGGGTTAGAAAGAGGAAGATCTCCCGTGATCTTGTTGTCATTGCCACCAAGGTGAGTTTTCTTTCTTGCCTTGTCAGATGTTTAACTTATTGGTTGATGTCTTCTGATGATTAGTATCCATTTTGATATTTGTACCCATCTCACTTAATCTTTATTTGAGTGCGAGTGCACTCCAAATCTGTGTAGGGCATTAGTTTGGTCTCTTTGCAAGGAAAGAAGAAAAAGAATATCAGTTTAATGTGTTTTGGCCTTTAGTTAAATTTGCAGGATCAGACTTGTTACAGTAGTTGGAAGAATTTGAATTCAGGATCTGCATGAGACTAAATCTTTTTAATGTATAGACACTTTTCATTCTGAGGTTGTGCATGTGGCACTAGTATAATGTACACTGTTGAATAATTTCAAATTGAAAAAGGATGTCTTTTTAGGCTTGGCACCTCCTGAGCTCCTAGTATATATTTTAATCTGTTGATCAGAACCGTGGTGAGTTAGTTGTTAAGTGTATAGCATTGATTGTGTGGACTTTTGATGATTCTCATTACGTGGGAAATATAATTTTTGAAGTATTTTCCTAATGGTGTAAATCTGTCAATCTATTAATCTTTTCCACACATTCAAAAGTTTTGCATTGAATATTGATCATAACAAGTGGTTTATGAGATAGGTTTCTGGGCCATCTGGGCAAATGAGCTGGATTAGAGATGGGCCAAAATGTTTAGATGCCAGGAATATTACTGAGGCTGTAGATAACAGGTCAGTTCCAGATATTATGATTGCTATATCATCACCCGTTTATTTAGTGCATTATTATGTTTAATGCTAACCTGCTCTGTATAATTTCATTATCACTTGTATCAAGGGGAATTCTCTTGCTAATTCTTGATTGTCCTCGCATGTTGACTTACCCTTTTAGGCCCAGTCTTAAAAGTATGTGATTCTTGTTTCCTTGAACAATGCTTTTGGTATTCTGAATAGTGAACCTTTTGCTGACCGAATCTATAAATTATGATTATTTTATAATAGTTGCAAATTACCTCTGAATCTGGTTTTCTTGGCCTTTTTTCATAGGATGTAACTTGTTTCCTTCAATCAATAGCTTTTGGTACTTTGGATCGTCAAACTTTTAGTGACTGAATCAATAACTTGTAGTAATAGACTCATAGTTTATCAGTTGCAAATATACCTCTCTGAATTTGGCTTGCAATAACTGATTGTAGAATTTTGAAATTACATTTACTCTCTGCTTTTGTAGGTTGAATAAATAGTAAATACTGGTACAACTGGAGTTACTGAGAAAACTATTATCTAACTTAATCAACATCATTTGGTTTTACCATGAGTGCAGATAACTACTATATATATCTATTTCTGGTGTAATGATGTGAATGTGTGTGTGTGTGTGTGTGCACGAGCACTAACCATATCACTACAAATTGATTTCTAGTAAAATGATGTGTGTAAGTGTGTGTGTGCTTATTCTTTTTTACTCTAATGACATCATGTTTGAGTTTTACAGTTTAAAGCGTCTGCAAATGGATTACATTGATCTTTATCAAATCCACTGGCCTGATCGGTTTGTATGTAGATCTTATCCTTCATTTATTTCCCTGGGGTTGGGGTTGTCGAGTTGCCAATTTGAGACAAACTATGATGTAAACAGAGAAAGAGACAAATAACTTAATTAGATATTGTCTCATATATTTAGTTTATTTTTCTTTTCTGTTGCTTTCTCTGTAGCACAAAAACATCATTTTAAAGTGATTTATGGCTGTTTCTACAGCTATGTTCCTATGTTTGGGGAAACTGAGTATGATCCTGTCCGACAGTTCTCTTCTGTCCATATAGAGGAACAACTTGATGCTCTTGGCAGAGCTGTTGATGCTGGTAAGGTAAGTGATATATAATGTGTTTTGCCTCTACACTCTCGCAGATCAAAATTTAGTAAAACAGTTGTTTTGACTTGCAGATCAGATACATTGGACTCAGTAATGAAACGCCATATGGTGTCATGAAGTTCCTTCATTGTGCAGAAAGAAATGCTCACTGCCCTAAGATAGTATGTGTGCAGGTTGTCTGTGCTTTTCTGGTTAAAAGCAATACATCCTCTCTGTCTCTCTCGCTGCTTTATCTATGTTGAGGCTGATAAAGAGCTTATATTCTTTATTACAGAATTCATACAGCTTGCTCTGCCGAACTTTTGACTCTGGAATGGCTGAGTGCTGTCATCATGAGAGGTATACTGCAAGTTTTAAGTATATAAATTGAGAAGAGTAGATGAAATTTAATTCATCATGTAGAGAATCATGATTAAAATTTGAATTGCCAATCTCTGGAATATAGTGGAATTGATATGAATAAGTTATGATGTTATGTTCTTGCACCATAGTTTTCTTATATATAATTAAAATTGTCATTCTGAATAGGATGTATTATTACAAATACAGAATTTACCTCTGCAGTAATATGTCTCTGACAAAAGGGACCTACAGCTGCTTCTCCTTGATGAAGTGTTATAGAATTCTTTCATTTTTGCTCATCATGCAGATGACATGTATACTTATAACATTCTCTGCTAAAAAGTTAAGAGTTTGGGTTTCTGAAAATTCTATGGAAGTTACTTTTGTTTACTCTTTAGTTTGTTTCACTCACTTGTTTAGTTCTTTGTTACACATTCAATATTTTATAGGATCAACTTGTTGGGCTACAGCCCACTTGCAATGGGCATACTTTCAGGGAAATATTTCGCTTCTGATGGTGGTCCCCCTGATGCTCGATTAAATCTTTTCAGAGGTTGATTACCAACTCTCTGATTTATAATCCATTGTTTTGGATTCCTCCAAATTACCATTGAGCTTTTTATTTTTTAAATCTCATTTCTGCTTTGTAGGGAGATACTCAGAAGGGGAATCCCGATACAACCTGACCAGAAACATGTTAAAAGCAGCTATGATGGTAAGCAAATCATTGTCAGTTCTGAACCTAGACATTATTCTGTGGCACTCTTTCTCAATTTGAGTGGGAAAAAGGAATCTGTTTATGCATTTTCTACTGAGTTTTTGTATGATGATTAATTTAAAATGGGTTTAATGGAGGACACCTATCAAGAAAGATGTTGAAGAATGGTCCAAAGTAATAATCTGTGAGTGAGAGTACCTGTGGACCATGCTTGGCATACTGGTATGTTTGGTCACAAAAGCATAATTGTTTGATGTGGAAAGCTTTTTGCTCACAGCTTGTTGTCTTTGTCAAGAGTAAAACTTTACTTTTACATGCAAAACATCTCTGTTGATGCTTAATGCATTTGAATAAAATTGACATTTTTAATTCCATCTACCTACCTGTCTTTGCAGGAATATCTTGGTATTGCAAAAAAATATGGTCTTCATCCTGTATCTCTTGCAATTGGTATGTAATGTGTAGACATGCATACACATAATGATATTTCCTCTCCATATTTCCAAGTAATTTTCACATATACCCATTAGTTGGTAAAAGCTGCGAGTATAACATGCTTTAAAATTTGAGGATCCTTAATGATTCCGAAACGTGTGGTTAAATTGGATATGAAGTTTTCATCCTTGCTGCCTTAGGTTTCAAAACAAATCTAAAAAATTGGAGATTTAAGGCCAGTTTTGGTTTTAAGGTTGGAATGCCTTGGATATATGAGTTTATACATGTACACTTGAGTGCAAAGGATTTGAACATGGTATTGAGCTGTCTTCTTTTTTCTTTGTGGAGAGCTTTGATCTGTGAATACCTTAATGCGTTAAATCATTTCTGATTCTTACTCTTGATTTTCTGTTTTTGTGTTGCCTCTAAAACTTTTTCTTTTCTCAAATCGTTTGCGGCAGCCTTTGTCTTGAGCCATCCTCTGGTTGCAAGTGCTGTATTTGGAGTGACCAAACCATTGCAGCTTCAGGAGGTAATCAGTGCATGCAATGTTGAGCTCACATCTGATATTATTGCAGACATCAACAAAGTTCATGCTAAGTTTCCAAATCCATGTCCCTGATCAATATTTGACAATTTGACATGTTGTAATTTCTTCCTGATATGGAAGTTTTGAAATTAGCTAGAACAATACGCATGCTGCTGTCATAGCCAGGTAAGACCAATTCAAGAGGCGATGTTTCAAAGGCAGATTTAGACTTTAGTTCTTCGTCTATAAATATACCTGATGAACTGCGAACAAGATCAAGCTGGCATTTCACTCAACCTTAAAATGTGTTGGGCTGTAAGCTGACAGCAATTTTATATGGAAAGCATGTGCTGATGCTTAACTTACCGTGGAATTGAATGATTTGCTCTTCGGTATAACTCTTTAAGAGGGTGACTTTGCCATGTTTTGAGCATGTTGCCTGCCTTGTTTATTGGTCCATGTCCGTGATGTGTGATCTTCCTGCCTCAGGGATAGAAAATGAATTAGGACTAGAAAGCGACAAAATTTTGGAATTTGGGCCCTTGGGGAATTCGAGTGTCACGTCCGAATATGGGCTCGGATTCGAAAGGCGACGGGTCAATGGTGCTGGGTCCCAAAATGGGTACTTTATTCCCAGTTTATGACTGGGGTCGTTCTTGTCGTTTCAAAGGTTGAACGTTGAAGGAGTGGAAAGTCATCAACGTTATAAGAAATGGTCAAGGGATAGAAATCAAGCTGGCAATAAAATTGGGTGTTGTTGAGAATACCTAGACTGCCAAAATGTTCTCCTTTTTTATTTAGTCAATAGAAAGGCAATGTGTCAACGTGGGTGAATAATTCAACCTGCTTTTCCAGGGGCATTGAGACAGAGTCCGATTCTGGCAGCCAGGTTTCAACAATCTATTAGCCAAAAGCTTATTCTAGAGACATCATTGGTTTTACCACGTCATTGATTTTTAACATTAAGCAAATCCTTGATAAGGAGTAACAGGAGATGGGTTCGAGCGGGCGTTCCTCTTTATATCCGTACAATGGCCAACAACACAACATTTGGTCTGGCAGCAGAAAAATTGCAAGAAAATTGCTAAACATTCCTCATAGAACTAGAAAGCTGAAATCTCCGTCCTTTTATGACAGAGAAGAGAGAGAGAAGCAAAGCAAGCTGAAAGAGAGCAAAAGAGGAAGAAGGCAAGGGGAGTGAGGATGGTTGACAACGGCCTTTCCTTGGAGTTCAAATTTTTGACAGGTTTGACATTTATTACAGCACAGCTATACATTGTCATTACAGATGCCCCAATCCGTCACGGACGTCTCTAACCGGCTGACTCTTTTTTCCCTCTTTTCGTGGGGTCATGTCCTAATTAGGCACTTCAATTTAACAACTCAGCACCAATCATTTCCAAGTCGACCCCCAACTTCTTTACACCAATATTAACAAAGAAGCAGAGACGAAACAAATTTTCAAAATTAGTTTCACACTCTCAACATGAAAATTTCTTTAATTTCTTAAAACCAGAAAAAGAAAGGGAAAAAAAAAAAAAAAGCAAAAAGTGGGAGAAAAAATGAGAGAGGGTCCGGAGAAAAAACCCGGGCCCCACCACTGAGCTCCGATCTGGGTTTTTGAGCGTTTGGTTGGTGTTGTTCATGTTATTCTAAGATCAGTATCCAAGGGTGTGGTATTGTTTGAAACTTGTAGCTGATTTGGGGTTTAGAAGCTTAGGAGCTTGGGATGGGTTCGAAGCCGTGGCTGTACCCGGCTCCTACTTATCGGACTTTGGAGACTTATTGGGACTCCGATGAGGATGCCCCTGGTCCCCGATGTGGTCACACTCTTACTGCCGTCGCCGCCACTAAGACTCACGGTCCTAGACTTATTCTCTTCGGTGGTGCCACCGCCATCGAGGGTGGCGCTTCCTCTTCGGCTCCCGGAATCAGTTAACCTCTCTTCTCTCTCTAGTACACTGTTTTTACCTTGGATATGATTTTTTAATACATCATTTTTAACTTTTTTTTGCTTTTTTTGGTATTTAGGATTGGCGGGTGTTACCAATTCAGTTCATTCGTACGATGTTCTTACTAGGAAGTGGACTAGGTGATTATTCCTGCTTTTTTCCTTCTCTTTTAGGGGTGTTTTTTAACTCGAGCTGGAACTTTTAGCTGATTCTTTGGACTGTTTTAATTGAATTATGCAGAATCAGACCAGCCGGTGAGCCGCCTTCTCCTAGGGCTGCACACGCGGCGGCTGCTGTTGGCACCATGGTTGTGTTTCAGGTGTGTAAACTGCAGAAGGATTGCGACTTTTATAGCAGTTTTTGGTGGGTTGGGGTTTTTTTTTTACCTAGTTATTGTTTCTGTCGAGTAGGGTGGGATAGGTCCAGCTGGCCATTCAACTGATGATCTATACGTGCTTGATCTGACTAATGATAAGTTTAAGTGGCATAGGTGAGTTTCAGTTGTGTGAATTTTGGCTATTTCTGGTTGTAAACTATTTTTTTTTCATTATAGTCTTAATTTTTTGGGTGAATTTGTTTGCTAGAGTGGTTGTGCAAGGGCAAGGTCCTGGACCTCGCTATGGCCATGTTATGGATTTGGTTGCCCAGAGATATCTTGTAACTGTAAGCGGCAATGATGGTATGAACATTTCATTTTCCTGCTTTATCCTGTCCATCTTGTGGTGTATGGTTAGTTTTGTAGAAAAGACGAGAATTAATTGAACAAGGAAAATTGGGTGTGAATAATCAGAATTAAAGCAAAATCAGGAGGCAGTCTTTTTCTTAGTCAATTTACTCACTTCGATGATCACTCACCTATCTTCAATAGTTGTAGGCAACATCCTCACTCTCCTAAATCCTTTTGGAAATTAGTTAGATGGGTGGAACGTGGTTGCCCTGATAACTTCAGTCAGTATCCAGATGTTCCTCTGTGTTCCAAACTGTTTATGTCGGTATTTAGTAAAATTTGCCATTTAGTATCAAGAAGACTGATATACCTTTTGGTCTTAATATGTGGCAACTGTGATTGAAGCATAGATTATTATGTGCACTAGCACGTTTGTCTGCTGATTTTTCTTTTGGTGTTTTTTGTTTGGTTGCAATCAAAACTGAGCAATGAATCTTTTTTTTTTAATAGGAAAAAGAGTTCTTTCTGATGCCTGGGCTTTCGATACTGCTCAGAAACCATATGTATGGCAGAGGCTAAGCCCCGAAGGTGATCGGCCATCTGCAAGAATGTGAGTTTGTTATTGTGAATAACATTCCAAAGTTATTATTTCCACAATCTGTATTTCCACAATCTGTGTTCTAAATATTCCTATTATTTATACTGTCTTTATAGGTATGCAACCGCTAGTGCCCGCTCAGATGGAATGTTTTTGCTTTGTGGTGGAAGAGACTCTTCTGGGGCGGTATGAGCTATTCTCATAAAATATGTTATTTGACTAAATCACAATTGTTTGCTACACTTCTGGGAGAAAATGGGATACTCTTTTTTTTTTGGTTGGTTTGAAATGTTGAAGTCAAAAGTCATTCTGCATTAAGAATTGTCCATTAGTGTGCGCTTACAATGTTTAACATAAGTTGCAATGTTTAAGTTTGTTACTTTTGAATAGTATATAGCCAGGCAACTATTTAACCATATTATATAATTTCCTTTACAATTTAACATTCTACATCAAACTATGATAGTGCTAAACAATCGAGTCTGTGAGTTGGCTCTCAATGTGAAATGTTTTTTGAGTTTATGATTATATATGCACTTCTACAGCCTCTAGCAGATGCATATGGGCTGCTTATGCATAGGAATGGCCAGTGGGAGTGGACTCTTGCACCTGGAGTTTCCCCTTCACCAAGGTATCAGCAGGCTGCGGTAAGTGATGCCACAGCTATTAAATTAGTAGTTATGAACATAAGACATAATTTTTATAGCCTGCATTGCTTTTTTTTTTTTTATTTGAAAGCAGTCAACCTGATATTTGTTTGCTACCAGGTTTTTGTTGGTGCACGATTGCATGTTACTGGGGGTACTCTTAGAGGAGGACGGGCTATAGAAGGTGAAGCAGCTGTTGCAGGTAAGCTTTTGTTTGTCATCTTGAAATCATTGTGAGAAGTGTGCTTGTTGTATGTATCTCAAGTAAGTTTATTTCCAATATTCTTGCTGTTTTGTAGTACTGGATACTGCTGCTGGAGTATGGTTGGACAGGAATGGGCTTGTGACTTCCTCTCGAAACACTAAGGGACATGCAGAATATGATCCTTCTTTGGAACTTATGCGTCGTTGTCGCCATGCATCTGCATCTGTTGGTGTTCGAATATATATTTATGGTGGTCTTAGAGGAGGTAAAGATAGTAAAGTCGGCTCAGAAAATTGTGTTGAATGGACTTGTCTCTTAGTGAATTGGTTTCATTTTGAGTAATTAAGGAAGAAGTAAAAGACAAATTAAGGAAGCTTTTCTGCAATGACCAACGTTGCTTTGCAGTATTGCGTTTCAGCAAAGAATTTAGTGGCCATTGATATTTTCTATGTTACATTGGCATGCTTGAAGTTAGCATGTGTGAATACAAAAGATCATGTCACATTAATAAGTGTGTGCAGTCAATTTGAATTCAATTACTTTGCCATGTCCTTTGTTTTCACCAGATTGACCACAAGAACAAGTGGTCTGAAAATTTACTCTTCTTCAGGAATTCTTTGTAGAATAGTTTCTTTATGTTTGCTCAGGGCCATTACTGCAGCATTTAGCTTTGGTTGGTTTGCTGCAAGGTAATTGCTGTGGGATTGTATGGGCAAATGAAACACAGAAAGACATGGATCTGTCATGGGTCTTCAAAAACTTCATTGTAGGCTCCTATGACTTTCAACTCTTGGGCCAATGGAAATGTGTACTTGTCTGCATACCTGAAAGAAATAGATTATTTCTGAAATTATGCACATGTTTCTCTCGCAGTTATATTACATCTGTGCTCTTTGTAGTGACAATGCCCTGGCTTGCTTTTGATTTTATATGTCAGGGTGACAGTTTTAAATTCAAATTGTTTATATCTAATCCTGTATGTTCATTTTCATTTTATTTTTCTTTGGGTACAGTGTCCATTTTCTTTTTTTTTTTTTTTTTTGGTACTCTATGGGTTCAATTTCTTGTCTTGGATGATTAAATGACTAACTATTTTCCTTTGTGCAGATATGCTGTTAGATGATTTCCTAGTTGCAGAAAATTCACCATTCCAGTCCGACATGAGCTCTCCTATATTAACCTCAGAGAGAACCTCAAACTTGTCCAGCCCCAGATTTAATCAACCTAATTTAAGTTCATTTGGAACAACACCAACTTCAGATGATGGTCCAGAGTTCCCTTCATCTGGGGGCATGAGGTCTGACTAAATAGCTCTCTCTCTCTCTCACCCACACTCACACCTGTGGGAATATTGATTGATGATTAATCTTTATCTTATAGCATGGACAAAAACTCGATGGAGAAACTGAGGGAGGCTTCTGCTGCTGAAGCTGAGGCAGCAAATGCTGTCTGGCAAGCTGCACAGGCTGCATCTGCTGTTCCAGCGGAGGAAACATCTCTATCTGATGACAACTCACCTGCTGCTGAAACAGCTTCAGATGCTAGTGATAATGAGGCTGATGTTCGCCTTCATCCTAGAGCTGTATGTATATTGCAAGTCACATGTCTGAATGGTTTTCTAATTGTCCAGCCATTGTGTTCTAATGTTTTCTCTTCACAGGTTGTGGTTGCTAAAGAGGCTGTAGGGAACCTGGGTGGGATGGTTAGGCAGCTATCCTTGGATCAGTTTGAAAATGAGAGCAGACGGATGATCCCCTCTAATAATGACCTGTCCTATCCTACCAAAAAGTTTTCTAGACAGAAGTCTCCTCAAGGCTTGCATAAAAAGGCAAGCATTACCTGAATTTATTTGTTTTCCATTTAAATTTTTTTAAAAGCAGTTTAATATTTATATTTTTCTTGCAGGTTATTTCTACATTGCTTAGGCCCCGAAACTGGAAAGCTCCTGTTAATAGGAGGTTTTTCTTGGATTCTTATGAAGTGGGTGAGCTCTGTTATGCTGCTGAACAGATTTTTATGCAAGAACCCACAGTCCTTCAGTTAAAAGCTCCTGTAAAAGTCTTTGGTGACCTTCACGGACAGTTTGGTGATTTAATGCGGCTTTTTGATGAATATGGGTTTCCTTCAACTGCAGGAGACATTACGTAAGTTTGATAGTCTTGCTACCCATGCAAGTTAGAAAACCCTTAGTCATAGTTGAAACTTAAGACCAATGACTATTACTTCCTGTACCACTGGTTCTGCAAACTTTTGCCACAGTTTCTTATTCATTTGTGTTTTATTTTTTAGGTATATTGATTATCTGTTTCTAGGAGACTATGTTGATCGAGGACAGCACAGCTTGGAGACAATAACATTGCTTCTTGCTCTCAAGGCAAGCTTCTGGATCAAACGAGCCTTAGTTTGACTTTCAATGCAACCATGTGCTGTTTCTTAGTGGATTTCCACTGTCTTGTTTGTTATGATTGTGCAGATTGAATATCCTGAAAACGTTCACTTGATTCGTGGAAATCATGAGGCTGCTGACATAAATGCACTCTTTGGTTTTCGTATCGAATGCATCGAGAGAATGGTCCGGATGAGTATGCATATGTGGCTTAAATATTTATTTTTCCAGATAAAATGTGCTAATTAATGTTTAT
The DNA here is from genome assembly GCF_053813885.1 of Theobroma cacao. Lineage (NCBI taxonomy): Eukaryota > Viridiplantae > Streptophyta > Magnoliopsida > Malvales > Malvaceae > Theobroma > Theobroma cacao. Next base: position 35,770,838 of record NC_142639.1, on the reverse strand, counting down.
TTACAGGGCGAGAATGATGGTATATGGGCTTGGACACGGTTCAATCAACTATTCAACTATCTTCCACTAGCTGCGCTTATTGAAAAGAAAATTATCTGCATGCATGGTGGCATTGGAAGATCTATACATTCAGTGGAGCAGATAGAGAAACTTGAGCGGCCAATAACAATGGATGCAGGATCCATTATTTTAATGGACCTGTTATGGTAGGCATTTTTTAAGTCTATTATTCCAATTGATATAAGTTTTTCTGAGGATTAATTTTGACTGTCATTTGCCTATTCAGGTCTGATCCAACAGAAAATGATAGCATCGAAGGTTTGAGACCAAATGCCAGAGGTCCTGGTCTTGTCACTTTTGGGGTATGCATGTTATTGCTTTATGTGTAAAATAGTTGAATTTTTTTTTTAAAATGCATCAAGGCAAACCTTTATATCATGTATTTTAATTGGAAAAAAATAACTGAGGAAAGGAAAGGAAAAAATGATGCATTTTAATGGATCTATATGACGTTTCATATCATGCTAGAAATCTTTTAATTGAAAGTCAGCTCTACTTAAAATTGGTCGTGGCATGTATTGAAAGAGCTTGTGGCTTGTGCCGCAAGCTCCAAAACAAAAAGCTCACAGCGTGCCACGAGCTTCAACATTAGAAAATCCAATTATATATATATAAAAAAAAAAAAAGAAAGAGAACTGCAGCTTGTGCTGCTAGAAAACAAAAGAAGAAATAAAAAACTTACGGTTAGGCCAGCTTTTATTTGCTCTAGCTTGTCTACGATAAAAGTCGGCATGTAGGGAGAGTTAATTATCTTTTATTTGTTTCTATCATTCTAGTGTTTCTCTTCCTATCTTTCTTTGATGTGTTAAATATTCCTATCAAAGGCTACACACTCAAGAGCTTCAAAAACAAATAATAGTTATACTTCAAAAACAAACAGGAGCATCAGAACATGCTTAAAGACAAAAAGTCAATTAAAAAAAAAAATTTCATTGCCGTGTTTGCTTGTCTTTTGCACTTTTACTTTTGTAATTTTACTTTTAGCTACAAATTATAAATCATGACTTGAAATAAATCCTTGTTTTAAGAAGGATTTTTTTTTTCCCTTTTGCTTACCAAGATAGTTTTCTTTTGAAACATAAATAATTCTTGTTTTGAGTTCTTCTAAAATCAAACAAATCATTTGTCTGCTTGAACATATATATACATAAAAAAAATCTTTTTCAATCAAAAAGCCTCATTTCATGCATAAAAAAATTTTCTTTTTTTGTATTTATATTAAAAAAATTCATGTAGGGGGCAACAAGCAAAAGAAATTCAAATTTTTTATTTGAAATGCAAGAAAATACAAACAAAAAAAAAAAGAGAGAACAAACAAGAAATTATAAGAAGAAAAACTTACTTGCTCAAAAAAAAAAACCTTGCTATGAATTTTGTTTTGCTTGGAATCTCAATGAAGAAAATTATTCATAGTAGCTTCATATTTATAGGGCAGATAGAATCCAGTTTTTTATGAAAAAATATTGACTTTTCTTTTATGATTGGTATATTGAGAATCTTATTTTATGGAAAATATATTATTATATGATCAATCTAAATATTACACAAGACAGTAACATGTTACTACTTGAAACATTACTGACTAGGGTGTTACTGTCTAAGACAGTACTACCTGAGGTGTTATTACTCGAAGTGTTACTGTACAATTTATTATAGTACAAAATAAAACATTTACACTCTAAATTAATACATAAGCATTATTTTTAAGAAATAATTTTTATCCATGGGGCAAAATGTAGGTAATCGATTTTTGTTAATATCTATTCTTTAAAGAATTATTTTATCATGTAACATTGTATAGAGAACAACGAGAACAACCATTACATGTGAAGTTAGACTTTACGCAAAACAACTAGAACAAGTGAAACACTTCTTCACGTGGAATAACCACTTTATACGGATAGCAGTGAAAGCAACTCAGAATAAGTGACAGGGTTCACAGGTTACTTTCATCTTAATATGTTCCGGAAAGTTTAACTTAGTGACTCAAATATGAAAGTAGTGAAGAAGTTTTTTTTTTAACTTTTTCCTTAAGTATAAGTGTTTCTCCCTCTTACGTTCTTCTCTTATATTTGTTCACATTCACCTTTTTCCATCAAATTGTTCTCGTACGGCTTTTCCTATATACCTCTTGTATTTACTCTCTACTGAAGAATAAGTCTTATTATGTTATTGACAGTCATAAAATTCATTACTTTAATAATCATATAATGGATTTATAATCGTGACTCAACAATAAAAACTCTATAATGGTCACGTAATACTAAAGTTATTATTCATTACATGCATTAAAACTCATTCTTGAGTAATTGCCATTTCTGCTACTATACATAGAACTTTCACAATTCATTTGAGGAATTTTTTAGAGTAACCTTATTCTCACTCAGAGCTTCTCCGTCTAACTTCTTTGTAGTCATTTTATACATTCTCTACCTATTCTTTTCTTGTTTTCTTCCATCTGTCACAACATTCAGTACTTCAGAAACTGTTTCGATCTTCCTCTCCACCGCCTCCGATACATCTTTTACTTGTTTGCAATGCTTCCTCTTCCTATTACAAGAACCCCTTTTACATATTTCTAGTTCACATATGCATGTTTGAGTCGTGAGCACTTCCTCTAATCATGTGTGATTGAACATTTGTTATACATACAGATGACCCTACAATTATTTATGTTGTCATGTGCAGCCTGATCGTGTGACGGACTTCTGTAAGAAAAACAAGCTACAGCTTATTATAAGGGCTCATGAATGTGTAATGGATGGGTTTGAACGATTTGCTCAGGGTCAATTGATTACACTTTTTTCTGCGACAAACTATTGTGGTAAGTATACTATATTGAAACACCTCCTGTTGGTTGGGTATGTTTAACTGCTGAATCTGGTATGTGCACCCAGGCACTGCAAACAATGCTGGAGCTATATTGGTAGTTGGTAGGGGACTGGTTATAGTCCCAAAGTTAATTCATCCATTGCCACCCCCCATTCAGTCCCCAGAGACATCGCCAGAGCGTGTTGCAGATGACACATGGATGCAGGTAATGTATATAAAATTTTGATGTATAAAGCATACCTGTCACTGCATGTAAATTAATATTTAATATGTTACTATTGCACTACAGGAGCTGAACATCCAAAGACCACCGACTCCAACTCGTGGTCGCCCTCAACCTGACCTCGATCGGAGCTCACTTGCATATATATGAATATGGTGTCAGGACTTGAGGATTTTTGTTATTTACAACACTATGATGCAGGAGTCCCATGCTTATGTGGGATGGTTGATTCTTACCCAACTTGAGTTGCAAGAAGTATATATCAAATCACCTCCGTGCACGCATTAATGCTCATGTTGTATTTTGAAGATGCAAGTAGCACAATGCAGAAGATGGAGCCTTGTTTAGTGTACACATACCTTGGGAGTTGTAGAAGATCTAGTTTTAAACCGTTGAGTACATACAGTTTAGTTCGTCAAAGGGTCAGTATAGCATTTTGCCATTATGCAATACAGATAATTTATAGTCAGGGTTGGGGGGAAGTTATTTTTTATTTATTTTTGATTTTTTTTTTCAGTGTGTGCATTGTAACATAAATGGCGATACATCTAGGTCTTGCATGAAGCAATTTTTGATTTTTGGATTTAACCATGTGCCACTGCCTGTGTAAACAATAAAACTATTTATTTTTCAAGTTTGTCGTGCATTGACGAGTTTAACTGGTTACAAGACCTTGAACAAATATATCAAGTACAAACACACCAGCGTGGGAAAATGAAGAAACCCAAATGAAAAACCTAGGGAATTGGGGGGAAAATGCGTGAATGAGGGGAAATAACAGAGTGTTGCACATACTTATTGAAATTATTAGGGTCAGGAACCCATTTGATTTCGCTCATATTTGGTGTCTCCACAAATTCCATGGTGAATTCTCCCACCTTCTCTACCTTCCCTCTCTTGCCTGCCCTCAGCACCAGATTGTTCCTGTTGTAGGAAAAAATGCCGTTCTCCATTCTAATAATGTCACCTGCCTCAAATGCATCACACTCCTCACCCCACAGCTGCAAGTGAACAGCCGCCGTCTTGTCCCCCGCAAGCGCCAAGCACATCTTATTTTGACCATCCCTGGTTATCTTGCCCTTGTCCAACAATATGAAGTGCGTGTTTATGTTGTTTTGTGCAGCTGGCACAATGTCTCTCAGCCACACCATCCTTTCCCTGCAATGTTTTAACCCAAAAAATTCAAACTCATTCAATCATTTTTACAAACACCTAGCGCACAGTTCATCACCTTCTTAGACCTTTTCGACGGGTATCCGCCTCCTTGCCTTTTGGGTTGTAACGGGAGAAATTATCTTATTCGTTAAATCGCCTAAAACCGTGACCGTGTCAGCAGAGAATCACAAATCAGGGCAATGCAGTAAGAATAAATTAGTATCGATTCCCATGGAAATAAATACTCATTAATAAAGGGATTTTGCCAGCTTCCAGAATTGCTTATAAGGAACCATAATTACATTTTTACCCTTATCTTGAGAGGGAAGATCAGAAACGGGAAAGAGAGAGCAAAGGGTGAGGATTATGCCGAAGCTCGCGAACCCACCGGAATTAGTGCTGACGCCGGCGAAAGTTGGAAGAAGGAAATAGAGGGGGAAAAAAAAGAAAGCAATTGGACAAAAGGATTGAATATGGGTAATTTTTGGAAGCGGCTTCGTCCCTCTGTTTTCTGAAACTCAGGGATAATTAAGTAATTTGCCTTTCCCCATCGAACAATCATGATAGTTAAACGCTTCTTTCTCAATAAATATTTATCTCCATTGCAGTTGACTGTACATATTTTGATCCCATCACATCAATTTTCTTATTTCTTGTTGGCTTCTTAGAAAAGCCTACAAAAAAAAAAAAGGGAAACAGCTATCAAAAGCTACGTGTCCATGAAAGATAAATATAAAATAGGTGATAAGAAATGGAATTGGAATTTGCTGAGCTATAGAAACAGGAATGAATAAACAGAGCAAGAAACTGCACAAAAGCCAGAGCAAAATTCCATTCTACCCTTTAAAGCGATTTACACATGCAAAACCATACTTTCATTACATGCTATCAACAATACCCAACCCATCCACATGACCCACTATGCTACTATACCCTCCCCCTCTAGAATTCCTGAGAAGCGGAGCCGACCTCGCCCTTTCCTTTCCCAGCCTTCTTAGGCAGCAGATTCTGATGAATATTGGGCAAAACCCCTCCATTCGCTATTGTCACACCTCCCAACAGCTTGCTCAATTCTTCATCGTTTCTCACAGCCAACTGAATATGCCTTGGAACAATTCTGTTCTTCTTGTTGTCCCTCGCAGCGTTCCCAGCCAACTCCAAAACCTGCAAAATTAGAAAAATCCCATACAGATCAATCAACGACCTCGCCAGAATTTAAAAAGTTTAACCCCGAAATTATAGAGACTTTTCGATTTTACAAACCTCAGCGGCGAGATACTCAAGGACAGCGGAAAGATAGACGGGAGAGCCAGATCCAACACGCTCGGCATATCGTCCTTTCTTGAGGAATCGAGCGACACGGCCTACAGGGAACTGGAGACCCGCTTTGCTAGACTTGGAGACGGCTTTGGCCTTTGGCTTGCCTCGGCCTCCCTTTGGTATTGCCGCAGAGCTCATGATTGCAGGCGCCTTTTTCTTTTTTGGGAGAAATTTGATACAGAGAAGGTATCTGGAATTTTGAAAATGCTTTTGGTGGGAGATGTAGAAATTTGCATTCTGGGCATTGGGAATATATAGAAGGGAGAAGGTGCGTTTTGGTTGGTTGTTTGGGTTTCACGCGGATCGCCAAAGTGGCTTCCATTTTTCATCACGCAGACTTCCAACGTGGAGGGCGTGAGAGATGTGCGTTCTCATTGGTTGGGTTTGAATTCACTTGGATGGCCAACGTGGAAACCTTGCGTTTTGGTGGGACTGAAATATTTTAATTAGGCGGGAAGTAAACTGTTTTGCTACATGGTTTACTCCTTTTAGCTGCTAATTTCACGTTTGTCTTGATTCTTGAGATGGGCTTTTTTTGGGCTCTCAGTTGAAAATAAGGCTCAAAGTCCATCGTGGACTCTCTCTTTCACAACCCACAACAGCCCAATTTAATGGATAATATTAATGCATAATGGTGTTTCATCTTTTGTTTTTTTCTTTTTATAGTACTATATTAAGATGCTTTATTTGCAAACCCAAGTTTTTTTTTTATTTTTCATCATTTAATGTAATGAGTAGTGCTTATGGGTATTTTTTATTTTATGTTATTTTTCATAATTTAATTTTATTACAGTACTTATCATGCTTCTGTATGTAGGGAAAAAAGATGAGACCAACCTTATTTGAGCAAAAATTAATGAATACCTAACCAAATAATGAGATATTTGTGTCAATTGGTGATGATGGCCGTAGCTTGCCTATTTGCTGATATGAATCGGAATTGGAGTTGTAGCTCTATCACCAACCTATGTCCAATTTGTTCTTATAAGTGAGAGAATTCATTGAGCATCCCAAATCCAATGATCCAACAATTGGAATCCTTGGAAATTAGTCATTTTTTGCTTGCCCCAAAAATAGAAAGAGTTTCTTTTTCCCAATTTAATTCATTGTAGGTAGTAGGGCACTACTTGAGAATACACATTAGCAAGGCCAAATTGAACTCCAATAAGCTATGAATTTTCCCATTTAATTGGAACATGAAAGGATTATCAGCCAAGAAGCTAGACTGGAAGAAACAGGAACTGGAACTACAAATTACCAAATTTTGAAACATAAGGCAGCTAACACTGAAAAAACCAAAATCCCAAATCATTTTGGGCAGGCAAATTTGATCCTCAAAGTATATGCGGATGAGTGAGTCAATAAGGCAATGTTTTTCCTCAGAACCGGATGTACTGCTTGGTTGGGAGCAGAAACATACTCTCTTCGCTGTCTCTGACCAAGCAAGTGACACCATCCACATTATACAGTGAAAAATTTACTGAACGATCTGTACAGGTTTCAAAATTACAACAAAGAAAAAAGAAAACGGGCAATCCATCTGCCAGTCAAGCTCGTTCCTTCTCACAACACAACGGCTGAACCAGAGGAGGGGGAATCTTAAAACAATCAGATTTCAAAGGAACCACACCTTTGAGACTCTTCACATTAGCTTTAGCTCCATGAGCAATCAACAACAAAGCAACTTGAGCATGTCCTGCCTCCACTGCACAATGCAACGGTGTGTACCCATTATCATCAACAAGGTTAACCTTAGCGCCATGGTTAAGCAAAACCTTAACACTCTCGATTCGACCTTTAAATGCAGCCCTATGCAAAGGTGTCCATCCATTCTGATCTTTCCCATTCACATTTCCCCCTTCCGAAAGGCAACTCTTTATCCCATTAACATTATCAATCCTCGCAGCACGGTTCAAAGCATCACCTAACTGCAACAAATCAAACAAATTTGAATGCCCATTTTCAACGGCAAGTGCAAAAGCAGTTTTCCCTTGTTTGTTCAAGGCGTACTTAACAAAACTTGAAGCCTCTAACAAGCATTCGGCAGCTCCTAAATGACCTTCCTGGGCAGCCAAATGAAGTGGAGTACATCTATTAACATCTAAAACTTCAGGGTGCCCTCCAACTGATAAACAAAACCGAATCACTTCAGTATAACCGTAACCTGCCGCTATGTGAATTGGAGTTCTATCACAAAAGTCAACAGAATTCAAGTCCACATTTTTACAAGCTCGAAATAAGACCCCCATCAAATCTACTCTATTGATTGCTGCTGCATGGTGCAAAACATGATCAACTGAATTGTCAATTTCACAACCAGAAGAAATCAAGACATTGAGAACTTCAAGATGTCCAGCTTGAACAGCAAGGGAGATCAAGGACCTTCCCTTAGAATCTTTATCATTAATATCTCCACCATGATCAATCAGGGTACCAACCAACCTAGCTTTCCCTGAAACGACAGCAGATTTGAGTAAGCCTGTGAGCTGATTCACAGGACACCCAGAAACTGCTTTGTTTAAAAAGAGATCAATTTCGGCAATCTGGGTATGGCTAGAAACGAGATGTTCAATCACATGGGGACCCACAAAGGAGATCGGTAAGGTAGCGTCCTTGAATAAGTGGGGTCCAGGCTTGGAGAACAGGCGGCTGAGATCATCATGATGGGCCTTGCCTAGAGGGAGCATGATGGTTTTGACGGTGATGGCATCGGGAGGATTGATCAGAGGGGGTTGATCAGACGGCGGGGAGAGAAGGAGAGTGTAGGATGAAGATGAGAGGGGAGGGATGATGGAAAAAGGCTTGTTAAAAGAGAAGAAGGATGGGTGTTTGGTGGTTAAAGAAACCGCCACGGACATTGTATGCATGAGATTTGTTAAACGGAAAGTTGCGGTGCTCTTTTGACCTCTCTTGAAGACTAATTCTACTTCTTTCACATCCGCTTTCACTAACCTGTCCATTGAATAGCTAACTCCAGCCTCTGTCCCTGGAAAGCTTGAGACTTTGGGGGTTGTTTTGGTTGCAGAGGAAAATGAAAAACAGAAAGAAAGAAAGAAAGAAAGATGCTTTTTTTCTTCTTTGTTTTCTTTTATTGTTTAATGTTAATGTGTAGGTTTAGGTTTGGGGAGGGTGTGAAAATGGAGCAGGTATAAGGCAAGACTTTGAATATTAGAGGGAGGAAGGAGTCAGCGTGGCTTTGCAATAGTTTGAACAAAGGAGCAGCCTTGAAGGCTTGCAGGAGCAGGACAAAGAGCCACTTTTTCCTGATAGATGACAGATCAACCACCGCTTCAACTTGAGAACTAGCTCTCTTGTGGAATTTCCATTAGTGCGACTGTGACATTTTCAAGCTGAGACCAGCCTTTCTGGCTGAACCAAAAGGAACAAGCATCTGACTGTTATGCTTGGTCTTTATTTCTAAAATATATCTCTTAACGTGATTTTCTTTATGAGGGGTAATCAGTCGTTAGATGGGACCTTTAAGAATAAACTTGGATTCCAATTATAACAGTATGGGGTAGGGCTGAAACCATACGTTTGCATTTCTAATACTAATGCTCATAGTCACATCAGTTTCCACTATACATACTCAACATGCAATAAAATATTTTCCTGCTGATGAATTAATGTCGAGGAATCCCTGAACTCTTTTTATGCATTGATTGAGAAAAGATAATGAAGTTTTCCATTACTTTATTAAATAGCGGAGAGGAATGACAGTATTGTAGGGGAGGACTTAGTTAAGCATATCATTCCCCATGAATATGATGCAGCAAGATTTGACCTTTTCTGCTTACTCTGATTAGATTTGAGAATGCTTGTTCTTAAGAAGATGGCAACAAATTTCGTGTAGGGTCCAATGACAGTAACTTTGCCAGTTTGACTAATCCACCTTTGTCTGTTTTTCATGGGCGAACTCTCGAATGCTTGTAGTGAATAAACGGCATTCCTCTGTTTATCTTATTAGTGCATGTCGCCACTGGTTATTAGTTTTATGTAATCCGTCTTTTCCATGCTTTGTGCTACACTGCTAAATGCAGATTACCTTGTGGCTTAACTGTTTATAAACTGTAGATGAGAAGAATAAATTTAACATGTTGCCCCCTAGAGCTTGACTTGGAAAGTAACAGCTTTGTCCAAATCTTTAATGGATTACTCCCTTCCATGATATCAACAGTGAGAAAATGCAGTGTTGAACTTTGAATGGTTTTATTAAAGATTGATGTTAAACCGTTTGAATTTGAAAGTGGCTAAATAGAAGTAAACGGCGTTATGCATAAATAATACATATTTTGAAGGTAAATACTGGTTATCTCTTATTCAAATTGATTTTGTTTTTTTCGAATTTTTAATATTTTCTTTCATCTAAATGTATGTTTGTTTGCTTTGATTTTTTTTTTAGATTATCTACATTTTAAAAATAAAAAAACAGATCAAATATGATCTTAAGAAGCTCTTAAAAAATAAATTTTTAAAACAATAAAATTTATAAAAAAGAATCCATGAGAGATTTCTCTTCTCTTTTTATTAAAACAGGTTAACTTTTCAAAAAAATACATTGTCTCTCTATTCTCTACCTTTGCAAATCACCTTTGTCTAATGTAAATCGCAAGTTTCTTTTCTTTTACCTCTTTCTACAAAGACCATTAGAAATAAATAAATAAAAAACCAAGCAACAAAATAGTAAAATCTGATATATTTTTATTCCTACAAAGATTGAGAAAAAAATCTAAAATTTAAAACTACATACAAGTACTATTCAAAGATTTTCTCTCTTATTCACCTAAATTGATTTTAGTGTCAAATATGTCGTTTCTTCTTTTCTTTTCTTTCTTAGGGAATTGGAGCATCAGGGTACAATTGCTTGTTAGATTAACAAAAATCTAATACAATTATTATTAGTTCGAGAGCTATTCCATTTCTATATGGATTTCTTTTATTTTAACATCTGAAATCATATATAAACTCAAAACAAAATTGTTTCGTTTTGATTTATTAGGTGATTGAGGATAACATGAATACTCTTTATGGTAATTTTAATCAAAATTATAGCTTATATAATTTATTTTAACAAATAACTTAGCAAACAGTTTTAGCTTAATTTTATAAGCTATTATTTTTTATAAAAGCTTTATAATAGCTTTTAAACTAAAAAAAATTAGGGCAAATAGACTCTAAGTATTTTTATTCAATTTTCATTACTAGCATATTTATGTTTCTCATATTATAAAAAATTATGAGGAAATTGTGAGAGATAACCTTTCTCATAAGCTCAATTTAAAAATACCATTCATTATAATTTTAACTATTTTTAGTCAATTTTTGACATTACTTGACAACAATACCCTTTAAACAATTTCACACAAATTAAAATAGTTTTGGTTTTCTCTATCTCACCATCCAGATAAAAATTTTAAAATTAAATCTTGATTTCTCGCTCTTGCCAAATACTGTTTATCTCGCTATGTAGCTCTTTCTCGTTATCCCAACTAGTAGAGATGACATTAAGGTATGTGTTTTAAGTTTTTGCATTTATTGGTTTATATTTATAGAACCCCAAAGTTTAGAAGTTGAAATTGATTAGACATATCTGTAAATTAAGACATTGTATAATTTTGGCAACTTAAACCTGGCTGCAAGCAAGCAAATCAATTAGTTATTAGGTATTGCATCACTGGTTTTTAGACATCGTGTCACTAGTTTTTAGGTATTGTGAGATTAGTTTTTAGGCATTACGTAACTTAATCATTTTGTGACTAGTTTTTAAGCATTACGTGACTGATTTTTAGACAATGCCTTACTAACCAGTCACGCAATGACTATCAACTAGTCACGCAATGCCATATTAACCAGTCATGTATTACCTAAAAACTAATCACGTAATACCTAAAATTAGTCACGTAATACTTAAAAACTAGTCACACAATGCTTAAAAACCACCAAAACTACTGAATTTCAATAACAAAACCAACAACTTCAAACAACACACCATATTCCATTTAACAATATAATAAGTGAATATGCCTACTTGGTGAAAAATGCTCAAAATGCTCAAAATGCTCCAAGGTTTTTCTTTATACATCAAAAACCACTCCAAAATGCTAAAAATGCTTAAAGGTTTTTCTTTATGGCAAGGAATACTCTAGAGATGAATGGTCTAACAAGAAAAACTCAAAGAATATGAGTCGGTTTAAGCACAAACCTAAACATATGGGTCGGATTCATTAAGGGTAATTTTAGCCAAAATTAATTTCTCTTGGTTAAATATAGTTAAAATTATAGAGAAGGTTATTTTCAAAAACACCTTATTTATGAGGGGTATTTTTGAAAAGAATCCAAAAATTATTTCACAACAAGCATAACTTGTTTAATAATGAAAGTTAGCAAAATGAGTAGTATAACTATATCATATAGATAATAATGAAAGTAATCTTAGACAAGTAGGCGAGGTTCACAAATTAGTTTCATCCTTGATATGTTCTGGATAGCTTAAGTTAGTGGTTTGGATATGAATATAGTTAGGACAACTTTCTCTTAATTTCTTTTCTGAATATAACTATTTTTCCCTCTTCTCTTTTATTTTTTTTCTTTTTTTATCTTTTTCATTTTACTTAAGAAAAAGTCTCATTACACCATTAACGTCCATTTTTTAGAAAAGTCCATTACTTTTAATGGTCACTTCTTAGAGAAAAATTCATTACTCCATAATACATTATGCCTATTATTATGAGCATTTAAGCATTTTTCAATAACTGTTCTTGAGTAATTGTTTTTTCCTTAGCACACACTCTCTTTTAAAATATTCCCTCTCAAATCATGTGTTTACCCATTCTCATCTTTATTCATTGTCTTACTTTGCCATTTACCTATTATGTGCACTTTATTCGTTACTATTTATCACAACACTCAACACTTCAAGAATTGCTTTAATCTTTCTCCCTGTTACGTCTAACACATCCTGTTTTACTTATTTACAACACTATATATCTCTCTCTATTAGAATAACCCCGCTACATTTTACATGACTTCACTAGAGGGGAACGCTTGTACTAAGTAAAATTTTACTCAAAAAACCTTACATTATTAGAAGAGATGAACATTTCCACCAGCAACCAAGATACATCTATTCTTATAACAATTGACTTACACTTGAGAATAAGATAATTACAACCTTATCTCAATAACATATCAAATATATATTTTTAAATTTTAGCTTCTATTATGCAACAGAAAGGTTTCATTTACAGAAATTGCTCATGTAGGCTAAGGAATATGACCTTGTATAAGACACTATCATTTTATTTCATAAAGTTTCTAAATTTGATATGGACTAGCGTCACGATCCACACCAACCTCTATAAAGTATTGTTCGCTTTGACTTGTTAGTCTCACGATTTTGTCCCACAAAAGACATTTAAAAGGTTAAAAGTGATGTTAATCTTTAAATGCCTAATATCACTCTAGTGCACAATCAATGTGGGATTCATATCCCTCTCTAGAACCATGACATCCTCATTTGGCTCCCTATTAGAAGCTTCTTTTTGATATGGGACTTATGGCTTCATCCACTAGAGCACATATTATATTTGATGCCGTTACATCTTCTCTCATTTCAATAAAAGTCCACTGTCCTCAATGGCACTTCACTAGTACCCTAGAGTTTACTCTAATACCAACTACCATTGACTACATCCGTTAGCTTAAGTATGTAATAGCTTGTGCGGCGTTTGGGTGGAACTTGATTATATTTGACTAAATACAAATTATAGCCATGAGTTAGTTTACAAAAAGCAATAATAAAATCATAGAACATAACAAATACCACATATGCAACCACTAGTTTTAAATAAAAAATATTTTATTAATATTGAAAATATAGTACAAAGGAACCGAAAGTATTAATGCACCATTATTCAGTCATAGAGGAAGCCCTAGATGATTAGCCACCAACGTACTTTAACTAATAAGGCAACCCAACAATTCGTCTATTGCTCACCCCTTTATAAAAAGTTAATAATTTTTTACACCTGCTGAAAAATGAGACTTGACTTTAAGAACCAGAAATTGGGAGTTAGTTTGGCTTTTTAATTTATTTATAACTGTTTCTCAATTATTTTTAGTTTATTAGTTAATATCAATTTATATTCTCTTTTATAATTATTGTCATGTTAAGTAGTGGCTTTATATTGGTCACATATTGTGGTCAAGTAAATGGTTATATAAAACATGCATACTACATCATTGTTTTATTTTACGTGTTGCTTTATTTTAATGTTTGTTCTCTCCCCTGTAAATGTATTTCTAAATTGTATTGTTGAATGAAAAAACTGTAGAAAGACTTTGAGTCTAATTATATTTTCGTTCTCATTTTATCTTTATCTAGTTCTCCAATTTCATCATTTATCACTTTAGCAGATAGTAGTCTACAAACATAACAAAATCATTAAGATTTCTAACATGGTATCAGAGCCTAAAAAGTATCTTAAGGGATCGAGAAAGAAACCAACAATTTTTTTCTATAAATCTTCATTCTCATGCTTTTTAAAATAACTATAACTTCCTAAAATTTTAATATCGTTGCTCTGCTTGTGTTTACAGGTAAAAATTATGACATTTGGGCCATGAAGATGAAGGCGTATTTTAGAGCTTTCGATTTATAAGAGGTTGTGAAGGTGGGAGGTGAGCCACCAAAACAAAGACACAATCCAACAATGGCACAAATGAACCAATACAACAAGACAGTAACGAAAAAATTTAAGGCTATCTCCATTATCCATTCGCTAGTGTCAGATATTATTTTTACAAGAATAATGATTTATGAATCGCCTAAGGATACTTGGGATTGCCTAAAAGAGGAGTTTCATGGCAACGAGAGGATTCGTCAAATGCAAGCCTTGAATCCACATAGAAAGTTTGAGATTTTGCATATGAAGGATGATAAGAGTATCAAAGAATACTCAGATAAGATTATGACATTGGTGAACCAATTTGGACTCCTTAGTGAGAAGTTTTCAGATTATAGGATCGTCAACAAAATTTCAGTGAGTTTACTGAAAAAGTTTGAAGCAAAAATCTCCTCACTTGAGGACTCTAAAGACCTTTCTTAACTCTCGATGACAAAACTTGTAAATGCTTTACAAGCTCATAAACAAAGGAGGACTTATCGAAATGATGATGTAACTGAAAATGCTCTAACAGCAAGGAACAAGGATTTTCGAATGGGTGACAGCAACCCAAGAAAGAGAGAAAGAGATAAGAAAGACAAGGAGTTGAGAAATGGTGTTGTGAACTCAAACAAACCAAGTAACAAGTTTCCTCCATGTTAATACTGCAAAAAGAGTAATCATACTCCAAAATTTTGTTAGGCCTAATGTGAAGTGTAGGTCATGTAAATAGTTTGGTCATGTAGAGAAAGTTTGTCAATTCAAAGGCAATCATGCTGATGAGAAGGCAACAGTAACTGAAGAAACTGATATGGTAGAGGAGCAATTGTTCATGGCCAAGGTTTCTAGTGATGAAAAGAAAAACACATGGTTCCTTGATAGCGGATGTTCCAATCACATGACAGAATTGAGCTGTTATAAGAAAGATTGGGAGTTCATTAAGTCAATCTCAAGGAAGTGTGTTCAAGAATGAGACTTGACTTAAAGAATCAAAAACTTGGAGTTAGTTTGGCTTTTTCAATTTATGCTCAACTGTTTTTAGTTTATTAATTAATGCTAGTGTATTTTCTCTTTTATAGTTATTGTCATGTTGAGTAATGGGTCTGTATTGGTCACATGTTGTGTGCAAGTAAGTGGTTATTTAAGACATGCATAATGCTTCTTTATTTTATTTTACATGCTACATTGTTTTAATGTTTTTTCTTTATCTTGTAAATGTATTTATAAGTGATGTTGTTGAATGAAAAGATTATAGAGAGACTTTGAGTCCAATTATATTTTCTTTTTCGTTCTAGTTTTATTCTTCATCACTTTAGCGAATAATAGTCTACAAACATAATAAATTCATTGAGATTTCCAACAACACATATGTCACCATTAACCGTTACAGTATGTGGAATAGAGACAGTCCTTCCTTAAAGGGTATTTCTCTTTAAAACTTAACATGTTTTTACAAGTACGCAATGAAGTATCACTAAATTATTTAAAATGAAGACATTTTTCCTTAAAACCCAAAAGATTTAACCTTTTAGACAATTTTACACCATCATAACCTTTATACAAATATTGACTCATGACAGCTAGCCTCAATCAAATTATGCTTCATCGTGTCCTTATTTTATTCAGCTATCTGTTCATCAGAGTGCAAAAATAAGAGAAATGTTATTCTTGGATCTACCAACCAAAATATTTGAGGCATCTTTGTCTTTTTCGTTGGCATCACTTTAAGGAATCTCTAAACTTCAACAATGGTCTCACTTTGTGAGATTTTTCAATAATGAAAGGTTGGGCCTTAACAACATTAGTAAACCTAACCAAGTAACTTCTTCTCTACTCTCATAGCCGAAATAAGAAATCCGTTCCGAAAATTGTCAGTTTGATGTTCCACTGCACACTATCATTAATCTAATAGGATGTTTGCTATTCTTCAACATGTCATAAGGATAATGAGGATAGGATGGCAACGCAAAAAATTTTGAAATATTAACATATGATCTCTCTATTCCCAATAACATTTGACAAGTTGTAATGCAATTACAACTATGGACATTAATACTTTTGGTACATATGAGGAAGTTCGAGAGGGGAACAAGGATATGAACCTAGGATTTTAACACTTTGACAGAAAAGGATCAACTACTGGGCCAATCCTGCATTGTTTAGTAATTTGAAATCATAGATGCACATAGGATTCCTAATGAGGACAAACTTTTGTTCTATATTCGTAATTTGTCACATGATATATTTTCTTATGTTTCTGCAGCAGCAAGTTCAGCATCTAGTGATTCCACTGGTGGAGATCGAATCTGCAAAATGATTTAAACTGCAACAGCTGTGCATCCCATCTTGATCTTATTTTGAAGTATACACCATACAATGGAATTTTGAGAGACTTGTCTTCATTTCAGAGCACTCTGAAGAACTGTGACAATGTTATTTTAGGAGAGAGCAATTCCTTAATTATGTACTTGATGTTGTAGCATGACTTGACTTGTTTGCAAGCAAGAAATCATCTATGCCTTCTGGTAATCCACTAGTAGAACAACAATGGACTTTCCTCAACATCTGTTACATATAGTTTTACAAATAATGCATTGAGAGGCTAGTTAGGGAGGCAATTTGATGATGTTATTACTTCGATCAAGTCATCAATATTGAATATCACAGATCTGCAATCATCTGCCACATGAAGATGGTTTAGAAATTTAAGTGCAAAGGCTAAAAGAATTAATTTCCAGCAGCAGTAGATCCTATTGAGTTGCATTCACATGTTTATTAGAAATAATTTATTTGCTTCCAAAAAAAAACATAGAAATAATTTATTTATTTGCAATTTTGAGCATATGGCAACTTGTATTTACTACTACTATAATCTCTGCAACCTAAAGCTGGTCTTGGTCCTTTCTCCCTGGCCTTTTTATCTTCTTCTATGGCCGTAATAATGCATGTACTGCCAAATATAGCTAAGGCATCCATGTGAAAGCTTTTATTTTTCCTTCAGAATATCAGGACATACTACAGGCATACTTCTTCTCTAGTGAGTAGTTCTTTTGAAATTTATAGTGTTTGGATGCATATAAATATGCCTTAATATCATGCCTAGATACTCATAACAAAAGAATCTCCTTTCATCTTAAGTATCCCGCACCTTGATTATTGCTTCAGGTAACAAATGGCCATCAACCAAGATGTGGAAAATGGTGAGAGCAGTGTGAAAGCTAAAATGAAAGAGCCACTATTGCAGCATACAAGTATCAAAGATGGGGATCGCAAGTTCCACAAGGAATGTAACAGGAAAGGATTACTGAAAGTTGTTTTTCTAAGTACTTTTGTAGCAGTTCTGGGCTCCTATGAATTTGGCTCTTGTGTAAGTCACCGATCCTCTTTTACTTTACTAATTACTCACATATACAAACACCAGATACTTGAACTTCACAGTTATTGATGGAATACTTGACTCTTGATCACCTATGTGTGCTTAAACCAACTTGAATAGGCATCATGTTGGTTTGCGATGCTTCCTGCAAAACCGAATCTGTTCAAGGAGCTGTGAACCGTTAAAAGTTGATACCATTACTCTGTAATTGATGAGTACGCAAAATGAATTGCCTTTTTATTCAAACTTGTTTACTTTTTTCAGATGGGATATTCAGCACCTGTTCAATCTGCTATCACAAAGGATCTTGACCTATCAGTTGCGGAGGTTGGTTCAAGAATTTATAAGTTATTTTCCCCCCAATTGGAACAACTTCAATTGAGCTGAAGTAATTCCATCCACATGCATGTTTAGGCCATTTATTTTCTTTTCTTCGTTGCTTCTTTTTTCTGTTTGGTAACGTCTATTTACTTTTCATTATGTGGCACTGTACCTGTAGGATATGGAAGGTAGTAAGTTCTCTGGGATGAGATGTGTGGACACTTACTGAAAATTGTGAGCCAGCTACCACTCATCGAGAGAAAGATCTTAGTCATGCAGAAATTACATCACATGCTACTAAAACCGAGTCCGAAGTATTGATCTTTATCTTATTCATAAATACTAATTCTACTATGCAGTAACACTAACCCTACGTACAGATATCCTGTACGCAATTTTTCATAAATTTCAGCCTGGCTTTTCTGTTTAGTATAGAAGTACATCCCTCTTAAAACTGTAACATCTGCTCTTCTCAACCTAAGTGGACTTTTAGATGTAATCGTTGTGAAGCCTTCAGTTCAATGAAGTCGTTGGCACAGTAACTGGTTTTTACTGAAGAATGAGACTGACCTATCTGACTCATCTTTTTCTAAAGTCAAACTAAGGCATTGATCAGATCATATTTCTTTTCTGATGAAGCATCATCTTAAAGCTACTCCTCTGTAAATTCTCAT
The DNA here is from genome assembly GCF_053813885.1 of Theobroma cacao. Lineage (NCBI taxonomy): Eukaryota > Viridiplantae > Streptophyta > Magnoliopsida > Malvales > Malvaceae > Theobroma > Theobroma cacao. The sequence continues at coordinate 35,752,214 of NC_142639.1, read as the reverse complement.
ATGGATTCTATAACCTTTTCATTCCCACACACAGTTTTCAGTATTTGGTTCCATACTCAATGTCGGTTCAATGATTGGTGCAATCACAAGTGGGCGAATTGCAGACTTCCTTGGCCGAAAAGGGGTAACGCATAAAATTTTAAACATAGTTTTTCAATGGTATTGCAAATAAGAATGCGAAGAATGAATCCTATATTAACCCAATTGTATTTGTAAATGAGTTAGGCAATGAGAATATCTTCCGCCTTCAGCATTACAGGATGGATAGCTATTTACTTCTCCAAGGTTTGTGTTTATACCAGCAGTTTTGGTGTCCATTTGATTTCAATTCTGAAGCAATATTCAAGCAAGATAAGTTTAGTTCTCATTCTTATCTTTCTTTCCCTGCACAGGGAGCTTTGTCACTTGACATTGGAAGATTCCTTTCTGGATACGGAATTGGAATTTTTGCATACGTGGTATGTGGTTATACTGAATTTCTTCGTCTTCCTTCTGAGCTCATCGTCAATAATGTAATTTGTAATGCATGAACAGGTACCCATATATGTAGCTGAAATCGCACCAAAGGATCTCCGTGGTGGGTTAGCGACACTGAATCAGGTGCATGAACCTGGAGCATATGATGAAAGCAAATGAAACAACAACGACTAGAGTAAACACTAAAAGGGATATATTATTGTCTTAACTCGATCTTGTTCTGCAGCTCATGATCGTCATAGGAGCATCGGTAGCCTTCTTAGCAGGGACAGTTTTGAAGTGGCGACTGTTAGCTCTAACTGGTAGAATGTAGAACCAAGGAATTGTCTATTCATTTAGGTCCCTTCAACAATATGTTTTGCTTATTTATTTATTCATTTTTTTTTCTTTCTTTGAAGGAATCATCCCATGTCTAGTACAGCTTGTGGGTCTTATTTTCATCCCTGAGTCTCCAAGATGGCTGGTACGCAGTCAAGTGCCAAAGAAACAGGCAATTGCATCCCTTTCAGAAATAAGATTTTAATTTATTATTTCAGGCTAAGGCTGGGTACCGGAAGGAGTTTTACAATGCTCTGAGAAGTCTCCATGGAGATGATGCTGATATTTCTCATGAAGCAGCTGAAATCCAAGTACTAACATTCAGCATTAGAATTTCAACATTTGTATTAAAAACAAGGTAGAAATTAAGGTAACGAATTGAACTACTTGACAGGATTATCTGCAAACTCTAGAGCACCAACCTAAAGCCAGTATGCTAGACTTGTTCCAAAGAAAATACAAGCAATCAGTCATTGTAAGCACCTGCCTTACCTAATCAGATGCAGACAGATACGTAATGAGCTTTTGTTTAGAAACTGATCATAAGTCCTACTTTATTGGTCATTCTCAGATTGGTGTGGGACTAATGATGTTTCAACAGTTCGGAGGGGTAAATGGAGTTGGTTTTTACGCAAGTGAAACTTTCACTTCAGCAGGTCACAAGATTAGCAAACTTGTTTTAACTGGTTTCTCCTGCACTTATTGTTAGTAATTATGCTGATCTCAGAGAAGATTTTTCTATTGCAGGCTTTGCTTCAGGGAAAATCGGAATAATAGCTTTTGCCTGTGTCCAGGTATCAATTCTGTCGTTTCCTTTAATTTTCAAGATACATAATCCAAGTCACAGCACCTAAATGAATGATTACAGATCCCTATAACTGCTGGCGGTGCATTCTTAGTGGATAACTGCGGAAGAAAACCCCTTCTGCTAGTAAGTTCCTTGTGGCTTACCACTTCAAAGTTTGCAACACCATAAGCCTTTTGTAGTTGAAACAAAATTCTTCTCTTTCAGGTTTCTTCGACAGGCACATTCTTGGGATGCTTTCTCGCAGCAATATCATTTCTGATGAAGGTAATCACAAATGTCATCATGATTATGTCCTAATCATTGATCCTCAAGTCATCTTTACAGGGTTAATTTGCAGATGTTGAACACCTTATTCATTGCTTGAGATTAAATCTTGTGTCTCTTAACCGATCTCATCTTGCTTCGTATATAGTTTTTGCCATCCTTTCTTCTTAGCGTGCTGTTCTTCGTTCATCTCAGGAACACAACTTGCTTCAAGAATGGATTCCATTGTTTGTGCTATGTGGAATGCTGGTAACAGATTTTGTTAAGCTGAATAAGTGTTAGATAGGTCATACATCATTGTTTCATACAAAGCCTGACGTATATTCTATTCTTGATTATAATATTGAAATTCAATCAGATCTTCATGGGTTCATTTTCAATTGGAATGGGAGCAGTTCCTTGGGTCCTAATGTCGGAGGTACATGCAGCTTGATCGTATACTAGTTTTATTCACAAGATATTCTTCATACTGATATTAAATCTCACTGGCTTGAACTATATATGTTGTAACAGATATTCCCCATCAATATTAAGGGAGCAGCTGGAAGTTTGGTGAATCTAATACATTGGTTTGGAGCATGGGCAGTGTCTTACACTTTCAACTTTTTGATGGATTGGAGCCCTTCAGGTGACTAGGTTTCTGGTGTCACTAGATATCAAAATGTGCCTAATTGATAAAATGTAAAGGCAGAAAAATAACAGCTGTTTCTTTTTCAGGTACCTTTTTTCTCTATTCAGGAGTTTGTGCAGCTTCTGTCCTTTTTGTGGCCAAGGTTGTGCCAGAAACCAAGGGAAGAGCTCTGGAAGAAATACAGGCCTCCATGAATTCTTGAAGCAGAAGAGTTAATTCGGTCATGTTACAACATTATTTTAGGCAGCGGTTTACTAGTTTCAATTGCAAATCGAACTAATGAGCAGCAACATTATTTTCCCTTTTGTATTTTAAGTAGACAAATGGTTCAGCTAAATATATCAGTGTTGCAAACTTGATTGCCAAGACATGCACGAGACGAGATAGCATCCTGATGACAACTACTGCTTATACTGTACTTTGTTAAAGCCTGAAAGTAAGGACAAGCCCGTCCTTCCCAAATAAGCTGGTTCAGCTTAAAAATGGGCTTGTAAGTTTCTTTTGCTAACAACCCATCCCTTCTAGCAAACTCTGGCCAACTAAATCCACTATTTGAGCCAAGCCCAGTCAGTGCCTTGATTATACTCCCCTTGTTACTTGTTAGAGAAATTTACAAAGCCCAGAGTGGAGAGTTCATTAGTTAGCAAACTGACCCAGTTTTGGAGAGTTGAAGAATTATAAAAGGGCAAGCCTTGCTGAGGGTTGGGGGGAGAGACAAGTCAACAACCACAAAGGGAGGTTTCTGGAGTTGGTTAAAAGGCAAGCTAATTAATCATATACCAGGAAAGTAGAACTAAGCTTGTCAGTTGGGCTTAATTGAAGTAATAAAGAGTTAAGTGTAATTTGAGTAGAGATATTAGATTGGTATGGTAGTGTTTTTTTGTTTTATAATAAAATTGGACTGAACTTGTATGATTAAGCATTGGAGTCTCAAAAAAGCAGTGCTTGTGTGCAAACTAATTTCATCAGTACATTCTGGGATCCAAGAATATGTTCATTCAACAATGGCAAATACTTTCAAAGAACAAATGAAGCCATTATTTGATATCAACATTCAATTTCCTTTCAAATCAATATGTTATATGTGCGCGTACTCTAATCTATAGACCCATCTCTACCATAAAAAAGAAAAAGAAAAAAAAACATATCATCACTCTTTCATAATCAAAATATAACATCATCAACGACACGACATTTCTGTCAAAGACAAATGTCACAAACTTACAACCCCGAACTACAAATACATGCACGCCTATCATTCCAAGTTCAGCTGATCGTTCCTTCACTTCCTTTCAACAGTCGACGCAGAAACTTAACTATTCACAAGTCCTTTCAAGTTTCAATCACTAAGAAACACATGTTTCACTCTTTACAGACTTATTTCAGTTTCACACCCCCCCAAACATTTAAAAGAACAACAACAGTACTGGGTCAGTGATTAATAAATTTTAATGGCTACTGGGGAGACGGTCTCCCCTAAGACATCTTGTAAACGTGCTCACACCCAGTGTTGTCACCGCAGGGAACCGCATAATGGCAAAGCCATGGGTTTTTTTTCTTCTTGTTAATTTCTATTCCATGTTTCTTCTGATTATCTCCTTCACTGCTGTCACCACTGCTTTCAATCATCATTTTCTTTTGCCTCACTATATTAAATTTGGAGTTAGTCGCTTATGATCCCAATTAATTAATGCTTGATAACATGTACTCTGACTCCATCCATTTAATCCATTAAATACTATATATCCTATTATCCATATATATAATCCAATGGGACCGAACCATGGAATGCTTTTTCCACTGTCACATTTCTCTAAGTGGAGGGTTTGTTTTTTTCCCTCTTGTAATCAAATACTCATTAGTTTTTTTTTTCTTTTTGCTGATGAATAATCGGGATTGAAATAAACACATTCTCAAACTATATTGAGTGTATTTATTCTGGGGTTAAGCAAAAATTAATCAAAAGCTTTCAACATGTAATATGTTATAAGTAGACTAAATCATAATATACCTACTACTCATCATTGACTTCGGAAATGCATTAAGATATAGTATAATTAGTCGTTGCACCTTGATTTAAACAACAATTTGAATACCCATGAAATACTAAAGAAACCAAGGAATAAGAAAGAAAACAGAAATAAGAAATGGCTAAGCCCTGGATTCTACGAAGTTTAGAGCAATATGTTTTTTTTTTTTTTTGTTTTTTAATTTTGAAATAAGAGGAATCCGGCTTCTAAAACAAAGAATATTTGCATATATTACTGAATCAAATACTTAAATAAATATTTTTTTAATGAATGAAAAACATAAAAAATAAATTAATTTATTGACGTGTTTACTTCATCTTTTGAAAAAAATATATAATTGGTATTTATATTAATGAATGAATTAATGTTTATTTGTAAATAAAAATTTTAATTACATTGAATGAATTTTATTAAAAAATTGTTTTTAATTCTTTTTTTAGTTAGTATTGAATATTTTAAAAATTAATATTAAAAAATTTAATTATAAATAAATAATTATATTTTTATCATAATTATTTTAAAAATAAATATCCATGTGCAACTCATGTAACAATAAATATTATTATTTCAATATATATGTTTAATTAAACCATAATTAAAAAAAGGAAAAATAATGAGAAAGGGAAAAAGAGAGAGAATAAAGCCAATGGATTCGTTCTTATCATTTAGATTTAAGTACTGCATCAGCAAGGCTACGGAAAAAGGGCGGTGGCTCCTCATCAACACGTAGCTAAACAGGCCTGTTTTTTCTCGTCCACCACCACGGAAAATGACGGGAAATTATGCAGAATTTGACTTTGTGAAACGATAAAAACACAATTGCATGACCTCGCCTTAATCTTCAACAAATGCATATCTCAGCTTTATTAGCGACAAAAACCAAAGGGTTTTCTGACTGTCCAATCACGCACGTACCCAAACTTACGATCCCACTCAGGCCAATTCATGCATAGCTGACTCCTTCCAACAAACAAATCATCATCCCCTCCGTTCATGCCAAAAGAAAATCAACGGAGTATTATCCACGTCTTTTATGTGTGCAATCAGATTAAAAGTTGGTACAATGATAAAATGTTTAACCTGTTGGTATATAACTTTTCTAAACAGTTTTAGGTTTTGAGTACAAGATACTATACTATAGTATTAAATAAATTAGAAATTTTTGTGTTTTAATTAGTATTAAAAAGAGAGAGAGAGAGAGAGAGAGAGTGGGTATATTCTTAACCTAACCAATATAACTTTTTTAAAAAAAAATTATGGGCTTGTTAGATTTTGAGGCTAGATTCATTCGTTCAGCTTTTATTTATGCAAATAGAATTCAATGTACAGTACTTTTTATTATTGTTTCTTTAATAACGAAAAAGGATAAACACTTTGATCAAAGCTGATTGTGAGGCATGTGAAAGCTTGTTTTTATTCAAAAAAAATTCTAAAAGGAGAATAACCTAGTCACTCCAAAGACCAAACACATACAATGTACATAGTTAGGTAATGTTTTTTTGTTTTTTTCTTAATGCCAGAAGAAACATAATCTTCCAAAGCCTTCATCACATTCATTGTACATTGTTTGTCTTCGATACCCCAAAATTTTTTTCCCCACTTGGAAGTTGCTTCGTTATCATCTAGTGGAGGTAAAAGGAGGGGAAATTCCAAAACGACAAAGGGTTTTTTTCTTTCTTTTTTTAGGGGGGTGGGGTTTAGGTGTAATTAGATGAAAAGATAGTCTTTTCAGTATATGAATCATTAAAACTTGGTATGCAACCTGTGACTTGGGAGACACTTGGAAGTCGCTGATCTCTCCTTTACTTTTTATTTTTTTTTTCACAATACGAAAAGTTTAGCAAATCAACTAGCAGATTGGGTTGAAGAAAATGAGGATAAAGGACAATTTGTTTTTATTTTTATAAAGTTGTAGTAGTATTGATTATCAGTCGTACTAGAAATTTGGCCTCATTAGTGTTGTTGGGATTAAAATGTGAACAAAGATTAGTAATAGGTTCATACAGGTCCTCGTGCTATTATTGTTCTTACCTTCGTAATTTCTAAACCTTGTTGGAAACTAGCGCCTGGAATTTCAATGGGCGAAAAGATGGTTTGGGTTTTCAACAGGCGGCAGGCCTGCCTGCTACTCTTTTCAGATTTCTCTAGACTGCCGCTTGTTAACAGGAGTTCCGTATGTTTAACAAGTGTCAAGCTGTATGCAAAACGAGTCATACTTTCTACTAATTGTTTTATGTATAGTTTTAATGCATTCATTGACATTAGCTTATAGTTAACTACGATTATCTTTTGGGAGTCAAAGACCTGTAGATTAGCGTCGAACAAGGAGGGAACAGTCTTATCTTGTTGCAAAGTTAAACTGAAAATTTCCTATTCAATCTATTAACCAAGATTCAAATTTCAAAGCATAGGGTCTTAAATTGAAATGGGTTTCTTTCATATATTTGCTTTGGAGATTGTTTTTAGCTCTGCTTGTTTCTTTGTCTCGGTTTGAGCAGGTTATTTTTCCTCCCCTGCTCTATTGTTTGTCCTTTTGTTTCCTGCTCATTTTAGCGGTTTTCTCGTTTGAAGCATAAGATATCCTTATTGTTTTTAGTTGAATGAGAATGCAAATGACAAACCCAAAAAAAAAAGAAGAAGTTAAAATCTTAATTGAACTATTTATTCCTCTTAAAAATGGGGTTTTAGTGACGGTTAACAAATTGGTTTTTGCACGTAAAAACAAAGAAACTGTCCCTATTAAGATTTGTACACTACGCCCATGACTAAAACATGGCATAGGTGTCAAAACTGTCAATAACTTTAGATGCAAACTCAACATTTAATGGAGATTAAAAAAACAAAAAGAAAGGAAAACAGTAGCCCCTGGTGTAATCTATTCGTCGTAGGAAAATAGTAGGTGATAAAGGAAAAAGAAATTGCCAGACTTCTATCAATCAACAAGAAAAATGTGATGATGTATGTGTTGATGTTAGACGGGAGGGCAGCCAGACTTTCAGAGGCAGCCAGCCAACGTCATAAACAGAGGATATACATTAGATTAATATACATAACGTGTTCAACATCCCTTCTGGAGTTCTTACTGTGGATAATTTTTTTTCTTTTTTCTTTTTCCTGTTTTTGTTTGGGGGTGTGTGTGTGTGTGTGTGTAAGTGTTTGGGGGAGATGGGCAGAAGCAGCCAAAAGCTGTTCCTAGTTGTTGACCTAACGCAGAAGCAGCCAAAACCGAGGTGGGCCGCACCTTAAATTGCTTTGGACCAAAAAACAAACAAAATAAAAGCCCTCAATCCAAAAGATAACGAAGATAAATACGACTACTACACTTTGTATATAGCTAAAACGACGATAGAGAGCGACACGTAGTCTAAAGCTAGAGAAGAAAAAGAATATTAATTACTTTGCTACTAAAATAATTAAAAGGAGGAAAGAAGTAGAGAAGCGGAGAAAAAGAGAAACGAGCAATTGTAAAGCAACACGGCAGTTTTTGTTTGGTGTGGGGTGTGCGTGGCACATGCTTAGCCACCTTCATATACGACAACAACTCTTCCTACTGTCTCCTATCTTCTTTTTTTTTCTTATTTCTTTTTCTTCCATATCATATTAAAGCATAAATGTGGGAAATTACTTTCCATTTATTTATTAGACTATCAAGATATTTCGAGAAGAAATCAAAGGCATTGAATATAGCATATGGTTGTTACTAGTTGGATTATATCGACTTATTTTGTAAGTTTCGTAAAGATTGAAGAAGATACAAGTATTTTCTTGAGTACACATATATCATAAAATTGCATGTATGAGATTGTTTTTAACATGCACTATCATACCTCTTATGTTGGACTTTTGACTATTTTGGCTTTGATTTGTCATCCCATCATCACCATCAATATTTAAAATCAATATTGTTGATTATAAACAAACTTTGGGTTATTCCTTTTTATATTGGCAAGAGACAAGGTCAAGGCAAGAAGAAAAAAGAAATAAAAGGTTCGATGGTTGGATTGGAAAAGATGGAGAGGAATAAAAGGAAATCTAAGGCATATCGGCAATTGGGGAGGGAGAAAGTTTGGTATTCAAATCCAAAGAATCTTAGGAATACTATATTTGTTAGACTTTTCCCATCAAGGGAAAACAAATTAACCAATGGTCCCGATTGGCTTTAAGTACAAATAAGCATGTCTGCAATAAAGTACCCGGCGTTTTCTTTCTTGCTTGTTTTGTCAACTTTTTTTTTTTTAGCTCCCGACATCATAGCTTGGATCTTTTCATCAAACAAAACCAACGGCGGAGATTCACCGGTAGGACCGACCTCATATGTCACAGGAAAAATCTATCAATCAACCCCAAAAGCAGGCTGAAACGAGAGCACGTGGCGATCCCAGAGAGCTTATTTCCCGTCATGGGGTCTCGAACCGGTTAGGGGTCCCACCTCAGAGTGTGTTTTATTTCCCCCTTCTTTGATCATCGTATCAACTTGTTGTGAGAATGAGACCTTTGAGGGTTGAGGAAGTGTGTTCACGTGGGGCCCTTCAAATAATGGGAGCCCCCACGGGATGCCACGTGTCCGTATCCCACGATTGATAGATATACACGCTCCCATGGAATACGACAAAATCCAAAGCCCACACAAGATGACCCCAGAAAGCAGAAACCCCCAAAAACAAAAAAAAGGGAAAATTCAAAAAAGAAAAAGCCTTCCCCCCCCCCCCCCCCCCCCGGATCTGACAAAAAACATGCCGTCACGCGCTTTCCGCTACCAGACAAAACACGTCGTCCTCAGTGGCTGTTTCGTGGTTTTGATTGGGATGGGGAGGGTAGCTTCGGGATTTCTCGCGGGGGTTTTGGGCAAAAGAGTCGAGACGGAACCCTTTGTCGCCACGTGCCTTGGCGTCGGCCGCACGCAGGAAACTCTTGTCTCCTTCTTTTCATTTGTTTTTAGCGAAAATTTCTGTTCAGTACAGCTATTGCCAGGGCTAGGTTTTGGCTATTTCCAGAAACTGTCTGAAGTAGTACTTTCCCTTCATATTTTCTTTTTCTTTTTTAATATTTTCCTTCAAAATATTGGTCCGAACCTATCCTATCGTCCAAGTTTCAAGTACAAATATTTATGGAAAAAGGAATATTACGGCACCATGAAATCACTCCCTTTCTTTTTCCCTTAAAAATAATAGAAATTATATCATTTTATTTGGCTCTAATACTACTAACTAAAATCATTATGACATTATCATTCTTCATTTCTCTCTTTAATTTTGTTCTACTTTTAAGATGAATTAATGTATTATATTTTCAACGCAAAACTAAATTTAATAAATTTTAATATCTTCGTTACTAGTTGTTGGAGATAAAAGCACCCTTTTTAGAAAAAAAGAAAAAGAAAAAAAGAAACAGATAAAATGATTAGTCAAAAAAGATCCAAAACAAACAAAAGAGGTCTGCCAATAGCCACATCTAAAAGTTTTCAACTTTCTGATTCCCATAACATCATTAATTGAAAAAAAAAAGAAAAATGTTGGGCAGCAAATGGGAGTATAACAGAAAAAGGGGAATTTTCAATTATAAAAATTTAACAAACCCTTTAACAAGAAAAAAAACAATATTTAATTAAAAAATTTTATATATAAAGAAAAACAAAAAAAAGGAAGTTAGTTTATAGAAGAAAAGAAATGGGAAGGGACGTAGGGCCCACGTAAACAGTTTAATTCGGCCGCCCCGCTTTGTCGTCTCTTTCGTCTCCGTCCTCCTCCGTCTCCTCTCTTCCCCACCCCCCCCCCCCCCCCCCCCCCCCCCCTTTGACTCTGCCTAAACATTTCTTTCCACCCCCTCCTCTCTCTCTCTCTCTCTCTCTCTGTATATTTTATGTACTTTCTTTGTTTAACAATAACAGAGATAGATAGATAGATATATATATATCTTTGCTTTCTTTCTCTGTCTTTATTTCCTCTCTGCGGAGAAGCGTCCGAGAGTCTTTCTCTTTCTATTTCATTTTCTTTCTCTCTCTCTTTTTGTTTTCTTTGTGGCTCCTTATTTCAGAAAGGAAGTGTCTCTTCTTGTACAGAAGAAAACTCAGAACGAGGAATCAATCAAAAAGAAAAGGAGGGGAGAGACTCTTAGTACAAAGAAAAGACACCCAAGAAACCAGATAAGAGAAGAAGGGGGAGCATACACATACACCCTCTTACCTTAGTTTTAGTTGGAAGACAAAAGAAAAAGGAAAAAAAAAACGTTTGCTTTTGTTATTATGAGGCTGTCTTTGTGAAGATTAGTTTCATTTCCTTGGTGGGGTTTCTTTAAGCCTTTTCCTTTTCGTTTTCCTTCTTGGGGTTATTGAGTCTGGTTTGTTGAGCCATGGCCGGTAGCAATGAAGTCAACCTCAATGAATCCAGGGTAATTTTTTTTTCATTTTTCTTTTTTGCAGACAATTGGGGTTCATTTGGAAGCTTAAATGGTGGTTTGTTTTGTTTTTCAACAATTTTTTATTTCTAGTAAGATGATGTTATGGTGGATTTGACTTTCATTTCGAGCAAATGAAGTTACTTTCTTTCCAACTCGGGTTCCAAAGATCTGACCTTTTTTAAGGGGTGTTATTGTTGGTTTTAACTGAATTTTTGTCTAATTATGAGCTGTATTTAATGCAATTATTTGTTGAATTGTTTTGATTTTACTTTTGTTTTCTTCAAAAATGTTAATGTTGGGATTGAGTTTGTTGTCCTTATAAGTTAAAGTCTGAAATGTTCAAGAATAATTTGGTTCAAGAAAAGGTTCGAAATTTAACTTTTGATTTGAAGAATTTTGAAGTTGTATTTTGGCCCCCACTGCTTCTTTTCCATTTTTCCCCTTTTTGGTGCTAAATTTATATTCCTCGTCCCACAATTTTCTTGCTGGTCAGGGCGGTTTTCTGAATGATATTTTTCTCTGCTTTGCAATGTGATCAGTCTTTTTTTTTTTCTTTTAGTTTTCAAGTGTATGAGCCTATTATCATCGATGAGCAAACCTTCTAATTGTTTGGATTTTATGTTATTGTTTTTGCAGAGGGTTGTTCCGTTGAATACATGGGTCCTCATATCCAATTTCAAGCTAGCATACAATCTACAGCGCCGTCCAGATGGAACCTTTAACAGAGACTTATCGGAGTTCCTTGACCGCAAAGTCCCTGCCAATATCAACCCGGTTGATGGGGTTTTCTCCTTCGATCATGTTGATGGAGGCACCGGCCTTCTTAACAGGGTCTATCAGCCATCTTCTCAGAATGAGGCTCAATGGGGCATTGTGGACCTTGAAAAACCTTTGAGCACCACGGAGATCGTTCCAGTCATAGTCTTCTTCCATGGTGGAAGCTTCACTCATTCTTCTGCCAATAGTGCTATCTACGACACTTTTTGTCGCCGCGTTGTTAGCTTTTGTAAAGCCGTTGTGGTCTCTGTGAATTATCGCCGATCACCTGAACATAGATATCCTTGTGCATACGATGATGGTTGGGCTGCTCTTAAGTGGGTTAAATCAAGAACTTGGCTTCAAAGTGGGAAGGATTCTAAAGTCTATGTTTATTTGGCTGGAGATAGTTCTGGTGGAAATATAGCTCACCATGTAGCCGTGAGAGCAGCAGAAGCAGATGTTGAGGTATTAGGTAACATTCTTCTCCATCCAATGTTTGGTGGGCAGAGGAGAACAGAATCAGAAAAGAGATTGGATGGGAAGTATTTTGTCACACTGCTGGACCGTGACTGGTATTGGCGAGCTTATTTACCTGAAGGGGAAGATAGAGACCATCCGGCTTGTAATCCCTTCGGCCCTAGGGGCAAAAGCCTTAAAGGACTCAAGTTTCCCAAAAGTCTTCTTGTTGTGGCTGGTTTGGATCTAATTCAAGATTGGCAATTGGCATACGTTGAAGGGCTTAGAAGATCTGGTCAAGAAGTAAAACTTCTTTTTCTAGAGAAGGCCACAATCGGGTTCTACTTTTTGCCAAATAACGATCACTTCTATTGCCTCATGGAGGAGATAAAGAACTTCGTCACTTCTAACTGTTAATAGTCTCTACTTAACCTTAACTACAGGCAGCATACGTAACAAAGCTTGACAATTCACTCGGTTTTTTTCCCTTTCGAAGTGATGGTGTGTAGTTATAAGCTTGTGTAGTCTTATTACTTCTTACTGTATTCCCTTTTGTGGTGGTGATGGTGTTCTCACTCTGGAGATGATTTCCTTTCCTAAGGTTTTTTTAGGTGGATAAAGATTTTCTCGTGAGAAGGCCTGTTTCCAGTGGTTCCAAGGATAGGAGCTTGTTTATGGGAATCGCGCATTCAGCTGAGCCACCAGATATAGAAACTTACCCCCGTCAGCTTCCGGCCACAAATAAGGGGAAGAGAGAAGTGTAGGGGTAATGTTTGGTGGTTGATTAATTGGTTCTAGGAAATTGGTAAATCTTTAAGCACTAATTTCAGAACAAGGAATGGAATATATCCATCTTGTTATGAACTTGTATGTTATACTTGTGCTCTAGAGTTAATATAAAGATTTTGTTTTCTGTCAAACTTTGCTATCTGGCATCGAAGACCCAATGTTTGTGTTGTTTTTGTGCCTTGTGTTGCCACTTCCCTTTTTATGATGAAGCAAATCCTTAACTGAGATATTTTCCTTCTTGTTGGAAGTGATGAGATAAGCAGCAGTAGGTTTCAGATAGCAAGTGTTGTTTTTTTTTTGTGTGCTAGACAATTCTTTACTAATGGTGAAGTTCCTGGATTCATAGTGTCTCAGGGCTGTCTGATTCTACGTTTAGGGTTTGTTTCTTTTTTGGGGGGTTTTTATCTTTTATCTATCTTAAAATCCATTAGCAAGTTGGAGCCTTGAACTTGCAAGTCTGCAAACCTTAATTTGTTAAGGGATTAATACTTGTTTACCAAGTCAAAGGTTAGTGGTCAACTCTCAGACCCCTAGAAAATGAAATTATTTTCTGGCTTATGATTATCAAATAATAAATGAGTCAATTCTACCAGATTTGGCACGAAAATATAAAAACAAGTGTAGATAATACGACACCTGTGCTGTATGCTTCAATATTTTTCAACGAACAATTTGGCCAATCATTTCCACACTAATAAATACTTGTCAGATGAGAAGAAAATTCAAGCAGTTTGATAATTAGATAATTAGTAGTATACAAGGAGAGTGGTTGAGTGAATGCCATTTGGGTAGCTGTTTCCCCTTATAAGGATTTTAAATCTCACTGCAACCCCCATATGCTTTACCTCTAGTACTCGCTGTCGAAGGCCAACAACACTTAATTGTTGGGTGGTGAATACAAGCTTAGTTGTACTGTAATGAAAGCGTGAGCGAAAGGTGGAGGGTGGCCGGTGGCGTGTGGCGTGGCGGACCACATTGCACCATTAATTTGTTTGCGTCACTCTAAAGCCCAAAACCAAACCCCAACCAGTCAAAATTTCTGAACCGTAAATAAAAAAGAAATGATTGGATTATAAGTCCAAACCGTGGGTTTCGCCATCTTTCGACGTGGTTTTCTTTTTCTTTCTTTTTGATTAATTTTGTTTTTGGACATTTCTAATTGGGTTTAGGTTTGGAGTTTTGGGATTAAATTGGCCGATGCAAGAAATTTGGCTTTGTTTTTTCGATGAGTAGAAAGGAAACTCTTCAAATAGTGGTTGGGAATTTTGGAAGTACTCTAAGGGACCACTTTGAAAAACCTTTTTTAACAATAAAATATTTTATTCACACCCCCAACAAAAAAAAAAAAAAACACAAAAACCCATTTAAAATTCAGGCTGTTGGATTGCTTTAAGGGGTTTAATGGAACAGCTAAGCTTGGATAAAGACATGGAACCCTGTCTTTAATTGACTTTCTAGGCCTTTGCTTAGAATATATGCTTGGTTTGCATCAGCCAATCAACAAAATATTCACCCCCCCACTTTATTACTATTATTTTAAGTTTTGTTCTTTCACCTTTCTTTGTTTAGATTATCAACGGGTTTTATTTTTTTTTCTTTCTTTCTCTTCATTGTCTTATTATGAAGCTGTCCCATTGTAAATTAGCTGTTTATGTCTTTGGAAAAATATTCTGTAATAACGACACGGTGGAGTCATTGTCAAACATATTGCCTTTTTTATTTAATCACCACGATTAGGGACAAAATCCTTAATCTACTTGGTCAGTTGCCTCACTGTTCTGCTTTAATTTGGATTTTCTTCTTCTTCTTTTTTTTTTTTAATTTTATTTTATCTTTCTTTCTGGACGGTCATTGTTTGCCGACTTGAGGCTGTGCCCCCATTCACACCAACCTTGTTTCTTCTTTACCATCCCACCCCACCCCACCCCAAACTCATTTCTTTTGTATTTTTCAGCCTCTCACTAAGATCTAATTAAGTTGACTGCTCTCAGACGACCATTCTGCTGCATCCCAAATCTTAAATCTATCATTCATTTCATCATTTAACACGTTGGGAAATTTTAATTATGTTACACCTGCATATATCATACCGTCTATGTTAGAATTATTGCTCTGATAATGAATGTAGGAACGTTAAAAAATAGGTTGTAAATAGTAATCTGTCAAACCATTTGAGAGATAGAGAGAGAGAAAAAAAAAAAAAAAAAAGCATCGGTAGTGGACAAGAACGAGAAAAAACCAAGAAAGGCTGACAAGAATAGATAAGCCCGAAAAGGAAAATGGAAAAGATTGGGAAAAGAAATTAAAACACGTGGTGGAAAAAATATGATGTGAAATTGAAAGGATAACAGCCCCTTGGAAAAAACAACATAAAAAAAAATAAAGTAGAAAAATCTTAAGCTTGAAGTTTCTACAAGTTGCTGTGGAGGGTAAAGGCAAAGGGTGAATTCCAGTGTTTGGCGGTGTAACTTTATATGTAATAATCATTGTCCAACTCCGGAAACAGACATGATAAAGGGAAATATCAAGGTCTTTCTTCGATCAAACTCCATTTTCTTTTATGGCATTCTAAATTTGTAAGGAATAGAATAGAACATTCCCCTCTCCTCTAGAAAAAGCTCAAAAATATTTGGAGGGTAAAAGGTTTGTTTTTCATGAAATGGAGTTGGCTGGCTTCACATGCAAAACTTGAATTGAAAGTGTCCAGAAGAAGAGAAGAGCTTTTTCTTTATCTTTTCTTTTTTATTTTCTTGTGCATGGAGAAAATAAGACAGGTGGGGAAGAATAAAAGAGAGAAGAAAAGATTACATCAATCCAACAAACATGAAAGACAAAAGCATTAACAAAGAAGTTTGTTTTTACGTGGTTAAGTCAAGCAATAGTGGGTTTGCTCTTTGCTCTTTGCTTTTGGCTTTTTTTTTTTTTTTTTAATGGGTGGGGTCCTCTCTCAAAGCCCACTATCCCAGTATCTTCATACCAATAACCTTCCACTGTTAAGCAATTATTTGATATTTATTAGTTCTGGGATGGGTTTTGAACAGGAAAATTAGTGAAAAAACCACTGAGTAGAAGAATATTACAAGGAAAAAAACATAAGGAATATGTATGAGGGAAATGAATGTGGAAGCAACACTTTGGCAGGGCAGTGGGGTATCAGCCTGTTTCTTCCTTGTCAAACATGTTTCCGCATGTTCCCGCATTGTCACAGTACAGTTTTTCAGTTTTGTTCTCAGCTTTGCTTCCGACGTGGTTCAACCGAATATCGAGTAATGTGTGTTTTCTCACCAGGGGGTGTAAAATTCTGGGAGGCAAAATGGGGTTAATACCAAGGAATGTGCTTCCCTAAAGTAGGAAACGTATTAGCGGTAAATATTTTTTTTACAGCTGCTGCTGCCGCCACGGCCCGCAGATGAAATTTGATGAATCCGGGGGGACGTTAACTGGTTTTCCCAAGAGTGGACAGTCATTCGACAGCAACACTGGATCCAATTGTACGGACGTCCCAAGCTCTTCCCATTTCTATAGACTCAATGAAGTGTGTTTTTTAGTTTGGTCAGTGAAATTATTGACGCATTTGCAACGCAAGTTGTACAGAAAATATTTGGGCTGTTAAACCAGTTAAATCACAAAACCCAAATCCATCAAGACATGGCCTGGTGCCAATAAGGTAAGAGGCAAAAGCTTGGGCCCCAATCCATAAAACTACTCTACATTGCATCACTTAAGGGCTGAGGCTTGTTCTTTATTTCAGAAACAAGAACGAATTAAGCAGAGTTCGGGTGAACTAGTAACACTTAAACTCATGCATTTAACCCTATGTCATATCTTAAAGAAAAATTTATGTGAAACCATACCACTGAAAATTATTATACTATGATTATAAAATTTCAACTCTTCATGACTGTAAATATATTTGAACTTCATATAACCCACACGAATGTTCACATTTTTGGTGGTTCAGAGTCAACACTTCACATTTTATAGCAAGAAGTTGTTAGTAATGTGAACCTAGCTCTGCTGCCAACCTTGGGTCATTAAGAAGTTGAGAATGAACTCACCAGGTTATCACTATTTAATAACATGATGTAGTAAAAATATGACACTCATCAAAATGAGAATATTATTAACACTTCGGGTGGCTAACCCTCTTAAGTAAATTAATTAAAAAAAATTATAGATTGGCCTTTGGTTCCACATATTTATAAGAAGTTACAGCAATACAACTCTCATTTGAATGCCAAAGAACCCTGCATCTCGGCCAAGCTTGAAAGTTCCAGAATCGCTAGAAGTAAAAATAGCAAAACTGGGGTTGTACCCCAAAATCTTAATGCTTGCTGTGCATAACAGTACAATACTTTTACACCCTAACATTTAGAAACAGCTCTGGTGTTTGAGAAAACTAACAGAGAACAAAGCTACGCTACTCTATTAAACTAAGATCATCAATTCAATATGTACTGAATTATGAATGCCATGATTGAACCTTAGATGTCACCTTCAGCTCTCTTTCTCATAGATGACGAGTTCTAGCCAATCTCTTGCTAGAATCAAATTGCCAAAACATTGTCTCTCCTTGCATTTGAGGAAAAAATTATTTCTACAGTTCTATAAAACTTAATCAAGTTTGTCAGATGGCAGGAAGCAAGCAGCAAGAAAACACACAATCCTGAATGTCCTAATGAATTTTATTCCTTCTCTTGGCAATCAGCTTATAAAGGGTAGTCTCAGTCCATCAAACAATGTAGCACTTTCTGCAATTACATAGATAGCCCGTCAATCACAGTATATAACCACAAGGCATAAGAATAAAAACAAAGAAAACTGAATATCTTCATTTAGTTTGAAGAATGAGCAATTATTCAACTCAACATGAGGGCCTCTGAAAAAATGCAGAATTTTAAATTCTAATCATAATATTAAAAAAATACCCAAATTAATGTAGCATTTTTTTTATCAATAAGTTAATCTAGTGTTTCAGAATTATTTTCAAGTAGCATCTTGCTGGGGTAAATAGAGTCAGAATGATTATCAGACTGCATCTAATCCCCTAAAAAGTTAATTAATCTTTCATTGACATGAAAAAATAAGTTCTCGAAATTGTGATTATGCTAAGGAATTTAGCAAATGAAATTAAGTTTCACCATTTATGTATTCTTATGGCTCAAGAAAATGCATGATCAACTCTGCCCCCTTTTCTTTTCAATTCATAATAAAGATACCACCAGCCAGGTGAAGGTAGTATAAATTGGAGGACAGGGAGGCAATAACCTGCTAGATCACAGGAAATTATCTGTTCGCATAAAACAAACTATTAATTACTTAGGGTTCTAGGTATCCAGCAATTTTTGGAATAACTAATGTTACCTAAATGTAGGCATTATTCAGGGCACTCCCAGATGCTCCATCAATTACTGAAAGGCAGGTGTTAAAGGTTTAGACATGTAGGATCTCCTTATAGTTGAAGGTGACAATTCATACTCTTTTTTCAATCCAACTGGGTAAGATAAAGCCCACTATGGTCTGCTGGCCTACAGGCAGGATATACTGATAGTTACTGCATAAAAGAGATTATAAGCAATGAGGAACATCTCAGTAGAGAGTGAAACCTTGAATATAGTCACAGCAAACAAGGAGTCCGATTCCAGTTATAGTCTCCTATAGCCTTCTCCTCAAGTCATTCTTAAAATCTGGTAACTCTACCAGAACTTAAATTCTCCTAAATTAGTCATAAAGCTGGTGGACCAATTACATATCTGATCCTTTCATAGCCCACCAGCTCTGACTGGTTTCCAATCTCCTTGGAGCTTCTATTGCTGTTTACCTTAATCTAGACAAACTACCATAAAGTTTAGATATTAGGCTTGACGAAAATGTCTAGCGAGTGCAAACATAAAGTCTCTTTTGGACCAACTAATGATTGTTCTTAAGATTAAAAATAGTTTCACAACATCCATAAAGACTATTGTAACAGCTGAATTATACAACAGAAATTGGAGGTAAGAGCTCAATAGGTGCAAGCAGAGGATGGCTCATTTACGCAATGTATCATTTCCTAGTAGCAACAATTCATAAAACGCCAATCAATTGGAAGAGGAAGAAGGAAAACTGAAGGCTACAGAGCAATTGCATGGAGATATGACTATCTACATTAAATATTTATAATATTTATTCATAAAAGAAGTCAGGGAAGGTGGGAGAAAAAGGGATCAATAATACCAACGTAATTTGTCATTGTAACTAGGTGAGTGAATGAGTCAAACTACTCATGAATTTCTTGGGTTTGACTCAATGAATACTCGAATTCGACTCATTCACTGTCAAGCCAAGCTCAAGCTTGAGCCAAGCACTGTATTGACTCAGCATCGGCTCAAATTCACCCCTAATTGTAAGTTAATATTCAGACCAATGATTATATAAACACATTTCAATCAAGAACTACATCAAGCCAAGATGTGTACCTATGAGTAATTTGAAATCTCTATTAAGTGTTATGATCGTGATGAACCAGAAATGCTGATTGGCTAAATGTTTCTTGCAACTTCTGCTGGTGTATTGCTGCACAAAAGGTTTATGATGCATATGTGTCCAAAGGAATCCCATAGCCGCGTTTGCACATCAATCCCACTACTTGCTCAACCTTGTGTCTTTTACCACACATTGAGTATGCCTTGTACAATATCCAAAATGTCTTCTTCGTGTAATCCATGTTGAAATTATCCATCTCATTAAGGACATTCTCCATTTCTTCCAAGCGCTTCTGTGATCCATACATGACCATTTTGCAGTGATACAAAGACCTGCAGATTCTCCATCCAGCACATTCTGCGCGCTTTACAAAATTTGCCAGTTTGTCCACAGCATTGTATCGGAAATAAGCTGCAATAATGCAACGCATCAAGCGAAGTGTAAGGACAGAGGTCTTGTGCTCAAAGGCCTCATTAATCGAGTTATCCATACTCTCTAAACAATTCTCCTGAGCATAAAGTCTAATCATCAACAAATTCAACCAAGGCCTGTATTCATTTTCTGGAATTAGCCTTAATAGTTCCTTAATCCTTTTAGTCCTACCCTTGACAGAACTCTTACAATATGCACATATCATGGCTCTAATCAATGGGATTTCCTTGTCATCAACGTGATGCTTTATCATTTGGTATGTCCTTTCCATCTGCTCCAATTTCCCCGAGTGTGCATATCCTCGAAGCATCAGCATGTGAGTTTTAATATCTGGCTTAACCGGTCCAGCCTTCATCATATGAAAAGTTCTTTCCATGCTATCCCACATCCAAGCAGTCAAATATGCAGCAATTAAATTGTTATAGGTATTTAAATTAGGGGAAAGATCTAAATTTTTTATCTCCTGGAATGTTGCCTCCATGTGATCTATCAGCATCAAACGACCAAAGACTGATATAAGAATGTTGTATGTTACAATTGAAGGACTACAATCTGGTTCCCTTTTAAAATCCCGAAACACTAATTGACATTTCTCAGCAAGACCACTGTACATATAGGCACTCATTAATGCATTGTAAGTAGACGTAGACTTGAGTTGCTTATTAGCAGCCTCAGCAAAGAGCTCAACTGCAAGATCTACATTCCTAATCCTACCAGCAATGACGATACCACTAGCATACTCTTCCTCCGTCATGGGATAGCCTTGCTCTGCCTTTTTTCTCCTCCAATTAAACACCTGAAGAAACAGTCTAATATGAAAACAAAATCCAATGTATATCAATGTCTACGATGCAGCTCTGAAACACTCCTAACAAAGCATTTAAACAAAACCCCAC
Source organism: Theobroma cacao (assembly GCF_053813885.1). Classification (NCBI taxonomy): domain Eukaryota; kingdom Viridiplantae; phylum Streptophyta; class Magnoliopsida; order Malvales; family Malvaceae; genus Theobroma; species Theobroma cacao. Next base: position 35,731,493 of record NC_142639.1, on the reverse strand, counting down.
TAATAAAAAAACCCAGAAAACATAAACCTAAATAAATTCCATCGTAAATTGAAACAAAGAGTCTTGTAAAAAAGGGGAAAATAGAAATACATACCTCCAAGGCCAAATTACCCGAAGAATACAACTTTTTCAATAGCTCTAGAAAAGCAGAGTCATGGAAATTTTTGGTACGTAAAGCAGGGTAATGTTTACAACTCCCAAGTAACCAATCACCTTTCTCCTCCAACGCCTTGTTCACTTCCTCTAAACAATCAACACTTTTTACCAATTCATCTCTGAACAGAATCACTTTCCGGAACAGATCCTCTCTAGCTTTGGGTTGGGGCTCCGCCTGAGAAAGCTTTTCAATGAACAAGCTGATGATGTTGCTGGGAATCGCCGTTGGCAGCGGAGGTTGGTTTGTTCGGGCACCAAGGTCACCATAAAATCTGAAAAGAGAGAAATTCGGAAAAGTAAATAAAAGAGGGGATGCAGTTTTGGGTTTTGACGGGTGCCTGTGGAGATTTAATAGCAGCTCTGATTGGGCTGCTGCCTCGGAGATTTTGAACACACGCTTCATTGTGATTGTAATCGGGACATTGTTTGTTCAGGGTTCAAGGAGGGTTTTACCGAATGGGGGAAGATTCTTTGATAGAAACCGATGGGGGGCGGGGCAAAGGCTGAGGATTTGATGGTGACTTAGGAGCGCCGAGTCAAACCGGAACTCCTAGAATCTCACTTACCCTGGCTAGTGATTGGAGGAACCGGGTTGGGTCGGATGGCGGTGCCCGTGAAACAAACCAAGCCGTACATATAATCTTCAAGAGTTTCTATTGGCCTTGGGTTAAACCTGCTTCACTGCAGTGACAATTGACAAAGCGGGGTGAAAGTATGAACAAATTCGGGTTAAACCCCAGCCAATCTCAAACCTGTTCACTTCTGTCTTGTTAATACGGCCATGAGTAGTTAATGTTTATTCACGTGACTGTGTTTCTAAATTATAATCTTATCTTAGCCTAAATCCATGCTGCATGAAATAATTATATCACATTAATTTGGAACCGATAAGGTTTTTTTTTTCATAAACTTTTTATTAATAATTTTAAAAATCCATTGATGAATGTTTATATACACTTATTAAATATTTTTTATTTTAAGAATTTTTTAACATTTAATACATTATTTTCATCAAATTCAAAGAATATATAATATGTTAATTATAAATTTTTTTTTATAAATATAACCTTAACAAATGTTTACCAATACTTTTTAATATTTGAAAATGAGTTTTGAGACACATTTTTAAATTATTATGATAATTTTTTTAATATATTGATATGTATTAAATTAATTGTTAATTATTATAATTAATATAAAAAATATTGTTATAAATATGACTAATTGTTGAGTAATTGGATCATTTGTAATTTCATGTGTACATGAAGTTGTCTAGAGGTGAAAAAAATTATATGATCATATTAATATTGTGATATCTTAATATGCAGCTGTAAATATTATGTGATATAAAATGATAAATAATAATTTAATTAATAATAATTGATGATTTGTTAATTATAAATTTTTATTTAATTTAAAATAAAAAATTAATTAAATAAAATAAAAATAAATATTTATTTAAATTTTTAAAAAATAATTTATGATTTTTGTAGGTATTAGCTATCTGCTGATTTTTCAGTATGACACTCGTTAGTTGTTAGTAAGAAGGAAAGTAGACGTACCGTTTGAGGAAACACAAGAAGAACACGTGTCAAGATTTAAGCGATTAGGTGTGCTTATTGCGCCCACTCAAATCATGGACAAACCCGAGTCATCACCCAGACAATAGTTTTTCCCAAAAATTGAAAACAGTAAAAAGAAAGAAAGAAAATCCATAGTATAACATTACCGGCAAGCTTCTAATCTGACTGAATCCCAGCAGCATCCAAAGACTCCAAAACCTCGCAACGTAACAAACAGGTGTGCGTCAGTTCATTGTTATACACTTTCCAACTATTAAGTTTTCTTTTGCTTTTAATACTTTTTGTAAATTATCTTTTACTATGCAGTTTTTCTTGTTAGTTGTTACTAATGTTCAAGTAAGTTGGGTTTTCTTTTTGTTTGACAATACAAGCTCCTGATGCTGCTCTTTTTTTTTTTTGTATGGTATGTATTTTGGACTGTGCATTTTTGTGTGTTCAAGTTTTACTTGTCCGTTGCTTTCGACATGTTTTTGCAATGATTCAATTGGACTTGGCGGTAACTGTAACAGATTCTGAGTAACTAAAGACGAAAGTTTGCCTTTTCCCGCGTGTTGGGAACTGGGGTTGGTTTAATTTCACGTTTTGTCGCTCATTTTAAGGTGGTGGACTATATAAAGATGGGGTTTTAGCCATGATTCTAACTAAAATCAAATGCTTTTCATTATTTTGGATTTTTTACTTTTTTTTTGGGTGTAAAAAGTGACTTAAATTGGTAAAATTGTGCTGAAATTCATTGTCTTGACTATCGAACATGTGTTTGTTTGTCTATTACAAATCCCCTTTTTGTTCTTTTTTTTCCCCCAAAACTCTTCATATACCCAATTTCTATCTGTTTTTCTTTTTTCAGGTTTGACATGTTAAGAACCCAAAAAAAAATCATTTTGCATGAAGGTTTAACAGATATGTATATGCGTTAGTCATACCAGAATATCGGCTGTGCTTTTATATTAAATATGTTTGTTTCAGCCAGTGGGGTTGACATTGATGAAATGGGGTACGCCATGAGTAGGCTGGAGATAGAATCTGAGTTGTTTGATGGTAGTAAGGTCACCAATGAAGCTGGTAGCAGTACTAGGTCCAACAAACCATTGCATAATGTAGACCACGAGATTGCCCAGCTTACAAACCTCAGATCAGGGCCTCATGAACGACTACGTCAACTCATGCCGGGAAAGCAGCAATTACCTGTTTCCCCAGTGAAGATGTTGGCAGGTCGAGAAGGTAATTATTCAGGAAGAGGAAGATTCTCTTCGGCAGATCGTTGTCATATGCTTAGCAGATATTTGCCAGTAAATGGTCCTTGGCTTGTGGACCAGATGACCAGCCGGGCCTATGTTTCTCAATTTTCGGCTGATGGTTCTCTATTTGTTGCTGGCTTTCAGGTATTTGTTCATCATCTTATATTTGAGTGAGATTGACTTGGCATGGAATTGATTGGATTATTGTTAATAATACTTTTGATTTAATTTGATTGTGAATTGTTTGGTTTCAGGGAAGCGATATTAGAATATACAATGTGGATAGAGGCTGGAAAGTTCAGAAGAACATTCTTGCCAAAAGTTTGCGTTGGACAGTTACTGACACATCCCTTTCTCCAGATCAGCGCTATCTTGTGAGTTCATACTAGATATAGTTAATTATATTTGCATGTAAGAGATAGCTTGATGATTTTGAATTGCGTCTCTTTTACTCATTCTTGTTAACAATTTGTGATGCTAAGGGAGTTTATTGCTGGAATGAACTCCCCCTATCTAGTTTTAACATTTAATCAGTGTCTTTCAACTTGAATTTTTTGAAAACTACTATATTTTGCTGGAATGAACTCCCCCTATCTAGTTTTAACATTTAGTCAGTGTCTTCCAACTTGAATTTTTTGAAAACTACTATATTTGACATATCTTTTGTAAGGGAAATTCTACTTCTACAAGACGGGATATGATGAAGTAAATTATGAAAAGCTTCACTGTGGCTAAGATAACTCATTTCAAGCGCTAAATGGATTAAAATCATCCCATTTAGAGTCCTCCTATGCTTACATTTTTGAGGATTTTAATAGCACTTTAGGTCTTACAAGGATTCATGGTAATAAAATATAGCAGATAGCTTTTGAGTTCCAAGATTATTAGTGCTAGCATCACACAGCACACCATGGTCTCACTCTAAATGCGACATGACAGATCAATACCAGATAGAACTTTATTCTCTGGTGTCCTGTTCCTTGTTTTGTGTTCTAAAATGTGAACTATAGTTGTACATGAACTGATGCAGAAGAATGAATCCAATGCCTGCACAGAGCTTTTAGTCAACAAATAGATTTGTCTGCACATCTGTTTATGGACCTTTGCATGCCTTCGTCACCTGGTCATCTGTCTGCTTTAATGTCCTAGTTTTTTTTATAATGTTTTAATGTATTGATAACTAGGTTGGTGGTGTATGTTAACCCAGACTATTCTTTTTCCTTTACTGACCTAAAGTGGACCTACAAGTATAAATAGTGGGGAAGATTAAAAGCTAGATGAAAGATGGAAAATTTTCGTAAATTGAAATAGCAATCATCATTATTCAAGCAAATTATTTTCTGATGATATATGAATACAGAATTAAGGACATTAGCTTGGATTAGTTTCTTTCAAGCTCCAATATAGAATGAATGCTTTGGTATATTTGGATTTTTATTTGTTTGATCACACTACTTTTACGTTTTTATTGTTGCTTTTGTTACTCTGTAATATAATTTGCATTAGCGGAGTCCAGGTTCGTTTTGAATGGCCTTAAATATCATGTTTGTTGCAGGTATCTTAATCAAATTTATATTCTTTGTTGCAGGTTTATGCCAGCATGTCACCTATAGTCCACATTGTTAATGTTGGGTCTGCTACCACAGAATCCCTCTCAAAAATCACGGTACAAATGCTTTTCTTTTAATCTTTAAATCTGGGATGGCCTTTAGTTTAATAGCTTCACATTAGAGACTGAAATACAGAACTCTTATGCTGGCAACTTAAAGCCCTTAAGTTGGGTCGGCAGTTTGGTTCTCTCAATATTAGATTGTCTTCTGGTAATAAATACTAAAAGCTTTTAAAATTTGTTATTGACAGTGTTAAAAATCTGACATTCCAATAAATGATGTCACTGGCATGGAGCTTTTTAGGAAATTGTAAATGTACCGATTAGAGATATTTGGTGCGTGGGCATGGCCCCTATCCATAGTTAAAAATTGGGCCATGGGGACCTTGATAAACACTTCAGATACTTCTTGGTTAGGCAAGTAATTATTTTGGATGATAACATCCAACCTGAGTGTCAAATATATTTATATTGTTAAAAGGTGAGAATAAGAAGAGAAATTAGAATGATCAGTTCTTTCAGGGTAGCACATTGACTTCATGGTTTGAGGTTGAACACTATGAAATATTTTGATCAAGGATGTCTTCATATATTTGTCCAAAGATTCTTTTTCCCAACAAATTTTTTGGTCACATTTTTGTAGTTCTATGCTTTTCAGGAGATCCATGAAGGATTGGACTTTTCTGCTGCTGATGATGGAGGGTATCCTTTTGGCATATTTTCCGTGAAATTTTCAACTGATGGACGAGAACTTGTTGCTGGAAGCAATGACAACTCAATATATGTTTATGATCTGGAAGCAAACAAGCTTTCCCTTCGAATTGTAGCACACACAGTGGGTTCACTATCTGTATATTCTTGATTTGATAAGCATGTTGTTTTATGAGGATTTCGCTTGAATATTGTTGATTTACCTATAACAGTGTTAGCATGATGGGTTTATGTCTGAAACTAGAGTGTAATATATATATATATATCAATTAGCCCATCAACCACTGTTAAGTGGTTATTTCTTACTTCTTTTAAGGATTTTTTTTAAATACACTTTTAAAGTTTATTAGCTGATTTTTCTGTTATGCTTATAATTGAAGTCCTTGTCATCAATTAACTTGAATGTGTTTAGATACTACTAGTGATAAAATGTGTGGAAGTTGATGGCTTCCTTGAGAACAATATTTATATAGACAATTGATATTTTCATCTCATTTAGTGATATGTAATTATTCTTCTCTTGTATTGATTGCCTCTACCCCACTTGGGCTGTACCTAAGTTATTCAGCTGCAATTTAGAGTCTTAATTTTTTTGCCTTAGATTTCTGTCCTTCATGAGTAGTATATTTCAAAAGTTCTTTTCTCATTTATATCAGCATTAAAGCTCATGAATGTTGCATGAATAGGAGAATTAAGGAACTAAATACCCTATAAACAGATGTATGGTTTGCAAGATCTAGTCACCCAGTATAATGTTTTATTTTGGGGTTGTTGTCATTTAATTTGCTTGACCTCCCTTCCCACTTTAATGTAGGAAGATTTCATGCAATGTGGTGACCATTTTCCCTGTTTGGATCTGTAATTTCAGTGGTCTTAAAGTTGATTTGTGTATCATCTTGCAGGCTGATGTTAATACTGTCACCTTTGCTGATGAAAGTGGCAATCTGATATATTCTGGAAGTGATGATAGTCTCTGCAAGGTAAATCCAAATTTTCTTATGCATAGAATGTTTAGTGATTTTTATCGTCATTTCTTTAGTACTTTTATTAAATTATTTTTATGTAAATTTCACTGGATGTATAATACCTTTCCAAGGCCATTATGTTATATGGAAGGGTTCTGTTAGTTCTTGACTGAAACATTGTTCCTGGCTGTTTAGTTAGTGATTTTGTGTGTTAATGCTGAATAGTTGGAAAAGGCTTTGGTGAGTTGCAAAGAGTTCGTTGCTTGCTTGATGTACTTTAGTAATCACACATTCATTAACACTAAAATTCAAATACAACACCCTCAGAAAGTATCTTTGAATATGCCTAAACACGTTACTGACAATTTGGGATGTACATATGCTTTATTTTCCCTTTTGATTAAGCAAGGGACAATAATTTTAATTTTGTTTAGGTGTGGGATAGACGATGCTTCATTGCAAAAGATACACCAGCAGGGGTCTTGATGGGACACCTGGAAGGTATTACATTTCTTGACAGTCGTGGAGATGGTCGTTATTTTATATCAAATGGTAAAGATCAAACCATCAAGCTTTGGGATATCAGGAAAATGTCGTCTAATACCTCTTGGTATGCTTATTTTCTGGCTTCCCATGGTACCCTTGCAAACTTTTCTTTATTCATGAGAATAGAAACTAGAGCATATTTTAGATTTCCTCTCATGAGTATGTCTCTTTCAGGCTATTTGGTGGAACTTAATTTATTGTCAATTTGAATTTGGACATTAGTTTGATCATGATAAGTTAGGATTGTGAATTTAACTTACTTTTGGTTAAAGCCATGTCCAGTTTGGATACGATGAATTGAGTATATTCAGCCAACAGTATTGATGCTTTATTTAAATCATTCTAGATTGAATAGAATTAAACAGCTTAAGTTTAAGACATTGTTATTATGTTATTGCAGCAATGTAGGGTTTAGGAGTTACGAATGGGATTACAGATGGATGGACTATCCACCACAGGCTAGAGATCTGAAACACCCATGTGATCAATCAGTGGCCACTTACAAAGGTCACTCAGTTTTGCGTACTCTTATTCGCTGTTACTTTTCCCCAGAATACAGGTGAGTGTTACTATATTTTCCTTCTCTTTAGATGATGGAACTTAGGTGATCATTTGAATGATAAAAAGCTGTGTGCTTGATGTTAGTCAAATTCTGTCAAATCAACTTTGGACAAGTGGTGGTTATATTCTCTTTTCGTTTAGCAAGATATTGTTGTTTATCTCACTGTTAGCTCTGGTTTAAAGTATTTCCTTACATGTCATCAATTTCTTGAATCTCTTATTGCAGCACGGGTCAAAAGTACATTTACACTGGATCTCATGATTCCTGTGTTTATATCTATGATGTGGTAAGTAACCAAATTCTGTATTGCTTTTCCCATAGGTTGCATTTTTGAGTCACTGTTGCATACACCATAGATATATTGTTAGAATGTGTAGATATAAGAATATGATGCCCTTTTTTAGATTCAAAATTCTTACTTGGTGGAATTTTGTGGTGGACAGCTGTAGTTTCAATGTGCATTCTCTTGTATCACAGCAAAAACTGTAATTGTGTATTTTTAAAAAATGTGTATTGCATCTGATAAGATGTCATGCAGTGAGTGATTATGTTGGATATGCTCTCCATTGAAGAGTGTCATAATGTGCTCAGCCGTTGCATGAATACCAAAAATTTGTGGCCTGTGCCATCTGGTATCCAACCAAATTCTTTTTTATTGAGGGTAACACCATAATTCCTCACAGGTAACCGGAGCCCAAGTTGCGGTACTCAAGCACCATACATCACCGGTAAGAGACTGTAGTTGGCACCCATACTACCCCATGCTAGTTAGCTCTTCTTGGGATGGGGATGTGGTAAAGTGGGGATTCTCTGGTAACGGAGAAGCACCCGCCCCAATGAGTAACATGAGAATCCGGAGGAGATATTACTATTGAAGGCCACTTAGAACATCTGTAAGCTATATATTTATATTACTATTATATGATATGATAATCTGTATGTCGTTTATGTAGCAGCCCCTGTTATTTTGCATTATGAAATAAGGTGCAATTGTTTAACAACATTAATGCACTTGCACATATAAAAATTTTTTGCTGTACATAAATAAACAATGTAACTCCATATGTTTGTTCATGTGCTTCATCCAAATCCTTTCTGTTTTTCTTGCTTGATTCTGCGTGAAGATCGTGCTACTTGGTTTCCTCTTATTCAACCTAGGTTCCTTATCCTTTTCCAACTCTTTGATGCAATATTCCTTTGGATCAAGTTAATGAATGCAGTGAGCTCGTTCTGCCATGTGGAACAAGCACCATTAAGAACATAGGTCGAATCAGTATAACTTGTGAAGATGATGATAGATATATGCTTTATAGAATTCTTTCAAAAGATGGAACTTTCGTAGTAATTTATACTTTTCAACTACGACAATGGAGCCAAGAAAAGGGAAAAAGAAAGCATGAGGTGGAACACGCTGTCTGCATATCGGTTGAATGCTAGCTGTTTGCATGTAAGGAGGCCTGCCTCTCAATTTCTTGAGGTCTGTCCAGAAGAACGGAATATATGCTTAGATTACAGTGGATCTCTCCGGGAACAAACAATCCGTGGTGGGGTTTGCATCCCATCCCATGCAAAGTACCTTTGCAAAGAAACAGCTAAAATCAGGTGCCCCACTAACGTCAATGGCTTCCAACCTCGAGGCCCATTGAAGTTCGGCTCGTTCTCACCTATTGGTCAGTGCCAAAATTTTATCTCAATCTTGTTTCCATCATTAATCATGATTTAAAACCATTTTCCTTTCATTCCATTACCACCAATGCAAGCACTGAGAAATTTCCAACTGAAATGCCCTCGTTCACACTGGTTTGGGAAATCGAATCCAAATTATATGGAAACCTGTCCTTCTACCACCACACAATATTTGGCATTTTGCTTTCAAAGCTTTAAAAGATAGAAGAATCTAGACGTACAAAAACAGAACCCAGGGAAAAGGTGATACCAAATATTTATTCTTTCTCTAGGACAACCTACAATTCAACAATATCGATGGGTGCTCTCTCAAGAAAATCCCAATGAGGGTGCTATCAGGTCCTGCGTATAGGAAACGCAACAAAACTCAACCCTGGACGGTGGATAGAACCAACCAAATCATCATTCGGCTTTCTCTTGGTATTGTAAATTTTTACCCTTTCTTTTCCCTCCTACATAACAAAGAGGCACATGCTTGTTAGCTTTTAGTTACTTGGAAAATACTGCTCATCATTCCTTCTTGGGCCACTGCTATTTTGTTTTGTATTCAAAGAACACTTTCATCATAGCATCATAGTTCATATTTACTTGGATATAATCTAAAGTCACACCTCCCTCCCCCTGGGAATATGACTTACAGTGGGTAGTGGCTAATTCTTTCATCATTTTAAAAGCTCTTTCTTTGTGCATGTACAAAAAGGCAAGTAAGTTTCCTCTTTTGGAAGCAACAGGAATATTAATTATTTGAGAGCAACAACCCAGCAATGCGTTCTATGTGGGCTTCGTGGCATATTCATCATCATTTTCAGCAGCATCTTTGTATTTCTTTAAGAGCTCTATGGCTGAAAATCATTAGGGGCCCCTTAATATGATGAGAAAACATGCTACAAGTTAAGGGCCCCTACTTAGGCAGGTTGACAATCTCTTAGAGCACTACAAAATATTATAATAACATAATCAAAAGAGTTGTTTTACTTGATAATTACAAAGCATATGAGGGCCCCTACTTCATCAGTTTGACAAAAGTTTTCTATGAGAAGCTAAGTCAAGGCCTACATACTTGTTTAAGCGCAACAGAATGTATAATCCTTCTATCTTTTTTCATTTTCTTTTGGGATAAAAAATCAAGCTCAATCTCACCAACTCCACAGTCCACACCCAATTTTTCCAACTCTTCCATTCTGTCATTGCCTTTTGAGTAAATGTGATGGTCCAGCATCTACCTAATGACAATCTTTACAGTGAATTTGCCTCTCTTTTTAATTCTTACATTATTCATAAACAACCGATCTGATTAAGCAATTGACAACACAAAGTGAGTCCACAGGGCAAAAGAAATGAAAAGGAAAATTGGTAGTAGCATTTGACTTGACAGTATGTCATGCAAAATGTGGGGTAACTTTTCTGAGCGATTGCCAATTGCCAACCCCCCAACCACCCAACAAAACAAATGGGTTAAAAATGAGTTTTACAGACTAATCTCTGCTCTACTCCATGTGCCCTCAAAACTGTCTATCAGTATAATGTTACCTTCAAGTCCCAATCACACCTAATCTTATTTTTCTCATTTGTCCAAGCCCGATTGCCCAAGGCACTTAGCAAAGAGAAAATGGTGGAAGAGATTGGATTAGATTTTTCTTTTGATTCCTTTTTTCCCATTACGAAGAGGAGATATGTATAACTAAACCTAGTAGGACCACTATCCCTCGCTGAGAAATGGTGATTATGAATGATTTTACATGGTTTTAACCCTTACGCGAAAGGGTAGTTGGGGGTTTCCAGCACGGGTTAACATTGAATGATTTAAGAGCATGGTTGGCGGTGTTGGAGGCATGCATAAAGGGCTTGTGAAAAAGGAGACGATGTTGGTTTTTGCCATTTCACAGGCCCGTGCAAATGGAAAGCTGCAAAAGCTAGGAAGTAAGAAGCAATTATTTCTACCCCACAAGTCCCTTCTCAAAAGAAAACAAAACAAGAAACAAATGCATATGATCAAAACCTTGACAACAACTCAACTAGCAATCAAAAGGGCCAATTCCTGGTGGTGGAAGACCCGAATGTGGAACATGGAAGAGTGGTTCCCAGTTTCAAAGAAAACCAATCTCTGGTAAATGATGACTTACTTGCATGGACCTCACCAATCATATTCACATCAATCCTAGAAAATTGTGGAACACGTTAGCGTTGTAATTGTCAGACATTAATGTCCTAAACCCAAAGTGATGGACACTACAACAATCTCATTGCATCTGGCACTTTTATTGAAACCCTTATTTCTTAGTAATGTACCTAATAAGAGGATGATTCAAATGATATTATCCATCATAAAGTAGAATTTTAGTATAAACGTTTTCCAACTTAAACATATTGTATACATAACATAATGTTGATTCTGGTCAAAGGTGCAATTCAGAAGGAATATGAAGTACATGAAAACTTTTTGGCAGCCAAGAAAAAGTGCTACTAATGGCATACACCCTATTTACATTACAACCATCCCTAACAGTTCTTATCCCAAAAATAAATATATTATGGTCATTAGGAACATCATAATCCACAAAATAGTAAAGAGTTACACATTACAATTTCTCTAGAGTATCAACAAACACTCTTATTTCCTCATTTACCCTCAAGATATCAACCACACAAATAAACAAATGAATGGACAAATTCCAGTTTTTGTATAAATATATATTTTTTTCCAAAGTGCCCCTCGCAAGGCCATAAAATTACTAATCTACCCTTTCCATGCGTTACACTGGGCAGTAGGCCTGGTCTTCTCTTTTCCAGCCTTCAATGGGCACGGCGTCTGTACGGGCGGAACCATGCAATTATACTGTAGACACAGCGAACTGCTTAGAGGAATCTCGGCCGTCGGATTAATCTCGATCCCGGTCAAATAATTATGCTGCAAATAAAGTATTTGTATGCTGGCGGATAATAACCTGTCCACGAAGCAGGCTGGGACCTGACCAGTGAACTGGTTGTTATTCAAGTACAGGTTCTGTACGGTCGATAACATTGGTGATATCTGACCCGACAGCCTGTTGTGGCTCAGATCAACGGTCGAGATTGTCACTTGATCAGCCGGTTGGACTGGACCCGTAAACAAGTTTCTTTCTAACTGAAGGTTTGTGATAGGAAATGAGAACAGCCGTCCAGGGACGGGACCGGTGAACTGGTTCAAACTCAAGTCTAGGTAGTTTAACTGGTCGAGCCGGGATAGAAGCCTGTCTACCGGTCCAGTTAGCTGGTTCCAGGAGAGAGAGAGGGACTGGAGAGAAGGAGGGAGGGAGTCTGGAGCGAGCGAGCCGGAGAGAGCATTGTGTTTAAGGTCGAACCGGGTTAAGGTTCGGGAGAGAAACGGAGGGACCGAACCGGAGAGGTGGTTATGGCAGAGAATGACATTGGTGAGCTCAGGCAAGGTTCCAATGGAGGGAGAGATTTTTCCGGTCAGCTGATTGTAGCTGAGATCAAGCGTTTTAAGCCTTCTCAATTGGCCGAGAGTCGCGGGAACATCCCCGGAGATGAAATTCCGGCTGATCGCGAGAAACCGAAGGTCTTTCAATTGCGAGACTGACTGCGGCAACGACCCATAGATCCGACCCGGAACAATTGATAACTCGGCGAGAGCAGATAGCTTGCCAATAGCCGGGTCTATCCTTCCCGTTAAACCAGGCGAACCAGCACGCGGGTCACCCAGATTAAGAGCTATTACTTTATCTGCCTCGCAGTAAACTCCGGCGAAGTTACAAGGATCGGAGGTAAAGTCCCAGGAAGCAAAAAAATTGGAGCCTGGCAAGTCAGTGAGAGACTTTCGAATGGATTGTAAAGCTAAAAAATCAAGTGGGTCTAAAATTGCAAAAGCCAAGAATCTACATTGAAGCAGAACAACTAAAAACAGAGTATAAGAAGCCACTCTCATTCTTCCTTGTTTTCCCATTGGAAAAAGAGAGACCGAGGTTTGCAGTGAAGCAAAGAAGAGTGGAGTCGAGAGTGGTTAATATAACAAGAAAAAAGGAAGGCTTTTGGGTTGGCGACGATAGCTTTTTCGTGAGAGAAGACTACCGGTTTCTCGTGGGACACAACCGTGAGAGCTTTTAATGGCGATACTATCAGCATCAAAGATTATAGAAAGAGAAATAAAATTAAAAAAACAAACAAAAGATTGGCTTGAAAAAGAAGCAAAAGACCAGAGAGACAGAAGACTTATTTTTTGTTCTTTGATTCTTGCTTCTGAATCTTCTTTCTTTATATCTTGCTTGCTACTCTGCTTTTTCTTCTTGATGAGTGGGGGGTTTACTTTTCCATGATTTTGGCTTCTAAGAGAAGATGCTGAGCATTGACGGCTTAATTCTTAACGCTCATGAATGAAACTGGCTACTGGAAAGAGCGTGAATAGGCGAATGTATGTTTTCCTTTTTTGCTATATTTTATTAGTCTGTTTTTGTTTTTTATTACTTTCTTACTAGTCCTGGTTTTGTTTCTTAATTAGTGATAGGTTCGGGGACAAACGGTTGTCCGAGCCTACGTGGAAGGCAAGGGCTAGGTTCGGGAGACAGGTCAGCAGGTAGGGGCGGTCGTTCGAGGCAGGGATCACGTGACTAATAGGGGTGATCCCTAGGGAGGTAGCAATTAGGGAAGACCACGAGGACAGAGTGGCAATATCCAGCTAAGAGATGCCACGTCACCAATAAGTGAAGTGGCATAAAAATTAAAAAAAAGAAAAAAAGCTTGTCTGCCAATTGCCTGTTGTCGTATCACATACAGATCCTGTCGTTTGCCCTTCTGCAGAATGTGGATTAGCAGCTAGCCCATTCTTTTTCTCTATTATCTGTGTATCTTCATCAGATTAGCGTAATTATACTGAAATAATGCTCTTTAATAGCGACAGTGTTAAAAACTGATTCGAGTTTTCCTTTTTGAGGTGAAATTTTGGTTTGTCATGCTGGTCTCAAATAGTATCATATAGCTATCAAAGCCACAGGCAGCAATGCAATGCTGCATTTTTTTAATCATAGAAGACAACAGAAATTATTATTATTTTTTTAATTACGAAAAAGTGATTCGAATTCTACGCTTTAAGAAAGAGACCATATATCAACTAATGAATCACATACTCGGATGGATGCAATAACAGAAATTAGTTAAAATTTTGATTAAAAATAAATTTTGCTCAAGACCTAAGCACATGGCAGATGACGCCGACGTTTCTTGGTCCCAAAGGAATAACAAACGAAACTGGGCGATGCAATGCATTCCAGATGGGGTAATTGGGAGACTTGGGAGTCAAACACGATGGTGAAAGTTTAACATGCAATTTCCTAGCAAAGGGCCTTCCCTGCAATACCCTTCTTGGGGTCTGGGTTCTTACTGGAATGACTTGGCATATAGAGCGGAAGGCAAAAGAACTTCTGTTCGGAACAATAAACATTATCATCTAGTAAATGACTTTGGTTTCTAGTCTGTAGCAGCAGATACAACTTAGTTTAGTAGATCAAAATATAACATAAACTGTATGACGGTATATCAGAATACATCCCAACAAGTATGAACCTCCAAGCTTGGTGAATATATTTTCCCCTAACACAATGATAATTGCCTTGGTTATGCACTTTCGGGATATCATTTAATGATATTTTGATAAAATATCATTATTGCAGTGTAACGTTACTTGATTTAATTCAGAACTGTAGTCTCGATGATTTTGCTGCTAAACTAGGAAAACCTTAATCATCCTTTTAAGTTAAATCCATTCAATATTTTGCTTCCATCGTTTCAAACTGATCAGTTGAAGTTTAGTGAAAACCTATGGAGATTGCCAATAAAGAAATTCGATCATGAGCATTAAACCCTCCAAGGAAAATCCAAATTCACGAAGGGAACGAAATGTAGTGACAGCAAAACAAGCAAATAAATAATGTCTAATCTCCAATGGTGAGCAAAGAAGATATGGGAAATAAAGAGCACAACCAAAGCATTTAAGCGAAAGGTAAAGTTTGTGAGATTTTGCAGGGAACAAGATTCAAAACCATGTCCCAAGGAAGCATCAAGCAAGGGAAAACACCTTGCTTTAAACTCTCATCGGCTTATAAGCTGCTGCAACCCCAATTCCCTCAATCCCAAGATGCTTTTAATTTTGAATGGGGATGCGTGCAGGGGATGCACCAAACCCAACAACCAAAAATACTGGCACATCAATCATCATGTGCATGTCTTGTTCATGGCATTCCATTTTCCATTATGTAGTCATAAACCTTATGTGACCAAAAAAGGGTCTTTGGATAGCTGAAGGCAGGCAAGCAAGGCAGAGCCACTCTTGCAGTTGCAGACTTCCTCATGCACATTCAAATAACTCTGTGGTACCGTCCCTGTCATCCAGCTACGCCCTTTTCATTATATCCCGCACCTCCCCTTTGTGCACACATTTTACCTCTCCATTTATTGCTATAGCCTTTGCCTCCCCTATTTTTACAAAAGAACATCCATCCCCCTACTTCTCTTTATATCATTGTTCGTATCTATAGAGGTCACTTATGGCAGTAATTGTAGGTTACTGAATTGAGTAACTAACACTCCAACCCAAATCAAATGTCACCTTTGATTAATGACCTTCCCTTTTCCTGAATACCAAATCTCAATTGAAAGAGGAAGCTCAAGGGGCGATGATGCCGCCAGCTTGATGGGGGAGGAGGCTGAGTAGCTAGCAGATCATATATGTTGATTGATTGATACCCAAATCCAATGTTTTAGATTAATACATAGATATTTTGTGGGTCATGAATCATTCAATTAATGACAAAAGCAATAATACAATTTTATTCTCCAAGCATCACCAAAACAATATATTCCTTCCAGCTCAAGTCAAAAATGTCCCAACAACATTTTCGGACATACTACATTGATTTTGCCTAGGATGTCAAGATACATGTCCCTCTCACCTTAACTGTTTTTTATTTTTTTTCCTATAAACATGAGTCGTGGGAAACCTTGCTTAACGTTAACTTATTGGCTTTTGATCGGTCTGCAAAATTCAAGTCAGCATTAGCCTGAACTCTGATTTTCCACGTGATATTTCGTCTCCGAGGCTACCCAGCTCGAACCAGATGACTGGCTTAGATGAGTATGAGATTAAGTTCTTAGTTTAACCATAAAACAGCTTTACTGACTATTAGACTTTCGATCAGCTTTCAATGCGTAATCCTTTCAAAATGAATCACACCTCCTTCACCCACTGTTTGAATCTTCTTTGGCCACCAAAGATACAGCCATCCATCTCTCAACAAACCTGGGTTTGGTCCAGCAATTTTCATCCCCTATCTATCTTTGGTGTTTTTTCCCTTTATTTGCTGGAATAGATTCCTAGTGGAGGTTATGTTTCAAAGTCTGACTCTCTTTTCTCTTCTGACTTACAAACTGAAGGTGAAAAAACGAAAGCTGCAGTCAGCTGCCAAGGGAATGCACTAATAGGAAGAACCAATGAAGAAAACTAAACTCCAACGAAAAAGGTAAATAAATTATTAACAAGAGAAGGGAAGATAATCAGGGCATCAGGCTATGGCTTTCAATAATTTATGCTCATATAGTTCAGCAGGCAATGGCAAGCTGAACTAAGTAATGACAATCCCATAACAAGAAATGTCAAGAGATTGATCAATGGAGGAACATCGCCATTTGACTGTTACTTGCGACCATTCTTGGTAAGTAGTGAGTTATATGCTTCAACTGCTTGTACTGCCTCTGGAATCTGGATCACATTTTCTTAAGAAATTATCAGACCACACTCCGATTACCTAAGCCTACCAAGGACATAAGAACACAGTCAATTGCCATCACTGATGGCAGCATCTGCATCCATTTCCCAAGAGTTGAGTTAAGAATTAGCAGCGTTCACCATGACTAGCATACGGATGATAACAAGTTCACCAACTTTCATTCTAAGGGTGCCCTACATGCAAAATTTTTGGTTCTACTACCCTTATTCTACACTAACCCTAAACATCAGCCATCTGCAGTCATCCATACTTAGTTTAGTAAAGCAAAGATGTGCTTCAATAATAAAAATAAACAAATACTAAATAGAAAACACCCTTCAGTGTTTGATCAGATTAACATGAAAATTCTCAACATTAAACAACAAAGAAAAGTACCATGTATATGCTTACGCGGCAGAAAGCTAAAATCTTTTATTCACAGCATCACCCTGCCACATACAGGCTTTAGACACAAATCTAAGCAAAATCCTTCAATACTTTAGCATAGTTACAATTTAAAACTACAAAACCTCATAAGAAAAAAGTATCTGCAACATCAACTGTTCACTATCCCTTTGTTCTACCAGAGGATGACATGGATGTTATTTAATTGATCCACCTGCTGCAAGAAGCTGTTGCTCCAGCTGAAAGACCCAAAAGGAACAATCAAGTTAAAACTACCGTTGAAGGTAGAAACTGATAAATTCAACTTGAACAACTAAGCACACATGGAATTTTTCCCAGTGGAATACAAGCATTAACAAAATGAAAATCTCCTCTTAGATGATCAAAGCCATGCAGCAAGAAAGTAGTTTCTATTAGCCTCAGTTTCTTACACTTACCCTAAATAAAGTTTGAAGCTTGTTCTTCAGCAGGGAGTATTCATGAGTAACCTGTTGCAGGCATCTCAAACACCTGTCCCAACATTATGAAGTAAATCAGATTCTTTTACAACCCCTCACTCCCTTCATTGTAAGAGAGTGGGAAGAAAAGATGTATAAAAGGTATCATCTTTCTTTCATATTAGAAGTGGCATAAGGTGTGACAACTAGCAAATTAGTGTGTTTAATTAATTGAAGTTCCAGAAAACTTGTTGAATTTAATTTTAATCCATCAGACAATTGTGAACAACTTGTCAAATGCATGCACACTCACTTGCAGAGTTTCCTCGACCAAAATCTCTCTAGACCAACAATTTAAAATGACTAAATTATGATTTAGCCAAATGTCATGATTAATGGAAGTGAAGCACTTGGTTAAGCAAAAGGAAATGCTCTTTGCACTTGACAACAGTGCATGGAATGACTTCACTGGCTCTCATCCTAGCATTGGGAGCTTAAGCTTTTCATGAAGATGGAGCCCCTTCTCAAGGAACAAATTACAATTCTTGCTCACACCCATGCTTTTTTTATCTTCCTAAGTGCCCAGGTTATGATTGCATGTACAGACCAATGAAGATAATGCCTCCTGACCAAACTACTATCTAATCCATCCATTTAATTGATAAGTTGATGTACATAAATAGTATTAACATAAGCATAAGTAGCTTTAGGTGCCTAAATATTAGTTTTTCATTCTATTTTCTGGATCTGAGTTGAAGAGAGCAGTGACTCAATCACTCCAACGAATGAAGCTCTCTCATGGTTGAATCAAATGAAATTTATCATACTCCTCTTCTTGTTATCATTCCTAATAAAAGTTTATCATTGCGTTAGATAAAGTGGACCTTTCATGGATAAATTCATTGAATCCCACTACAACTAGTGGTTATTCTCCTCATGGAGTCTAAAGAAATATCCATTTTCATGTGTATTGCTCTTTGAAGCTTTCATACTGCACATAAAGATGTGACTGTGTCTCTCTTAAAAAGACCAATATGATGCTATATTAACCTTTTGCTCTTAGAAGCCTTCTACCCATGCATAATAGTTACAGCATGTGGTTCTCAAAAAAACTGATCAAGAGATGTTATCTTCAACATATACAGACAAACATCTTATTAACATGAGCAGGATGTGCAAAAGTGGCTAAAAACAGTACTCTAAGCAAGATTATTAACCCTTAATTCTAGACTGAAGAATCCAAAGACTGCTTGAGCTAAAGGGAAGAGAAAAGCTCTCTAGAATTATAGGGTTAACCAACTAATTTACATAGAGCCAACAAATTTTTTAACAAAAATTTTCAATTCTTTAGTATAATCGTATTGCCCTCAGATTTTTTTTTTCTGAAGTTTTCTACTCTTTTAGTATAACCACAGCAGCACACATGCGACAATAACATATGAATATGTTATTAGGGCCTTTTATTTGAGAAATTTCAATTTCAATTTCAGAGGGTGGCCAATTGAGTTAATTGAGCATTACATGAGATTATAAAAAAATGATATAAAATGGAAGCAGAACTCACCCTTCACGGTTTTGGGCTTCGCAAAAACTTCGAAAGCTAATGCATACATTTTTAACTCTCACTGCACCTATGCTGTTACCATGGAAACAGAAACACTCATAAGAAACTTACAAGCTAATGAGCATATACGAAATCTCTACAAGATGCATAGAAAAAACAATAGATTGATCTTTAAGGGCATCATTATTGATGCTCTACAATGATAAATTTAGTTCATTGGAATACTGGAGATTGAATATACCAATTAAATGATAGTAAGTCAGTTAGAAAAATCAAAGGGAACTGTCTATGAATACCTGGAACTACTACCCTTTAGCTGATGGACGCTAGCATCTACTTGCTTAAAATCCACACCTTGTTGTTGCTCTCTGAAGAAATAGGGAAACAAAACCCCAGGTACTAACTATCAGTTTATTTAACAGACGAAGCTATTTCGTTCTTCAAAAGCCCAAAAAGAAGATTAAAAGCATCTTGAAAAGAAAAAAACAGACTTTGCATGGGAAATCAAAGATTGTGAGAAAGGAACAAGAGAAAGTAACACAAAGACAGTAAATCACTTACAAAGCTCTGGCCATATTGTTAATAAGCTTCTCACAATCTTCAAAGAAAAGAGAGGCAACCTCAACCACAAAATCGGGGCTGTTTTCATCTTGCAGTTTTTGGAGCTGAGTAAACTGATCATCCACAAATCCCTGCTCAAAACCAATAACAACCCATCATTGGGAAACCTCCAAATACCCCAAAAAGAAAACGGAAAAATAAAAGATTCAGTTAATAAAATGAAAGAACAAAAATATCTCATAGTTTTCCTTTTCCCATGTCAACAGATTTATTCTCCCGGGGAAAACAAATCTGACAAGAACTCAATAGATATGGGTATTATAACAAAAGCTTCTTCTTTTTTTTCCAAATGGAAAAAGATTATTTCCTAGAAATATTTTCGATAGAAGAATCAAAGGCTTAAAAGAAACAAACCCATGGGGGAGATTTGATTCAAAATATCAAATCTTTTGTAAAATCTAACCAATAAAGCAAAAAACATAAAAGAAAAGATATAGACCTCATGATGCAGAGATGCAGAATAGTCAATAAACTGTCTCTGCAACTGACTGACAATATCCATGGTGACCTCCCCTGTTTTCGTCTCTGTTTTTTTTTTTTAAAAAAAAAAAAAAGCAGTTTAATCACTTAAAAGCAGACACTTTGAAAACAAAAAACACGCGAGATGGAGGCTCTGTCTGGCTTAAAAACCGAAACAGAAACCGTAGGACTTTATTTTTTTGAGAAGATTAATGTTTGTTAAGGAAAGTCAGTATGAATTGACTTGCCAAAAACAGTATTGTCAAGTAATTCAATCCTTGACCATTTTTACGATGGTGTATTATTTTTCTTTCAAGAAAAATTCACGGCCCATTTTGTTTCATTTGATGGCTTTGTCTCGTAACTGACACAACATTTAAGTAGCGTAGGTACTGAAAAGGAAGGTTCCATTTAACTTTAGTTATGTTACGTTCCATGGAATTGACCCAAAACCCTACAGACAGATGGTAGGGTATTATCAGTAAGTGGTACGGAGCGAGATGAGAGCAGGCAGTTTGTATGGGCAATGGGCTTAGCTACCAAAGCAAAAACAGAGTCCTTGTCTTGGGCTTGCAAATGATTGGGAAGAGCCAATTAGAAGCAGTGTAAGTTGAGGGAGTAAGATAGGATAATTTAAGACACCCACTAAGTTTTATGGTCACCAAATTTATCAAATCCAAACATGAATATCTCTTTGTGGTTGTAATCCATGCCCCATCTGTCACTCTCTTCTTTCTTTCTTTTTCTTAAACACTAAAACATTTTTTATAGTACTAGGAGACTTTAGTTATCCCAATCTTGATTATATCTGGTTATCATAAACTGAAAACGTCAAGGAATAAGGAAAGTGCTTATCTCCCTTGGACAACTCTTCAATCATTAAATTAAAAATCCACATAAATTGCTTTATATATGAAAAGCCAATAATAATAATAACTCATATCCAAATCACATACAAGCAATTTTTATCTTCCATGCAATAAAGTGAAAATTAATTTTCTTAAGTTGAAAATATGAGCTCGTGATTTATAAACTTATTTAAACTTTATTTTCAGAGTTTAAGGAGAGTTTAAAGGTTACATGAGATTGGGTTTAAGTTTTGTCTCATGACACAACGTGTTTATATTTTATTTATCTTTAAATAACAATTATATATAATACAAATATTTCTACAATATACAATGAATTATTTATAAATAAAGATAAATTGAAAGACAATTATATATAAAATACAATTAATATTTTTAATTATATATAATTAAAATTGTATAATGTTAATTTATAAATTATTCAATACTATTGAAATTTTAAAAAATATTATTTTAATGAAAATTATTCGATAAAATTAAAATTCTTATTTACAAATTGAATAAATTTTATTGAATATTTATAATCAAAAATATTTTTAATGGCAATCATTTGATGTAATTAAAAAATATGATATATTTACAATCTAAATAAATTTTATTGATTAAAACAATAATTTAAAAACATAACCATTTCCATCCATCAAAATCTTTTTGAACATCTATACATTTATATATGTTACAATAATAAAGTTTGGGACACTTTAATTGTATACAGTAAAATCTCTATAAATTAATATTCGATAAGTTAATAATTTTAATTAAATAAAATTTTTAATTGACCTTAACTTGAGACTAACGTGATAAATTAATAATTTATTAAACTTTTAAAATAATATATTTTAAAAAAACACACATATAGGTCTTACTTGATATATAAATTAATAATCTACTTATACATCAAAATTATAAATATACGTAATTCAATTAAGAGATTTTTGTAAAATATGACTTCAATTTACTTATTTCTTCTTAAAATTAATGTTTCCTTGAATCTCATCTTTAACTTTTCTTAATAAAATAAGAAACTCTAATATAATATTATCGTACTGTAAGAAAAAATTATACAATGTGATTTTTGTTTTGAGTTGCATCTTTGCACGAAACAAACTCTAATACAAAATTATCATTTTCAATTTCATATTCTGTCATTTTTTATGACGTTCTCGATAATTTACCTATGATGAATAATGATAATTCGTAATTTAATAATTAAATAATATTCATATAATCACAATACATAATACATGCATTCAATTCAATATTTTTAAAAAATAAAAACAGTTTGATAAATTAATTTTTTTTATTAATTAATAAATTTTTATGATTTCAAAAGTACTAATTTATAAAAATTTTATTGGTATTGTATTTGTCATTGTAAATTTTTCTTTTTCTTTTTGAGCATATGTCACGTGACTACTTGCACATACTTCCTAAACAGCAACCGCAAGCATGTACAACCCCACGTGTTTATTTGTAATAGCATAGCCAGTCCCAGAGTACAAAGGAAAAGTGAAGAGTTTATGAAAACAAAGTGAATTTCATCTTTTCCTCCTTTCATTTGTGTTTTTTTGTTCCCCTCACCAGAAAAACAATATTGTTATACAGCTTGAGATAGACCTTTTTCACACAATTTCTGTACACACAGACAACCTCCATATCATCAAGACAAAGGAAGTTGAACCCAAATCCAGTAGCACAGAGTTTTGATTTGAGTTTAACCCTTGTCCTAAAGCCACTACTCTCCATGACTTTTCACGAATTTCCATCCACAAAATGTACAAAAGAGAGGGGGGAAAGATGATGCATGCTCTTTGCAACACTTGAGCATGAATCTCCAACCATACAACACCACCAGCACCCCCTCTTATTTACAATGTGCAATGCATTTTGATGATCAAAACATAACATTGCTAAACCATCTCCGTGACTTTGAACCAACCTTTCTACAGCAGTTGGAACAAATACCGTGAGTGATAAATCCGGCTCAACCTGCCAAAAAAAATCCAACCATGTAAATTAAGGTTTAGAAAGGTAGAAAACTGACATATTAGCTAGGAAAAGCTGGCCAAGCCTAGTTTACGCTACAGCTATAGCTTCAAGTTTCTACCTTCTTCAGAGAAGTCAAATACACCACCAAGCATTTCATCATTTTCACCATCTTCTTCTAGTTTTCCGTTCTCACAGTTGTTGCTGCCGCTGTCAACATCATTATTTACATCTTTAGTCAACTCGCCGCATTCATTGCGCTGTAAGACTTCGTATTGCTCTTCCTGAAAATGCCCAAAATCAACCAGATTCTGTTCTGTAGAAATTGACGATCCATCCATGAGAATGTTTGTAGGTGCATCATAATGGTCTACATGCAACATTGAGGCATCACCAATCCCACCAGCATTGAAAGATGGTTTTCCTTCAGCCAAACTTCTTAATGGAGGCAACTTACTCTCCAAAGAGGAAAAACTGTTTGTGATGGAGTTGCCAGTATCAGAATATATATTTTCTGAATGCTGAAATGGAGAAGATATGATGGTCAAAGAGTCCTGATTCGGCAGCAGTGGTTCAATGATGCCATTCCCACTTTTTCCTCGGCAAATTTCATTCAGAGCCTGGTACGTGGTTGTGTAAGACTTCTCACAGTTAATTTGATCCAAATCAAGTAAATTCTCCATTCTCCTAGATGAACCTGACAAGAATTTCAATCATAAAATTATGCAATTTGATAGAAAGCCATTTTAATAACATAACAAAAATTGATTTCAAGTAGTCACATCAATTTACCTCCTTCAGAACTTTCAGTGGAGCTAAGTGATGCTGGCTTTGAATGACAAATGATAGTCTCTTGTGAGACTTTATATTCACCTTGATAAGGATCTGGAGACAAGGACTGAGGATGTTTGCCCACGGCAAAACATCTATGTGGAACAACAAAGTGGGTAGTAAGAAGATTTAAACAAAACCATAGTAAACAAACATGAAGATAAACAAACATTTGTGTTGCATGAACTTTCACTTCATTTTAACATATATGCATCTGAAACTTGTTGGACCCTTTGAATTCCTACAAGTATTTTACCACAATTTTTTTATGAAAGTCCGATACATAACCATGTCCAACATTTTGTACAAGAAAAAATCCAATGATTTTAGCATATTTTGTATTCACCCTACAAACCACCTTCTTTCAAACTCAGCCAAACACACTCTTTCTTTCCCTCCTGAGTAGCTTATGCAAGTACATGATAGTTGAGGGAGAAGGTCATATCATCTTATATCTTCTGTTTCACAGTACAAATGGTGAGATTCAAGACCATAAAATCATTGGGGAGCTTTGCTGTATGTTTAGAGACGAGACACAGACACACTCTATGTTAAGTAAGAGGGATCCTTAGGGAGTTCCTCAGGCTATACTAAATACAACAACAGCAATGACAAGGACAAGAATAATGAGACCTAAACGCTTTCTTCGTTCAAACTAAGCCTCATATGTACTATGAGAATTCTCAGACAAATTTAGCACATCAACCCATTCCTGTGGCATTTTACATGAATCATCAACCAAAATAAAACATTTCATTTTTACTAGGTCTGAATCATTAATAACCAAAAACTTCAAGCAAAAGAGATTTCAACATCAAATGTGGAAGCTCAAAATATTGGTAGAAAGAGCTGCAAAAGGTATGATGAAATGGTGATCACCTGTCATTCCACCCTGATTTGATACTATGGAAATGGTCATACACAGGTAACAATTCCTTGCGTTTGATTTCAACTTCATGAACTGAGACCTTTTCAATTTCAAACTCACCACCTTTACAAATATCAGCTCTTGGAGAATCCATCATGTAGAAAGAAATCTATAACAATAAGAAAAATAAATCTCAACTGAGCTATACCACAAAATTACAAGTAACAGAACTTTAAACAAATGAACTACCTTAGACTTTTGCCATATTGGTAACCTCCAGGAGTTTACTTGCACCTCTGCATTAGAGAGGTACCAGCGGAAGCTCTCACGTGGCTTCATAGAAAAAGGTTTTGAAGTCTTTTCTCCACTCACACTATCATTAATTTCCAGAGAATCAATTCTGTTTTCCTCACAACATGATTTACTTTGAATAACTTCAGCAACATCTTGTCTCTCAAGAGTAGTCTGAGAAATACATTCCTCTCTTTCTGGCCAATCTGACCTCCTACATACATCCCACCACTGAACGGGTTCAACCTTCACCCTCAAGTCATCCTCTTGTATGTGTGTATATGAAGCTGTCTCAGTTCTTGAATTTTTAGCACCTGAATCTGCCCCAATTGATGGCAGAAGCTCATGTTGAACTACATGACCAGATGGAGTATAAACTAGAAGATGTTCCAAGCAATTAGTTCTTGGGTTAATGTGCTGAGGACTGTGTGATATAGAATTATGAAAAACAGCAGCAACAGCACCAGATGGCACAAAAACCTTCCCTGTTGCAGTAGCAGCAGCATTGTTTACTGTATTAAGCCATCCAAAACTACTGTATTTTATCCTGCTGACAACAGAAAGGGTAACAGGTAGTGGAGGTGGGAAAGGTTGCTGGTTAATGGCACAAGACGCCATAGACCACCATGGCAGGGATAAAACTGGAAATAGGGAGGGCTCTTCACCCTGAGAACTAAGTGTTTGAAATCCTGCATCACCTCCAAAAGGGGATAAGACAAAAATATGGCAAGTCCCCTTGGATGAAACAATCGCAACCCACTGACTATAGTGACTAAAGCAAATATCTTGAATCATCTGTCAAATTAAGACACAGAAAAATACAATAATATGAATATGCGATCTACAAGAAGAACATCAAAAGTTAAGAAATATCTGGAAACTAAAAATATACTAACAGCTGATGTTATTCCACGATGTAGCTTGTAAAGATGCACATGAGAAGATCTCCACTCGTAACTTTGAACACCTGATCCGGAGCGCACACATGATGGCATAATCCTGAAGACGTTTATGTTATTTCCATATACTGATGCAGTAACCAGAAGGGTCCCACTGGAGTCAAAACTTAGTGCAGATATTGGGCTTGTATGGGCTTTAAATTGTGATATAACATCTCGAGAAACAAAATCCTTTACAACAACCTACAAAATCAACCATTTAAACCCTAATAAGTGTTAGTAATCAGGATATTTCAAATCTCATCTGTCATGCAAAATTCTCTCTTACTAGCACATTGACAAAGCATAGACATCTAATGCATCCACTCAAAGCTATCTATGATAGCATCACATTCATGTCATTCTTCCCCTTCCATCTTTGCAACTTTCATATACAAAATGAAACATCAAGGCTCAATTTGTTCCATTTGGAAATAAGATTGGAAAAACATAATCAGGTCATTCTATTTGTGCAGACTCCATACCTTTATTAAATGTAATTATGTTTAATTCAATTAAATTTTACTTGTTCAGAGACATCATAATACTTTTTTAAGAGTTAGAGAGAAATTAAATTATGTTTGTCTGCTCGCCTTCTTCTAACTTGAAGCATCATAAAATCATAGAGGAATCCAATTGGAATATTTAAATGAATTTTGAAATTGTTGGAAAGTACATCTGCATATTATTTTGCAGCAAGCATCAGTAATCCATAACATCATCCAGAAACAACACATATAACCTCATTTTTGAAAAAATATACTTTTATCTAAAATATAGATCCAAAAAAAAAGGAGATTTTCTAATAAACTAATAAGACATGTATGCCACAGTAAAGCATAAAACTAACCATTCCTGCATTGTCCATGTCTGTTCCTGCCAGCCTTCCAACTTTCCAAACTGAATTTTGAGAGACGGGAGAATTAGACCCATCAGGAAGTAGCTCTTGACAGCACTTGGATAAAGTCCTGTACCCCATATCCCCCAAGTTGATTAGCCCAGTTGCCAAATGCTTACTAGATTCCATTGCATAACGAGCAACCAAACTAGTGCCACCTGGTGATGTTGATGGACTGATGCCTGGAGAAGGGGTAAGGTTTTGTGGGCTTAGGCGGCCAGTCTTAGACAACAGTGGATTATTGGAAGCATAAGCTAACCACCTTGGACCCACAGCCATTGGACCATAGCCGACATTGACCCCAATAGCAACTTGTCCTGCCAACTGGGGAACAGGATAGGTGAGGACACTAAACTTATTCTCGAGAGTGAGGCTATCAAAGCAATATATCTGCAATTAAACAAAAAGAAGAGTTAATTATGAGATTTCCAGCACCATAAATAAACTAAGACAAAGGGTTTGCACCATCTTCATGCAATTGCATTGCCTTTCATTAATACCTATAACGATGGTGGATCAACATACTGCCTTTGGAGTGATAGTATACTTGCAGCTCTAGTTACAACAATGAAAGAAACTAAGACCACTTACTGACTGAGATCATTTACAACCAAAAACTACAACAAAACTTCAATCAGAAAGAGGTATAAATGAGAAGAAAAAAACCTACGCTTAATTCTGAGCACTTTAATCTGCATTTCAAAACCCCCAACACGCAAAATGACTGTTCATATTCACACCAATGTACCATTTATATCAGCCAGCACTTACCTGTGTTGCAAGACCTACAGCTACAATCCGGGAACTGCATCTAATCATGCACACAGATGATCGAAATCTCAGAACATGTACATAACAGTGAGACCGTAGAGAGTAAAATCGAACTGCTGTAGGTGAGTTGACGGAGTTTCCCGACTGTGACTCCATACGGCAATCTTGAGCCACACCAGCCAAATGGCCAGCACTCCGACCCAAGCTTGAACTATTGGTGTCATCACCAGCAACAACCAAAAGCATAGGATGTGACGCTCTGAATCCTTCTTGACCATCTGAACTCAGAGGGCATGGCTGCATCTGTAAGAATGAAACTGGACCATCACGCTTTGAGACCAGTTCACTATAATTAGAGGCATCCTCCACATCAAGGACTTGGAATCCATTCTGGTAACCAAGTAAGAGAACATGCTTCAAGTGAGATGGACCAAGTTCCAACGTGTCAAAGCCAGCCCATGTTACCTGTTCACGGAACAAATAATGGAAACACATCTAAGCAAACTTGGAATTGAAAATAGGAACAAATGCATCAAGCAAGCATTCAGAAACACCCAAAAAAGTCTAACAGAATTACGACATTGAATTAGAATTTACCCAATTTATTAGGGCAGGGGGAACATATCAAAGAAACATTGTGTAAATATTATTTATCATCGATTTAAAGCTAAGCCTAATAAGCACCATTCTGTGAAGAAACCTATCACATTCCATGAGGTGTATTGTTAACAAAATTGCTGAAGGAATATTAAAGCTTCTTAAAGCACAACAGTCCAGATATGAGACATTGTGAAAGGAAAATTCATGTGTGAGTTCTACTAATACCAATTCTCCAGGTGTCACGTATCATCTTGACAATGTACATTAATTTATTGGACAAGAAGGGGTGTGTAGGTGTCTTAACTTTAAGATCTTCCAAACTAACACCCCATGAATCACGTAGAGCAAGAGCAACATCAATATTATTTTGGGTGAAAAATAGTAAGGTTTCAGTTGACAAATATAGCAGAGTAGATTTATTAGCCTACTTTAAGAAGTCATGGCATAAATAAAAAGATAAGTATACATGCTGATTTTTTTGAAAAAAAAAAATTGGAACAATCAAAATTTAGGCCTTTAGCTTGACTCCAAATCCGAATTTCCAATATTAGCATAGCCTACTAGTCCTCAGCAACATATCCTTACCAATCCTTCTCTCACTACTTCATAATATAAAATTAGGGGCAAGATTTTTAGTCCAAAAAAATTCGTATCTCTTCTTTAGTCCTTGTTTTCATAGACTTATAATATCAGTAATGACAATTAATTAAGCTAACCTAGCTGCGTTTACGCACTCTAAAAATCAGGGTTACTTAATTGATGAAAACAAGATATACTGAGTGCAACGAAGTTCTCAATCACCATTAGCTATATATTTACACTGGATTACTCTACTAGAATAACCTAAAAGTTCTCAAGTACCAAGGCAAATAAGAATTAAAAAAAAGGGAACAAAGAGATAGTGGTATAAATTTTCAAAAAAAAAAAAAAAACAGAGACAGTAGTATAAACAATTGAGTTTCAAATGTAAAGCGAAAAAATGAGGTAAACCTGATCTTTATGATCTTCAGAAGAATTGGAAATGGAAGCAGCAACGGAAGCACCAGCGGAGCGAACCGTGGAAGCGACGTTACTAGCATTCGTGGAAACAGTCTTTAGACAAGACGATATTATCCTCAACGAATTTGGCAACAAGCCATTGTTCCTTCCTTTTCCTTTCCTCATTCTCCAACTCCAACTATAACAACACTCCTAGTTGTTCTACTATTCTCAACCGCCACCACCACCGTCTCTTCTCCTCCTCCACCTCCTCCTCCTCCGCTACTTCCACCACCTCCTACCTCCGCCTTCACCACCACCACTACCACCTCCTCCTCCTCCTCCTCCTCGTCCGCCAAGGAGCATCTCCGATCGCCGACGATCGGATATAACATTCGATTCTCCGATCGCTACTCTAAAAACTCACAACAAACCAAATATAAAAATTTCCACTTTAGCCCGCGATTATTTTGTTGTTCTATAGCTTGCTTAAGCTTTGACTTAAGGAAAGAACCTCTTTCCTCTCTACTCCATTTATCTAATCTACTTCCTTTAATTTTTTTTTTTTTTCCCCTTTACACTCCTTATTTAATTTATAATTTCAAATTCTCGTTTCATTTTCTCTCGCTTTCTTTCGCTTTCTCTCCCAACTTTCTCTCTCACTACCTGTGTTCTTGCGTTGGTGTTTAGACGACTCCGCCTGTAGTTTGCGATGTAAGCAAAAGGGGCAGTAAAAAGTTAAAAATGCCTGAGATTAAGGAGGAAATTGGAGGTTAATTTTTGTTTTGTACATGCGCAAGGGCTGGACCGCAACACGCAGAAGCCTCAGACAATAAAGAGATTATTTAGCATTATTGTTATTATTACGTATTATTGGAATAAAGCATATTCATAAGAGAAGAAGTTATTTTCTTGAATATAGGTATTACATCAAATTCAATAATTAACTTCACATAATAGTATAAATTATTCAAAAACAGTGGGGGGTTTTGCGCAGTGATGTCAGTTGTCAGGCTGTTTGAGTACTGTGATGGGGTAAGCTTTGTCCTGGCATTGGCACTTGTTGGACTAAGGGCTGGGCTGGGCTCAGCTGGACCATGGAAACTTTAGTTTCGTCCTTATTGTTACTATCTTTGTTTGTTGGATTATTAATATGTTAATACTTTGATATGATTGAGTTAAGTTGGGCCTCGAAATGATTTCATGACATCATTTTCTTCACTCTGCACTGAGCGACTTCATCAGTTGATACCACTGCTTTGTCACTTTGCCATTTGTGTGGGATGGCCTAGGCCAAGCTTGTTACCCCCAAAAGAAACATGAATTAGAAAAAGAATACGTACCCTACATACCATTTTGCATTCATTGTGGATAATAACCTGCCCATTGAATGAATGGAAGCCTTTTTGCTGTTTCATTATTATACTTGCGAAACTAATAAAAAAAAAAAAAAACTATTAGTAGTAAACAACTGATGAATGATGATAAGATGATAAGAACGATAAGGAGGGAGGGTAGGCAGACTATGGTGGATAGGGTCGTTGCGTGCCGCCAGGGTTGGGGCAAAAGTAAACAACCATGATAATTGAATTGGTCTGTCCACCGCAGCCTCCAGCACAGCTTGAAAAGACATGAAAATTTTGGTAATTCTAACATTTCCTTCTTTGTTTTCCCTTACCCATTGAAAAAGACAAGAACCGATTCCACATCAGAGTTATATTAAATAGTTGAACTTAATACATGATTTAAGTAGAAGATATGATCTAATCTAGAAAGGATTTTAGTTAGTTATTTCTTTGTACCAATCCAAGATGATGGAAGAAGCGATTTGTTTGTTGTTTTATGATGATCACGCCCGACCGATGATCAGGAACTGTAGCAGAAGTAACGAATCTATTGATCCAGGATCCTTTAAGGACTTGTCATAACTTAACTTACTTTAAAAGAAAAAGACAAGGGCTCTTTCCCATATTTCTCCTACAAAATTGACTGAACCATGGGATATTCCTTACTTTTGTTCCCAAGGATTCGTTTATGTACATGTCCTCAAAGACACTGGCACTTCTTTTGGCTTTTGTCCCTCGGAGTTTCTTCTCATGCCTATTCTGTTCCTTTTAGGAATTCTTTTTATGTAGGCGAAACAATATCCATCTTCTTCTCCGTCGAACTTATTCCTTTCTCACGTGCCGTTGGTGGAATGAACGGAGCAAAGCCCATAGCCAGCTTCTCACAAACAAAGTTGAAGCCCCATTGATCACAAACCTCGCTCTTCCAAAAGGGCAGATCATAGTAGTTTACACTAGA
This sequence comes from Theobroma cacao, assembly GCF_053813885.1. NCBI lineage: Eukaryota > Viridiplantae > Streptophyta > Magnoliopsida > Malvales > Malvaceae > Theobroma > Theobroma cacao. Next base: position 35,699,863 of record NC_142639.1, on the reverse strand, counting down.
ATTTTATAGCAACCTGTTTGTTCCATTCGAAACCCTCTTAACTCTTGGCTGAGCTTAGATCTTCTGCATTGTGTATCTCTTCATGGAAAGCTTTTCTGAAGAACGGGATCCGACATTTTCTCATGCTCTTTAAGCTGTTGGGATTGCCATTAAGGAGCTGTACAACCTGCATGACATATTCAAAAGTAACTGTTCAAAATGAATCTAAAAGTTATCAAAGCTGCTATATCAAACACATAGATCAAATTGACTTTCAACTTCTTAACATACCTGACTCATTTGAGGGCGCCGAATTGAAGACTGATGTATGCATAAAGAAGCAGCCAAGAGGACAAGGTTCATTTGTCGAGGATTGTAATCTTCCCCAAGAGCAGGGTCAATCAACTCTCTAATGTCATTCTTTTTTAACTGGGGTTTTGCCTAGAAAAGCACAAAATTCCAAATCCTTTGATTATGATCTGCTTACTTTGCTGGCACTTGCCTCAGATGTGTGTGTGCATATACAAGGGAGTCCTTGAGAATGATGTGGTGCTTTAGTAAGTAGAAAACAAAGAAGAAGCGTACCCACAATACAAGGCTCTGCTGAGAGTAATCCAGAGCTCTGCGTCCAGTCACTAGTTCCAGCAACAGCACACCAAAGGCAAAAACATCAGTTTTTTCATCTACTATGCCATGCATTAAGTATTCAGGAGCGAGGTAGCTGCAACAGTAAGCAATAAAGGAATTAATTTAATTATAGAATCTCCAACAGATAATTCCAAATACGGGTAGTATTAGCCTGTTAGATATACGAACCCAAATGTGCCTTCAAACTTGGATACAGTATGGTGAGTCCAGTGCTCTGGTAGCCATTTCGCAAGCCCGAAGTCACAAATCTGAAGAAAAAGTAACTATTAATTGAAGAACACCAACCAAATTTTCTGTAAAAAGAAATAGAAGAAATATACATTTCTTTATCAGCTTTCCTCTATTCCGTCACCAAACTTGTAGCCTTTGTTACTAATGTAAATATTACAATTAGAAACAGAACAGTGAAGCATACTTCAATTATGTATTTAATGGTTAGCCAGAATGTTCACATTTCAGAATATTGGTTTGAAGGGTACCTGAGGCTCAAAGTCCTTTGTAAGCAAGATATTTGCAGCCTTCATATCTCTGTGGATGATTCTCCTCTTACAACCCTCATGGAGATAACTTAAACCTTCAGCAGTGCCTAAAGCAATCTTAAACCTGATACCCCATTTCAGTTTGTCCTTTGAACCTGTAAGAATTGAATCATATGCGATATCTAGAACAAGATTCTGATAACTGTATAAATTAATTGTTCATAATCAAGCATTTCTAGAAATCATGAACTAACCATATAGAAGAGAAGCTAAGCTCCCATTTGGAGACAACTCAAGGACAAGATGCATTCCACCTTCAATTCCGTAGCCAATTAACTTTGCCGTGTTAGGATGGTTCACATGGGCCATAATCCCAAGCTCCGACAAGAAATCGCCTATTATCTCATCGGGTGTGCCTTTTGTTAGCCGTTTAATGGCAACAAGCTGCCCATTTGGCAAACTTCCCTTGTAAACTTCAGCATAACCACCCTTTCCGATAAGATTTTCTGCACAAAAGCCAACCAAATTCAAGAACATCTTATTAAGCCATGCCGTAGAACATCTTATTAAGCCATGCCGTAATCAAATTTCAAGCGGAAGAAAAGATCGATTTCAGTTTACAGTCAAAACTAAGTACTCCAGAAAATACAAACCACTGCTGAAGTTTTTGGTGGCAATATGAAGCTCAGAAAGAGTGAAGACCTTCCTTGGAGACTTAAGATTATATGAATTGCTACTGGCAAGAAAATCCGGTGCGACAGAAACATTTTCTCTCATACTGCTGCTCCTTCCTAGCGAGAGTCTGAACGATCCAAAAGGCTGCAAATTGGCTAATGATTTCTTGGATCTACTTCTAAAGAGCTGTGCAAATCCACGCCATCGAAAACCTTGCTTTGAGTTTTGCTCATTTGCAGAGTCTGTAGTGGGTGCTTTAAAAGAACTCGTTTCAAATTCTTCACTCCTAAAGAAATCCTCAAGAACTCCAACTGGAGAACATGTATCCACCTTCTTCTCCATATCTAAAGATCATGCGGAGAAACCAAAACTAAAAACCATTTTGCAGCATCCCTGAAAAGAGACAGGGGAAAGAACATAGTACTCTGTTTTCTTGTCTCCGACCCTTTAACTTGCAATTTCGTTTTGAATTTTCTGCAAATACAACCAGAGAAGGTTAAGAATCACCAAAAACATAGACTAAAAGAAGCCAAATATTAAATGAACAATGAATAAGCAGTTAAGCACTAACTTGAGTGCAACGATAAAGGACGGATTCTTACAAAAAGTTTGAATTTTTTAAGAAACCAAACAAACTCGGAAAACAGAATAGAACAAATACAAAATAGAAACACGTTTCCCAGACTATATTAAAAAAAAAAAACCCAATGTACTTATGTTGAAAAGGAAGCAACCCAACACAGAGAAACTGATATAGAAGGGAAGCCTAGACAGAGAACAAAGACATGAAAAAAAGTTTAACGAAATAAAAAAATCATGCAAAAGTCTCTGAACTAAACAGCAATAAAGCTAAAACGACAAGAAGATAAGAAACCCCAGAAAAAAAAAGAGAAGAAGAAGAAGAAGAAGCCAAGATGATGAACATACCCTTGAGAAGAAGCTGGAACTCCACAGAAATAGTCAGATAATATTTGACGAGGAGCAAACAACAGAAAAAAACAACGGAGGAATGGGGAACAAAGGGGGTGGGACGGAAAAAGAAGAGGTGCACATAAATTTGCAGTTACTCTAAGCTTTTATGATCACTTGCTTCTCGAAGAATATTGTTTTTAATGATTTCTTTCTGGAAAAAGAATTTAAAAAAAAAAAGTAGTATTTATGTTAGAAGTAAATACAGGTGGTGTTTAAATAATTAATTAAGAGAAATAAAAGAGTTAGGAAAATTAAATAATGAGGTGGAGTACTTGGTAATTGGATTGGTTTAAGATTCTTATCCGTACTTGAAATGCTTTGATTGGTCAGGTCAGAGACGGCTCCCTTTTAGTTCTCCCCTTCGAGTTGTGGCACGTGACTAAGTTAAACACGTGGAGTTTTGTCCCTTGGATTTTTAACTTGTCCTCCCAAAGGACACCGCATTAGTTTTGATTTGATGACGGAGCAGAGAAGACAGGGGCAACATGAATAATTCCCTTTTTTTTCTTTTTATTTTCTTTTAAGAAAATATGTGTGAAAAATTAATAGTGTTCAATGTTCAACGAGTTATTTGGCTTTATTTAAGGTAAAAAATCTGGAAGATCTAAGGAAAAGAGACAAAGTTTGAAAGACTCAAACACTGTTATTTCCGAATCTTTCTAATAAAATCTTAGACAAGATAATCACACCCTAACACAATTACTTGTTTAGTTTAGGTTTTGTGTACAATGTTATCATCTTATTATGTTGCTCAACCTTTCTTTTCTCCAATGCAAAATGTTTTAAATCTTAAATCACTGAAATTTATCACTCAACAAAAATAAAAAATCAACTTGTTCATCAGATACTTACAATTATTCGACTCAAATATATAAAGTATGAGTGCTTTATATTCGTGCATCCATAAATGTCAAATTTTTTTTTTTTGAATAAATTTATTTTCCCTTTTCTTTTTACTAATTTTAATTATTTATTTGACTAAATGAAATATTAAAAAAATAAGTCCACGGAGGCCATGATCATCTTAGAGCCAACTAGTCCTTACTCAGCATTAATAATAAATGGTGTGGCCTTAAGAAAAATCAATATATCAAATCTTCATTACAACTATATATATAAAAAAAAAAGGCACTGAAATCATTATAAGCGCAAGTAGTGTAATTTACTTCACTATTCATATATCAAAAACCGCCAACAAGTAAACTTAGAGATGAAGGAAATGATTAGGGACATACTTTACCTCTAAATCAAGAGACTGTCATAACTAATCATACCAAATACTACTGCCAGATTCTCCTACACTTCCTTTGCAAACCACATAGTTATTCTCTTATTTTATTTTATTTTGGTTGGTAATAAAAATATCTCACGTTGCTTGATTCATAAGAATGGTGATTACGGCAGCGAGAGCAAAATATGATAGACTAGAACTTGAAGTCACTTTTGAAAGTGGTTTGATTGGAACACAAGCAGAAATGCAGAATAACCGGGGCGATTTCTTCCCCTTCGGTTGGTGGCTGCCCTCGTTTGGGTCTTACGTTAAAGAGCTGATTTGTTAAGAATTAAGATCAGATTTTGCTGTTTCAACTACTCTGTTCTTTTGATGAAAAACGGTCATCAACTAATTACTATATAATGTTCTTCTTTCTGTTTTGTCATCTTTTGGCTTTGGGTTCCTCTCCCTCACACAGTTTTATTATGTTGACCCATAATCTGAAAAATTAGCCATCAAAATTCTCATTTTATTGTATTCAGCCCAAGATAATAAAAGAAAAATATTACTGGCAATAGCTTAAAAATGTTTTCTACTGTAAGGATTTACTTTTCAATCTCTTCGTATCACGACCAATTCCCAAATCCACGCGCATAATTTGACATTTCAAGTCATTAACCATTATATATACTAGTCAGGCTAATTATATATAAAAAAAAATAAAGAACACTAGTGAAAATAGCTAAAAATTGTTTTTTGTTATAAGCATATATTTTGATTTAAATAGTAAGTTATGACCAATTCAAAATTCACGTGCATAAATTTGACATTTTAAATCATTAAACAAATAAAATTCAAAAAAGAATATTAATTAGTAAGGATTACTTAAGAATGTTTTCCATTCAAAGAATAAAATTTAATTTAAATCTGTTCATTTTGTGACCAAATCAAAATTTTAAGTATTGTATACTAGTCGAGGGAAAATTTTAGCAAAAAATACTAATTAAGTTAACTAGTGGAATTAGTTACAATACCCTTTTATTCTGTATTAATTAATGCTACATTATAGTAGTTAATTAGTATTGTATACTGATTAAGTTGTACATATCTTGATGCGTTTTGTTTAATAAATTAAATTCCAGGTACATGCAGTGGCCCCCGTCCAAACATTTAGTGCTCCATGCAGGCGTTGTTAGGTCATTCGTTGGAATAATATAGTACTATTAGTTTAGTTTGGCAATTGTCCAAGAATTTTGTAATGACCCACTTTGGGTTGATTTTTGCTCAATAAATTTGACTTTGGATCAGATCTGCAGTTAAAAAGGAATATACGCAAGTGCTCCACCTAACCATGAACAATTCAGACAACATATAATATTTAATTAAAGTCAACAGTGAACTTTCTTTTTTTTTTTTTATTTGAAAAATGAGAGATTTCATTTTAACTTTTGGAAGTAGAAGTACTTACACTTATTTTAAAATTAAATTTTTGGATGCGAGTTAATAATAAACAGTTAATCGAAAAGAAAATATTAATTTTTTTATGAAGTTAATAATAAAATTAAATATTTTACTGATTTAGTACATGAAAATTACTCATCAAAATTTGTTTCTGGTTTTTGATAATGAATAATTTTAAAAGTCAAATAATAAAATTAAATGTAATCATAGTACGATTCAAACAATCAAAATAAATTGATAACCGTAATTTTCAGTTTTATAAATTAATTGGTCATTGTAATTAGGAGTTACATATTGAAAATTATTAGACTTATCATTACATTTTTCATCGTGTTAGCTCAGTAAATTTTCAAATCAATTCTCATAATTCATAATTTACACGTTTAAATCAAGTATTTAATAGAATATTCACTAAAAGTTTTGATAAATTAAGTTATTGAGTGCATCATATAACATCAAAATCATTCCAAAGATATAATTAATGTCAATAAAATAAATAATAAATGATATTAAACATTATTTGTTGAGTTTTATGGCTGAAGTCAAGTGCTAATTTAAAAATTTTCATGAAATAAACAAATTAACTATAAACAAATCTAAATACAGCGTTAAACCGAAGTTGGGGGGACAGGAAGGCTGGAGTGAAGAAATTAAAAAGGCCCAAAGTGGTGCGTTAAAAAAGGTAAAGTTATTACTTTATTTATATTTAATTTAATAATAAATAACACAAGCAGCTTGTTGTAATCCAAGTAGGAGCACCAGAGTAAAGCAGCCTGCAACAGTCCAAAGCTCTTTATATATGATGGTTAATGCCGAATTCTATCTAATTAGTTCAAATATTAACATTTCAATAATTAAATTAATTAAGCTGGTAAAAGGACAGGTTTCCCAATTCCTTAGCTTTAAAATTTTTGAAAATAATTGAATATGTTTTTTCTACAGTTTGTGGCCAAATTGTCATGATTGGTAGCTGTATTGAGACGATAACATGTCAGGGTTGCCTGCGTTGTTCAATTATTGGAAAGTTACACTCCCTTCCAAATAAATAAATTGCAGAAACAAAGTTGTGGTAGTTGCACCTGATTCATGATTTATAGCAATATATATATATATATATATATATATAGATGACAAAGTTATTTCAAAGTGCAAGTTGAAATATTATATTAGGCTACTATTGCTTCCTTTATAGTCTTTCCCTACTTCCACAATTCATATATAAATATATTTCAGTGTTTAAATCGTGAAAGTTAAGAATATTAACTCGTTTTCTTTGATAATATTTGAATATTTAATTTATTAATTAGTATATTACTTTTAACTTTTTAAGTAAGGAAAACAAATAGATAGAGACTTTTATGTTTGGATTAAGTAGGGAAACAGACATGTTTGAATCTTTTTTTTTAAATAAAAAAAAACTCGCTTCCCTCGATATATTATGCTGAATACATGTAAAATTTGATGTTCATTGATCGCCCATCGAAGCATTTATCAAGGACTGCAGCGTCAAATCCGAAGCAGCCTGTGCTTCAGGCCAATTGGTTCTTAAGAAAGACTCATGTTGCTGCAAACAGACAGGTAGAGACTTTGGTGTTTGGATTAAGTTTAAAAAAAACACAAAAGGAAACATCGACCATATAATGACACAAAACTTATGACGAAAAATACCAATCAATCTAAAATATTTAGATAAAATATCTTTATTTTTTAAGTTTGATTGAAATTAGATAAAGATTCATTAATTTTTAAAATAAATATTTAATTTCAAAAAAATATTTTTGTTAGATAAAAAGATAATTTTATTTTTAATTAATTTTTATAATTATTATTATATATTTTTATTAATTGAAAAAAAAGCTCCTCATGTGAGAGCACTAGAGCTTTCTTGGAGAGCCCCGATGCTCCCCTTGGTGAGCTGTGTAACAATGATCAATACTCTTTATTTTTTTAATTTTTAAAAAATATAATAATAATTTTTAAATTAGTAAAAAAAAAGACATTTTAATCTCTTTATAACTTCTGTTAATAGTGTTTGCATTCTTGAGATTGAGTATCTATTTTGAAAATTAATAGACATTCTTATAATTTCGATCTAAACTTAAAAAATAAAAGTATTTTATGCAAAATACTTTAATAATTACATAAAAAAAGTACAAGAAAGGAAGAGAGTTAACCGTATCAAGTCATCACTTAGGTGGCGTTTGGTACTTTACAATACAATATGATTACAGGTAATGTGATTACAAGTAATGTAATTGCAGAAAAAATAATATTACAGTATTTGGTATACAAACAAAATAATGATTAAAATGTAGAGAATATAACATTACAGTGTTTAGTTTACAAATACTTTGCTGATAATGTAAAGTCAATTTTCAAAATTACCCTTATTTATTAAAATACAAGTTTAATATACTTGTATTTTTTAGTGTTAATTTTTATATAATATCATCTCCTAAATATATTTTTAATGTCATATATTTTTTTATTTTTTATTATAATATTATATGTTTTATTTTCATTTTTAATATAATTTTTATATTATATATTTTATTTTAATTTTTTTTACCTATATTATATAAAATTTAATTTAATTTCTAATTTTTATTATATATTTATTTTAATAATAATATTATAAAATATTTTTAATAAAATAATAAAGTTGAAAGGTAAAAATATTTTTAATAACATTACAGAGTGCAATGCAATGTGATTGCATTAGTTTTGCACTGCAATCACATTACATCTCTTGATTGTAATGTGATTGCATTACAATCTTACATTATCGTGATCTGTTACAAAATAAATATTGTAATATAATTTAATTAGACAAATTGCAGAGAATGTGCTCTCATTTTCCTTATACCAAACGCTACCTTATTGTAAACAAAATTTTACAATTTTGACATTAGTTAAAAGTAATTTTCATGGAGAGAGGGTTAATTGTTTTAAGTTTTCATTCATGGGTTATTGTATGTATTATAAAAATATGGGTTTTTTTTTTAATTTAGAAAATAAGATTTAAATTATGCTCTTTGAACAAAATATCATGTATCGATTAATGAACTAAGAGCATGTTTGGCCTATTTTTTTTTTTTTAATTTAAAGGCTATTATAAAGCTCTTATGAAAAATAATAGCTTTTAAAAATAAGCTACAATTGTTTGGTAATTTACTTTTTATAAGCTATTTTTTATAGATAAGTTGTTTGGCAAAACAACTTATATAAACTCTAATTTTAGTTAAAATTACCATAAAAAGTATTTAATAAATAACTTTTTATTAATAACGAATTTCTTTATTCAAAATAAAAAAAAAATTATTTTTTATCTATTTAAAATAAATTTAAAAAAATATAAAAAGATTTTTTATATAACATAAAGTTTATAATTAATAATGAATTATAAAAAAAGAGTACTACAAATAATTTATAAGTAACACATAATTCATATAAGCTCTTTTTTATATAGAAGTTGTTTGGCAAAATAACTTATATAAATTTTAATTTTAGTTAAAATTATCATAAAAGGTATTTTAATAAATAACTTGTTATTTATCACGAATTTCTTTATTCAAAATAAAAAAATTAACTTTATTTTTTTATCTATTTAAAATAAAATTTTGAAAATATAAAAATAATTTTTATATAATATAAGTTTATAATTAATAATAAATCATAAAAAAAGAGTTCCATAAGTAACACATAATTAATAAATAACCCATATATTAATGATTTCTATTTACCATAAATGCAAAAAAAAAGAAATTGTATCAAAATTGAATCAAATAAAAAAAAGAGAGATAAAAGAAAGTAGTGAGTCAACTACTAGAACCCTTAACCCTAACAATGGAGGAGAATCCAAAAAAGAAGAAGAAAAGTCTAAGGTGCTAGTAATAATTATAAAAAATCACATTTAGCTATTGATGTCTTTCCTAACAAAGTTCACCTCCATGAAAAATATTATCTCAACAATCATAATCAACAAATATTATCTCAATTTTCATCTAATTTATCTCAGCAACTGTTCACCTATTTGATTAATTATTTCAATCATAATTATCAAATATTATATACAATATAAACGGTTAAAAATAAATAAATATAATAAATTATCATATCAAATAATAAACTGAGAAATATCAACTAGTAAAAAGAATTTTCAAAATCCAAAAAAGAGATAGAAAATAAAATGAGAAACAAATAGAAAGAAAAAAAAAGAAATAATATTTGAATGTAGTTTTGAATTTTAGATTTTTTTTTTTTAATTTTTGTAAGAATTAAAAACCCTTGGAATGATGATTTGCAAAAAGAGAGAGAGGAGAAGGAGATCGATAGGGAGAGAAGGAAAGCGTATTTTTAAAGAGGATTTTTTGAAAAAAAATAACTCTCGTAATAAGTTGACGTATTTTTTTTTAAAAAAACTCCTAATTAGAGCTTTTAAGCATTTTTTTTATTCTTTTAAAAAAATTATATTTTTTTAAAAACTTTTTCACGAAATTCTGTTTAATCTAGTTTTTACTTTTGAAAAATAGATAAGTTAAAATAAACTAATCGAAACAAGCACTAAATATTAAAATACTAGTGCAAAAGTATTGGTTAATTATCATATTTATCAGATGATGAGACCAGTTAAGACAAAAGGAAAAAATTATTGAAGTAAGTTTGTCATAGTTGGATGCATGGCTTCTACTTCCAATGACGGAATCCAAACTGTCTTGTTTCGTCGGGAAAGGAAACCATGGAAGAAGGCAGAAAAGCCCACAGTGGCAGACTACATCGAACAAAAACGCACAACAAGGGGGGAACAAGAAGCAGCTTTTTAGAGGGATGGTTTTTCTTAAAGGGTGAAAGTGCATATTGTTGGCAGGCAAAGGCAGCTGGAGCCTTATTCTGAGAAAAGGAAATATATATCCATGGCCATGGGGGACCATTTCTGTTGTTCCCCTCTCCTTGAACCCTTTCAAGGGTAAAATTGTATTCGAAATGTCGCGACTCAAAAATTGAGATTCTTGACTTTCTTGGTCTGCTTGGATTCCGTCCGGGGACTGAACTTTGTGGCGTGGCATTGGGATATTAATACGCCATATGTTCCATCAAAGCCATTAGCCGACAGCACATTTCCTTGTAATGAAATCGTATTAGTCTCTATCTATTTTGATTTCAAGAATATTCTCGTTTTATTGTCGATAATATTTTTATATTATACAAGTGATTGAAGTTTAATCATACATTAATAAAGAAATTAAAAGACATTATGTTGAAATGAAAATTATTTTAACTTTGAAATATAGCACAACCTTGTTCTTTTCTTTCTTTTTTTTAATTCTTTCCTAGACAAAATACTGATCAAATTTCAAAACTCATTGCAATAACTAAGCAATTGTCTTCCTTTAAACAATTAGCAATAGCAATTAGAGTATCTAAATGGATTGATTTCTAAGGAAAAAAAAACCCCTATTTGATTTTGAAAACTGAAAAAACATGGGAGGGTGGCAACCCAAATTGGACCAGTAGCGAACAGAAACCAACCACGTCATCAAATCGAAGATATAACACGACACAACCTTCCACGAACTTGCCAGCTCGTTCTCGGCCGCCCCCCACCCTCTCTCTCTTCACTTCACTGTTGTTTTTTTTTTTTTTAACTTTTGTTCAACTCTCTTTCTCTCTCTCTCTCTCTCTCCTCTGATACTGATGGCGCAACACAACAAGCAGTCCGCGTTGCTCTCGCAGCACTGTCTGTCTGATTCATCACGTCTCATCTCCCACTCTTTTCCTTTCCTTTCCTCTTTACAAGTCAAAGCTCAACTACAACTAAAATTGAAAACCAAAACCCCTCCCAACAACTCCCACTTCTCTCTCTGTTCATCTGCATCTCCCCAATGAGTTGCTAACTAATAACCAATTCCTCCAAATGTCCGTTCAGTTTCACCATCTTCTCTTCTTCCTAATCCTAACTTTCTTCCCATCGTTGCCACTTGCTCAAGAAGGTAACGTATCATGTCCTTTAAACTTCACCATCCTGCGCCCGATCCTCTCCAACCCCAACAGGCTCCGACACATGAACACCTCCGTGGAGTGCCACTACATTCGCCAGGGCCTCCGCCTCGTCCTCTCCGACTACCTTAGACGCACCGGATCATTCTTTCCACCCTTAAACTCCTCCGAGTCTTGTTGGCAATCTTACCAATCCCTCGTCCCAAACTTCGACATCCGTTCCTCGTGCGGTTTCCAAACCGCTTGGATCTCCCAAGGTTGCATGAACTTAACCACAAAGGCCGAATTCGAAGTTTTTATCGGAAACGCTACCTTGTCTGACGTCGTTTCAAACTGTAACCAGTCTTTGCAGGGTTCCGCTTGTGCTTCCTGTACTAGAAGCGTAGCCACTGTACAAGCTTTGTACATGACGGACAATTCAACTGCAAACGTGTCCGACTGTACGGCCTACCCGTCTATTTATGCAGCTGCTGTTGCTAATTACTTGGGACCGACTGATGAAGATACGGCCCCTTGTTTGTTTTCATTTGGTCTTAGTGATAATAGTACTGGCAAGAGTAAGAAAAAAGGTGTGATTTTGGGTGTTGTAATCGGGGTTGGTATCGGTTTAGCCGTTCTGATTGGTGGGTCTTGGTTTGTTTATAGGAAATATCAGGATGCTAAGAGGAGAAAAAGGAGGGACAAAATTAGGAATCTTGAGATGGGTAGTTTGGGTGGTTCTGGATTGGGTTCAATTAGTGAAAGTACTAATTTGGTTAAGTTTACATTCGATGAGATTAAGAAAGCTACTGGGAATTTCTCTAGAGATAACATTATTGGAAGAGGTGGTTATGGCAATGTGTACAAGGGTTACTTGCCTGATGGCTCTGAGGTTGCTTTGAAACGGTTCAAGAATTGTTCTGCTGCTGGTGATGCCAGTTTTACGCATGAAGTTGAGGTTATTGCTAGTGTTAGGCATGTGAATCTTGTTGCTTTAAGGGGATATTGTACAGCAACAACTCCATTAGAGGGTCATCAGAGGATAATTGTTTGTGATTTAATGAAAAATGGGAGTTTGCATGATCATTTGTTTGGTTCCATGGAGGGAAGACTTAGTTGGCCTATTCGTCAAAAGATTGCACTAGGGACCGCTAGGGGACTGGCTTATTTGCATTATGGGGCACAACCTGCAATCATTCATAGGGATATCAAAGCGAGTAATATACTTTTGGATGAGATGTTTGAGGCCAAGGTAGCAGATTTTGGACTTGCAAAGTTTACACCCGAGGGAATGACACATTTGAGCACTAGGGTAGCTGGGACAATGGGATATGTTGCCCCTGAGTATGCGTTGTATGGGCAATTGACTGAGAGGAGTGATGTGTATAGCTTTGGTGTAGTGCTTCTTGAGCTGTTGAGTGGAAAGAAAGCACTTACGATGAGTGAGGAGAACCAACCTTCTCTAGTTGCTGATTGGGCATGGTCGTTGGTGAAGGATGAGAGAACTTTGGATGTTATTGAAGATGGCATGCCTGAGTTGGGGCCACCAGAAGTTCTGGAGAAGTATGTGTTGATTGCTGTTCTTTGCTCTCATCCAGAGTTACTATGCCGGCCATCCATGGATCAGGTTGTGAAAATGTTGGAAACAGACATTTCAGTCCCCTCAATCCCTGAACGGCCAATTCCTCTGGTAGCGCATATTGATGACATTGAAAGATCTATAAGCAGTAACGGCTCAGGTCAGCTTTCCAGTCCTACTGGCTATCAGATGTTTACACATGAAAGTAGCCATCATTCAGGAAGTAAGGAGGAAGGGACAAGTTCAGGCTCTCAAATAGAAGTTTTATAGAAGCACATCCTAACATGATAGGATCATTGAGCTCTCAATGGTGCTTCCCCTGATTAGTATGCTTACCTTAATTTTTGTTGGTTTAGATTATTTGCTTCATGAGTTAAAAATTGCATCAGATGTTGTAAAAATACAATAGGTTTACAAATAAGTTAGATTCATTTGAATTCAAATGATATAGGGCACAAAATAGTCATTTCACATTTGTAAGTATTTAGTGGTGTACAGTTTAGCAACTTTCTCTGGAACATCAATGATTTGTTGAACAAATCATGCTCTGTGTTTCCCTGAAATTCTTCATATATAACTTGTTTTTGCCAACCAAGGTGGCATGGAGTTTTGGTCTAATGTAACAAAGGTTATTGCAAGAATTTGATTTATAACTTTGTTGCTTCATTTGTAGCCTTTTGCAAATTTTGTTGCTGTTACTCAATTAAATCCTATATTAGAGAATGTAGACATGGAATTTGATGCAGATGAGACTTTCTGACAGCTTCTTTTATTTAAAGGAGAAGCAGTTTAGTACTTTGGTTGATGGATTCTTTATGTATTTGTTCTTTGAACATTAGAATGTTGGTATATTTGCCAAGCAAATCACATAATGTTTGATAGGCAGGATTGTGTGGCATGTTGTAGAACTCATGCAGCTCATACTGGAGTACGCTTTGCTGGAAAGTGGGTGATGCTGCTATGGCATGCACTTTGTATGTTCAATCGTCAGAGAACAGTGATATCGAAAGCTTTCACTTCAGAATTGTGCATCTTGAGATAAGAGGTAAGTAGAGTGAACCAATTGCGGTTGGTAGGAGCTGGGTTTCGTATGGAATGAGGAGACCTCGTAATAGACCAGGAGGTATCTTGAGGATTACTGAAGATGGTTGGCTGAAATCCTGAATGTGCCTATGGGAAAGGGTATGAGAACTGAGAAGCGTGCAAGATGGTAGGGTGTAGTTCTTCTTCCACACTGTCTGATTCTAGAGTACACCAACAATCTTGTGAAGCAACTCTCTTAAACCTGAATTCAAATGTTCTTATGAAATCTGTGTGCACAGATATTGTAGATCTTATGTTGCTTAGGGTGTTAGCAGAATGAAGAAAGTGTGCCTCGAGATGTAGTAATCACTGTGAATTTTATTGTGTACAGAAAAAAGATGTCTGAAAGGGGATGAATTACTATTGTGCCATTTAATATGGAATTTCATTTTTGTAATGAGCTGCTCCAAGTCCAAGCAAATGCGGGTGGCTTAAGTTATCAATTTAACAATGTATGAGGTATATCAGCTGGAAATGCTAGTTTTGTCAGTCGGGCAGATATACTCACAAGTCTTTTCACGTCTCTATAGTCTCTTTGACTAGTCAAAAGAGGCTGGCTACCATTAATCATTTGTTTACACGTCTCAGAGTTGAGAGATTTGACCTGAGTTTGGAGGCCACAAAAATCGGATCACCCAATTTCGTTCAACTGCCATTGTTTGGAGGGAACCATTTCAGAGTGGCATCCCCCAACCAAAAAGGAGGCAGTTCACACCAGAGTGCTTAACATGTTCATAACTATGAAGGAGGCTAAATGCTCATATAACCTTATGGACTATATTAAAAAAAGAAAATAATGAAGTCTCTAATCTTTTATTGTATTTAATTAAATCTTTAAAATTTTATTTTAAGTAAAATAAATCTCTTTTTATTAACAATTGATTAATTTTCATTAGTTAATAGTATAATTAATAATTTTATGTCACATTTGTCACGTGCTTGTTATTTTAATTACGTTAATATTACTTGTAAAAGAAACTTATCACTTATAAATTGTGTTTGTGTTTTACCTTTTTGTGTTTACATGTAAAAAAAACTCGATAAGCATAGTGTTTTACTTTTTTGTGTTTAGAGATTTGAAAAAATAAAAACCCAAAAGACATCAAACTAATCTTCATTATTATCAAATATGTATCTTAATTTAGGGTTTTTAACAAAATTTAATAAATTATTCAAAAGACAACAAAGATCTTAAATTTTATTAAAAAACCCTACACTTCGAGACTTGTTTTGACACAAACAGGAGGAGAATGCCTCATTAACGATGGGCAGCGTGTGGATCCGTTCAGTAAACTCAGTTTCTAGCATGCATGGGTTACTTCGTTTCCCTTCAAGCCCCTTTCCTCAGAAATTAAGGTATGGTTCCAAATGCCAAGAATGATGCATTCTTACATCACATTCACGTGGAAACATATTATTTTGACTAGGCTCATGCTTTTGACGATCGGGCCCAGATTTGACTCCAACTCTGAGAGGTCAGACCAAGCCTACTTTTCCAATGGCATGATGCCGCCAGTCAAATGTTTTGCTCCAGATTCCTCTCGTCTGGCGTCTTTTCTTTCTCTTGTCAAACGGATGAAAGTCGAAAATTCAACAGAAAATCAAAGATAAAATAGATCTTGGATATCCTTCCTAATATATTCTTAAATGGTAGCAAATCCGATTGCCCTGATGTGCAATTCCCCGTAAAGATTTTTGTGCATATATTTTAAGGTTATAATACTCAAATAAGTATTTAAATTATATAAGAAAAATTAATTTTATTTTTTATTTTTTATTTTAAATTAAATAAATTTTTTTGCAATAGCATTGTCACGTGACATGACGTGAGCAAAGATATTGCTTACTAGATTTTATATTTATTTTTTAAAAATCATCATTCTTATTCCATAATTTGTAGATATAAAGTTTTCCAAATTACAAAAATAGAATAAAATATTCTGCAAATAATCTTCTACCAAATATATTTAAAAGAAAAAACCCACAAAAGAATCAATAATCCATATGCCAAAATTCCTTCATGTTCCCCACAACTTTTCAACTGCGCAAAATAATCCTTATAAACCCGAGAACCAGACATGAAACGGTGAAGAAAAACAAATCAAACTCCACGCCTTTCTTCTTCAACTCCTCCACACACTTAGCCAACAACTTGCCACTTTCCTTTTCCCTCTCCAACATCTTCTCCAAGTGCCCTTCCACATCAGTTTTTTATATACCTAACTGCCCAAGTAATCCCCTTGGAACATAGCAAAGGACACAAAGATGGGATCCATAATTAATGGGTTTAAGCTTAGATCCGCCATGGATATGTACAAAACAAAGATAGAGAGTTGAGTGCAAATGAAGAAAAATGGAGAAGAAAGAGATTTTTGAAGGGAGAAATAGTAAGGTGTCACAAGACTCAGATATTTTGCTCAATCTTGGATAAATTATTTAAGAAGACAAAAAATTCCTAAATTCTAATATCATAAATTATTAAGAAATCCTGAACTTTCAGATTTGTTTTTTTTTCTTCTTAGATAATTTATTAAATTTTATTAAAAACCCTAAATCAAGGTTAAGGGACATATCTAATAAAGACTTAGTTTGATGCTTTTTGGGTTTTTCTTTTCAAAATAATTTTTATACATGTAACAGGATAAAAAAAGTAAACACATCATTCCTAAGTGACAAGTTTTATTAGTATGTGATAGGTGACATGGTATAAAATTGTCAACTATAATGTTCACAACAGATAGTGAGACAGGTTAATTTGATCCAAAATAAAAATTTAAAGATTTAATTAAACGTGATAAAAAGATAAAAATTTAATTAACTTTTTAATTTAGGGGCTTATTAAGTATTTAGGCTAAAACTTATCATATTTTCTATTCTTGTTTCCTTTATACCAAGCATTTCTTGCTTCCTATTGGTTATTCATTTATCCAATAAAAAAACTTGTTAGCCCTCACCTGATTTTGATTTTGTATGAAGTTTAAAAAATTTAAAGTTAAATTTTGACTTTCATTATTTATAAATTTATCCTTTGCTTGAAAGAAAAAAGTGGTGGTTATTTTAAGAGTAATAGATGAGAGTAAGAGTTTTTTTTTTTTTTTAACTTTTCAAAGGAGATATCAAATGGGACAACGAAAAGTATGTAAACAAAATCGAATACATGAAACAGAAAAAGAGGGAGTATTATATATAAAGTTATTTCAAAAGAATTATTACTAAAAGAAAAATAACAGCTTCGAATAGATTTGGTGATTCATTTTAGGTAAATATTAAAAGTTAAGATAAACACAAACGCAATATTATTAATTAAATGAATTAAGATCTTAAATACGTATACAAATATGTTTGTTACATGTGTTATATAATATGACACAACTAACACTTTGAAACTGAATTTTATATGACATTATATAGTTTAGGATAATTAACCTACTTAAAATATTTTGAAAGAATAACATGTTTAAACAAAAAATTAGTTCTCAGTAATAATTTTATTTTAACATATACAAAAATAAAATCATAACTCCATTATTCAAATTTAAAACTAATAATCATAAAACAATCATAATAAAGTAATAACATTATTCAAACGATCTTTATATATTTACATTTAAATGGTTATCATAATCAAGTTAAGCGAGTCATATTATATGTGTTTACACCATAACATGATTAATCAAATGAGTTAGATGTGACATATTTGTATTAAGCCTAATTAATCTTTAAGATTATATTTGATGCACTGATAATGTATACTTTATACACACTATCAGGCCATGAGATAGTACCATTTCATAAAAAAAAAATACAATTCTTTGATGAACTTAAAAATAAATATTTCTAATTTTCTTAAAAAAAGATAATTTAAAAAACAAAAAAATAATTTTTTCATCTCTCTCCAAATCTCTCTTACCCAGTTTCATCTTCTCCCATTTTTTTGTCTATTATCAACAATAGAAACCTAAATCTAGTAAATGTTACTATAATTAAACTCAAACTCAATCAAAACTTGAATGGAAAAGCTGGTGCTTGTAATCATTTATAATCAACCTAGTAAATTTTAATTGGTAACTCTTAATTTTCACATTGAAATAGATTTTGTAAAGCAAAGCAAATACCAAATGTAATGAAACATTGATGTATCATACTGTTGTCTAGTCGAAAGATAAAAAAGTTATCAGAAAAATTAACAAGAAAAACTGATTCAAAATTAAAAATAAAAAAGGAAGTAAAACTAATTAAAATTCATTTTAAAAAATAAACCTTAAGAACTCAAGTTGAAGAAAAGTCATTGTCCTTTAGATACTACATTTAAATTATTAGCTATCCGGTAAAAACACCAAAAGAACCAAAGTCAAAGTAAGCTTAATCATTTAATAGTTGTTAATTTTTCATAATTTTCCTTTCATTGAAAATTAATCATTAGTTTTTCTTGTTAATTTTTTTGATGAGTACTCTTTTATCTATCTATTAGATAATCGGTCCTCACTGCAGTAGTTTCACAACATTTTGTATTTGCTTTTACTTTACAAAGTCTATTCCAATGCAAAAATTAAGAGTGGCCAATTGAAATTTACGGGTTCTTTATGAACGATTACAACACTAGCTTTTTTACTCAAATTTTGACGGAGTTTGAGTTTAATTATAGCAATAATCATTGGATTTAGGTTTCTATTGTTGATAATGGATGAAAAAGGAGAGAAGGAGAAGATGAGATTGGGTGAGAGAGATTTGGAAAGAGCTAAAAACTTATTTTTATTTTATTAAAAAAATTGATAATATTAATTTCTAAGTCTCTCAAAAAATTATATTTATTTTTCAATAAAGTGATGATACTATCTTGTGACACAATCAGTACATTAAATATAATCATTTTAATCTATTATTTACATGTGAATACATTTATTATACAAAATATGATTAGTTTAAATAGAAACTCGTTTAATTGCGGTATCATAACAGTGTGTTATGATTGTGTATAAACCATACATATGATTCTTTCGTCTCAATAAAAAATTTATCAAGAGTATACATATACACCGAAAGGGGACGGGATCGGAAATATGGTAAAATAAAGGAAAGTTTTTGAAATCAATAAATTTACATGAAAATAAAAAAATGCAGTTTTCATTCATTATTCTCTTATGGAAATAAAGATAATAAAATATAATGTATTTGATTTCTCAACAATTCAAGGTCGTGCAAATCCTGTGGCTTTTATTCCAACCTTTATGCATTTAATTAACAGGAAAAAAAAGAAGAAAAAAACCCTTCAATCTCTTATTCTTCTCCTCTTTTAAGGTCAATTAATTGTGTTACAAGTATTTAAGATCATCTTAAATTATACCAAGTGCCCGATACCTCTCCCTTTTGCTCTTGAGAACAATCCTTGTACATACTAATAGAAATAAAGCATGTGCAGTGCACATGACCAGTGTTTGTGTATATCTGTAAATAGTCACAAGTTTAAGGGTTATTTTTGCAATTGTGTAATGTCAGATAAGTTTGCTAGCAAACTGACGATGGCAGGCTTGTAAATACAAGGTGTTAGCTATTGGTGTATGACAGAACTTGTAACTGAATTCTTGGATGGATAAAATCAACAACTGCATTAATCTCTCAATTCCTCACGCAATTCCTTCTATAAACTCCCACATAGACTTACACTGTGTCTCGACATTATTCTCAGCTTTGAACATGGCAGCAAATTAGCAAAAGGGATGGTGAAACCAGACCCACAGGTATACAAAGGTTAGGTTTTGCTTTGAAAAGTTTTGGGTCTTACTTCCCTTTGTCTATAAATATGGTTATGGTGGTGGCTTGCTTTTTGTTGGGGAGTGAATGAAAATGTTGTCAAGGTGTCAATTTCTGGTGATTTATGGTCCACACCGTCATCTTGCTTGTCTGCATTCTAATTCTTAACGTGCTAAAGTGTGCGTGGTTCATAATTTTTTTTATTTAGGGAATGGAATTTTAATATAATTTTTTTTTTCATTCCATCTGTGTAGCAATTGGTTTTTGACTTATACGGCAAATTAAAGCTCAGGTCAGCACATGAAAATCAAGTTTCATCCCGGATACAGAGCTAACAAATAGGGATATAATTGTATATATATCACATGATCATATCTTGATGATCACTGCACATCTTTTTTAAATGTGGTTACATCTCTCTGTCCATGAACTTACTCAGATAGCATACACATATCATGGGATTACTCTGTCTTTTGTTCCCGTCTTTGTTATTTTAAAATTGCTTGTCAAGCTTGGACTTTTGAAATCAAAGAGTTTGGAGGGAACACAACGTTGCTGAAGAAAGCACGTCTCATCTCAAATGAAACCTACCTCCTTCATTAATTACTTCATGGTTATCTCTTCAATGTTATCATTTTGGTGTACGATTCTTGGACCATGACACATCCAAACTTCAATAAACTTATTGCATATGGTAAAAATAATTAATTGACTGCCATTAAGCTTGTGGTCTTTGCCTTCCCCGTGAAACTGTTTCATCCTCAGGACCGCTCAGATCCATTTCCAAGAAAACAGAAACCAATTTGTTGTTGTCCAACTTTGATTGAGAAAAATCTAAAAGACTCTCCAGATTGGCTGTAAATGTTTCCGCTTTGTGATACAGGGTGACAGCGACTAGGTTGCCTATAAATATCTTTGATGGATATTGATCAACAGTGCAGGAAAAACAGTAGAATTGAAACTACCAGTCATTCTACTAAAACTGGTAGCTATATGTGCTCATTGTTTACAAAGATGGTAACTGCTCAATCGTACAATTACAAAACTCCATAATTGAAGAGAGAGATTATTTGCAGCAAGCTGTCTACCTGTACGATTTACCCTCCGTTTTCAATGGTCTTCAGCAGTCTTGAAGCAGGTTGTTTGTCTTGGGAGTTCACCAACAGGAGGACTAGCAAAGCATGCTAGCCACAGAGAGAGTTGAAAGGGACCTTTTTGTCTCTATGAGGAAACTAAACTACCATGGACCACAATGGCGGCCAGTCTTCATAGTGAAAAAAATATTATTGATTTCTTAGATGGTGTTTTTGTTTAAGAAGATCATGGATTTTTAATTCTTGCCTGCTTTGCTGTGACATATCTATGTTGAAGTCATTCTTTTGTTATCCGAAGTTTGCATGCACACCACAATGCTTTATTCACTTGCGTCGAAGTATTGTACTGCCTTGTAACTAGCAAAAAACTATTTACAGAAACTTGGAGCCATTGAATGAAGAAAACAGATAGCTCGCCTATATACCACATCAATACACATTAGCTACAGCAACAGTGGGAAAAGCAGCACAAAAGAAACGTAGTAAGTTTGAAAAAGAGAGGAAATTCTGACCTGGATATTCCACCTTCCATTTTGAAAGGTGCCAGGAGATAATTTCCTAGATTCCATTTTTCCGTATCTTCTTGATCTTCAACATATCGCTTCAAGCTTCTTCTCTTTTCCATTTGAATCAATATACAGAGGTATCGAAAAAGACATCCAAGTTAAATAGAGGAACAAGAACATGGCCATCAGGGAGGATATAGAGAAGGGTAACGACAGTGTTCATGAAGAGGCAAGGGTACCTCTCTTGCAGGAACAGAAGACTATGGCTGACGAGGAAGATGGGCACACTGATCAAACAAGCAGCAAAGCAAGTTTATGGATGGTTTACCTCAGCACCTTTGTCGCAGTGTGCGGCTCCTTTGAATTTGGATCCTGTGTAAGCCCACCGCACACCCCCAATTATTTACGGCTGGAAAAATGTCCGAGAATGAGGTTTGCTACTAATATTTCTTTTAAGTTCTAATACAAAATGTCAAATCATTTTCAGGCAGGCTATTCGTCACCAACTCAGACTGCCATCACGGAGGATCTCTCTCTTACTCTTGCAGAGGTATTATGAATACTCTATAAACATTCTAGTCCATTTAAATAATAACAACCATAATTGGCTTGTTTTCTAGACTTACGAGCACGAAAATGAAGAAAGCCGTTAATGCTTATGTAATGGTTTAACAAGTAGTAAGTAGCGATAAACAGAACATGTATTTTATTTTAGCAATTTAGTAACAAGAAACAGTAATTTCAAGCTATGGTTGAACTCTGGTGACCTTTAGCTGGTCCAAACAATTCCTAGATCTCCAATGCCACACACTATCGACTAACATGGTGGATAGTGCTCAAACTATTCTACCGACTTTGTCCAGATGGCAAATTAGGATACCATAATTATCAAATTCCAGGTGAAGTTTATAAATTCAAAAGGATTTGGGTATGCATACAGTTATGTCAAACATTATTGACATCTATCATTATGTCTGTGGAGGAAAATAATACAGTTGATACTATTGTATAAAGGCTGGTGGCTAATCAGCTGAAACACAATAGGAACAAGTTGCATAATTTAAACCCAAGATGTTGAATGGTTTGGACATATTATGAACAGATTTTAGCAAGAAAAGAACATAGCAGAGATCAATTCTAAACATTCCTTGCAGCTTATAAGATTGGGTAAAGCTAGCATTCTCATTAACACAATCACTATGCTCATCACAGAAGCAACTTCAAACTGATGCACTTGATCTTTGGATGTGCAGTATTCAGTGTTTGGATCTATATTGACTTTTGGTGCAATGATTGGCGCAATCACAAGTGGGCCAATTGCTGATTTTATTGGTCGGAAAGGGGTAAGCAGAAAAATGGATCGATGAATCCATGCTAAGCTGCTCTTCCATTGAACATCTGTATTAGTGATTTTGCTTTGGTATAGACAGCAATGATGTAA
The DNA here is from genome assembly GCF_053813885.1 of Theobroma cacao. Lineage (NCBI taxonomy): Eukaryota > Viridiplantae > Streptophyta > Magnoliopsida > Malvales > Malvaceae > Theobroma > Theobroma cacao. The sequence goes on along the minus strand of NC_142639.1, from coordinate 35,677,006 downwards.
CATCATGCTCATTGTTAAACAAGCACAGGCAATGAGAACGGCTACTGGCTTCTGTGTTGCAGGGTGGCTTGCTATTTACTTTGCAAAGGTTTTAATAAATCTCCACCCTGAATTTATCATTGCTTAAGCTGCAAATTAACCAGAACAAATTAGCAAAAATATGACTTTATAATCTTTTTCTATGTCTTGATTGAAACAAAAGGGGGCTTTGCCTTTAGACATTGGAAGATTAGCAACAGGATACGGGATGGGAGTCTTCTCATATGTGGTGAGTTTCTATATCTTATCTCAAAGTTCACTCCTAAACCTTCTTCAGTAAATGATAAACTACCGGTTATAAATGACTGTGATGCCTTTGTTGAATATATGACCAGGTACCAGTGTTTATTGCTGAAATCGCACCAAAGAATCTTCGAGGAGCACTAACAACTATAAATCAGGTAACATGTGCCTGTTAAGCAGCAGCACTCATTATCTTAATATCATCACAATTTCTTGAGTTGTGAATGTAAATTTATGGAAAGGCATCAGTTGTCTGAATGTGCAATATATATGCATAACAAAGATAAAAAAACAATGAATCTGCACAGTTTTATCTGATTATTCTCATCCTATTCTACAGCTTATGATCTGCACTGGAGTGTCAGTTGCCTTCATAATAGGGACAGTTCTAACTTGGAGGACTTTAGCATTAACTGGTAAAAGTGTTTATCAATTTATTTAAACTGAATGTTCTTCTGCAAAACCCTGTGCGCATGTGTGTTTGTAAAGCTAGATAACACAAACTGAGATTCACAAGTGCGGTGATTGCAGGACTTATTCCATGTGCAATTCTGCTTTGTGGACTCTTTTTCATTCCAGAGTCTCCCAGATGGCTGGTATAAAATAGCAGTGAAAAGAGGGTGGAATCTTTTTTCTTTACCCTGAATTATAGTAACATTAAATGGAAATTGGATAACAATCTTAGATTAATGCAGGCAAAGATAGGACGTGAAAAAGAGTTTGAAGCTGCACTACAGGATCTTCGTGGCAAGGATGCTGATATATCAAAGGAGGCAGCTGACATTCGGGTTCTTAATCTAAACTCTATCATCCTAATCAACACTGACAATGAGTTAGAGTATTATGGAGAAAATGATTAAGAAAAGAAGTATTTTATTGCTTGGCAGGACTATATAGAGACTCTCCAACGGCTCCCGAAAGCCAAAATGCTGGATTTGTTTCAACGAAGATACTTACGCTCAGTCATTGTAATTATAACTCTGTCTAAATCATTCTGCTTCAACATTAGCAAACACAACTTTTCACTCTAATTAATGTTTCTTTATCATGCATTTATCTATGATCAGATAGGAGTTGGATTAATGGTCTTTCAACAATTTGGGGGAATCAATGGAATCTGCTTTTATGTCAGCAATATTTTTGAGTCAGCAGGTAATGAAACCGTTGAGTTACACCTAATGCACCAAGGAGGAAAATGAGTAGGAAGAGCCTGGCACATGCATTTCATAAGATAATGATGACAAAGAAAGTGAACCTCGGGATCTTGACCTCTAAAATATACATCCTGGATCTAATTGGATAAAACAGTTTTCTCAGATAGATTCTTGTGTCTATGACATTATTAGAAATTCAACTTCTAAACGTACCAAATTATAATAACAATAAAAAAGTCTTCTATAATTAACACAGTTGCTTTTGCACTTCAAATATCTCAGGATTTTCTGCCAGTGTTGGGACAATAATTTATGCTATTCTTCAGGTTTCATCTCTCCCTTTCCTTGATATCTATGTAGTTCTTCCTGGCAAACAATAGCTTAGTACAATCATCTTTGCAGGTTGTGATTACCGGTCTTAATGCAACTGTGATTGATAAAGCTGGAAGAAAGCCCCTATTACTGGTAAATTCTAGAGCAATTTAAATTGCTAGGCTAAATACTTTCATGGATAGAAGGTCAATCTCATTTTCTTTTCATTCTAGGTTTCTTCAGCAGGATTGGTCCTAGGCTGTATGCTATCTGGGATTTCATTCTATCTTAAGGTTAAATGCTAAACTATATCATCTATAACTATACTGCCTTTTATCGTTGTCAAATGCTAATATTTTGAGAATCTTTGCCAACCTGCAGGGCCATAATTTGGCACTCAATTCAGTTCCCGTTCTTGCTGTAGCAGGCATATTGGTAATGTCAAAAACTTTTATCAAGTCAATACCCGTTCAATTTCTTCATTGGCAAAGAATGGCTTACCAGTTCCCCTTTGTTATTGCTGATACATATCTTCATTGAGCTCAGATATACATAGGATCCTTTTCAGCTGGGATGGGTGCAGTGCCTTGGGTGGTAATGTCTGAGGTAATGAAAAAGTAGTAAGCAAGATTTACCATTCTACTTGATGTACTAATCATTCCAGTCCTCTAACTATGGCATTTGGTTGCAGATATTCCCAATAAATATTAAAGGAGTAGCAGGAAGCTTAGCAACACTAGTGAACTGGTTTGGTGCATGGGCAGTTTCTTACACTTTCAACTTCCTTATGAGCTGGAGCTCCTATGGTAAATAGAATAAAAATTTCCTCCTTTTATTCTATATTCCTAAAAATTAAGCAGTAATTGATTCAATCGAGATTGCAAAGCAAGTTAATTTATTTGACAAAGAAAACTTTGAATTTTGAGAGCCAAGTTTTGTAAAGAGTACATGTACAAACTATGAGGACGACCTCCAATAAATAATAAGACATGTGAATTTACCTAATCCTCTTGTTGATTTCAGGTACATTCATTATTTATGCTGTAATCAATGCACTGGCTATATTGTTTGTGGTCATAGTGGTTCCTGAAACAAAGGGGAAAACACTGGAACAAATTCAAGCAGCCATTAATGCATAGAGAATCAAGAAAATGAAGCAGCTCATTCTTCCGTGAAGCAGATATCTTGAGAGATTGGAGATGCTTCCTAGCAGTGAAGAACATTTACTGATGCTTTCAAAATCAAGCAAATTGGATGCTACATTTGGGGTAATACAGGTATTTTATAATGGAAATGAGATTTTATTAACGCTGAAGGAGATGCATATACAAAGGCAGCACCTTTTCGCGAAAAGAAAGCAAGTGAGAAAGAGACATCAGGCTCTGCTGGCTTTCTTATAAGATGAATTGCCAATCAGAAATTATTCACAGCCCAAAACATTATACTCATAAAATTAGAGTATTTTCTACACAATTTTTTTGGGTGTTTGATTTTAATATTATTATTAATGAATCATGGTCATGGATCCTTGCATCCAAGGTGGAAAACCACTTACACAGAAATCAGTGAACCATTCCTTTCAAAATGATAGTTCTTGGGGTCTACCTAACTTGCTGAAAGTGCTACATCACCATGATCATTAGCACAATTATCAAATAAGGTAGCAACAAGAATCATTCTGCCGAATACTTAAACATAATCCATTACCAGGAAGTTTGCAAACTGTACAACTTGTTCCACGCAACCGGTTAAAACAATCTAATAAGCTCATTGGCAAAAGTCAAAATTACAAGAATAAAATTTACTTAGTTTAGCAACTGCTTATAGCTTATTCATTTCCTTTTGGGGAAAACATGACATTTTTTGCTCTCTACATTTTGTGGCCAAAATTACTGGAGAATAAATAATGAAAGAAGATGAAACAAGCAACAAGAATATTTCTGTTTACATTACAAATATGATGATAGATTACATCAGATTTCTGGTTAGCATGTATAACATTTCAATGCTCATAAATATTTAGGAACCGATAAATTGAGAGAAATTTATGCTCTTTGTAGCATGTAGATAACTCTAACGAAAATCCACCTTCTAGTTTTTCCATTAAGCATAAAAAGGGCAGCAAGTCATTAAGCACATAGAGATTCTAAGCATATAGTCACAAGAACATATCCTTCCATAACATTGACAATGTCACGGTTTCTTATGATCTTAGGTGGCTTATATTGACTAGCTGCTCCATTCTTGATTGCTCCTTGAAGTAACCTGTCAAAGCTACCACATTTCAAAATTGATAGTGATAAAGGGTGCATCTCGCCTTTATCCCGTTGCACCTTATAAATACTTCCCAAGCTATCGTCAAGAGCAGAACAACACTTTCTAAGGAGTAGAATTGACTCCTGCAACTTGTCCTGTGAAAACATATCACAGTCTTTGACTTCAACAAAAATCTTCAGCCTCTTAGGACTCAAATCAAAGTCCAAGAAACTCGTAAACTCCACAATCTCTACTTCCATGCCCATGATATTTCTCAGCAAAGGTTGAAAACTTTCCATGGCAGCCATCAAATCTCCCTCAGACACTATCTCATATGAAGTTTTAGCAGCTCGCATCACAAACTCCAGCAACGGAGATGAGTTATAGAAGTCAACAACTCTTACAATATCACCTAGTCGATATCTATAAAATCCTCTATAAGTAGTCACAACCACTTCATACATCTTCCCTACCTCAACACCGCTAATATCTACAGTTTCTTCACCAACAACCTTGTTCTCAGTTGAATCAAACGGAAGGAACTCAAAATATGCGGCAGTTGGAAGCATAACAAATTTTGTCATATCTGGTGGTTGCTTGATATCCAAGTTAATGGCCACACAGCACTCTGATGAAAAGTAATCCCCTCCTAACAGAGGTATCACTCCTGCATAGTACTTAAGTTTGGAATAATACTGCTTCATACTCCCAGTTGTGATGCATCTAATATATCGAACATTAGGCCATAATTTATGCAAAATTCCACCCCAATCCTTCTCTTCACAGATCAATCGAATTCTGTTTGACAAATCTGGTTGTGGTCCATCAAGAACCTCAACAACAGAATCTCTCATCAGAACATCATCAATCTCCAAACATGGAAACCCTTTTCTGATATCCTCACATAGTTGCTCCCACTTAGATTCCAATACGCCCAAAGCTTTAATCAAACCAGGCGCATATGGGGCATGAATAGCATCCACATAATCAGAATTCCTAAGACCACAGAGAAGGTGGCAGTACATTTGGTGCTCAACATTTGAACCAAGAATCACTTCCTTGGGGCTAGTGAGAGACGTAAATAGAGAGCGATTTGCATTACTGCTACTATTCTGCAAAGGGAAAGAAGAAGCAGCCATTACCTTGAAACCGCCTTTCGTAGTTGTAATGCTATCGGCATATATAAATGCCAGTCTCCTATTTACTTCAGGCCTTGGAGGAAAAAACCTAAACAATGGGAAAAAAAATAACTAAATTAATAATTATATTAACAAATGTCCTTGAACTGAAAAGAAGACTAAAATTACACGTTATTACTCTCACCTTTTCACTTTTCTCAAATCCAAAAACTAAAAAGAAATTGAATTTGAGTAAAGATCATTTCTTTTCACCTATCTAACTTAAACAAATTACAAAAATAATAGTAATAGTAATAGTTTTTACCTTCGAAGAACAGCGGCACTTCCTTGATGAGCTATATACGACGCCGCTTTTGAAAGCGCCGAATCAAAGTAAGGTATCAGTTTAGGCTTCATCGAGCTTGTTCCAGAACTACTCAAAAAAAGTAAATAAATAAATAAATAATTAAAAACTCAAATGTAACTCAAATGTATTCAAATATGTATTAACTGTAAATAAATTGTGTTTACCTGTAAAAGAAGCAGACCAGAGGATCAACGGACAAGAGATGATCGTCACTGCAGGCTCCGTCAGCTAATTGATTGATGTAATCAGCGTAATCATCGTAGCTAGATAACGGCACGGAGCGTCTAAAAGTGGCAGCGTCGATCGGGGCATTTTGATCGTCAACGTCGGACAGGTAACGTTGGAGATAACGCACGCCGCTCTGGTGTTGAAGAATTGAATGGAGAGTCTCGGCCTGGTGACGCACCGCGTCCTTCGTTGATTCCTCTAGTTGCTTCAGCAACGCGTCGTCTGCCATCTTCAAGGTGAGGCTCGTGCGCTGGACAAGCGGGTTCGCTCACTGGACAACTTGGCGGTGGAACAAGCAGCGAGGGCGGTAGAGGCAGAGATAGGCGGATCGCGCAATCGTTTTGAAAGTCAGAACTTGTCACGCCTTTTCTTTTGACAATTTGGTCTGAGAAATGGAAAATGTAATTTGGACCAATACAAAATTTTGTCTTTTTCTCTTGAGAGACTAATATACCCTTTAGATTTAAAGAGGTCGGCTATCGGCTAACTAGATCCGGTAATTTTAGATACAATACATTAACACAAAAAGATATAGAGTTAAACAAGTTTAAGTTTAATTTTAATATATTTCGTATCTAATTGTGTTTGATACAATTAAAATATAAAAATTTTTATATTTTAACGTGTCAAATACGAGTAATAAATTTAAAATACGTTTAAATATGTTTAATTAATCATGTTAATCGTATTTTCGTGTTTAAATATGTAGATATGACACGCTTATCAACTTATTAAAAATTAATAGTCAAAGGCTATTTTAGCCTTACTAAAATAATTTTAAACAATTATTTTAACAAAAATTTTAAATTTTATAAAAATAATAATGTAATTATGTCATGCCTAAATCTTAATTTTATATTTTGTTTTGTTATATTTGATGTTTTGTTATTTTATTTTGTTATAATTGTGTTTTACAATTATTGATTTTAAATTTAAATAATAAAATTATATTTAATTATAAATATTTTTATTTAATCGTGTTAAACATGTTATTAATCATATCGTGCATATATTGATACATTTAACAAACGTGTCTAAATGTATCATGTCATATTATATGATTATTAAACGTATATGTGTACGTAGATATGGAAATTCGAGTTTTCATATCTTAAACGTGTCAGACACGATTAGACACGAAACATGTTAAGGTTAAACACGAACACGACACGAATACTATTCGTGTCTTAAATTTGAAACACGTACACGTATATATTTAATAACCGTATAACACGACATATCACATTTACACACGTTTGTTAAACGTGTCAATATATGACACGACATGATTAATAACATGATTAACACGTTAAACACGATTAAATAAAAATATTTACAATTAAATATAATTTTATTATTTAAATTTAAAATCAATAATTATAAAAATAATTATAACAAAACAAAATAACAAAAATATCAAATATAACAAAACAAAATTTAAAATTAGGATTTGGACATGACATAATTACATTATTATCTTTATAAAATTTAAAAATTTTATTAAAATAATTGTTTAAAATTATTTGAGTAAAGAAAAAACAGCATTTGAGTATTAATTTTTAACAAGTTGATAAGCGTGTCATATATACACGTTTAAATACGATAACACGATTAAATACGTTTATACGTTTAAACACGATTAACACGATTAATTAAATGTATTTAAACGTGTTAATTGTGTCTGACACGTTAAGACACGAAAATTTTCGTATTTTGAACGTGTCAAACACTATTAGATATGAAACACGTTAAAGCTAAATCCAAATCTGTTTAACTCAGTATCTTTTCTTGTCGGGTTAACGTGTTGTGTTTAAAATTACCAAGTCTATGTGTACATGTTTCATATTTAAAACACAAATAGTATTTATGTCGTGTTCATATTTAATTTTAACGTGTTTCGTGTTAATAGTGTCAGACACATTTAAAATATGAAAACACGAATTGTTAAGTCTACGACTAACGGTCGAGCTTGAGGATATTTGTGCCATCTCGATGGGTCAACTATTCAAAATAATTGATTATCAACTTGATTTTCAAGACAAAAAAAAAAGGACAGAAAATAAGTACGGTATTATTTTTACTCTGGTACTAAATGCTAATTTTGGTAAAGAAAAAAAAGGACAATTTAATGTTTTCATTTAAAGTAATTAATCCTACCTCCCATGATCTACTACTACTACTACTCATCAACACGTAAATTGTCTTCTAATTTTTGGGTTTTCCTCTTGCTTAATTGGATAGGATAAGGTATGCAAAACCCTTTTTTGTGGCAAATCTTTAGCACACGCGTGGGCCGGGCACACAAATGGAATCATATTATCTGAACGACTTTAGGGCCATGGGCTGGGGGTGGGGGTTGGGCAGGGTGCCCTGGGGCCTCTCCATTGCGCCGAACTGGGGTTGGGTGGGTTGGCAAAGCCTCTCACTGTACCGTGCAATGTCCGGCCTAACGGGCGCTTAAGAATCCAATGGTTGGATTAATTGGTTGTCACTGTCTTGTCTTGAAATTGCAACGAACCACTTAAAGTTGAAAAAGCAGTGATTCTTGGGAAAGAGTAGCTATGATACTCTTTCCTCCATTTACAGGCCACTAGCAGGTGTGCCCCATCAAGTATGGATGATTAAGGCAGGCAGTTGCTCCTTAATGCATGCTGAGGTATTCATAGTACAGTGACAAAAAAGAAGCACCAAAATAAATCAAACTGTTCCAGTTTTCTTTCAAGAACTATACAATTTAAACTCCACACCTGATAACACCCCTTAAGTTTTCTATTTAAGCCCATGTAAATAGAAAACGGTAAAAACAAAGTCAACCTCTCATGTATGTATTTTCCATACAGTCTTTGATGGAGAAGTGTTTGTAATCTTTACAACTTTCTGTTTTGGTTGCCGTCGCTTTCTACTGACATTTTCTTCAACGTTCTCACTTACTTTTATTATATCGACTTTTACCATGTGATGATCTGAAGTTCCTTTCGAAGAAAGGACTGAATACGACCCTGGAACAAACTTGTACGGTGAATTCGGGGATGCCAGTATGTAATCTACCCGAGTCCCATACTTGCATGTGCCCTGCACGCCTGCATCAAATCAATGCATTTGTTTCGTGTCAATGAGGGGACTATTAATCAACTAACTGTAAACAGTAAGAGGAAAAGTTCAAAGAGAATGGTTTGTTTTTTTTTTTTTTTTTACTTTGTCCTTTGGCAATCACGACCACTGGCTCACATTCCCCTGCAAAGTCCTTAGCATCTGTGTATTGTTTGTTCTTCAGAAATTTCATCACTTCAACCTTCGGTATTGGTTTTCCCATCTCCTCATAGTACTATAAGATACAAGTTCATTTAAAACATGTCACTCTAAAATCCTGTATGACAGATTTTATTCAAGGAAATGTCCCCCCACATATACCTTAACAATATCCGTCCACCTCTCCGTGGAGTAATCTGTTTCCTCCAAGGAATTGAGGCCTCCAGCTAAGATGTGTGGACCATCATTAGACTGAATTATTGCATTTATCTGCTTCATGCGCCAGTTCTCATCAAGATGATCAAGGTGTGTGCAGTGGAAGTCGACTTCTCCTGCCTGGGGCACATCAATAGTTGCCTTGAGGACATTCCTGTAAAGGGAGTCAGCTTAATGCATTATTTCTTCCCTTGTTACTTCATAACTATTCCGAGTTTCGGTCTCCTCTGACTTGCTAAGAAAATGAATTTCCAAGTTTTGTACCAACTACAAAGGCAGTAGTGTTCATGGCTATTCAGAAACAGAAATTTGGATGACAAGTCACAACAAACCTGATTGCTACTACTTTGTTCTCAGTACCAGGGTATAAATATTGGATCACGATAATGAATTTTATACAGTTAAGAGGAGTCTTTTTCCGTTGTGTTTTATCTTCTCGCAATGCTGCTTTTTCAAGAAACATGCATAACTCTATGTTCTTCATTCTTCTCAGCCATGTCAATGATTTCTTAACAAAGCCTACCCATATTGCAGATATACCAGCATACATCTTACCTAACTTCATTTGTTTTACTTCAAATCATGATTTCTTTCTCCACTGAAACAAACAAAAAACAAAGTTGAAAAGTGTATAGCACTATATCTTCTCAACTTCAAGTAACATTAACAACTATCACTAACCCTTGATCTTTGTCATAATTTGATAATTTCCCCACAAGAAAAACAAAGCCAAAAACTGTGTGTTTGGTCAAATGCATTTTTCTTCTCTAACTACACCCACATAGACCACTGCTCCAATCAATATACCCGATTGCTGACACTCAAGCAAGATTTAGTATTACTTGGAATGATAAAACTTCAATCATTCAATATTTAGAAGATAGCCAAGAACTGATCCCATTCGAGAAGAAGAAAAACTTAACAACTTTGGAAAAGAGAAAATAAGCTGCAACTAAAGAAACAACTTGGTACTTTTCTTATAGTTTGGAACCTTTATTGGCTGCAGTTGGGAAATTACACAATAATACGTTATGTAGAATGCATTCAGAAAACCCAATCTCCCTTCAAAGAAATAACTATTGGAAGTGAAGTATAAACATCATTTTTGTGAGCTGAAAACAGAAACTGTAGAATTCCTGGAAAACCCAGATGATAATAATGTATAAAATTCAAGAAAGGGCAGCAACTTCTTATTCGGTCTACCGCATACAGCTGTTATGACAGGTCATTGATGTATGAGAAGTCTTTGTAAGCATATGGTTATACAATTACGATGAAGACCAAAAAATGGTGGTATTTGACTTCAAAAATTATATGATATCGAATTGGACCAGTTCAAGGAACCTTGGATAAAATAAGATTTGTCCGTCTTTAGGGACTAAAAATAATTTGAAGTATAGTAATGGACAGCACAATCAAGAACATGCTAAATTATAAGTAAAAATTGGGGGATTACAAAGAATTTAGTGGAAATATTTATGCAACTTTTAATAAAAAAGAAACATATATTCCGTGTAAAGGCAACATATTATTGCTGACTTTTTCAAAATCAACAATGGACTTCTAAATTCTATTTTGCAAGGGTTTAGATTCTTCAGATCATAAAGTTGGCAAATTGACTACATAAAGTCTATAAAAAGAGACTACTTTTCATTTGTTTAGTTAAAGCTAGAATGATTATTCTTTAATATTATTCATAATGGAGAAAAAAGAATCAAAAACAGAACGAAACCAGAAGACCAATGAAAATCCAAAATTCTAACTATACGAACATGAAAACAAATGTAAGACTTACCTGAAATCTGTGTCATCAAAGATCTTCTGCACTTTCCACCGCTTAATCGGCCACTTGGAAAGCACAGCGTTGCCGTATTCCGGTGCCCAACTCTCAGCAAAGACATAGTTCATCCCCAAAGCAGCAGCTAAATCAGACAAAGGTTTCATGGCTTTCTCTTCCTCTGCTTTCACATCTTGAAGAGCTAAAATATCAGCATCTAACTCTCTCAAGACTTCAAGCACTGTCTTTCTGCTTCTATACCTCTCGAAACTATCAACCCCATTTCCCATATTTGTTGAAAAACTCACTGTTGATCTCAATGGAGCTTTTCCTCTCAAAATTCTACTCCCACCACCACTTGAAGATCCCTCCTTTCCACGTTCTGCAAAGCTCAGTTGTCGATTACGCAATAAAGAAATCTCATTATCTGGTAAATTGATTGACACCCTTAACTTAGATTTCACAAATTTTTGCTGGTTGGAGAGATTCTCCTTGTCATTGATGGAATTTGGGTGCATGGGAGATTGCTTTAGTATACTCTTTGGCCGATCATTTGTAGACTTTGCGCGTAAACTAAGATCCATGGAGCGCCTAGCATCTTTAAAACCTTCGTTTTCAAAGTCAAAACTTGAAGAATTCTCTGCTTTAGGTATTGCAGGGGCCATAGAAAACAGGGCAGCATTGAAAGTAGCTATACGTATGGGCCTCACCGAGTCTAGACCACCCAGTTGGCCATCTTGATGAACTTTGGAAGTCCCATTCACAATAGTGTGATCTTTAGTGTCACTATTAGCCCTGGAGTTTGATTTGCCAAACCTTTTTATGACAATTTTGGACTTGGACCGGCGACGAACCGGCCACCGGATGCGGGAACAAAAGCGCTTGATTCTCTTGTTAAGGAGTTTGAGCATAGTGGAGAGATGAGGGTTGAATACGATGGGTTCTAAAGCTGTAGACGATTGCATGAGAGAGAGAGAGAGGGATAGAGAGAGTTGCAGAGTTGTTGTCTAGAGTTAGAACTCCGTTCGTGTTCCGTTTCTTGGTATGAAACAAAATGACGGTGAAGATTGGTTTAAATGACCAATTTTTGGGTTTCATAGAGGTGGAAGAGAGAAAGGAGTCTTCCTGGAAAGGGTTTGGTGACACTTGGCAGTAAAGCAAGGGCTGAATATGACTTCAAGGTTCTTTAGAGAGAGAGAGAGAAAGGGGGAGGGAGGGAAGAATGCCAAGCCAAGTTGCCAACTGCTCCAGAGAGAGAAATGCAATTTGTGTGTGGGTTTTTATTGGGCAGTAGAGACATGTCGTTTAGGGGTTTTTTTTTTTTGATTAAATCAGAACCGCATTTTTTAAGGCGCTAATATGATTCAGATTATCGAGAAAATCTTTTTATAATTCATGGGAGATTAAGATAATGGAAAGAGCCAACAACTCCAACCCAACGTATTAAGTCTTCAGTAGGATTCTTATTTGGAAAGCCACGTCACTCCAAATCCGGCGTACAAGACTCGCATGCAATTTCCAAGGTGGAGGAGGAGCCTTCAACAATTGTAGTGAGTGACAGAGCAGGGTTGGCAAAGGATTTCTATGATATCCAGTCATATGAGTTGGGCGTAGGGCTCTCACCCCACCTTCTCTAGTCTGCTCCTATCCCATTCCTCCAAGGTAATACGAATCTGAAGTTGCCTTTTTGAGAGTCCAAACAACAGCTTGCCAAGATCAAAAGGAAAGAGAAAAATGGCTTCAAGCCCAACCTTTTTTTTCTTCTTCTGACATTATACTGCGCAATGGAAGGCCATCTATCTCTATAAAAGGATGCCAAAATCTGTGGTCTTTTAGCTTGGAATTTTAATGTTTTCAATAGATACGATTTACTCAGCTTGTTCTTCAACTATCTTCTATAATGGCCGCAACATCTTGGTCTATGAGCATCGGATCTCTGTCTGAAAATAATGGGTTCCTTTCTTCATAAACAAAAACTTCCATTATTGTTATTATTGAATACCCAAACCACCATTTTCTGTGTTATTTAAAAGCACAAACTTGAAATTAAACTACCCTTTAAGATATTTTAGCTAGCAATATCAGCTTCATCCCACAAGGCTTCCTGCATCACACAGATAAAAACACAATTCATAAAAAACTGTGACCCAGACGTGTAGATGGTGACAAAATGGCATCCACTCATAAAAAATTTTTTAAAAAAAATGGAGTTTTAAGAGTTAGGTGAAGAATGATTTACTTAAAGGAGAGTCCATACGTGGGTCTAGCTGGGATTTGCTGTATCAAGAAAGAAGCGAAATACATGCGTTTGTGACTTGCTTCTTAGGAAGCAATTCAAATCTCAGAAACATTGACAGCCCCTCCCCCTGCCTGCTGCCACCACAAGCTTCTGCTTCTGCTTCTGCCTGTTGGGAGATTCCCTTTACATAATCTCACTGACTCTTGCTGCTAAAATTTTGTGGTCTCACTGTGCTGGTTGCCGTCAGAGTTTTAAAACATTACTTTAATGAATTAGTAAATTTATTTATACCAGACATAAAACGAGGATCCGTGTTTCCTAGGAAAGTCAACTCAAGTACCTTAGCATGTTCCATATTGCATCTTAACTTAGCACTAATAATTCGGATTTTAAAATGAAAGCATATTAAATATCTTCTAGGTATACAATTAAGAAGTTATCACTCACCAGCTTATACTGTGACCACGTAATTTTATACTTGTTCATCTACAGGGAAACAACGACCCATCACATTAAAAGGTTATTATATATAAATATATATGAAAAGGTCTTATTCTTTGTTAAACAGGATAATCATATAGCTTTCCCAGGAAAAATTTTTAGCAATTAATATAGATTTATTTGTTCTCATCCTTACGATATAACTTGTTATGTTAAAAGTGCCTTACCAGACAGCAATTCTTTTTTCCTTTGTCTCTTCTTAAGAATTAAATCACATAATAGGAAATGTGATTGTTAAGAAAAATAATATTATAGTATTTAATATATTAAGAAAATATTGATTAAAATATTGAAAAGATAACGTTGTAAAAATTGATTTATAAGTACTTTTTTAGATAACGTTGTAAAATTTAATTTATAAGTACTTTTTTAGAAATGTAATATTAATTCTTAAAATTATCCTTATATATTAAAATATAAATTTAATATACTTGTATTTTTTTATTGTAAATTTTTATATGATATAAATCTCTTAAATAAATTTTTAATTTTATATATTTTATTTTTATTTTTTATTATAAACTTATATATTTTATTTTTATTTATTATAATACAGATTTAATATATATATGACATAAATAAAAAAATGTATAAAAATTTGATTACCAAACTTCATAAGAATAAATTATTCTATAATATATCGATATTGGTTAAACTTCAATTTTCAATTAGAAAGTAAATAATGTTCATCAAATGGACAGGCAATCTGTTGGACAATTGAGAAATAATCCTAAGTGTAAAACTTGCCCATCATAAAACACCATAGTAAGAAAATCATAAAATATAAAGGTGAACTCCCTAAGAGCTTAATAGAAAATGAAACGTCAAAGCTGGTTTACACCAACAACAAAACAAATCTAGCATTCTCTCAACAAATAATGAAATATCAGACAAGGTAAATCCATTTTAATATTAATTAGAAAATAATTTTTTATTTGTTAAAATTTTTGAAAATTTTAAAATATATTGTTATTATTTTCAAAATTTCTTAAAAATGAAAAATGAAAAAAATCTTTTCTAAAAAATCAATAAAATTAAAAAACGAAAAGAGATTTTTTTTAAAAAATTTGAAAGTAAAAATGAAATATTTTTATTTTTAAAGTTTATGAAAAATTATAGAGAGAAAATAATTTTTATAATTTTAAATAATTATGAGTATAAATATGAATATCTTTTATTTTTCCAAAAATTCTAAATATATTTTTTATTTTCTGAATTTTTAATCTTTTATAATTTCTTAAAAATATAAATTATTTTTATTTTTTATCGTTTTAGAATTTTTTTAACAATTAAAGATTATCTTTGGGTTTTTAAAATTTTTTTATAATTTCTAAAAATAAAAAATATTTTTACATTTTTCAAATTTTATAAATTTTTTTTGCAAAAATTTAAAATCATTTATAATTTTTACTTTTTAAAGTGATAAAAATTAAGTTTTGAAATTTTATTGAATGATTTGTCTATTTTCTTATATGAATTGTAAATGTTATACTTTGGTTATATTTATAATTAATATATGTAAATTCATCAAAAAATAAAAATAGCAAATGAAGCAAATAAGAAAATAGCAAAAATAAAATTTATCAAAAAATAATTATATTTATCTACAGTATAAATCTTCCTCTATCTATTTGACAATATTTGAAAATATCAAATCAAGAAGAATAAATTATATTAGAAAGATTTTTGATCATTTTTAAAAATAAAGAAAGACAAAAATATCAAATCAAGTTCGATAATATTACAAAATATGTTGTAATATGAGATTGCATTAGTGTTTCGATATAATCACATTACATCCATTGGTTGTAATGTGATTATATTATAATTTTATTTTACGTTAATTTATTTCAAAATAAATAAGGTAATATAATTTAATTAAATACATCATATGAATACCAGTACACATCCCTCGTACTAAAAATTATCTAAATTTTCTCTCAAAATTATTCCTTCCAATTTACCCACAACATCTATTTATCATATAAAGTACTATAAAATATTCAAATAAAATTTGATATTCAGAGAAAAAAAATGTGAGATTTTATTACCGCGGTCAAGGGATACTGATATACCATAGATAAATGTTCCTCCCTATAGAAAATATATAAAATATTAGTTCTGTTGGTCACCATATCGTGAGGAGCAAGTGCTAGTGGAAGTACTCCATATGATTAGGCTGCAACATTCATGAGCATAATCATTAACTAATCTTATCAGAAGTCTGACCAGAACTTTTATGTTTGCATGCTGGAATGATCACATGTTCTGCTTCTGGCTTCTGATGTCAGTAAGTGGGGGCTATAAGGATCAAGAAATTGACAGAAAACAAAGAGCAGAACCTTACAGACTGTTGTCAATTAACCATAACTTGCCAGGATCACTTCACTCCAGTAGTGTAACTGGGACCAAATTATACATAAATTTCACAATTTCTCATTGGTTTATTATATTTATACCGATCCCCGACAACCCCACATCAATAGTTGAAGGGGTTCAGAGCTTTCACAAGCACCTCAAATACTAGAAGCAGAAAAACCCAGCTTAATGGTATCTTTGCTATAGAAGGTTAGTTTAGAGTCTTAGGTAAGACCTCTGCACTGCCTTTCTGACATGTCAGTTTAAGGAATGGTAGGTTGGCAATCATCAATATGGTTGGTACCCAAGTGTCTAGAAGCCTACACCTGGTTTTCAGAGTCTCTTAATTCTTACCCCCTATCCTTCCTTGCAATCAGAAAATACATAATTTCTTCACTATTTATGAGTTAAGATGATAGGATATAATCTATTCAGTTGGTTACTAGATGGAGTTCTTTTGGGGGCTTGTGTTGTGCTTTACCTAACTCCAATTTTCTCTTCTTGTGCAACTTGCAGAAGAATATATATATATGTATATATATATATATATATATGTATGTTTGTACGAAATTCTCTGATCAAAGCATGGAGATAAAAACAAATGCCTTATTGCTCTCTTGTTTTACAAAGAATAACGCCAAAGCTGTAGTTGAAGTAAATTAAAGTATGTAGCTAGCAAGCAGCTGAAGCAGAAGCCAAAAGCAGAGCTTTACAGATTCTTATCGACCTTCGCTTCACTGCTCGAACTGCCAAGATGGATACATCAAGGAAGAAGATCCACAAGGACAAAGATGCTGAACCTACTGAATTTGAAGAGACAGTTGCTCAGGCATTGTTTGATTTGGAGAATACTAACCAATATTTTAAGGCTGAGTTGCAAGATCTGTATATAAACTCAGCAGTTCAAATGGATGTTTCTGGAAACCGCAAGGCAGTTGTCATTTATGTACCCTATAGATTGAGGAAGGCATTCCGTAAGGTTCATTTACGTCTTGTTAGAGAACTGGAGAAAAAGTTCAGTGGAAAGGATGTTGTCCTGCTTGCCACCCGGAGGATATTGAGGCCACCAAAGAAAGGCTTTGCTGTTTAGCGACCTCGCACCCGCACACTAACTGCCGTTCATGAAGCCATGCTTGAAGATATGGTGCACCCTGATGAGATTGTTGGGAAGCGCACCAGATACCGAATTGATGGATCCAAAATAATGAAGGTTTTCTTGGACCCAAAGGAGAGAAACAATACTGAGTACAAGCTGGAGACATTTGCTGGAGTATACAGGAAGCTTACCGGGAAGGATGTAGTTTTTGAATATCCAATTACAGAAGCCTGAAGAAGTTTGATGGGACAAGCTTTCGTGCTCTGCTAATTTATTTTAGAGTTCTTAAATGCATTGGATAGGGGTACTATTTGAAATTTTAACTTTGTTTTAAGTTTATTTTTCAAATAGGACAAATGAATACTTTGTTGAAATACTCTTTCTGTGGCCTTTACATTTGTGAATCTTTTTGGCTTTCTTAAAAAAAAAAAAAAAAGTATTGTAGCTAGCATACTTAATTTGCAGAAAAATAAGGCAACCTTGTCCTAGCACATTGTGGAGAGTGGGGAGATATGACCAGAACAGAACAGAAAAGGTTTATGGCATTGGAAGTCAAAGGAAGTTAGACAGTCACCATAAACTAAAAGGAAAACGAATCCCAATAGAAGCAGCTGGCAGAAAAAAAATAGTGTAAATGGGAAAGACAAGGCAACAAGAGCAGTAGCAGAAACAGGATAGCTCAGCCTCAGGTTGGCAATTTCAAAGGGAAGTTGATGGGTTATACGCTATGCGATGCCGAGTGAAACCAATCCACAGAACCAAAAAGCTGGAGCTACTTCTTCAACATTTCCATTTCCACAGACTTCAGAACATGTAGTAACATATCGTAAATATTTACAATCAAAGAATTCAAAATAAAAACACAGGAAAAAGATGGAAAAATAAGCTCGTCGACAGCAGGGTTCGAACCTGCGCGGGCGGTGCCCAACAGATTTCAAGTCTGTCTCCTTAACCACTCGGACATATCGACCTTTCCACTCACACAATTTCAGAACCTACAAAAAATATAAAATAAAAAACACATGATAAAGATGAAAACATATATTCGTCAACAGCAAGGTTCGAACCTGTGCAGGTAATACCCAACAGATTTCGAGTCTGTCTCCTTAACCACTTGGACATATCGACCACTAATATTCACCTGGCCATATCCTTTTCCTATCTATATGGAAAGGGATAGATGTTGGTTCAACCAGCGTCACTTCAAGATGACTCATTTTTTCCACTCGTCTTGGCAAGGCATTTCATCTTAAATATGAGTTCAAAACATGAAGCTATTAGAAAATACTATTGCATGAAGCATCAAGTATCAGAACTTGCAAGTTTGTTTGGTTGCTTGTCAAAGAACTCGAGACTTTTTGGAAATCTGAATGTTAATTAAGACCCTTTATTTCACCTGAAAATGTTTCTAGTCAAGCGGATGATCATCAGTGAGGTTAAAAGTTAACAAACGCTTGAAGAAAGGTGACATATATAGCTAAACTTCATATTTTATTATTATAAAGAAAAGAACAAACTATACAAAGATGGCTGTGAGCTATAAACTTTCCCTTCCCACCCTCTTTCACTTCCTGTCTCCTCTCTCTCTGTCTCTCTCTCTTTCATGTATTTCATATTTGAACTACTAGTATAAACAATTCAAAAGACCCAAAAAAAACAAAAGGCATAATGAGTTCCAACGGACTTCTACAGAGCTCTTTTTTCACCTATTTATCATTAATTCACTGCCTTTTCTACTGGTCATAATTATTTCAGAGAGGTTATGGCTTAGCAAAACGAGCACAAATATGCCAATCTATTAGAGTCCTACAAGCAGGGCAATCCTTCATCCCTTGTTTCTCATGGAGCTCATTGCATTTGACACATAGAACCTGATGAGCACATGGAAGGAATACCACTGTCTTCTCTTTTGATAGGCACATGATGCACTCACGCTCCTGTTTTAAACCTCTGTTCCCAGAATATTCCTTGATGTCAACCACCCTTTCAGAGAAACTTGGAACCTGATTCCCCTCATTGATAGAAAAGCATTGGCCATTGCCACCATCACTGCCTCTTCGAAGTGCAGCTATTTTTGAAGAATCCAGCTTCATCTTCAACTCAGATAACTTATCCTTGAGCTCTTTGATCTCCTCCTCATATTTGTGCATATCTTTTTCTACTTTCTGCTTAATCTTATCCTCTTCTACTTTTGCTGCAACTTCAAAACCTTTTCGTTCCTTCCTTATAGAAGTAGCCTGTGCAAGGAATTTCTCCTTTGCCAACCTCTCATGTTTCCATCTCATCTGCAACTTTTCATTGTTTCTCATGAGAAAAGACAAAGAATTAAATAGAATTAATCTATTTGAAGGCATAAACAGCTAAGTGCACCACTTCGTGCACCTTCATGCCTTTTGCCAAAAATGGTGATGGAAAATTTTGGAAGAAAAGTTGTCAAAAAATAAGACTTTTTTTATAAGCTAAAAAATAAGACATTTAGCTGTTGATGGTATCTGATTATGTAATTACGAATTCCACAAGTTTTTATTCCTACTTTTTTTTTCCTCTAATTATCAAATCATGGATGTAACAACATAATTTAAGCAAATATGTTAATTTAGTATAACATTAGAGAATAGACTGTTGATTAGCATAATAATGTCAATATTTGTCTTGCTGGCTTATACTTTTAAGGATAAACAAGGTGGGAGAGGATTTGCAAAGGTGTGCAATCCCTTTGACTAATTTCATGGTGCTTGCCAAAGAAGAGTAAAGATTGGAAGTTAGTCCAACAAATTTCTGTAATTTTTATGGTCTCTTTCACTTCAAAATGTTTTTATGTTCTCTTAGAGGCTTTTTCTTTTATAATCTAATTGTCTTCTCCTTAGCCTTACGATCCTAGAACCTTCCTAATCTGTTTACTTAAGATTAAAAGCCATATACTGGCTTAACAAGGCAAAATATATGTTGAATTAAGGCCTATTTAGCAAAAGTACTAGCTGGTGAGTATTTTGTTCAAAGAGAAGCATACCTCAGTTTGGTTGTAGATATTTTTAGCCTTGCCTACTTTCTTTTTCAACTCTGCAGCCATCTGCTTCTCCAATGTAAGCTCCTCTTGAAGCAAGCTCCTTTGCCCATCCCATGATCGAACATCCTTAAGTGCCTTCTGTTCTCTCTCTCAAATGCTTTTTGACAACTGGCAGCTGACTCTACTGCCTGAAGTTTAACAACCTTCATCTCTTTCTTCAGCATAGAATGCTCCACCTCAAGCTTTTGGACGGTAGAGTTAGTATCCTCAACCTGAGTAGTTGCATCATTTAAAGCTCCCTCCATTTCAGCCAGCCTCTTCATGGTGTTCTCTTCCATGGTTTGCTTCTCTTTTTGGATCTGTTCTGCTTCTTCCTTCTTTTGCCTCAGCGCTTTAAGTTCAGGTTGGTCCTTGCTAAGCCTACGAGTAGCCTGCATGACTTTCTGATTGGTCTACTGAGTCCAACTATGTAACTCATTCTGCAGGTCCTGTACCCTTGGTACTAGCTTTAAAATCAGTTCATCCTTCTCATCTTGTGGGATGTATTTTCCCAAAGACTGATCATATGGAATTCTAGCATAGTAATCAGGTGTCTTAGAAGACACTGAAGTGCTGCCTTTAGCTTTTGAAGTAGATTTCTTTTCTGCATCATGATCAAGTGTCTTAAAAGATACAGAGGTTATGCCTTCAGATTTTGGAAAAAGTTTTCTTTCCGAAGATGATGATGGTGCAATCTCAGTATTTGCTGTAGGTACTGCAGATTTAGTTTTCTTAGTAGGCAATGTTGGAGACTTATCTGTCACAATTAAACCGAGTGAAGAATTAGTTAAAACATGATGGCTTTCATCAGCTAAATCTCCTGCTTCTGCATTTATTTTTGATGAAGCATTTTTCAAATTCACAGTTGGTGATTTAGATGGAGACTTCTTTATCTTTTTGACAACAAAACCACCAATGGTAGCAAGTTTCCCAACTCTAAAAGCATCTTTCCCATAAGCCTTGTATTTTTCCATATTGAATGACTTTTGTCGGAGTGCAGCTAGTTTCTTTTTGGAACTTCTCTTTCGACCAGTCCCTGGTTTTTCTTCAGAGATAGATGTAAGCGGGCCATAATCCCCAAAAGCACCCATAGAAACCAAACTCTTTTTCTCTAGTGTCAGTCCTTCATAAGCGAGAGGATTTTTGGGGTTAGGTGAATTGGGGAAACTCCCAAATTTGAGTGTTTCGGGTAGATAATTTTGGGAACAGGGGAATGAAGGTTTTGAAACATTGGGCTCATTGGGGCTTGGAAGAATGGTTTTAAGGTGTTGAGTTTCTGATCTCGACTGGTGGGTAGAATCAAAAGAGTGCTCTCTTGAGACTTCTTTACAACCAAAATAGTGAAATATATCTCCTTCCCCTTCACATGCCACTGAAATGTTCAAGTCGCACATTAACAACCACCACATTACTTCTACAATAGATAGAGACGGTTTAACCTTTCTAATCATCTCCAACATTGTATACCCTACTAGCTGCTGCAAATCCTCAAACACATTACCTGAAATATCACCTACTTATCCTTTCTTCAAGGAAATTAGAGCATCATTCACAACATTTGACACAAGATCGTTACCCCTTTGGTAAAGGCCATGCCTTGAAACAACCTTTTCAGCAATATCTTCCTTATATCCAAACTCTATAATCCTTTTAATTGCAGTTTGGAAATTTGTCTGCAAATTAGATAACAACAGTTCCTCAAGTTGACATGCAATTGGATCATCCCAATCAGACCGTTCAAAATTGTCTTTGAAGGGCACCTTGAAGGATCTTGCCTTAAATGGTCCAAGTTCAAGGCCTCTGGATATCTCTGGAGGTAATTCATAAAGAGAAAATTCAGTATTAGACAAGGGAACATGTATTGGATTCTCTAGAAAAAGATTATCTAATTTTCTCTTGTTCTTGCTTCCTTTGTCTTGAGGTAAGACAGAAGAAGACCTTGGTTTGCTAGCACCACCACCACCACCACCACCACCACTATCAATCTTTTCATCCATCGTACGAACAACAATAAGAAACTCCCCTCAAGTCGATTCTCTTTCAATAGGCCCTATATAACCAAGAAAACAAGTAAAAAATGAACGGAAATGGAAAAACATAACAAAAACTCAATTTGACAAAACAGAATTAAAAACACATTCTTCCAAAAGGAAATGATTAACAGATTGATAAAACAATTAAACAATATTGCAAAGTAAATACAACAATACTTTAGTGAACAACCATTCACTACAGTATTAAATCATATAATACTATAGTCTACGTTACAATAAGGAAAAAAGAATAAAAAACATACCTGTATCACTAAGAAATGGCAAATGAGGAAGAAAACCTTTTAACCTGTAAACAAAAGAAAAAAATGAATAAAAAACAAAGCTATATAGCTATATAGCTATCAAAACCAACCATCAAACACCTACCGAACACACCAATTTAGCCAAACAAGTAAACTCAGATTGTTCCACAAAAACCTTCCCTTATTATATATAGCCATTTTCACATATACCTATATCACCAAACAGCTCACAAACTTGTAGAAACCTCATCTTGATCTAAAAACAAATTTTCTAAAAAAAACACCTATAACATACATTAAAATAGATTTTTTTCCCACTAGAAAGGTTTAAAAACAACTCTCATAATGAGAAGCATAATGACAGGTTTCTCACACCTAAAATTGGATTAGATAAAAACAAGATGAGTAGCTTAGTGTTTCAAACGCACGATAAGAAGATGAATCTTTTTTTTTTAGGTGCGTTATGTTGGAAGGAAAGTTAATAGGGGTGAAGTTGTTTCCATTCTCTTGCTGTGGTCGCACTGCAGTAGTTGCTTTCAGTGTCGTGTGTTTTACCAAGTACTCAACCCAAATGTGGCTCAATCCTTGGCTCCTTTCTCCATAAATGGTTGTGTCTAACTTTCAACATACCACCTTGGATGCATTCAATGGATCACACCATAATCACACCCCGTTTAAATTTCAGGTTCCATTTATAGGTTTTCAAGGAAAGACATGATTTAGGAATTATTAAAATTTTGGAAGTTTTTTTAATTCTTTTGTTCTACCTTTACCATTTTTATGAAGTGTTGAAGATTTGAATATGGTAATAAATGCAAAGGGTATCACCCATCATTATCAGTTTCTTAAAAAATAAATAAATAAAATTACTCAATTCTTTTCCAACTTGCTTTGGTAATTCTGTGTGTGTGGGAGAGAAAGAGTGGATGATGATGAATTTAATGTTTTACTTAGTCAATTAGGCCTATTAGACAAACCGGGTTTCAAGACAGCCAATGGTGACTTGCCATGTCAATGACTAAGGGACTGTTTAGGTAGTTTTACTTATGTGGTGAATGAAAGGATTTCTTTATTCAATTTTCTAATATCACTGAAAGAAATTTTAATTCAAAAGGATGAAGTCTTGATAAATCATTTTATGTAAAGATGATGATCAATTGTAGAAATATTTGGCAACTCTATTTGTGTGAATCCAAAGGTTTTTTCAATTTTTGGTAAGTTGTAGTGGTTTTACCTTAATTGGGGTATACTAAATTTGCAACTAGATACAGGTAAATTTTGCATTTCTTATTATCAATTCTGGTGGTTTTCAAGCTGTAACTTTTAATTTTCTTCGATTGTTTTATTTTTTTTCCCATTTTGGGATTGTTGATAGAAATCTTTTCTTTTTGGTTTTTGTCTGTGTAGACACCTCAAAAAATAAAAATATAATAAAATAAAATATAAAATAAAATAATTAAAAAAAAGAGAAGGAATGGCTAGGTGTACGCCCAGCCATCCCTCCCCCTAACCACCCTGAATGATGGGGGTTCTGGCTACCAACTCCTTGGTGCTAGAACCCCATTACCGGGTTGTCCAAATTTTTGGACAACTTGCAAAAACGGGAGGGGGGGAGAAAAAAAAATAGAGAGCCAATCGGTCAAACAAAAAAACCAAGTTCAAAAAACCAAGAAAACCACAGATGCAAAAATCCTAGATCTACCAGCAGCAAGCTACCTAACAACAATAACAAAAAAATCAAAACAAACACAAAACAAAAACAAAAGAAGAAAACTAGTTAGATCTGAAAAATGAGTGAGAGGGGAGTTTAAGGGTAGGGAAAAAAGTTTTTTTTTTTCGGGTAGGGGAGAACCGACAGGGAGATTGGCAACAAGGGAGGCCTATCGGCAGAAAGTTGAAGAAGGAAGAAGGAGAGAAAGGAAGAGAGGAGATGCGAGAGAGAAATAGAGAAGAGAAAGCCGAAGGAGAGGGAAAGAGAGGGATTGGCCGGCCAAAGGGGAAGTTGAAGGGAGAAAGAAACGAAAAAGAAGAAGAAGAAGAAGAAAAGAAAAAGTTAGGGAGAGAATAGAGAGAGTGACGGCCATAGAGAGAAAAAGAGAGCCAAAAATGAAAGAGAAAGGAGAAAATAAGGTTTAAATACCTAGGGCTTGAGGGCCAAAACGGCGTCGTTTTGAGCGACTCTATAAGCACCAAACGGTGCGTTTTGGGTCCTACCTTGTGGGCCTCAGGAAGCAGACCGATGTAGCAAACTTGGGCTTCTGCGAGCCATCGAGCTGGGCTAATCCGAGCCCAAAAAGGTATAACCCATCTTCTTTGGTTTGGGCCTATTTCAATTAATTTTGAGTTAGCCCATTTTGTTAAAAAAATTACATTTTTTGTTGTGATTTAAACCATATTAGGAAAAGTTAGTTATACACATGTATATATATATATATAAATGTTTCTTTTAATGCTAAAAAATAATAATGATAGTAATAAATAAAAATAATAGTAAAAGAAGAATAAATATATATATACATAAAATAAGTAAATAAATAGAAAGAAAATTCATAATACCTTTAGATTTTTTTAAAAAAATATATAATAAATAATAATACTAATAAAAATAAATAATAAAATAAATAAAAATAAAATAAATAAAATAACTAATAAATATAGTAATAATGATAAGTAAATGAGAAGAATAAAAAAATAAAAAATGAAAAAATAATGAAATGATTATTCTAAAAATTTCACCTAAGAAAGGCAAAGAGTTGCCTCTTTCGGGTGGATTTTTTTGGGTGGGAAGTTCAAGACGGATTTTCACCGAAACATCGGGATAAATTCGAATTCTAAACTCCAATATCTGTTAAGTCAAATAATCGTTGTTAAAAAGTGACATATATATTAAAAAATAATAGATTTACATAATATTGTATTTGAACTTATATTAGTTAATTAGTTTAAATAAATATTACTAAATAAAGTTAATTTAATCATTAAAGAAAATAAATTAATTAATTATTTGATAAGCTATATAATCAAGTAAAATATTAATGAAAAAAAACATTAATTAAAGGATATGGATTTAAGTAGAAAGCAAAAAAAATATAAAAATAAATAAATAATCCATGAAAAAAAAATAGATAATAATAAACATATAAACAAAATGATAAATTATTAAATACATAGTTGAGTGAATTATGAACCACCTAATTCAATAAATGCGTGCATGTAGACATTAATATTTTATTCTGTCATAGCACGCCACATTTATCTTGCAAATGGTGCGAAAATTTCGGTGATGGGATTTCCCCGAAGAGCTTGTAGAGACGAGTTCTTCCGGGGATATCTCTTGGTGAGGAGAATTTCGAGATTTCACCAAAGCGTTGGGATGATCTTCGAATAGTTTTCCAATAAAAGATTACCGACCCCATTATTTAAAATAAACGAGTCATGACATCATTTTACCCTTGCATCACATGCATACGTAAAACCAACTAAAAGACTCAGGCAGTCAATTTAATAAAAATTTAGTTAATAAGTAGGGATTAAATTAAAAGTAGGCTATAATATGATAACTTAAGATTAAATGGTACCGTTTATGGAACGGGTGCCACGGAGGTGCTAACCCTTCTCTGTGGGTAACCGTACTCTCGAACCCATATCTAAAAAGACGTAGATTAGTTTTCGTTCTTTCGACAGATCTAAAATTAATTTACGACTTCGTCGATTAGAATCGGGTTAATAGGTGACCAATCACACCTAAATAAAAAAAGATTGGTGGCGACTCCTAAACCATTTAATTTTTGCCCGCGTCTGGTGGACGGGTTCCTAGACCCGCACGTTATGACAGTCTGGTGTCTTGTTTTTTTGTTTTTGTTTGGTACTGAGGTATATGCTATTATTCTTTTGGCCTAAAAAAGAACAATATGATTGCAAATGAACCCTATTCAACCTCCCATTATTGACACATCTAAGGTCAAATCCGTTTTATAGACTTTGGTCTTATTGAACCTGTTTATATCACGAATTTTACATCAGTGAGAGATAAGATGAGTTTTAAATATATAAATATGGATTTTTCCATCACCTATCAGATATGTTTTTTAAATTAAAAATGTAAACCTGTAATTTATAGACTTACAGTACAATGAGGTCATTATACAATTAGATGGGTAAAATGTCATAGATAATAGATAAACTATATAAGTAAAAAATAGGGTGCGTCTTGGATATATAAACCATATCATACATGTCTTTTGAGTTAAAAACGTGTACCCATTATTTATAGACTTATTTAAATTTTGTTTTCAAAATTTAAGACCGTACGAGATTAGGTTTAAATTTCGACTTGAGATACTTAGATAATGGATTTTAAATTTATGTATTTGTTTAAAAATTAATAGTAGTAATAATTAAGTATATGCAAAAATCTATCTATCTATTCTTTTCTTTAAAAAAACGAATACAATATATTAAAAATATATTTTTTCGCAATTGTAAATTAAATTTTATACAATAAACCCTGTGCATATCAAAAATAATATTATCCAACGTAAAATTCATTACAAGAGTCATGAAAAATAAGATTTAATACTTATTTAATAATATTATTTTAACTTCTGAAATAGTGGTAGAAGAAACTAAATTACACGTGATATTCAATATCAAAATTATTTAACATCAATTAAGAATAGGAGATAGCTCGGAAGTTTTATGTAATAAGAATCAAATATTTTTGTTAAAATAAAAAAAATAACAAAAGATTGTAGTGCACTAACCATTTTCGAAGATGTTGGACGCTCGGGATGATGCTAGATATGCTACGAATTTATTATGAATTAATCTTAAAATCTAATCACAAACAAGTAAGCGAGCCGCATTTGTTAAAAGGGTGTGAGGCTGTGAGTGGTCTTATGTATAAGAAAATAAAGTCCCCGATGACATAACGTAATTGACACGTAAGATATTTTTTTAACAATTCCATATTAGCAAAATAAGATAACATATATAATTAATACAATAACTATATGGACTGCACAATTTCCTTCAATATCTATTTATCTATACAGACTGCGTAATAAAATATAATCTTATTTTGAAATGAAAATTTTTTTAATTGTTTGATATAATTTTTTAGTAAGTCAATAATATGAATCTATCGGTTATATAAATTGTCATATTAAGATAAAAATAAATATAATAACAAAGAGTAAACTATTAAAAGGAAAAAAAGAACCAACAAAATTTCTCAATAAACATACTTGTCTTCTTGTACAAAGTTAAAAAAAGTTGAATCCCATTTACCTAAATACCTTGAAGTCGAGTGGGGTGTGTGTAATTGTAAACAAATATGAAGTGACGCCACTGCATGGAAAATCATGTCCCTTGCAATTCCTGCTTGTGATCTTAATACGTGCATGCATGCCACGTTGTTTTCGTGTTATCATGTTTTGTGTATATATTTTTTAATTTAAAAAAAATTAATTTTTTTTTTTAAAAAAATTATACATCAATTAATGAATCAAATGTTTGAATGCATATTTTTATGTTTGGTTATTTGTTAGTAATTTTTAAATTTTTAATTAACTACTCCAAGAATCAATGACTCATGAAATTATGATGAATATTGACTTTCTTTTTTCCCAATGCAGCTCAGCCCGATAGTGGTTTCAATCTTATAGTCATTGATTCTCCATGGGAAAACGGAAGTGCTTGTCAGAAATCAGTGTGTGTAATCGCATTCTTTAGTGTATCAAATGCATTCATGATAGCTTTTGACAGTGTAGACCTTTCTCACCATCCTCTTGGGGCGTTCCTCTTGTTCATGCATTCTCACACGTTTGGTTTCCTGATTGCTTCAGCTTCCCAACTTTACCACACCGGTATTTCTTATCCCTTCGTGTTAAGCAACTTACGCACAGAGTGGGCGCACTTGTGGCCTCATGGGTGACAAATAGAGAGAAATT
Organism: Theobroma cacao; assembly: GCF_053813885.1. Classification (NCBI taxonomy): domain Eukaryota; kingdom Viridiplantae; phylum Streptophyta; class Magnoliopsida; order Malvales; family Malvaceae; genus Theobroma; species Theobroma cacao. The sequence continues at coordinate 35,648,560 of NC_142639.1, read as the reverse complement.
GCGTGGATCATCAATTGAAACCAAATTTGCTAGACTCGGAGTTTGCTTGTAAGGTGAATTCTTGATATCCAACAACGATCAAACACATGAAAACACTGGCAAATGTAAGGCGATAAGTCTTGATAGATTTTTTTTTTTTGCGCCAATCGGAATGTCATTGTTTTTGAATGGGAAATAAATAAATCGCACGAGGTTAGTCATAGACAAAAAATATAGAGCTAGCAACGCCTAATCCAATTCCCTTGGGCATAGGCATTGACATCATCCATGGGAATTAGGGAGCCTTGTCTTATATGATATAAGAAGCACCTGCATCAGCTGACGAACCTTTTCATCTTAGCATTTCAGCTAGAGTAACAGATTCGCAGTTTGTTTAAGGCAGTTCCTTGGTAAGAAGAACACTTAATTCCAGATTTCCACTCGTAAATACCCACAAGATGGCATTACATTGGATAAGTTATGCATTCACTCTCTTTGAAAATATCTTGAATCCTGAAAGTGAAGGGGTTCATTGCCCCAGGATGCCCAACCACCTACCATTTCTCTAGCAAATAGTTCAATACATCGAGCAGGTTTAACTCCTGGAACATGCCCCAACAGTAATTCTATAAACATAAAAGGAAAGAAGGAACGAGTTAGAAATGAGACAAAATTCAAGCACCGAGTCGCCAAGTAAAAGTTGGTTTATTAGAATAACAAAGGTTAGTCCACAATCTAAAAAAGATGAATTATCATATACAATGATTTTATAAACAAAAGAAAGGAAATATTGGGAAAACAATTCATCTTTCAGTCAAGAAGATCCTCCACAGCATGGCAAAAGATTTATAAAAACTTACTTACCTCCAATTGGGGGCTTCCTTGAGTAACCTCCTGGAATGCTTATGACGATCTGTTTATCTTTTACTGACCTAAATTCTGAAAGGTATTCTGAATCTGTTTCCTGCAAAATTTCAACAGTGTAAGCAACAAAAAGAATCCAGGCAAGAGCAACTAGCAACTAAAAACATGTTCATTGCCACAGCATACATTCATCATTTTTCCATGACAGTATCCCAGGAGAAGGCATTCATATGGCCGATGATGAAACAGGTCAAGATCACTGATCAATGAGCCATCTACTTTCACCTAAAAATCTCAAGTAAAGCCTGATAAGTGAAATGATAACTTGCAAATCAGTGCTGTTTTAACTTCATGCAGACAAACACACACAGACAGAAAAGGTGAAGAGTTTAACCTTCAACCAGTAAACAGTAGACAAATATCTAACTCCCCATGCCGGGAATAGCTCTTTCTCAACGACATTATGCAATTTCTCTCTATTTGTCACCCATAAGGCCACAAGTGCGCCCTCTCTGTGCGTAAGTTGCTTAATAGGAAGGGATAAGAAATACCGGTGTGGTAAAGTTGGGTAGCTGAAGCAATCCAGAAACCAAATGTATGAAAATGCATGAAAAAAAAGAAAGCCCCAAGAGGATGGTGAGCAAGCTCTACACTGTCAAAAGCTATAATGAATGCATTTGATACACTAAAGAATGTGATTACACACACTGATTTCTGACGAGCACTTCCGTTTTCCCATGGAGGATCAATGACTATAAGATTGAAACCACTATCGGGCTCAGCTGCATTGGGGAAAAAGAAAGTCAGTATTCATCATAATTCCATGAGTCATTGATTCTTGGAGCAGCTAATGAAAAATTTAGAAAATGCAAGCAAATAACTAAGCATGATAGCAAATAAACAACCTCGCATGCATTTATTAATATCACAAGCAGGAATTGCAAGTGACATGATTTCCCACACATGACTAAATGGTTGAAGATGGTTCCTCAACAAGAGGTTAGAACAGTACATACTATGGTTAAGGAAAAATACTCGACAACTGTAATGGGGTTTGATGTGCAATAATTACCAGGAATAAGGTTGTGAATCTGCCCCAAATCGGACTTCAACATGATAGAAGACACAACATACAAGAACAAGTAAGACACAACAAAAATGAATCTGAAACACATTTGCATTTATAAAATTTAAAGTTCAACTGAATCATAACATTATAACAATTAAAACATTCCCACCAAGTCTATGTTTCTGATCATTTTTCTTATTCTTTTAGAAAAAAAAAGGAAAAAAAATCAACATACCATATAGAAGCAACTCTCTCTGGGTAATATATAATGGCGGTTCAGAAATTCAGCCTCCATTTCATCACGCGTGTCATTAACGACTAAGTTATTAAAAATCGGAAGCACTCTCTGCTCACCATTTAGATTTTCTGAAACAGAGATGAAAATCAATAACGAAGAATCAATTAATAATAGTACAAAACTTTATTTTAATCATTAAATCAGTGAACCAAACCTCCATTATCACTCTGGTTTGTCAGTCGACTAAGTTTAAAATCGAGAGTTATATCATACAAAGGAGCTTGCCACACCCTTCCAAGCTCAAGGAACGAATGTTCTTCGCCACCGCATAATTCCGTCGAAGAACAAAAATCGCTCCTTAATTTGCTCATAATCGCTAGAAAATCAGCCGCTCCAAGTAAAAGTTCATGGGCCTTTAACAATAAAGGCCTCGCCTCCTATAAAGAACAGGAAAAAGAAATTAAAAACAAATTAAACTTCTAAAAGAATGCTGACATAATTGGTCGATGAATTACCTGGTGGCGTTGATCGGCGGCTTGTTCTTTTTCATTGAGGAAGTAAGATTGTTTCTTCGGTTTTCGTTTTCGTTTCTTTGGATTAGAGGAGTGAGTGGATTCTTGAGCGGGGTGTTTGGATTCGAAGAAACGGGAGTAGTAGGCGGAAGGAGATACCTTAAACCGGGAGTAGGATCGGTTGAGCACGCGAACTGGGTCGATGAAGACGGCATTTGAGTTCGGGAATCGGTAAATGCCGGAATCGAAGAATCTAGATAGCTCGTCGCTTGGTTTCGACTCACCCTCCATTTTCGCAACTCAACTCAGCTATGCGCCTTTTTATGCCGCTCGGCGTTCGCGGGGAGAGCTTGAAAATTGAGATTGGGCTGGACTGAAGGTAGCGAATATCTATACAGCGTAAAGTGTCACTTCTTGAATGAATGGATGATAGATCAAGAACAGAAATTGTTCATGGACGAAGTATGCACAATTTTATAAGCCAAAGCCATGATCCTGCAACCAACATCATATGCAGAACTTCCTTCAAACACTTGGTATCCATTACTTTAACAGGACTAGCAATTCCTAAGCAAATATGAAGAAATTCTAAAAAGAACAAATTACAGAATCTGTATCATATTTCTTGTTCATCAACGTTTATGGCCATAGAAAAAAAAACACTTGAGCTTGAAATCAAGACCAATCTCCCAATAGAAGGCATATGTTGGCTATCCAAGGATAACGCAAGGTTGAGCTTTCCTTGCGGTGATCTGGTCGTGAATATTGACTATGTACAGACTTGGGTATTTGAAGGCTTTATCTAGTAGAGGGTTTTTGTCCAGGGAGGAAGGACGGTTTACTGTTATGGGATTGAAGGGTTGTTAAATTGGAGTTTACCGTTTTAGCAATTTTTCGATCAAACATGAATAATTAGGAGTCAAATATTTTCGAGCTTTTACAATTAAAAATTATATTGATAAGTGGATGGAAAACTATATCACATACGATAAATAATTATATTAAAAATATAATTATTATCTATTATATTAAAAATTTAGTTATTATATATTAAAGATTTAATTTTTATCTATCATGTTAACAATTTAATTATTATATATTATATTAAAAAATATAATTATTACATATTATATTAAAAATTTAATTATAACATATTATGTTAAAAAATAAATATTTTATTTTATTTTAAAATTTTAATTATTACATATCATAATAAAAAAAATTATGTTATGTCATAATTTGAACTATTTTGACATCTACGTTAGACATGTCTCACTTTAATCCTTAATTATAAAAAATAAAAAAAATTATCTTTATTTATTACAATTAAAACATTTAACTTTAAATTAATAAAAATTTAAAAATTTTGATCCTAAAATGAGTATTTAATCCTCGTTTTTTCGGTGTTAAAGGGACTTCCAAAAGACATGCAGTTTTTGTCATTAGCAGTTTTTGATCGAAAGGGCAGAGGCTTAGCAAAGCCCCTTTCCCTTGTTTACTGTAAATGTTAATAAATTTTGAAATATTATTTAGGAAAGCCAATACCTTTCAACTATTAAAGTTAAAAAAATTTAATTTGTTATGCCACGTGGCAAAATTATGTGAATGAGGCACAGAATGGGACAGTGTTAAGAGGCAGAGGATTTTCATTCCAGTACTAATCTGCCTTTGTCTGAGAAGCCATGTCCACGTAGGAAGGATTCATGCACGAGCCTCCAAAGAAAGGGAAAATTGCTTCGGCGGAGAGAGAAAATGGAGGAGCAGGAGAACATTGCCGAGTCCAGCGACCTCTAAAAGGGCGTCGAAGGTAAAGAAACAAACCTTGGTTTTATTCATTTGTGTAAATTTATTTTCTTTGATGTAATAATGTTAAAAGTTATTGACGCTGCTGGTGTGGTTGCTTTTTTGAACAAATTAAGTTGATCGACTTAAATTCGTGTTTGGCTGCCGAGAAATTGGTGGAAAAGCAAATAAAGATGAATTTCAGAGTTGAGTCTGCAGAGAAAAGATAATTTGTTTTAATTAGTTAAGTTCAGTCTTCCCTTTTGTCAGGGAAAGAAAAAAAAAAACTGAGATTCCGAAGACAGTTTTCCTTTTTGTCCAATCATCGGGAACCAGACGAAATTCAGGTAGAAATAGCTCGGGTTGTTTTCTATTTTAGTTTCGCAAAATGAGGTGTTCTTGAGCTTACTTTTTGAAATGTGCTTCGGTTTCATTTATGATGTAGTCTTTTGATATTAGTTTTATTGATTAATGCGAGAAATGCCTTATAGATTTCACTTTATATTACTGATTTGTTGGTTAATCCAGTGATAGGTTTTGTTTTGGTTACCAGGTAAGGTTTGATGTGCCCTTTGGAAGAAAAAAAAAAAAAAACAAGTAGATGGCATAAAAAATGGTAAATAGGCATGAGTTAGGGAAAATGTGTGTTAGTATTCTTCAACTTTGTTTCCGTAATAATGTGTTTAATCATATTATTGATGAGAAATTCGTTTTAGAATTGTAAATAAAAGTAAAGATGATTTATTTGATAATAAGTCTTTTTAATAAATTAAGTAAAAATTGTATCACTTAAAGATGGAGGAGAATGGAGACCTTAATAAACATATGAACAAGTTTGATGAGATCATTGATTAGTTAAAAAAAAGTTTATGTGAAGGTAGATGAAGATGAGAAGTTACTATTGTTTCTCGTATCGTTTTTTGATTCTTATGAAGTCTTGGTAGAATTTTTTTATTTATCAGAATGATACAATAACGTTAGAGTAAGTACAAGTAGTGTTAATGTCCTGTGAAGCCTCTAAAGAAAAGTAGAAATTCATCTAACTTGGTATTGGTTGTTGAGGTTTGAAAGAGCAAGTCTATTGATAAGGGATCTAAAGGTGATAAGTTTAGATTCAACAATATTCAATGCTTTCGATGCAAATGGTATAGACATATTAAAAGGGATTGTCTTACAAAAACAATGAGATAAATGGCAATAAAGGTGAGTATGTTTTTGTTATAGATGGTGATGATTGTGATGTCTTTACAATCTCAAAAAATATGAATGCCAATTTTAGTAATGGTTGATGTTTTACATTAAGTTAACAGTGACGATCATGAGTTTTGGGTTTTTGAGAATTGAAATGTATGATGAGATTGTGACCTCTTTGAGCGGTGTGACATATGTCTAAAGATGTATAAGAATCTATCATTGAGCCTCCAAAAGATATGGATTTTCTATCAATAGTAGGGTAGTAAAAGTCACATAAGGTGACATGATCCTGATGAAGGAAAATTTACATGATGGTTTGTATAGTCTAGAAGGTGAGGCCTCGAAAGGATATGAATAATGCATAAGAGATGATAGTTTATCGAAGTGAGATTTCATTAACTAAGAAAGTGATGAAATGTTCTCATGATGTAAACGATTGTTAAAAATTGAAAAATCTAACAAGCGTTGGTGAATTGGAGAGATTGTTAAGGTTCTTTTTAAAAATCAATTAGTGTCATTAACTTGACGGAAACATATATGCAACACCAAACTTGATTCATAATGTGTAGTTGTAATAACTTTGAAGATTAATGATTTGAAAAGTTGTTCAAAGTATTTGATAGTAGATAAGAATTGGAGAGTTGTAATTAAATGCAACTGTTGAAAGTAATTGAAGAACTTTAAATTCGAGTCAAAATTAGAGATTTGTTAAGGTTGTTGAATTGTGCACTGAGAAAATAATGCCATCTTTGTATTCAAAATTTGTAAAAGAGGATCTAGATGCATATATTCTCTTTTAAAAGGTCATATTCGATCATACATAAATAATTTGTTTTTGTTTTTTTTTTTTTCATTTTTTGGAAAAAATCCTGTACAATTATGAGGAACCTATAAATTTCTGTACACGGTTAGCAAAAGGGATTTCTCCTAAGAAATCATTTCTTCCTTTTATATGATGCCATTCTTAGACCACCTGTGATGCAAAATTCACGTATATCTAGCACCTGAATTATAATTATAGTCTGCAACATGGCTTTTGTTTTTTGTAGTAGAATAGCATTCAGCATTTCTTCAACATGTTAATCAATCGTAGATGCTCTGGCAAAAGAACCTAAGACCACCACAGAGGTTCCTGGCCACCAAAGAAGAATCACAATCAGTTCAATTGGTTCAGGTACATCAGGCTGTCAATCGCAACTCGTTTCAAAAAAACACTTACGGAAATTCTTGCAACCAAAAGGGCGTCGACATTGACAACCTAGTCAGGTTTGGTATACTCAAGCAGCATGTGTGGTGACCTATAGATCTTCACTAGGGTCCAGTAAAGGACCTCTTCGACTCCAAGCTCACCTTCTGCTCTTGCAGCATATATATCTTCGCAGATGGCTATCAACCTACATCAAATCCAGATAAACAGATATCAAGGAACTAAGAAATGAATGAAATAGTGATTCATGCCTTCATCCTCCACCCTTTTTCTATAAATAAAGATCAATAGAAAACATTACCTATCACAGGAAGGCAGGTTCTCATATGGTATTCTCATTCTTAAGTCAGAGCATTGAAGCCTGATAAACCGGCCAACAGCAAGCACAAAAGTTATGTAGAGACCCCAAATGCTGAACTTGCTTAGCGTGTCTCCAAGAATACCCTCTGATGCAGTATTGAAATATTAATAAGTAATAATAAAGAAAATCATAATGACTTGCTATCAAAATAGACATACAACATAAAATGGGTTTTCCAGAACTTACGGGGTGGTGTTTCCTCAGATACTATTATGGCCATAGGTCCTGTTAAATCTCTGCAGCCCCTTACATTAGATGAATTGATATCATGGAAGGACCACCACTCAAAAGCTGCATGATTGATAACAAGATCTGCACTCACTGAACTTACCTGTTGAATTTGGTATTTCATTTGTGTCAAAAATAGATTATTAATGATTCTATACCTTTTATAACTACTTTAATTTAGAGTCCTTTCCCCCATTGACTGAAAGATTGATAGCTTAAATTCAAGTAATAAAAGATAATACATTACATTTTTGCTAATAAGTCATTAGAGATGAAGAAATCCTAACAATGCAAAACAGTACTAACTCATATATTGTGGAGGAAGGGAGGAGGAGGTGAAATAAAAACTTGAATAAGAGTCCTGGGTACCTCTTGCTCAAAAGGTCGGACTTCACCAGAACCAGTGACACGGAAGTATCTTGGATAAAGATTATATATCCTAAAGCTGTTTGTTGAACCATTAAGAACCTTTTGGACATCTGATCGTTCAGGAAGATCCTTAGAATCAACAGGTTTCTCATATTTCACAACTTCCTTGCCCTTTGGTCGTTCCCTAGTAAGCAGCCAAGTAGAAGTGATACCCATGTCCATGTCCCAGTCAAGGGACTGAATAAATCTTCTCTGAACCACATCAGGGACAAGCCACAAAATACTTGCATCAGCTTGGCAGCATATTAATTGTATATCATTCTTATTGTATGAGTCCAAATAATTTAGGGGATCAAGATTAACATCAGAATTGAGCTTATCCCATTGGAGCTTTTCACAGAGAGTCGTCTGATACAAGGTCAACCTTCCACCACCAGTACTAATGTCTGTTTGAAAAGTTGCATCTTTAATGGGGTTTGCCATATTTGTTGGATTGCCACTGCTGTACATCTGGCAGACAGAACAAAATTCATTGACTAATCAAGGTATAGAATGCTTCTTCCACCTAACTAGAAGTAAACTAACTAGACACTCAATGTTGTGTAAGACTTCTGGTAACAGCATTAATGATGCTCATAGGCACTATAAGTACAATGCTAACGTCATTACTTTTAGTAAGACAATAGTAACATGCCATACTGTCAAGTTAAAGTGTAATATCACGAATCACTATTTTACTATTTTAAAGGTTTGATTTATGCTATGCTTTATTCACTTGTCTCATATCAGGCCTCAAAGAATAGCAAATATAAAGAAGCTATCACAGAACTCGTTGGATCACTGCCAACACTTCATAAAACTTCAAAATAAAGATATAAAGAACTCTGAGTTTACAAAGTATACATTCAAGCAATGGAACCTCCTTGGCAATGTTGGAACCATTAGTGTACATCCTAAGAAGTAACATAAAGGCAAGGGACAGCTGGTGTTACATATGATGATTTAGATTTAAAAAAGGACCATGAATGACAATAGGTCAAATCAAAGTATTAAATTTTCTTCACCTTTTTCATATTATTTATTTTCCTCATTGATGCATTAGCACATCCATATACTTTAAAAACCCATCGCTCTTTTCCATGTAAAGGCACAATAATATGGGCACTCAAGAGACCAGCAGTAAATATTACATCCAAGACATGAGGTACTTTTCTAATGCTTCATGCAAAACATTGCTAAGCTCAAGTGTTTGCTTTTCTAATGAAATGGCATAAGAAGATCAATCAAATGGAATTCCTACTGAGAAAAGTTTCTCAAACTGTTCACAGGTACTATACATCAAAATATGAAAAATAGAACATCTGGTTATGAAGTCCCTTACCAGCATAGGAGCCCAGATAACACAAAGTAATATAAAGAACAGACATATTCCATTGCAGCATTTAGTCATTTTTGTTTGCTTTTCTCCTTGTTTGTGCTTCGCTCTGTTCAACACAGCATCACATTTGACAAGGTACAGACTTGCATTGATGTCTTCCAGCTGAAGAGGAAAGCTACATGTCAGTCTCTAAAAATCAGCAAGGAAACGATCCAATCAAAGATTCATTGCTTATTTAAAGTCAAACAACTATTCGTGATAAGATAATGAAAAACATCTTTGTCGGCCAAAATCAAGAAAAAAAATTTATCTTTGCAATTATCATTTTTATCACTGGCATATGAATGTTGCCAAAGGATATATGTCAAGACTTTCCAAAAAAAAAAAAAACCCACATGACCAGACAATTATAATTCACTTGCGGGCAATAAATGGATCCTCACATACATATGTAATATATAAGGTCCTAGCAGTTGGCAGTGCTGCAGTGGTACCTTCTTTATTTTCTGAATAATTTCCCCAAGTTTTCTTAATTAATTTATTTATTTTGTTTTCATGTTTCATTTCTGGAGAAGGGCAGGGGCTGGGCTGGGACGAATCACAGTTGATGGTTATACACAGTTGGATGAAGCCATGCAACATGTTTCTTTTCTTAGTATGCTAATTTTAATTTGGCAAGCTTGGTATCTCCTGTTTTGGTGCAGAATTATAATTTTCTACACATCCTCTGGCCTTGGAGAATCAGGGTAAGTTTCTCCAGTTTAGTGCCTAGTGTTTTAATTTAGGTTCTTCTGTCAAGCATCCTGTCTATGTTGTATAGGCAAAACCTAAATATGAGGCAGAATAAACCCCCACTAACTGATATAGGATACCAAAACTTAACACTGCTCTTCACAAGTAAGCCTAATGCTTACAAGTGAAACCGATGTATGAACCACCAGGAATACAAATACAATGCGATAAATAATGAACAGAAAATAACAAATGGGGCATAACCTAGTTTTACATACTGTGTTAAGCATCTAACCAAACAAGAACCTTGTCCAATTCAAGTTGACTATTTGCTTGTTTATTAGGTAGTTTCCCAACTTAGAGTCATTGTCCTTGCAAGACAGTAAATAGTCCAAGAGTCTGTGAAGATTACTGATGTATCCTTCATATTTTACTAGCATTTTAAATAAAGAAACAATAAACTGTTGACTACTTTAGTTTCTTGAAGGCATGGTGCCAATTTCCCTCTCTCTCTCTCACACACACACCCCACTCACTCACACACGCATGCAGGCATCTTAAATATTCTTGAAATTAATCATGACCAAAACCTTGTTTCCTCCTCTAAATCTCCAAAAGCCAATGTTGTTACCCTAGAAACTCTCCTCATATTGAGCCAATAACCTAAAATAATCAGTCCAGATTTACTGGAACTTAACCTTTCTTTCCAGCAACTCAAACAGGTTGTAAACATGGATGTTTCCACCACTTTCTAAGTCCTAAACCTACGCCCAATGTAACCTACATAAAAAGATATGCCAAGATCTGTCCTTGATCAGTCACTGCATATATCCAAAAGGGCAGGTAACTAAATAAATTTCAATGCAAACCTAAAAAAAAAAAAAAAAAACTCTGGACTTACTTTGAGCCAGTCATACATGGTCAAAGATGTTGTTGTGCACGACCAGTCGAGTACACATCGTAATTCATAAAGGAATGGTAGAGCCCGATAAAGTCTATAGCCTAAGTAATTAATCCGTGAAACCTCACTGGTCAAAAACTGCCGATACAAGGTACATTTATGAGGAATCCCATGTCGGATTTGTACAGCCTGAAGTGCTAGAGATACTGCTTTAGCAAGAAAAATAGCACGGAGTGCTAGCTGTCCAGCATTCTGGTTGGAAGATTTTATCTGCCAAGCATACTCTGTAATCGAATATGTGAAGAGAACAAGGCTGAAAAGGTAGAAAATAATTTTTCCTGTGGCGAAGGAACAGAGATAAAGTATGCGATCAACAACAATCAAGAAAAAGATGATCTGCATGAAAGAATTTGACCCAGTTAGAATTTAGATAACATGGTATATCAAAGCTCTAATAGCCCATGACAAAATGCAATGAAAATGACAACTAAGCCATGAGAAATACTGTATAAAAATTAAGGTGGTTAAGAAGACAAAGAAGAAATAGACTTACCATTAAGATAAATACATACTCTTTAGGAAATTGATCTTCTAGCTGATAAACATCAAGAAATTCGCTCTTGTTCTTAATGACAGATTGGTAGAAAATCGCAACTAAAAAGAACACAGTCAAATCAGCAACAAATATGTAAGCATACAGATCGAATTCCCTTTTCCCACCGCCAATAACAGAGAGGATTTTGTATGGGAATCCCATCTCTTCAACAAACCCAGCACGCTTTGCCCTGAGAATTTCTATTGACACATCAGCTGCTGGAGTTAGTGATTTGTACCAATCTGCTGAGGTACATCCTGTCAAAGAAGATGCATACACCACCTCAAAAACAATCAAAGCCACGTTTGGGTTTTCTTGACTTCTTTCAATGCTTTGAACTTGAACCCTACTAGCAAATGGGCAATGACTAGGGATCTTTTCAGTACATCTCTCATCATGAACCACCCTTAGCAGTTGGTTTATTCCAGACTCAACCCTTTCTGGCTGAATCCCATCCTCTGGCCACAAGTGAACATCCATTGACACTTGAACAAAATAAGGAGGAGTTTCAGCTCCCTGTATCAATGATTTCCAGTACCAGCAGAAGCTTCTAATTACCAGTTTCACCATGTTTATTACAAATTGGAGTGACTTTGATACTCTTTCACTCCAGCTAGAGCTCACAAGAATCTCTGTTCTGTAATGAGCACTCCTCCTATGTAAGTTAAAGTCGGTAAAGGGCATCCATTCACCATCTTTTGCACTTATAGAGCTCTGTAAGAGGGTAAATAAGTAGACAAGAAATAGAGGCAACGAACTCACAACAAACGATGACTTGATTTCATGAGCAGGAAATCCTAATTCATGGAGTAGGTCTGAGTTAATGCTCAATCCACAATGCTGGATTAGAATTTGATACAGATATTCAAGCAAAATATAAACCTCCGTGTAAATCAGCATAATAACCCAGAAGATATAAGTCGGGCCGGTATTCACACATAGAGCATACAAGAAAAGAGCTGCAAGATACACCATAGAAAGCAAACTGAAATTCCATAGAAAGACAAGAACAAAGAAACAGTAGCACACAACATCATTATTAGACCGCATTTGGGACCATATATGGCAGAAGATTCTCCCCAGCTGCAAACTTGTAGCATCAGAACTTTTATCAGATTGCAGAGAGGATGAACGGTTTAAACACATATTCTGCATCTTTTGGCTCTCCATCTCATCATATGCCTCATCCTCGACAGATGAGTGCTCATTCATGTCTGAATCTTCTGGTGCAATGTTCAAGAAATTCACAAGGTTATTAACGGCCTGATTTCCAATAGACTGTACCTGGGAAACACCATCACCTAGGAGGTGTACTGCAGAAATCAAAGGATTTTCCTTTGCTTGGCTTTTCCTCTTCTCTGTATCACAAAATGCACTATCAACATCATGTTCAATTTCAGTAATCTCACAAGGTGCATATACCATTGAGTGCTTTGGAGATTGCACTACTTCTGGACTTTCTCCTTTTATACGAGCAGCATATGCATGTGCTTCAAGGGGGTATACCTCCTCTCTAATAAGTTGCTCTTGCTTCCCAAGAGTGCCTTCCTCTTTATCAGGAGGCACAACATCCCTATTTGAAGTAACAGAAGCACTCCTCCTCCTTCGTAGGCCTTCATCATCAGGAGAAACATCACTGAGAGTTGCAACTGAGTTCATGCTATGAAGCTGTATTTGCAAGTTGAGCATCTCAGATTTCATTTTCTCTACCTGAAAGTTACGCTGACGTTTCTTCTCCTCAGATTCACGAATCTGTTGTAACTGTGCAGTTTTCCATGCAGCTTTTTTCTCTTGCTCGCGTACAATGGCACCAATTTGCTCTGCTTCCAGATATCGTGACACATAATCAGACTCTTGAGAGGAAAACATATATGACTGAAGGGATACCAACATAAATATGATAATCTCAACAATTGCAGATCTAGCAGTAATCCGAAACCCATAATCATACTTGTAAAATCCAATGACCTCATATATATAGTTCACAGTCTTACACTTCCCAGAACTGAACTCCCCTACAAAAGGAGATTGATAGGCAAGAGAAAGAACAATGACTGCGAAGTTGTAGATACGCAAGAACTTGAATATTTTATTCTTCTTCTTGAGAATTTCAAGCCTCATCCGGAAGAAAACAAGAGCGAAAGCAAGATAACCAAGGTGCAGAATATCATACTCAAGAGTTCCAGTAATCAAAATCAATACAAGGACAAGGTCCAATAGATGGCAATAACAATAAAGCCTTAGGTAGTCAAGAAAGGTCCACATGCTTTTGGTTTCAAAAGAGAGATCTCGCCAAACAAATGAATTTTTACGTTGAGACATCATTTGCCGATATGTTGATGACCCTGAGAAATCGGACAAGTGATCTGCACGGAGTTTGAAACATGCTAGTAGAAAGACCACAAAATAGCTGAAAAGCATTCGGGGATCATCAATGATCAGTCCTGCAGGGGGAAATTATTAGCAGATTAGATTGAACCTTCTTTAAAGTGCACATAGAACCAAATGAAAAAAAAAATGAATAGATAGATAAACATGGACCATTGACAGGAACACCACCAACTCTTCTAATGGAAGCTAAGTTAGAAAGCAGTCTAAAATTTGTCCAAAAGCCCATATCAAATATACCATGCTTCTTAACGACAGCAAAATGGTTAGACATGGCCAAGTAACCGAATAACATGACTATCTAAACAAAACAGATGGGCTAATGCTAAAACAAGAATCATTAATAATCAGTCAAGTTTTCTTCTACCAGCCAAAAGCAAGTATAAACTATGTCATGCTTGTCTAGCCTATTTAAGTTGCAAGTAATAAGAAGATTAAGAGAGTAATACCCAGCCAACAGCTCCTGCAATATTGGAAATATGAAGATGAGCTTCTCCAGCAGTCATGGCAATGTATTTCAGCCTGGCTTGGTTTTTTTTGATTCAGAGGAAACATATTCTTCCAGATGGCAAAATATTCAAGGATGAGGATGGAAGCAAACAAGAAGACAAGCACTGGCCACAGTTTACGAATAATCCGCCGATTCAAAAGAACACAAACAGCAAGCAATGAAATATATAGCATAGAGATGGCATTCAACAATGCAAAACTTGCAAGAAGCAATGCAATCATGTTAATCTCAAGGCCATAAAGGTTAAACATGTTCTCCATCCAGAATTTCAAATATATTTTTAAGAGAGCCTTCTGTGTTTCAAATCTCTCTTTCCTTAATGCAAGGATCCGCTTCTTGTTCCATTTATGACTCTCCTTGGTGCTTCCCCAGAAATATCCAAATGAAAATTTTCTAAAGCTACTAACTTCAGAGCCTCCTGCTTTGGAGGACACAGGATGAGGTGCTTGAGAAAAAGCAGGGCTCAAAGATGACCATGAATCACTTACTGCTCTGTCTTGTCTTATAGGTACCGCCCCAAAACTAGATGATGGCTTTTCTTCCCCATTAGACATAAAGCCATTGGTGAAGGTGTCCTCTGCTGACAAAAATAAAGGACAAGGCTCTTCCCACTTGCCTTTGTTCGAAATACCACTTGGCATATTATCCAACCAACGGAAGATATTGTATTGAAAGATGCATGCAGCAATTACCAGCACCTTTCCCCTCAAGCCTGATTCTATACCCCAAAATCCCAGCTCGTATACACGGAAACCCAGAAAGAGTGACAAATCAGAATGCTTTTGCCCTGGAAACATTCCAGCCTGTTTACCCCACATCTGATAAAGATACTCTGTTGTCATCAGAAATCCTGTATAAACTAAGAACGATTTGGATGGGATCCGAGAAGCTTTAGGTAAAGTTGAACATATGACAAGGCCAAGTAGATACAAGAATCCAAAAGCAGAAATTGGAGATATAGACGCATAGAATAATGAAACAAACAGGACCTTCTGGCTGTGCCAAATCAGAAACCGCTTGGCAAACCCAAGTACCCCAGAATCTAAAGGATTGGGATCATCAGTCCAGTTGTACTTGCTCTGCCTCCTTTCATAGCTATAAAGTTGCATCACAATTAGAACTGCTAGAGATTGCCAGATATTATCCAACAATGAACCTTCTGGGTCATAACCCAAATAAAAATACAGATCTACAAAACTGGACAACCAAATCTTAAAGCTGGTGAAACTGCTCAAGCTATAGACAAAAATGAACACCATGATTGCATATGTTTTTAAAGGAAACCATAGGCGCTTTTTTGTTCTCTCAACAAGTTGTCTTCCAGTAATCCAAACAAGGAGAAGGAAGATGTATCCAAAAGATATATAGTTGGGTGTCACCATGTATACTGTAAGAAGAATAGTCAGCAAAGCAATGTAGGTTCCACATGATCGATATATTGATAAAAACGTCTGCCCAATTTCACTAAGAAATGCTGCTATCCTTCTCTCTGAAAAAACATAAAACAATTAAGTACACAATGTTGACAACAGAAGCTGTATTGGTAAAAGCTCTAAATAATATATCAGTAGACAAACCGGTAACAGCAACAACACTTTAGAATAAATAAATGGCTTAGATACAGCTATCATTGAAGACTCCTAAAAGTCCAATTTCAAGGCAAGCAGTCATCTTATAGAGGCCTAACATCAAGCTAAGAACCAGATACAGAGTAATCTAAAAGCATTCTCTATCACTTTTAGGTCCATAAAACCTGCACATAATACAGGGATAATACCAACTTGTTCTAGTTTTGATTTGCTATAATCTTTAAATGTATTGTAGGGAATGCAATCTATCAAATTGATAATTCTCTTATAGAGTACAATTACAAACACATAAAAAGATGGTCAATCTTACTACTAAGTTTCTGACACATCTTGAAATAGCATTCCCACATTCATTTCAAATAAGCTAAAATAAAGGCCTGCCTATTACAATTCTTTTAGCATTTGCAATTGATTTGGGAAAACTAAACCATTTTTGTAGGTTTTTCCCCAATTATTACAGTCAATTTGGACAGAAATTTTAACACGCATAAAGGAATGATACCATAAGAAGCATTATCATGGCAACCCGATGTGTTTGGGGACGCATATACTGACAATAGAACAGATTTGTTCAGACCAGCTCTCAAGATGCTAAACCCAACAGGACGGCTAGGGGTGTGCTGCACAATTGCTGAGAATGAAAATAGCATCTCAAACCCATGGTTATGAATTGCACAGAAGCAAGCAAGTAAAGCTATTTCCAGAAAGTCCCATAAGCTATCATGTTTAAGCAGACCTGCATCAATTTACACAGAGAAAATGTTTAGTTTGTTACCCTTTTCTGGGCAAGCGTTTTTAAGAAACTTAATTAATAGCCATAATCATGTCTTATAAATCAATTTAAATAACCTAAAACCAATGCATTATGCATACCTAACTGCAATATGATTTCCAAACTTAAGGAGCCTTTTTGCTCCAAAGCATTAGAGATCAACTCAATCTGAAGAAGGTACAATAATGCAAAGTGAGCTTCACATAGAAGAATCAGAAACTGGCGTATCTTTCTGCTGATGTTGTGGCTCAAAAGATATATCAAAAAGAATATCACTGAAGCAGAGGTCAGAACATAAAGCCAATTAGAAATTGCCACAGATAAACTCACTGTAATAATACCAATTTGCACTTGCCTATGTGAATTGTATAAGAACATTGGAAAAAATGCCTTATGCTAAAGCCTAAAGGTCAATAATAAATTAACTAAAAGCTGGAACAGAGAAGATTTAATAAAACATACCATATACAGCATGGATAAACCCAGGTTTCATAGCAATGACAAATATCAGTGCAAGCATGATAGCTCGAGAACATTTTCGCAGTCCCCATGCAATTGTAGCCACAATGAACACCTTGGTCTCTCCATCCACTGTATTTAAAGGACATAAGAAAGTGATTATATAGATTAAAGTGTAACTGCCACCCTTTTGTATCCATAAACAATCTCAAAAAGTCTAAAGACTACGCCAGAGTAGTAGATGTAAAGAAATAAAAACGTGAGAGAAAATAATGTATTTTATGTGCTGTCAGGAAGCAAGATTCTCAAAAGAAATTTTTAAAGATATCTTAAACAAAAAACTAACAACTATTCAAGCTCACTGCTGTAAAATACAAACGCTCACTCCATTAATGTGCAAGTTTAGAAACATATCCCTGCTGAGGACTTCTAAAGAAATATGCCAAAGTCAACCTAACTGTGGTCTTCAAAATGCAGATGTCAATAAAGAATTAGATTGCACTCAGAATATAGAGTTTCATACCTTCCACAGCAGAGTTGTTGTTTGATGATAGTGCATCCTCATCAGATGAGTAAAGGAAAACAGAATTGTTTACAAGATTACCCAAAGCAACCAAAATCCCAAGACAAAATTGTGCAAGCAAAAAAAGTCCAGGTATGGGATAATGCCAAAATCCAACCATCTCCCAAATTTCCATATCCTGCATGTGTCCAAAATGTTGATAAAAACATAAGGAAAAACAAGTCAACCATTTAAATTTATGATAATGAAGAATTTGCAAACCTCCAAATAGAGCAGTACCTTCCCGAAATTCCTATTCAGGAATGCAAATGCCACATTGAAAATATAGGTGCTAACAGCCCACAAGAGAATGAAGACAAGAAGCAGCCCATTTAACCGGTGCAAACAAAACAGGGAAGGAAAGGCATACACAATATAGCCAACATATGCAAGTAGCCCAAAAGCACATATACTTGCAAAATGAAAACTCCAAAAGGAAAGAGCAAACAAGGATACCTGTCAAATTTTGCCACTGACAATTTACTTATAAACCTTAATATTGATAAATAAAGACATATGAGAGTAAAACAAAATATAGTAAAAGGTAGCGATCATACTGGAAAACCATATGTGAAAAAGTTGATGGTAAAAGTCCGGAAAACCGTGCGCCGTAGTAAAACATTGGTATGTCTTACACCAGATCTGGAGAATTAAAACAACTCATTACAGAACTCAAAACAACCAGTCATGTAAAGCATGAAATTTTTTTTTTTGTGAAAATAAAAAGGCAAAACTGGTGCCAAAAGATCTTGTGCAGCATAGTTCATCAGATCCAAAACAAACATGGTGGCAAAAAGATATTAGTATATAAAGCTAGTAAAAAAGAAAAACTCGAACTAAAATGAGTATTGATAATTCAAATAATTCATAATTGCTTCTCATTCCGCAAAGTATAATGATGGAAAGCAACCATTCCACAATGTTGAATCAGATAATTTGTTCTTTCTTGGTATACTGTGACTACTGCATCTTCTTTTCAGGACAACTCTATTCAACAAAGAAAAGCTTGCTCAAAATAGAAAATTATCGAAAACAATTTCAGGTTAAAATAAAATTCCCAGGATACTACATAAGTATAAATAGATATTTGAATTAATAAGCTACTTCTAGATAATAGATTCAAGAAATGGACTAGATCTATGAATAAAATTAAGAACCATTCAGCTTGAAATTTATGGTGTACAGAAGATCACTCCTCTTTTAAAATTCAAAGCAGAGAACCCTGGAAAAAGCAGAAACAATATAAAGAAAGTGTGTTACCTTGATTCACGAATGAAGAATGAATGCTTTGAGGGAAGTAGTTGCTCTGTCAAGTTACTTTCTCGCATGGACATGATAAAATCCATTTCCTCCAAATCACATTTGACATAGGATAGCTGCACTACAAGGCAGAATATTTAAATAGCAGAACCCAAGACCAAAGCACTACAGAAAGATTTGAAAAGCCAAATAACACATTAAATAAGATATTTTCAACATATATTCATATTTGTTTCTTACAAGTCTTCCAAAACGTCAAGGTTAGCATATCCGTATAATTGTTAGGCAAACACTTAACATGCCAATGGTAAAAAAATTCACAACAGAACATGCTATATTGCTGTTATGCAAATAAATGGAGCTGCTCCATCTTGTCGTCAGTTATTTCATCGCTTTATAATCATAAGTTTAACTTGTCAAAAATTACCACGAACATATATATGAATACATGGTTTTGGATCAGGAAGCTCTCAAAATTTCCAAGTGCAATTTCACTGAGTAAATAGAATTACCATTGCAACTAGAACCACACCAATGTTATCCAAACTCCAAAGTCTCCTTTGCAACTGAATAATTCATATCTATACAGGGAAATTAAAAAGAAAGAAAAAAAACACTCCAAACCATCTTAAAATTGTATTATCAGGAAAAGACTAAATTAGAAGGACAAATGTCAGAGACAGGATAGAATAAAATGAAATAAATTGCAGAATCTACGATTCTAGAAGACGGATGAGTGTTTTGCACTTCATTTAAAGGTTCAGCTAGAATTTTTAATCAGAACCAAATCTATAGTAATACAACTAGTACATACCATGATATAAAAAAGTATAAGAGAAACAGCAGAGCAAATTTCAGGCCACTCAGATGCTGTGGAAATTTTAAATAGACCAACAAAATCAGCTATCCTCTGTAACATATGTGAGAACTCTATAGGGAGCTGATACACATAGAGCAAGACAATGTTGAAGCCTGCATAAAGCTGGAGCGCCTTCCACAACCTTGAGAAGAAAGTACCAGAACGTAAGCTACTAAAGGTATTGACAAATGGTAACATCAAATACATTGGAAAAAATGAAATTGAAACACTGTTCAGTGGTGTACAATGGGTGACAAGGCAATCACCTAAACAGTCCTAGAAAATTGCTTGTCAAAGACCAATCCACTAGCCCAACACAGCTACCAATGAAAAATGGCAAAGACACCCATGACGGATGGCTTATTCCCACAACCAGCTGAATAGGAGGTAGAAGCAAACAGGAAGCAACTCTAAGATGGGAACCTTTCATGAAAGAAAGTATGGAGATAATTTTATATCAGTTTCACTTTTAATATAAACATGAGGGATAATATACTAACAAAATTTAAAACTCTACTGTAATTTAAGTTCAGAAACTGAAAGAAAATAAAGATTAAGTACGAAATGCTTCAAGATAGTTTTAGCTATCCTTTCTTTTCTTTTAGTGTAAGAGACCAACACTTGTAACAATTCCTTGACAACAGAGAAGCTTAATGGAGATTGAGATTGATGTGTAAAAAGTATAAAGTTGACTGGAATTCAGTTAAGCAGCACTATGATTTCAGTTGACTAACCCATAAAATAGCAGCCTATCAGGCAGACATATTAATTCATTCTGCACATATATTGGATATTACGAATTTGTCAGGGGTACAACTCATAGCTACAGCAAAGCTGTAATGCAGAAAATACCAAGCATTTGTGCTCACAGAAAACTCAACATGTTATTTTTCTAGAAGAACATTCAACATTGTTAACATGCAGCACGATTACCATATAAAAACCCTCAACCAGAATGAGAAGAACTTTACAACTGACAAAATCATAAGGGAAAAAGATTGTTTTAGAAGTTCTAGTAGCTAATTGATAAGCATTTCAAGTAGGCTAAAAAGTCTCAATAATTTCATCTCAAGTCCATATGGCCCAAAAGACCAAAAGAGAAATACTCCAAAGATCACAAAAATTGCTATCATTGATCCAAAATGAAAAGAAGATAACAAGAAGACTTAATTACTGCTTTAGAAAGGGATGATAGGGGGGCAAAGGGTATGAACATGATTGAATCATTTAACAAAGAGAATAAAATCATCTCTTGCCCATATCCTCTTCATACAACGAGCAAAAGTCCAAATTGCAAAATGTGCATATCAGATCCATTAAATGGATCCTTCTTTAGGGTGGAGAGAATACATAGTGCTTCAATGTCATGAAAAATTATTAGAAATATATGGAAATACTTACAAACCTAAATGTTCAACGGCTGTTAAGAAATGACCCCAACAAGAATACCGCCAAGGAACAAGACCAAATTTGGTCCCATGTATATCAAGTAAAGCAACAAATACCACTAGCAATTGTACAACCAAAAAATAAATCACAGTGGGAGATTTCCAAGACTGGATTCTGCAAAAGCATACCAAAAGAGAAAAATTATCAAAAGAAGCAAAGGCAGTGAAGAAACAAAAGAATTAGAGAAAACAAAATATATTCTTACATCATAAAACCAATCAGCTTCATCCACCAAGCATCTCCTACACTCTGTTTATAACCATCAATGGCCCACATAACAAGATACACAGCTTGTGAAAGACAAACGAGTAGGGAAAAGATAATAACAGGCCACAGTAACAAATATTTCCTCCGGAAACGAAATCCTACAAGAAAGTAATCACATTTTACTTTATAAGAAAAGAGTACAACTTCAACTAAAGCAATAAAGGAACAATAATCAGAACCAGAAGTTGAACTTCTAAAATGCAAGACGCCTAGAAAATATCTCAAACCTCTTTGCTAATTTTCTTAAATATCAAAAAGAAAACAAGACTCAGGATTAATTTAGCAGTAAAGACTGTTTTCAGTGAACCTACAATAAGCACTTTGTAAAGTTCATTCAATATATATTCAACTAAACCCAAAGCACCAACCAGAAAAAAAGGTAAAAGCCCAAAGCAACAACGTCGAAGAAGTATGACCCGGCTGAATTATGGAACTAGAGGACAGCGAAGATAAAACAAAATCCTTACTAGCAAATCTTCATTGCTTACCTATTTTAGGTGCAGTATACTGAATGAGAAGGAAAGCTATCAAATCAACAAGAGAGACCAAACTCCAATTAATCAATGCAGCTGCATAAAAGGAAAAACAGGTAAAAATCATTAATTACTTCAATGGCAAAGCGCATATGTGAGTTACTACTCACAAATTACACCAAAAAATACAAATGATAATCTCAACAAAGGGTATTTTTCTCTCTGTGAATATTATACGTAAGTCGTTCTTTCTGCAATTTTCTAGCAACAGCTCTCAACTTCTATTAATTAAACTCTCTATTGTACTTTGCTTAAACCAGGCCTCCAAGCCCATTACAAAACAAACCTGTACCTCAGCAACAAGAGTACCAATGGAACTTTTTCACTTTTCAAGTGACTTTTAACTAATACAACACTTCTACACTTGTTATCTTTTCAGGTTCCAAAGTGAAGACAATCAGTTGATAAATATTATGCGGAATAAAAGACTGCAAGACACCTGGTGTCACAAGCTAACTTTAAGCTCGGTTCAGGTATCAATAGGTTAGATTTTTGCCAGTATCAAAAACTCCAAACTTACACATTACTTCTCTAGTTCAAGATTGACTCTTTACAAAATAGAAATGAATTCCAAACAATAGAGGAAATGAAGTTGAACAGGTTGCTATTAAATAATGAAAAGACTAGTGTTCACCACATGAACTCATGAGTTGGAAACAAATGAAGGATACAGGTTTCCTCACGCTTAACACCAGCTTGGATTATTCAAAAAAGGTGATTTAGACTCTCGTGAACTTCCTAACACATCCCCATGGCATTCGGACTTAGTTATTTTCCTATGTTACAGCATCCAAGAATGAAAAATTATGCAGGTAACTAAATTATACTGATAAACATAAGCACTCATAAACATAGCTCATATAAAAGCATACAAAAAGTGGATTCCAACACAGAACCAACATAATTTAAATGAATTGCTATTAAAAAAAAGGACAAAATGGAACTAAAAGAAAAAACTTTCAGGCTATTATATGCAAACGAGCACTCTGATAATCAATTTATAAGGGAAAAAATTAAAGGAAACTAAGGTAATTAGAATAAATAGCAAAGCATACCCGTTAGAAGCAGCAGAGGCAAGACAAACCCAGCAAGAAAACTCCCCATTGAGATTAGCACTTTAATACCTCCAACACCAGATCAATCCAGAACAAAGACAAAATCCGTTCATGGGTTTTCAGTTTTTATTAAAATATACAAAACCCCATTTCAAGGCAAATCAAATATTTCCTCCAAATGAATAAAAAGAAGGAATTTTGAATTAAAACCCCCCAAAGAAAGTTCGGGTCATGTGTTTTTCTGGTGTGGGGAGAAAGTAAGAAAAGAATAAAGGGAATACACGAAGATTAGTAAATTAGGTTTTCCAACATTATGGACAAAATCGAATCATCAAAATTTTGGTGTAGTACAAATGTAATGAGAAACAATAGATTTAAAATTATGACTAAAGCGTGATAATGATGGGAAACTACTAACTGCTAACTACTGGTCCAAACAGCCAGTGTCGCACTGCTATGAGGCAATAGAACGTAGTTGGAACTTGGAAGCGAAGCGTACAAGATTTTGTTTTCTTTTCTCATCAATCGTTGAACCTTTTTTTCGTTAAAGTAAAGTAAAATAAAATTTCCCATGGTGGTCGAGCCAATGAGAACCTTTTTTTTTCTCATTTTCCTGTTTGGGGCTTGACATAGTTTTGTTTTACTTTGAAAACGTTGAGGCATTGCAGTTCGTGTTTGAGGCTATTCTGGTCATAAAAGATTGCTGCGGGGGTGAGCTGTGTTGGTCCGGGTTTGAGTAGTCCGAGAGGGAACGGCGTCGTTTATAAGGTGACAATCGCGCCATTTTTAACAGCAAAGATTAGCCTCGGGTTCCTTATCTCTCTCCCATCTGGTATTTTTGGTTTCAAATTCAAGAATTTCTGGATTTCGATGAGAGAATTGATTTGAGAGCGTGTTGATCATTCAACATGTACTCGTTGATTTCAACGCCTCTTTGCAACTTTGGCGTTTCAAAGTTTCCTTTACCTACTTCTTTCAATTTCAGTTACAACAACAATCCCCGGTTTCTCAGCTGCAGAAAAGCCCTGCAAATACATGCCAATGCGGCAAATGAAGTAGATAGACAGATTGAAACTGTTCAGGAAGAACCCAAAGAAGAAAACTTAGTAGCTGAACCCCAAAATGAAAGCAACAACATCTCCAGTACTTCCTCCCCTTCCACTGCACCTCTTGACAAGGACCTCAAAAAGGTAGGATTTTGACGTATGGTCTATCTTTACATGGAAAATTGGTTGATTTTGGAATTACAGGCTGATTTTGAGGATGTCCATATATTATAATTGAAAACAGGTGCTTCAGAAGACTGCTGCAACCTTTGCACCAAGGGCTTCCACAGCTACTAAAAACCCTGCTGTGCCTGGAACTGCCTTGTATACTGTTTTTGAGGTTCAAGGTTATGTCTCAATGTTGTTGGGTGGAGCTTTATCTTTCAATCTCATATTTCCATCAAATGAACCTGACATATGGAGATTGATGGGGATGTGGTCTATTTGGATGTTCAGTGAGTTAAACTACCCTAATCCCTTAAAGCTTTTAATTAATTACTGCATATTCTGGTTCAAGGGTTTCAGTAAATGCATTGAAACTTTTGCAGTGAATCATCTATTGCATGTCCAACAAACTACAATATTCAGTTACTACTTACTAATGCCTATTTCTTTACAGCAATTCCCTCCCTTCGAGCCCGAGACTGCTCAAAGAATGAAAAAGAAGCTCTTAATTATCTCTTTCTCATCGTCCCATTGCTCAATGTTACAATCCCTTTCTTTTGGAAGTCTTTTGCAATCGTCTGGTCTGCTGACACCATAGCCTTCTTTGCCATGTATGCCTGGAAGGTACTTTTACCCATGGATGATCTCCAACCTTTTTTAGTATTACACAATTACTGTCTGTGAGCATTTTTCTTATTGAATCGATATGTACTTCCTACAGGTTGGATGGCTACAGAAAACAGAGTAGGAATTAATTGCACTGGCATGTGATTGGATCATGGAGCTATTATTCTTAAATGATCCCCAGTTTCGAACCCAGGATGCATGCGAGATACAAAATTCCTCCAATCTGATTATTGCGGTAACTCACAACCAGAATGAAGATTATTCATGATTAACATGGCAGGGGGTGGTTGTTTCATCTGAGCAAGACTCAAATAGATATCTCTTAGAAATGCAATTAAAAACGGATACCGATTCATCTATATTCTTGGGGTCTTGGCTGTTTTTCTTTTTTCTTTTGAAATTTAAGCTTCAAAGTTGTTTCTCAGGAATTTTATGTGTACACTCAGAAGTCCATTTGGAGAATCTACGGATTGAAATTTCTGAATTTCATCAATGTCTTCGTTTGGCATGTAAACTGATAAACCTGTGAAATTGTCATGGTACGTTTGTAGTTATTGTATATGAATAGATGTCACAGGAGAATACTAGATGCCGTTAGGTATGCATTTCTCTATTCCAGCATGAAACAGATACCCCACTAGGCAGAGCCCAAGGGGATGCTGCTATCGCTAGGTCATTGTAATTTGATAGCATAACAATGGTAAGTAGGATGATGGTTTTGGCAGAGGTAGCAACAGAGGCCCCCGTGGACACCTTTCACTATTGAGTTTTCATGGACTCAATTAACAGCATTACATGTAAAACCTATACCTTGCAAGTTAAACCTGGTGAAGCCGAAGAAGACAGAATTACCATCACCAAGGATTCATTCTCAAGAATTCATGAAAAGCATCAAAAGAAAAGGATGAAATGAATGTCATATATGCTACACAAATTTTTGACAGAATTTGAGTCAGTAGTTACAAGATGTCTCGTATTAGAATACAGAAGCTGACATCTAAACAAGCACCTTATTATGTGGTAAAAATCACAACCGAAAAAGAAAAGAATAATTGGAAACACACTGGAGAATCGAAACATGATGCATTGATATTTATGGTGTCTACTCTAGGTATCTGTATCCATCAACAACCACATGCCAAACTCCATAGTGCACTATATTAGAAGGAACATCAGTCTCCGCCTAGGTATGGCTGAAAAAACGAAGGTGGATTCTGGTAAGTGGTCAATGATGATACATATAAAGCTTATGATAAAAATAACACTCAAGCAATGAAACACATAGAATAAGAAAGAATAGGAAGGAGAAAATGCATCTACGGCAGTGATGCACATTATAATCCAGCCAACTACAGCTAGTCATTATTTCTGCAAAGGATTTTAATGAGATCCAGCCACAATGGCCAATTGGGGCAAGTCAGCAACAATGTTCTTAGACCACCAGAAGTCTACATACTTCTATGTTATATGTATTTCCTAAATGAAACCAAAATTGTCACATCATCCTAACTTCAGACACTAGGACTTACCAAAACCATGTCTTTTGTTATGTGTCGCTATGCAAAATATGAGACAACATGGTTAAGGCAGTCTGTGACATTCAATTAAGAAAGGCAGAGATAGTCCATCCATCTGTTTCAGCTTAACAGAAAGTTTACCTTTTAAATATTGCATCCACCTTCTCCACATAATGATCTGATTTGAGAAAACCAAGAATTTCTACTGTGGAACTGTATCTGAACCTGACTAACTGTTTTATACGTACTCATCATCACTATCCCCATACTCAGAATCAGACTCATCGCTTCTTGGTTCCATCAGTGAATTCATGTCAAAAGAAGGCATCATTTCCATCTCCTCCATCTCAATGGTGTCATAGTTCATCCGTTCCTTAAATTTCTCATCAGAGCAGTTAAGAAGCCACGAAAGAGAACATTTAAAACCCCTCTTTGCAACAATCTTGTGTCTAGGCTTTATAGTAGACTCAAGACTATAAGTAAATAATGCGGGGAAAGCAACCAAATCATCAAGTGGCCTCCGCATTTCCATTTGAAAGTAATCAAAGCTAAGTTTCATGATGTCAAGATTCAAAGCAAGCACTTGGGGACATCTCACAACCATGTCCCTCACTTGTTGCAAGGAAATACCACAATCCTTTAGGAAATCCACATGCTTCACCATAGAAGTATTACTGAGGCTCACAACCTGAGGCATTTTCTCCACAACGGTCCCAAAATCCTCAGGACCCAAATCAGTAATTGATTGAAGCAAACTCCTTTGACCAAGAAGCTTTGGTATAAGATCAATTCCTAGAATTTCAGGATACTGTGCTATTATAGATGGAAGTGATGCTTTTCTAACATTGAACTCAAGAAGGGATTCAACATTTGGTTTGACCCTCTCCTCCAATCCAAACCCAAGGATGTGAGGCCTCTTCTCTATTAATCTAGCTACAGCTAACCTTGGAATACCCAAGCCTTGAAGATACTCCACAAATGGCTTGATCACACGGCCTACTCGCATCCCCAGAATTTCAGGGTATCCAGTTAAGACCCCTCCAACTTCCCTTCTTGACACCCCAATGCCAACTAAATAAGCCACCGATGTGCTCATGGTTCCCTCGAGCTTGAATCCCAGGACTTCTGGATATCTCTCAAGGACCCGAGGAATATCATTAGGCTTGATATCCAACCCTTGAAGATACTTTACTACTGGGGCAAGGTCAACAACAACACTTGCATGGAGAACTTGTGGATATCTTCTCAAAAACTCTGTGAAGGTGGATTTTCTAACACCCAATTTCCCCAAATAGTCAAGCACAGGAATCATGTTCTTTTTCACGCTACAACCAAGAACAAGTGGATAATTGTTGATGTCTTCAATAGTAAACCCCAGTTTATGAAGAAAATCTATACGTTCCTGCATAACCTCAACTGTGACAGGAAGTTCTAGCCCATCTAGCTCATCAGGAATTATACCAAGTCCCCTCAGAAACTCATAAACCCTGGCACGATTTGCTATCCTCTCTTTCTTCATCTCCAACAAACTAGGGCGACTATACAAGGACGAGGAATCGCCTTGTTTCCGACCCAAACGAACACTTTTTGGCTTTGATGCAGATGAACTCACAGATGTAGACGCAAAGGTTCTATCAGCAACGGAGCACTGAACCCTTGCAATCAATCCAAAATTCCTCTCATAGTTTCTTGGGATTCTAAGAGTTGATGTCCAAGTTAATTTGGGTTTATGGAAGGTAAGAGCAGGTAATTCTGAATGTACGAGCAAAAAACTAGGTTTTGTAATGCCAGCATAGCTTCTGATCTTCATAATTTCACAGTTCACACTGGTAGGAAAGATACAACACAGAACAGCAGACCAAATAAATTACAATTTCCAAGAAGCAAGGAAAATCAACTCTAAAAAATTTCTAAAAAATGGGTATTTTAGATGTTAAGAAGAAAATGAATTTATACAATGAGACCTCAGAAAAGGTTATATAGTTACAAGCAAAATTAAGAAATTTCTACTTTTAAGCGCTTGGGCGGAAACCCAAGACGCTAAAATGGCAATTAGGCGTCATTTCAGTAAAAAAATACCATCATTTTTATCCAGACTCCTACACCAAAGAAAAAGACAAAGCAGACCAAGAAGAAGAAATAGAAACTAAAGCATCTACCTTTCTCGAATTAAAGACACTAAATTAGCTAATACTCCAAATTTCACAGTTCCTAAATCTTGTTTTTGACTAGTCTATTATGTTTTCAGCAGCTAGCTTATCACTTTCAGTAAGAACGTACTCCAATATCAAAAGAAACAGTAAAGGAAAAAATCAATATGAAGAATAACCTGCTCAGAATATTAGCCGGAGACAACCGTTGCCGCCTTGCCGGTGGCCGGAGAAGGGTGGAACAGTGTGGGTGCAGCCTAGAAGTGAAGCCTCGTGTTTCGAAGTGCGGCCAGCGGTGACTGGTAAGGACGTGGGGGTCAATCAAATTTAGAACTAGTAGATTTTTTTCCCCCTCAGTTGCTCTAGTTTTGTTTCTTTTCTGTTGCTTTTCCTACGTGGCGCACTCCGATGACATGGCAAAACAGATATACTGTAGCTCTAGCCCATTTAAAGGTAAACTCTTTCCTCTTTTTTATTTTTCGAACATGCCTGAATAGGCTTTTTCATCTGCATTTTCACCATTTCATTTCTACTTAAAATATTTACTTTGAATTTTAAATTTAACCAAGGATTAGGAATTTTTGAGGGAGGGAAGTAATCCAATTTGTGTGGCCCAATATTATGCACAACAATTTATTTCTATTTTCTACATTTATAGATTTTTTTAAAAAATTTATATTTGATATATTGTTAGTATATAAATTTTAAATTTATATTTAATACATAGTCAGTGTATAGCTTCTATCTCATCAAAATATGTCACCTCGTTAATAAAGTATAACAAAAAACTTTAAGAACTTAAAATTAAATATTAAAAATTTTATAATAACTAATTAAACAAAAAATAAAATATTTTCACTTTTCTATCTCTCAACCCTTCTTTTTCTTTGCTTTCCTTTTCCCTCTAACTCCACCATTTTCTTCTTCCGTTAAAATTAAATTTTGTAAAATTATGCAACTTCAAGAGTAATTTTAGATTATTTTATTATTTTTTTAAAACTCCAAAAAAGATTGAGGAAACATACGTTTCAAAAAAGAAGATTGAGGAAACAAGATTTAAATTAATAAATCTTATTAATAGAATTTTATTAAGTCAATAATTTTGCTTCTAAGTAGCGTGATTAAGTCAAAATTTTTTCTTTTCCTATAAGCTATATCTCACCCCACTTTGTTGTTGTGTTGCAAAAGGAAATTCACTTTCACTAAAATACGTTGATTTTGAAACCTTTTCTAAAAGGGTTGGTAACACCTCATCTAAAAATGAACTGATTTTCATTTAAAATCTTGAAAATGTAGAATTTAGTTAAAAATTAAAATGATTATGTAATATATACTTAATAATGATTTTGGTTCAAATACCAAAAAAGATGTAATTTGATTTAACATCTCAAATTTAAACTTATTAGCATTTTAGATTTTAATAAAATGGTTAAATAACACTTTAAAAGAATTTTGATTTTGATAGAAATTTAAAGTTTTATGATTGTATTCAATGAAAAAAAACCCTAATGCCTGTGAAAAAAAAACAATTTTTGACTTAATCTTGTTATTTAGAAGTAAAATTGTTAACTTATAAGGTTACGCTAATAGCATTTATTTATTTGAATTTTGTTTCCTCCATCTCTCTTTTTGAGGTTGCAAAAGAATAATAAAAGAATATAAAAATTACTTTTAAAATTATAAAATTTTGTAAAATCTAATTTTAATGAAAAAAATGATACAGTTGGAGAGAGATAAAAAACAAGAAAAAGAACGATGAAGAGATAGAAAAGAGAAAATATTTTATTTATTATTTAGTTAATCATTATAAATTTTTTAATATTTAATTTTAAGTTTAAAAGTTTTTTTATTTTACTTATACTATACATTGTCATTGCATCAAATATAAATTCATAAATTTTATATACTATTAGCGGATCAAATATTTTTGTCTCAGTAGTAAATAATTTAAAAGTTAAAAACTCTCAAAAATAAAAACTTATAATTTTAAAAATATTTATTTTAAAAAACTTTTAAATTTTTACCTTTATATATTTATGAAATCAAAATCACACTTTGTGATTAAATAATAATATATAAATTTATAAAATCAAAATCACACTTTGTGATTAAATAATAATATATAAATATAAATACTATAGAATGGCATTTGTTTATAAAAAAAAAAAAGACTATACAAGGACATTATATTAAATATAAAACATTTCTTTTAAATTATGATAGGGTTCTAACTTTTGTTGACCTTTAAAAAAGATTGTGTACGAAGAAAAGGAAATGCTACTTATTTCCCATTAACTTAGACTATTCCTTATTAAAAAACAAAATTTTATTTCGGTGGCAGTTTAGAAGATTTGTAAGAAGAAAAGTCTAGATCCACCATTTTCAGAACCAGAAAGGAGATGGTCCGGTGGCCTTGTTTCGTTTCCTTCTTTTTAACCTTCCTTTTTTTCTGGCAAACCCTTGAAGCTTCTCCATGCCCCATCAATGGTCAGTTTTGCCTTGTTTCTAAAGACTGATGGGCAGTTTAAATGATTGTTGACCACCGACAACTTATAGGCAGTATCTTTTAATGGATTTTTTTATGCAGGGTTTCCTCTGGTAAGGAACATTAGCGAGCTTCCACAGGGTAGCTATGGAATTAAAGGTTTATCCCATACAACTCTTGCAGGTTCTGTCTTCCATGGGATGAAAGAAGTAAGCTATTCACTTTCACTAAAACTCTGTTTTGAGTTGAAGACGTTCGTTTGTCTCTCTTCTTTAGGTTTTCTATCAATCGTTTTCTTTGTTCCTTTTTTTTTTTTTTTTTTGGTGGGATTCATTCCACAGATCGAGATATGGCTTGAAACATTTTCGCCAGGAGCACGCACGCCAATCCACAGGCATGCTTGTGAAGAAGTTTTTGTTGTCCTCAGAGGGAGTGGCACTCTGTTTCTTGCCTCACCTTCAGATGAAAACAAGTCCCCCGGAAAGCCAAAAGAGTATTTTATCTTTCCAAACAGCACATATCATATCCCTGTCGATGATGTTCACCAGGTAAACTTAGACCATTAGACGACCAATAATGTCCAACAATGTCCCTTTTCCAATTCCCAGGATTATGAAAGAGCAGGGAAGCTTTCAGCTTGTTATAGATAGGCATGCTCATAGTTATATAAGGGGAAGAAAGAACACTTTCTTCTATGGAAAATTGGCAATCTAGCTAGAGCCTGTATGGTTGTTCTTCACTGCCTGATGAATAATGTTTATGATCCCCACTGCAGGTATGCAATACAAATGAACATGAGGATTTGCAAGTTCTTGTAATAATATCTCGCCCTCCTATGAAAGCGTAAGCAAGTTTTCTTCTCCAGTCCTTTCCCAAAATTCCTGAACATGCATCTTTTTTATTTTCATATTTCATTATCAATTTAGTGTAGACTGCATTCACTTTTCCCGGAATCTCCAGATCATTAAACTTGGCCATATTACTGTCAGTATATAGTATTCAATTCTCCTTTTTATGGATAGGATGTCCTTGGCCTTCATTACTTATTTTCCTTGTTCCTCTGCTGATTTCAAGTTTCTTTCATCCTTTTTTTAACAAAGGCTGAGCTGAGGAAATAGTTGTTCTCTTTGCTTCGCCTTTCAGGTTTGTATATGAGGACTGGTCCATGCCTCATTCTGCAGCAAGGTTGCTGTTTCCCATGCCTTGGGATGAACAATGTCGTCAATCACCGCAGAAAGATGAGCTTTAATGTTTAAGCCACCCCTTCAGACTCTTGTATTGAACGGCCTTCCCGCTTGGGGCCATTAATTCTGTGGCTGGACTTTTACATGTTCTAAGTCTGCAAACTACTCAAAAATGAATCTGCAAACCATTATATTGGTGGTCGAAGTAGAAGCTTAGATCTTTATATTTTGCTTTGAATTTCAATGTTTACAAAACCTCCATCTTCTCAATCTAGTACTGTTTTCATTATCAAACATATTGCTAGATTTATAGCCCTTGCTCTGTGACAAAATATCACATGGAAATAGTGCTATAATTAACCATGTTTTTCCTCGATAAAAATATTAGACAAGTTTACGAATTATCTCAATTAAAAAAAAACTCAAAAATGTTTTTATCTTTTTGTTATACTCAAATAAATTCTTATATTCTATTATTTTTATTTGAATAAATTCTTGTTGTTGCTTTTATGATTAGTATCTTTTCACTGATTACAAAATAACATGATTTTTTGAACCTAACAAAATTGACTAAATAGAATAATCATGTCTTGAATGAAAACCTTTTTTTACTTAACCAATTTCGTTGAGTCAAAAAAGTCTGTGTCAACATTCATATATGCAAAATATATTAGTTAGCCATAGATGTTAAGGGCACTTGATACAAGTAACATTTTCCAATCAACATAAGAAGTTATTTGGTATGAATTATAGCATAAAACTGATTTAAGTACAACAAAAAAATAAATTTTATTTAATAGAAAAATTCAAGGAAGTTGTTAATAATTTGGATTCACCCTCTTCTTTTTAAAAGCTTAAAATTAATAAAACTTCAACTTATGCTTCATTTAAATATCTACAGGGAAGAACCAAAAAGAAAACAATTTTTCTTTTTTTTTTTGTGTATTTTCAAAATTAAAAGTTATTTCATATGATGAAAAGCTATCATTAACTCAAAAGTTATGTCACGAAAAGTGACATAATGTGTCTATTAGATATAGACATGTTTTCATGTAAATAGTTATGTCTCTTGAAAAATGACATCCAAAAGTTAAGAAACATGTTGAAAAGACACCATTGCTCAAAAGTTAAAGTAAAAAGTTATTGTTTCAAGTTATAACTCAAAAGTTATAATTTATGGGATGAATAATTATCTATGCATAAGATGACTATTGAAACAATAACTATATTTAAAAGTTGTGTTGGCAAAAATGTAAAGATGCTTTTTAGATAAAGAGGTGTCTTTATGAAAAGATTGTGTCCTTAAAGAAAAGACACTTGGAAGCCTATATAAAGGGCTTGTTGCCAACTATTTTTAACATACCAAAAATTTAGAGAAAAAGCAAGAGCAAGAAAGTCAAGAGCAAGATAAGTGTTGTGTTCTCATAACATAAACACTAAAGTTCCCATCATCTACAAGATATTTTGAATTCCTTATAATCTACTTGCTGCAGAAAGTTGGTTCTAAGGCCAAACAACTTTGCAAACCCTCGGGTGTATTTAGCGGTCTACTTCGTAAGTACAATACGAAAGTTAGACGTTGGCTTCATTGTATCCTTGAGACTATTCGCATTATTCCCCTTTACATACCAAATGGTGGGGGCTAAATAAGTTTTAAAGATAAACGTCTATTTGAAAGGCTCACCTTGAAGTCAATTTTGCCTATTCTTGAATACCGTATAAAAAGCCCCATTCGCACCAACAATTTTAAGACTTATTTTCGTGGTATTCAAAATGGCTTCACTCAAAGAGATGGCTACCAACATTGTCAAGTTAGATCGCTTTGATGGAGGAGACTTCATTTGATGGCAAAAAAATATGCGCTTCTTCCTCACAACACTCAAAGTCGCTTATGTTCTAGATACACCACGACCAAGTGAAAAAGATGGTGAAGAATCCGTGGAAAGAACTCGTTTGAGGCAAAAATGGGATAATGATGACTATATTTGCTTGGGACACTTTCTTAATGGAATGTCGGATGCATTGTTCGATGCATACCAGAACGAGACTAATGCATAGCAACTTTGGGACAAGTTGGAAGCAAGATACATGGCGGAAGATGCAAGCAGCAAAAAATTCCTGGTTAGTCGTATCAATAACTATAAAATGATTGATAATCATTCTGCTATGGAACAATTGCATGAGCTTGAACGCATTCTCAATAGCTTTAAGCAATATGGTCTTAAAATGGATGAAGCTATTGTGGTTTCTTCAATAATTGATAAGCTTCCCCCTCCATGGAGAGACATAAAGAAATTCCTAAAACAAAAAAAGGAAGATATGTTTTTCAAGGACTTTGGTAATCATCTTCGAATAGAATAAGATTATCGCAAACAAGAAAAAGTCAAGCAAGATGAAAAAGAAAAATATTCTAATGAGAAGAATCTTGAGACTTCAAAGGTCCATGTGATGGAACACAAACCATCAAAAAAGCCAGTCTTATGCAACAAAAGAAAACATTCTGTGGGTATGAATGACAAAAGTCATAAGTTCAAAAGGAACAGAAATGGGCCATGTTTTCATTATAACAAACTTGGTCACTTTAAGGCAGAATGTAGACTTTTGAAAAGCAAGACACAAGGTGTGAACAACCACAAGTTTGTGTTTATGATTTCTGAAGTCAATCTTCTCCAAGATTATGGAGCATAGTGGATTGACACTAGTGCAACTAATCATGTATGCAACAACAAAAGTTTCGTCAAGACTTTGGAAGAAGTTAATGATGGAAACGTGTTATACATGGGAAATTCCTCCACTACACAAGTGAAAGGAAAATGCACTGTGGAACTTATGTTCACTTCTGGAAAGATACTTGTACTAAACAATGTCTTTTATGTACCGAAAGTAAGAAAGAATCTTGTGTCAGGTGGCTTGTTAAATAAGTATGGCTTCAAATTAATATTTGAAGCGAATAAATTCATCTTTACAAAAGGTGAACAATATGTGGGAAGTGGATATTATTGTGAAAACATGTTCAAGCTCAATACTAATAAGAATGTTACTAGTTCTACTTATATTGTTGCATCGTTTAATGTTCATGATTGTAAAGCAATCCTAACTAATCTATGGCATAATAGATTAGGTCATGTTCATTATAGAAGAATGCATGATATGGCTAAATTAGAATTAATACCCAACATTGATGAAAATAATGATATGTGCAGGACATGCATGGTCACTAAAATCACAAGAAGTTCATTTCCTAAGGTAGAAAGAAATACAAAATTACTTGCATTAATACATTCTGATGTTTGTGACATGCATAGTACTCCTTCTATCGGTGGAAGGAAATACTTCGTAACATTTATTAATGACTTCTCTAGATATTGCTATGTTTACTTATTGCATACTAAAAATGAAGCAATGGAGAAATTTAGAATTTATAAAAGAGAAGTTGAATTGTGTTGTGAATTGTTTATTAAATGTTTACGAAGTGATAGGGGAGGTGAATATTATGATTCCAAGTATTTTGAGTCCATTGGAATTATTCACGAGACTACCGCTCTATACACACCGGAACAAAATGGTGTAGCAGAACGTAAGAATCGAGTTCTTACAAAAATGGTCAATGTTTTGCTTTCTAATTCAGGTTTGGGAAAAGGATTTTGGGGCGAAGCCTTATTAAGGGCTTGCCATATACTAAATAGAATCCCAAACAAAAGGAGTAAAACTACTCCTTATAAACTATGGAAAGGACGAAAGTCAAACCTTAATTATTTAAGAGTTTGGGGATGTCGAGCCATAGTAAGAGTTCTAGAGCCAAAGAAAAGAAAATTGGGTGAAAAAGGAATTGAATGCATATTTATAGGATATGCTAAACATAATAAAGCGTATCGTTTCATGGTGATAGAGTCTAATGATTCATATTCCGTTAATACGATCATAGAATCAAGGGACGCTATCTTTGATGAAACAAAATTCAATTCAATTCCAAGACCCAAGGAACAAGTAATAAAGAGTGATAGTTTCTTAGAAAATGACGAGAAAGCGATCGAGCTTCGGAGAAGTAAAAGAATTAGAAAAGCAAAGACATATGGATCCGATTTCCTCATATACTTAGTAGAAAGTACAAGAGAGGAAACATGTGAATACCTACCTTACTACTTTAATGTAGAAGGTGAAGGTGATCCTCAAACTTATGAGGAGGCAATGAAGTCTCGAGATGCTTGATTTTGGAGAAAAGCAATACAAGAAGAGATTGACTCAATAATGGGAAACAAAACATGAAAATTGGTAAACCTTCCACTAGGTTCCAAGCCAATAGGCTGTAAGTGGATTTTCAAAAAGAAAATGAAAGTTGATGGAATTGTGGAAAAGTTTAAAGCAAGGCTAGTGGCAAAAGGCTTTAAACAAAAAGAAGGTGTTGATTATTTTGATACATATGCATCGGTAGCAAGAATATCTACAATTAGAGTGCTTATGGCACTTGCATCTATAAATAAGATGACAATTCACCAAATAGATGTTAAAACAACATTCTTAAATGGTGAGTTAAATGAAGAGGTGTCAAGCCTAGCCCTAAATTATTTGTCAGGTCATACATATAGTTGACATCATGCTTGTGTACTAGAATATCTCGGTAAAATAGGTAAAAGTCGGTATTGTACTTGAAAGTATAACTGAGTTGATTTATACCTCGAACTAATTAAAATAGGAATTTTAAGATGAAATTTCAAATTTCACAGCTCAGGGATTTCTCAAAATAGTGATTCGGAGTTCGAAGTCCAGTTTGGAGTCAATCGGGAGAATTGACCGATTAGGGACAAAACGGTCATTTTGTCATTTAAGGACAAAACAAGAAATTTTAAAAGAAAATTTTGGTAACAATTGATCAAGATTAATTATTTAGATTATTTAGAACATAATTGGAGTTTGAGGAGTGAGAAATTTTCAATTCTCGGTATTTTTGGAGTATAAGGGTAAAACGGTAATTTTATCATACCGAGGGTAAAATGGTAATTTTGCACCACCAACACTTTTCAAATTTGTGGAATTTAATTATGGTGGGAATGGATAAAGATGGAATAAAGGTGTGGTGGAAAATAAAAATGAAAAGTCAAAATTAAAAAAAAAAGGGCCAATGACATGATGCCACGTGTCATGTCTTTATTAATTTATTATTTTTTCTTTTTAAAAGGCACAAAAACCAGCCCATCTTCCACCCCATGGTTGGCCAAACCAGCAAGAAGAGAGAGAAAATAAAAACCAAACCCTAGAGAGAGAAAATCAAAGAAAAAGTGTGAATTTTCAAAGAAATTAAGTGAAAAAGGTAAGATTTTTTCTATTAACCTTGAGTTTTCTTATTCCCAAGCATTTCTCCTTATTTTTCATGATTAAATTGCATGTTTTCAGGGTTATTTCATGGCTGGTCATATGGGTCTAGAGAGAGAAAATTGTTGGATTGATTTGATTTTGATATATGTTAGTGTTTAGTGTTAGTTTAGCATGTTAGTAAACAAATATGTAGAAAAACATTCATTTTTCCCATTACCTAGCCTTAGCTAAATTTTCAAGTCAATGGTGAGGAAGAATGTGATGTTATTTTAGGTTATTTGATTATAAATCATGGTTTTTAATATGAAAATTAATGAATTATGGAAAGAAAATCAAGTAGGAAAAATTGTGACAATGATGCACCATTTTGGCCGAATTTTTCCAAGGAGGAATATGAATGTGGCTTTGCTGATTTTTGGGTTATTTGGCTGGACATTGGTGATTTGAAGCATTAGAAAAAGAAATGGGATCAATTGGAGCTAAATTGGATGCGTATTTCAATTTATTGGGTAAAAGACCAAAATAGGTCAATACAGTGTTTAGGCAAAATTTAGACCTTTTGCATTTCATACCATGCATTAGTGATCTAAATTAGTTATTTCAATTTAAGGGCAACGTAGTAAATTTCTTGATTTTATACTGTGTCAAGGTGGTGTGCCCTTCGACAAAGGTAAGGAAATTACGCCTAAGGATCACTAAGCTGAGTACACCCGAAATCTGAACTTTTGAAACCAGTGAGTAAACCTATTATTGTCTGAATTATCTAGAGTAGTTTTTATTCAATTTTGTGATTTGTGAAAATTATTTTAAATGATGAATTTCTTGTTTTATGAGAAAAATATGAATTTATAAAATAAATGGAATTATAAAATAAATTGAATTTTTTATAAATTGATTTGAAAATAGAATGTTGGATTTGAAATTTTGAATAATTGGAGACCATGTGATTTATTGTAAATTATGATTTGAATTAAATGGCTTGTGATAAATTAGCATGATTAGCTGAATTTATACTTGTGTTGAAAAATATGAACTGTCTGTTTTGCCTTAATAAATTGGTTAATAATGTAATTGCCATGCTATACCATTGAGATTTGATCAATTGGTGGATTAAAGATTAGCTACTGCAATGGCGGGGTTCCGTGGACCAACCTATTAGAGGGGCACGGTAAACTCCTTTATATTCTCACATCGGTCGTAGAGGCGCGTAGGGTATCTCTTGAGGTGGGCTTTTTTAGTGCACTTCACGTTAACCACCACGTGAAGTGAGACTTAGTCAACGCCAATGAACGATTGCTTTTTTTTCAAAATAAAAACAAGTTTTATGATTATATAAAATTTTTCACAACCTTTGTGGACTCGGTTGGATACCCCTGGTCCAGGTGTTCCCAAGTATAGGATTTGGCATGAGCCAAGTTTTGAGAAATTCACAAGCCATATTGATTATTTGGTTGAAATGAATATTCGTGTTGTGAGAAATTTGCTGAAATGAAGTATTTTTAATTATCTCCCTTTACTCGCCTTTAGATTATTTAAATAGTGTTT
This sequence comes from Theobroma cacao, assembly GCF_053813885.1. Classification (NCBI taxonomy): domain Eukaryota; kingdom Viridiplantae; phylum Streptophyta; class Magnoliopsida; order Malvales; family Malvaceae; genus Theobroma; species Theobroma cacao. The sequence continues at coordinate 35,609,415 of NC_142639.1, read as the reverse complement.
GTTTACTTACTGAGATTTTATAATCTCACATTTTTTTTTTATCTCATCATTTCAGGCCGGGTTAGTCTGTAGATAGCAAACATCGTCAAGAACTATAGTTGGCCATACTACTTCAAAAACTGTAGGTTTACTGTCTTTACTACTTTAGTTCATTTGTAGGTCCACGTAGCACTATAAATTAAATTTCATACTTTGATTTTTCGTATTATAGTTTGTATAAATATATTTAACTTTTACGCTACTAAAAATCATTTTCAGAATACTCTATAAATATTAATTTGTAAAAAAAAATAGAATATTTTGTCGAATATTTTTATTTTATTTAAATGGTTATAATTCCATTTTAAATCACGTTTTAGACATTCAAATTTAATTTCGATTTCGAAATATGCATTTCTCGCTTAAGTACTACATTTTGGTCAAATTTGAAATTTTTGACGAAAAATGACCAAAATGCCCATGTGAAGTGAAATTTATTTTTCCACCGTTTTAAATAGAAAAAAAGGCTTAAAAGCCTCTAAAATACGACATTTGGCAACGATTAACCACAGGGGAGATAAGAAATTGATACGAAAGCCTTACGAGGTCTCGATATGGTATTCGGGAGATGAGTGCCTATCGGGACATCGCGGCGGTTATCACGGACTCAAAGATGGTTCCGGGTCTTGACAAGAGGTGTATATGGAACAACCTAAAGGGTTTGTCTTTCTTGGTCAAGAAAGGAAAGTGTGTAAGCTTGTAAAGTCCTTGTATGGATTAAAACAAGAGCCTAAACAATGGCATCAAAAATTTGATGAGGTTATGCTAGCTAATGGCTACAAGATCAATCAATCTGACAAATGTGTCTAGAGTAAGTTCCATAACGGTAGAGGTGTCATCATTTGTTTATATATGGATGACATGTTAATATTCGGTACCGATTTGAAACAAATGGAAAACACAATAAGGTTATTGTCAAAGAATTTTGACATGAAAGATATATGTATGGCGGATGTTATTCTTGGTATAAGAATAATAAGAGACAATAATGGCATAACATTGTCTCAATCTCATTACATCAAAAAGATTGTAACGAAGTATGGCAAGTCAAATTGTTTGCCAATGACTATGCCTTATGATTCTAATCTAAGACTAATACCCAACAAAGACAAGCCAATAACACAAAATGAATATGCAAAGGTGATTAGATGCCTAATGTATGCAATGGTCTGTACAAGGCCGGATATTGCTTTTACGGTTGGGATGCTAAGTCGATTTACAAGTAATTTGAGTAAAAAACATTGTTATGTTGTTCATAGAGTTCTAAGGTACTTAAAGAGTACAAAGAATTATGGCATCTGCTATTCAGGTTTTCTTTCGGTTTTACAAGGGTATACAGATGCAAGTTGGAACTTAAATAGAACGGATTACACATCCACGACTGGATGGATTTTTACACTTGGTGGGGTGCTGTGTCTTGGGGTTCTAAGAAATAATCTTGTCAAGCGAACTCCACCATGGCGGCTAAATTTATAACCTTAGCATCTGCCACCCAAGAAGCGGAATGGTTGAGAGATTTACTCTATGAAATTCCGTTGTGGCCTAAACCAATGGCACCAATCTTGATACATTGCGACAATGAAGCAATTGTATCAAAGGCATATAATCAAGCTTACAATGAAAATAGTCGATATATTGGACTTCGACATAGCATTGTAAGGTAAAAAATTAGTGACTGTATAGTCATTATAAGTTATGTGAGGTCTGATGAAAATTTAGCGGATCCGTTTACCAAAAGTCTTAAAAAGGACTTAGTTATAAAGACCTCAAGAGGGATGGGTCTCAATCCTATTTATTAAATCACCAATGGTGAGAGTTCACCTCGACGCTTGTGGTTGACCTGCAAGTCTTAGGTACTGACCATTCTACCACATGGTGATTGCAAGCACTAAATTATATTTTTCATCCCAAGGTGTATAGTGCTTGGTTCCCGTAATGTGTAAAGTAAGATTCAACGAAAGTTCTTAATAGACCCATAACATATATATGTTGAAGTATTATAATTACGGGGTACTTTGATGGGGGCTACCTATATGAGTGGAAGTGCGGCTACTTCTAGGAGCTAAAGGCTTGACTTTGACAGCACTCATGAATGGATGCAAAACACATGGCCATAAACGTGTTGGCAAAACTAGATACAATGTGAGCAAGGAAGCTTGTATGTGTTTAGTGGCCCGACTAGTCAATGAAGAATCGATAGTTCAATGCTTGGTCAACCACTCAATTCAGACTAGAACCAACCACACTCACTAAGTGAAGGTTCAAATATGCGGGATACCTTCATTTATGCATAAGTTTCCCACAGTTGTTGGTATTTGAAAATTTTGAAAATGGTGGGGGATTGTTGGTGTATTTTCAAAATTAAAGATTATTTCACATGACAAAAAGCTATCATTAACTCAAAAGTTATGTCACGAAAAGTGACATAATGTGTCTATTAGATATAGACATACTTTTATGTGAACAGTTATGTCTCTTGAAAAATGACATCCAAAAGTTATGAGACATGTTGAAAAGACACCACTGCTCAAAAGTTAAAGTGAAAAATTATTGTTTCAAGTTATAACTCAAAGGTTATAATTTATGAGATGAATAATTATCTATTCATAAGATGACTATTGAAACAATAACTATATCTAAAAGTTGTGTTGATAAAAATGTAAAGATGCTTTTTAGACAAAGAGATGTCTTTATGAAAAGATTGTGTCCTTGAAAAAGAGACACTTGAAAGCCTATATAAAGGGCCTGTTGCCAACTATTTTTGACATACCAAAAATTCAGAGAAAAAGCAAGAGCAAGAAAGTCAAAAGCAAGATAAGTGTTGTGTTCTTATAACATAAACACTAAAGTTCCCATCATCTACAAGATATTTCGAATTCCTTATAATCTACTTGCTGGAGAAAGTTGGTTCTAAGGTCAAACAACTTTACAAACCCTCGGGTGTATCTATCGGTCTACTTCGTAAGTGCAATACGAAAGTTAGACGTTGGCTTCATTGTATCCTTGAGACTATTTGCATTATTCTCCTTTGCATACCGAGTGATGGGGGTGAAATAAGTCTTAAAGATAGACATCTATTTGAAAGGCTCGCCTTGAAGCCAATTTTGCCTATTCTTGAATACCGTATAAAAAGCCCCATTCACACCAACATTTTTTTCATAATATTTCTTTATGTCTCTATATATTCTTTTTTGCCATGAATTTTCTAAAAAAATCTCCTTCCACATGAAAATATATTAATCTCTTTGATGAAATTCAAGAATATTTTTATTACCCTGAAAATTAATTAAGTTTTTGGCTTCTATTTCATAAATTTCATTTCATTTTCACTATTTAATTAAAATATTCAAATTCAAACTATTAAAATGTTTTTGTGAGCACTAATAAAATTGAAGATGGTTTAATTAAAATATGACTATGAATGTAAAGATATGTTTAAGTGATGTTTAACAAAATAAATTTTAGATAACATGATACTTAAAAAAAAGAACTCTAAAATATTTAAAAAATTGAAAAAATTCTTCTATTGCATTCAATTGTATTTATTTTTACTTTAAATTTAATAAGTACTTTATAATTAATAATTAATTAATTACTATTAATAAAAATATTACTTGTTATTTTATATACATGTGATGTTGATATAAAGCTTATGTAAAGGGTAAAAATGACATAAAATCATATCTTCATATTTCTTTTTTCTTTTTCAAAAGTAAGAGAGAAAAAGGAAAACAACCTATTTTATAAAGAAACAATATTTTTTCTGAACAAGGAAAATATTATTTTAAAATGTTCTATTTTCTTGGTGGCATTTTCCCACGTGGAAGGATAGTGATGACCTAGCAAAAAAGGATGGTTCGATAGGAAAGGGGCATTGGGTCAATTTTTAAAAGAGGGGAATACTGAGAGCGGTTTCTGAAGTAGCGAGAAGATGGTTGGACCTTGCCTTATTTCCTTCTTTTTCTTCTTCTTCAACTTGCTTCCATTCTCTCAAGCTCTCGAAGCTTCTCACTGCTCTATCAAAGGTGACTTTTTTTTCTCATATATTTTTCTTCCTGGGTATGTTTAGCTCAAAAAGCAATTGCTTTTGCCAATTTGCCCCACTTTTGCTAAGGGGTTGTTTCAGTTTGCACTGTTTATGTTTTATATAGACTGGAAAAATCAGTGGTGGTTGTAGTTTCTTGGTCTTTGATTTATTTATTTTTAAATATTGGAAAAGTTTATTAGACACAGTGGCAGAATTTTCTTCAGTTTTCTTCTTCATGCCCTTTATAAGTTGCTGCTTTTTTGCTAAATGATAAATCCTTTCTTTTTTTTGGGGGGGGCTGGGGTGGGGTGGGGGTTTGATTCAGGGTTACCTCTGGTCAGGAACATTGGTGAACTTCCACAGGATAATTATGGAAGAGGAGGCTTCTCCCACATAACTGTTGCCGGTTCACTTTTGCATGGGTTGAAAGAAGTACGGATACACTTACTCCATTTGAATACTTACTTCTCTTGACTCTTGGAAATGTTTATAGTGATATTATTTTGATTGCAATATTGTTAGAGTATCATAATTAATGACATAGAAACCGCCAGTAAATTTATATGGTTAAGAGAGGTCTTACATAATAACCAACCTTATCCAAATTTAGTTTGTGATGTTTCTTCTGATATATAATCTTGCATTTTATAAATTGACCAACTTTTCTGAATATTCACAAACATCAGATAGAGTTAGCAATGAATAGTTCTAAGTTCTACTTTTATGTAGTAGGAAAAATGAATTTGTTGAATCTCTTTCTATGGATTTTATGTAAGACATTTTTGGGTTTCCACAGGTTGAGGTTTGGCTTCAAACCTTTGCTCCAGGATCGCACACACCAATCCATAGGCACTCTTGTGAAGAAGTTTTTGTTGTTCTCAAGGGGAGCGGCACTCTCTTTCTTGCCTCAAGTTCGCATAAGCACCCTGGAAAACCAGAAGAGCACTTTATATTTTCAAATAACACAGTTCATATCCCTGTCAATGATGTTCACCAGGTAAACTATTCTCCCATTAAAAATTTGTTGATGTGTAGAAACAGAGATAATTTTGTATTAGGTTTAGCCTGTAATAATTTGATGCAGTTATTGTTAATGGGGTCAATTACAATAATTATGATTTTTCTAAAACCTTGTAGGAACCAAGAATACCCTAACTATTTAGAAGAAAACTACAAAGCAAGTTATTATGAAGCTGTTAAATTTAAGTACGTTTAATCCACTTCTGGCCATCTATCTGGATCATTGAGACACTTCCCCACCAGTGAATCAACAATCCACGTAATTAGTTTAGTCTTTACTCTATAAGTTTGTTCAAGGTGCATTGCTTTTGTTTGCTCCTATGCTATTGAAGATGCTAATATGCCTTGAGTATCTAACCTCCTTTTCAACACTGGAAAACTTTCTCACTATTGATTCAATCTCATTTTCCGAAGTGCTTGCCATTGACTTGGAGGACTGTTAATGTTGTCAATTTAATTAGGTATGTCCACTAAATGCAAGTTTGGAGGGTGAACTTGCATTTTCAAAAATGTCTAAACTATGTACCATGTATTCCTTAGATTGATGACCGTAAGAATTATAGTACAGAAAGAGAGAGAGGGACAAAACGCACACTCAGAGTACTTTGATGAATTTTGTGGGCTGCACACACACACATACATAGACACAGCACTTTGACTAATGTTGCAGGCATCATGTTGCATCTGCAGTTCACCTTCACAAATCTCTACTTGTAAATATATCAAAATTGTTTATGGCAATTTATTAAACAGACATTCTTCATTTTCAATTGTTTGTGATCATCATTTCAGGTATGGAATTCAAATGAACATGAGGATCTGCAAGTGCTTGTAATAATATCTCGCCCTCCCATCAAAGTGTATGTAATTTTTCTTCAATTCTCTAGCATCAACATTTTTGCCACTAGTTAATGGATCTCTTATATTTCTGTTATCCATTAGAGAACCAAGGTTAGTAGCTTTGGCTTCATCCCTCCAAGTGTTTGTCGGTTGAAACATTTGCATGGATTCTTTCATTGGTTAGTGGATAGTAGTTCCTAATGGCATCTTCAAGACCTTTCAACCAAATGGCCTGAGAGCACCAGTTCTAGGAGGGCTTTTTCCCTTTTTGGCTTTATCTTTTGTAATCTAAGCACCTATAACAGAGTACATCAGCATGGAAATTTACATGATACTTTGAAGCTTAACTAGCATTCAGTTTTTTAAAGAAAAAGAAAGCAAAGGCAGGAGGTGTTGGAAACTTAAAGGGAAACCCATCCATCTTCCTTTTAAAAGCATGTAATGCTGCTGTCTCTTCCTCAACCTTTTGTAGATAGGTATATGAAAGCACAATCTACATATCTTTCCCTAAACATGATCTATTTCCATTATTTCTAATTGGTTAAGATTGCATAACGATTTTAGCATATATTCATTTAGTTATCCTATAACTATTGCATCAGGATTGCAACCCCATGATTGCATCTTGCCATTGAAGATGTGGCTTAAGAGGCTACGTGGTAAATAGAATTTACAGAGCAACCTTTAAAAATAGTTAATTATATAACTTGGAAACTGTATTTTGAAAAATTTCCTTGTATGTACTGGATATCCGGACCTTGTTTTCCAAGTTCTATGCTGTTCTTTTCCCTTCATCTCTTTTATAAATGCTGATGATACTTTCATTCTGTCCAAATTTGCATTTAGGTTTATATATGAGGACTGGTTCATGCCTCACACTGCAGCTAAGTTGAAGTTCCCGTACTATTGGGATGCACAGTGCTTTCAAGAACCTCAGAAAGATGAGCTTTAACTCTTGGCCACCCCATTCCATGGTACTTACACATTGTCATGGGCAATTTTGTGGTGGACTCAAAAACTGTTTGATGTCATTTTCTCAAAGAATTGGGGACTAGGCAAATTGCTGATTTAATTTTGCAGACAATGAGCGAGAAAGAAGGCTTGAGGGCCTTGTAATTAAGTTTTCATGACATGTACCCTGCATTATAGTAAATGAAAATTTTTCAACGCGGATTTTGATGTTTATCCAATGCAAATGTTCAACAGAGGCATATGTCCGGAATCGGATCATTCATCTAACAAGAGAATAAAAGCTAATCCCACTTTTCGTGTCGAAAATCTCCTTTTTATCAGAAGAAAATATCAATTTAATAAATGCTTACCCTAATTTCCAAGGAGGCCGGTTTTTCTTTCTTCATTTTTGGGTATAGTTGATAATAAGGAATTAGCTAAGCATGTTGTCGCCCACACTTACAAAAAAAATGAAGCCCTGACTACAATTTTTCCCCTTCTCTTTTCTTGTGATACCTGTAACAGACAAATCCCAGAGCAGGTAAGTTGCTGAAGTAGCAAATTTTCTCATTTTAGGGAAATGGAGGAAGAAAAGAGTTGTTTCAGCTCTATGATTTGATTGCCTTTTATCACCTCTAGGATGATGCCTCCTTATTCGAACATAGTTCATCATATTCTCCGGCCTCAGGAAACCAATGTCAAAAGTTCCTGCTCGTTTCCAGTTCTTTACAGCTAGCCAGCCTGCTAATGCTCTACCATTTCAGCACCACGCTAATTTGCCTAACCTGGTCTCCCTAGCTAGCTAGCTAGCTACCTCTATGCTGTCAGAAAAAGAAAAATTACTCATGTATTGAATATGGTAAATCAAAATATTACTGTCCCATATTAACTTTTACTAAAATTCACATACTGAAAGAAAAGATTTTTATTTTGTATTAATTGCTGTAGTATATAAAGTAAGCCATTTTCCCCATTGGCACCATCCTTATTTGATCTTAGATTATATTTTTGATAACATGCCAGACAAGCAGGCTTTCATTATTTGGAAACATATGTTTTACTTTGACTAACTGACTTAAAAAGCAGCACAAAAATGCAAACAACTTCAATGTGTACACTAAAATGTCCTGTTTTTCTCTTTTCATTAAAGTTAGGAATAGAATATGAGAACCCAAAGTGGAAGGTGCACAGAAACATATACAGAAATGGAAAATAGGTTTTTGGTTTCATTTTATTACACTGGACCAAGTTTTTGTTTTACATTTTCAGTTCTTCCTTCCTATATTGTCCTTCCGAGGATTCTTCTCGTCCTCGCAATTCTCTACCAACCTCTCTCCTTCCCATCTCTTAATAAAATGAAAACAACAATTTTCAATCATTAGTTCCTTCTAACCTCCCCTAAACCTTCTCTTAACCAGCCTTTGTCAAAATGGCTGCCATTCTCTCTCCTCTTCTACCCTAATCCCATCCCCACCGTACCCTCTTCAAAACCTCCCATTGAAGGCAGGATGGCCTCTCTCCCCCTCCTCGGCCTCCTGTCTCTCATTCTCACCGCCACCGCCGCCACCGCCACCACCACCTCTGCCACTGGAATCCGCCATGGCATTATCCGAAAACCTTCTTCGGATGTCCCCGTATTCAGAGAGGCCCCAGCATTCCGCAATGGGGATATTTGCGGGTCTAATGCCTCGGACAGAATCCACATTGCCATGACACTGGATGCAAACTACCTCAGGGGCACCATGGCTGCTGTTCTCTCCATCCTGCAGCATTCAACGTGCCCGGAAAACGTGGAGTTTCATTTCCTGTGGGGAAAGTACGAGCCTGAAGTGCTTGTGAGCATCAACTCAACCTTCCCTTACCTCAACTTCAGGGTTTACCGCTTTGACCCCAACCGTGTTCGTGACAAGATATCAAAATCTATTCGCCAAGCACTGGACCAACCTTTGAACTATGCCAGGATTTATCTAGCTGATATACTGCCAGCAGACGTTAGGCGTGTTTTGTACTTGGATTCCGACCTTGTTGTGGTGGACGATATTTTGAAACTCTGGGAAGTTGATTTAGAAGGAAAAGTATTGGCCGCACCAGAATATTGTCATGCAAATTTTACAAAATATTTCACGGACTTGTTCTGGTCAGACAAGGGTTTGGCTAGTACTTTTGAAGGAAGACATCCATGTTATTTCAACACTGGGGTTATGGTGGTGGATGTTGATAAGTGGAGGCAGGGTGGGTATACACAGAAAGTAGAGGAGTGGATGGCTGTGCAAAAGCAGAAGAGGATATACACCTTGGGTTCATTGCCACCTTTTTTGTTGGTGTTAGCTGGGAATATAAAAGCTGTTAATCACAGGTGGAACCAGCATGGATTAGGGGGTGATAACCTTGAGGGTAGGTGTAGGAGTTTGCATCCTGGGCCTATTAGTTTGCTGCATTGGAGTGGGAAAGGGAAGCCTTGGTTGAGGCTGGACTCAAGGAAGCCTTGCGTTGTTGATCATCTTTGGGCACCATATGATCTTTACAATTCATCAATTCAGTCTTTGGAAGAATAAGGAGGGGGAGGGGAGGGGAGGGGAGGGGAAGGGGAGGGGGGGGGGGGGGGGGGGGGGGGGGGGGGGTGGGGTGGGGGTGGCGCGCGCTGGGAGAAACTGGTAGAGGGGACTTTCCCTTCTCAGAGGAGTTAGAAGTGCGACAAGCGGTAAGAAATAAAAAAAAAAAAAGTTGGCAATTAATTTCTTTTAATATTTTGTTTGGTTCTTAATTAGAATATATGAATATTGGAAGGAGGGGGAGAAGAATATTAATAGATACATCCCGAAAAATAATTGCTGCACGCATGTCCTTAACTTTTCATTCTGCCATATATTCCGAGAACCATGACTTTGAAGTCTCAAAAGAAATAAGAAGAAAGGAAATTTTACGGAACTACTTTGTTTTGATGTGAAGTTGTACAAGAAAAGACCATTGTAGAAAGTTTTTTGTTCTGACAAAGAAGGGGAAAGAGAGGGGTTTGTGCATGAACCTGTTGCGCTAATTAACTACAATAATATGGTTCCTAGAAGCATACTTCAAATTAAAAGGATTATTGTGTTACAGAGGATGGATGAAGTATACGATGATTTTAGATTTAGACAGGAAGACCCTCTATCAGACTAATTTCCATGTATCTCTGAAAAGCTTTGCAGTGTAATATTTACCTTCAAACACCGTGTAGTGGGCTATTCCGTTCATAAGTTGCCCCAACAATGTGTTGTTCTATATATTTCATTTTGTTTTTACTTTTAGGTATTTTGTATGTTCGCTTCTGCTGCTGTGCACGCCTGCCCCTTCCTTTAGCAGCTCATTAGTTCTTAAAATCTATTCACAAACTAACTCAATTATCAAGAATATTGATCGTCATGGCTTTTGGAATATGATGGTTATCAGTAAAATCTGGCATTTCAATCTCTAGCAAATTGCCAGATAGCTGAAAATAGATGCATTGCATATGTATACTAAGTTGATATTGAACTCTTATTCTAAGCATTTGATCTTGACGATACAAATATCAAAATTAAGCTATTTCACATTTGAGCACGCTGGGCGCATGCCTCATCAATTTTTGTTAGGGAACAAAGAGAGTGTATTTAAACTATAAGCCAGAGGCTCTGCCTATATTACCTTATGAACTAAGATTCTTCGGGCTCCATCCGGCTGACGTTTCTGCTCATTCTTGCCCTTGTATTCTGAATAAATGTTTCAGAAACTTCATTAATATTCAAGCCCAAACCTGTAAGTATTGGTTTTGAGACATCAGGTTGTTTTGTTGTTGGCAATTTTGGACTAGGAAATTTATTGCCCGCCTTCTTTTTCTTGTCTTCCTGACCGGCACTATCAGTTATAGAAATAATGATATTTGGGCCTGTTGAACCTTTATCTCGAATACGTACTTCATTTTCCCCATGGACTTGGGGTTTAGTAGTGCCAACTAAAGTACCATTTAGCAGTGGGATCTCCTTCTTCCCCGGCGAGCAAGTGAATTCGTTCCCCTTCTCCATTGCTTTGTCATCTTTCGCTGCCACATGGTCGGACCAACCAAGCTTGTCAACAGGAGTCCCAGAGTCCAGCTCTTCTGTTAGCTTGAAGCGAATCTGAATTGCAGAATCCGGATCATCCTCGAGCTTCGAGTTTACGCTTTCCTCTCCGCTTTGTTCGTCATGGCCGATGAGTGGTTCTTGCACCCCATTCCTTGCATATTCATCTTGTGGCCCTTGATTGCTCGAGCCTTGGGGAAGAGGGTGGCCCCAGGTTAAGCGTCCCAGGCCTCTGCCAATGAGGCTGCTCAAGATGAAGTTGAAGAGCCTGTGGCAAAACCCAAGACGCTGAAAGTCCTTTTCCTTTCGGATCTGCATGACGTGAATGAAAGACTCAGCCAGAGAGAAAGAAGTAACGCAGCTGGATGGCGAAAATGTTGAGCATGAGAGCTGTTATTTGAACATGTGTCTTACCTTGCTTGGATGATTCTATACTTGGGATTTGGGGTATCAAAAAGAAAGAATGTGATTTCCATGGATGGCTGGAAGCATTCTTCTCTCGTCTAATCCCAAAATATTTCTTATTTCTTCACCTGCTTTAGTGAAAAGCAAATACAGCTTGCAAGAACAAGCCAATTTACTGGATTCCTGGAAGTGGAATTCTACTTTGCTTGAAGTTAATATATTCCTAAACAGCAACAAGAATCACCGAGCGAACCCGCAAATCAGTTAGCCTGGTGATTGGTGGGTGTAGCAGAAATGAATTAAGATAACATGTAATGTGAGGCTTTTAAGCAGACGCTTTTATCACAAGAGGGCTATAAAATATTCCTTATACACCCCATGTAAACACAGCTATGGAATAAAGCTGATTGAAACTTTGATTTTAGGTGCAGATTAAGAATCTTTTCCCTGGCCCTACAAGCTGTGTGAAAACCAGGAAAACTCAAGAACAAAGAAAGGGAAAGTTGTGAACTGAATATTCTATCACTTCTTTGAAAAAATGTTCAGGTACAAATATTTATACTGAAAGTTACTTAGGCGGGAAATGAAAACTGCCGTTAATATCTAATTAACTATGATCCAAAGATCTCTCCCATTCTTATACTCTTTAATTTTATTTAATTTAATTCGTATATTCAAAATTAAAATAATTTTTTTTTAATTTTGAGAATTACGTCAATTTAGTTACTTTTCCTAAAGGTATCTAATTTTATTTTTAAAGAATGATATCAACGCTAACGTGTCACATTTTGATAACCTAGTGTTTGAGATAATGAAATGGTATGTCACATGGCACTATATGATGATGTGACAGTGCTGACATGGCACTGACATGCCACGTGACAAATCAAAAAATTTTCAAAAAAAAATTATATCACGTCATAGAGACTAAATTAAACAAAATTGAGATGTTAATGAACTAAATTGATAAAAAATATTTGAAAAGTACAAATCTTTAAGTATATTATTAATATACTTATTAATAAGCTAAATATTTAAGTGTAAAAGATTTATAGTGTTAAAAAAATATATAAATATTTTTTTACTTGATTATTTGATTCTAGAATATGTAAATTAGTTTATCTTTTTTACAAAAATTAAGTTTAAATTCTCCTTTTATAAAAAAAAAATTTAAAACAATTTCATACCTAAAGTCAAATTAAGATGAATAACTTGCATTACGTTAAAATAAAATAAAATAAAATAATTAAATATGTTGATTAATTACAACTTTCACAATTTACAAATACAAGTTCTTTTGAAATTATTTAACTCTTACCTAATTTACTTTTTATTTAAATTTACTCAAATTAGAAAAATAAGTTGATTTAGTTACAACTTTCACAATTTACAAATACACATTCTTTTGCAATTATTCAACTCTTACCCAATTTACCTTTTTATTTAAATTTACTCAAAATTTCTTATAAAATGATTTTATTTAAATTCAAATGCTACAATCAAATTTTGGTAAATTTAAATATAAATTATTAATTTAGATCTACGAAAAATAGTACAAATATTTACAATTATATTTAACTTTATCAACCATAAATGCAGTCTTTAATCTTAAAAATTTTAACTTAGAAAATATAACTTGAAATATTAAACCAAATAAAAACATAAAAAATAAATAAATAATTGGAAGAGTGGAGCTCAGATTTTATGGCTGTAATAAGAGATTTATCATGTCCAAATTAAGCAAATTAAAACGAAGAATTATTTTTATAATCATCACTAATTCCATATCTATGTTCTTCATTTTTTAAGAAAGAAAAAACTAAATTAACATATTTTGCTAATTTGACTTTAACTCAAGTTAAAAACTAAGTTAAATAAATTTCAAATTTTTATACTATTATAAATAGAAGAAAAAAATTTATTTGGTCATTTTATATTATTTTATGCTAACGTAATATAAGTTATTCATCTAAATTTGACTTCAGGTATGAAATTCTTTTAAAAAAATTTTTCATAGAAGGAGTATTCAAACTTAATTTTTGTAAAAAATATAAATTAATTTACATATTCTAGAATCAAATAATCAAGTAAGGAAATGTTTATATATATTTTTTAACATCATAAATCTTTTACACTTAAATATTTGGCTTATTAATAAGGATATCAATAATCTACTTAAAGATTTGTATTTTTCAAATTTTTTTTAATTTAGTCCATCAACATCTTAATTTTGTTCAATTTACTCTCTTTATTATATATTTTTGCTCAATTTAATCCCTATGACGTGGTAGGTTTTTTTTTGAAAATTTTGTGATCTGCCACGTGGCATTGACATGTTAGCATGTCAATGCCACATGGCATTGCCACATCATCACTTGCATGCCATGTGGCATACCACGCCATCATCTCAACTCCACGTTGTAACGACCCACTCACACTGTCGTTTCCGGCACACAGGTCATATAAATAAACCTACACAACCCGGTTAGCCTTTTTAAGCATTTTATTTCACCTGTATTTATTTCCTCACATTTTCATTACTATTTTAACTAAATTTGTCAATCATCAATGTCATTGTCTCATCCATAATTCACATCGAAATAATAATAACCAAGTAATAGTTCAAAGCAATTTGATGGCATAACTCCACTTTTTTAATTTACAATATTTAAAGATCTTAGTCTCAAAATAATTCTAAACAAGTTATTTATTACAACTTTAAAATGACTAGACAACCAGACAGTGGAGCGATGTGAAGAAAGCTAAGAGATGCCATTATCTACACAGTTGCAAAAGGATTCCTTGCCAACAATGTCCCCAAATCTCTATTTATCTGCACATTAAATCATGTGGGTGAGTCTCACAGACTCAGTGATCATCGGCTTCATGAGCAAACGGGGAAGGGAAACAAACATGAAGATGGAATATTTATAAATCCAAGAGTAAGCTTTGAAAACATACTCTATTAAACTGAGAGATTTTTTATACCTTGCAAGTCTTAAGAATAATGAATCACAAGTAAATACATATGAAAATGGTTTTATTTAGAATGCTAGAATATCTTTCAACTTCGATATTCAGTTAAGAGTAAATCCAATGACAAGTGTAGAATGAAGAGTCTCAAACATAAAAATACGAAATAACTAGTCACCAATGAATACGTAAATTTCACTTGCCATTCAATGATAAATTTTCAGTGTTAATGCCATGTAATGTATAATAAAAATTAACAAGTAAGCATCATCTTCGGATAGGTTTAGTATAGCCTTTAGGCTTACTCTTTCAGACATCATCACCTACTCGTGGGAATTGCCCACGCCACCATATATAAATTGAGGCTTCAAGTCCCCTTTTACCTACTAGTGGGAATTGCCCACCCCACCTAATGCGAATCGAGGCTTCAGGTCCCCCTTTACCTACTCATGGGAACTGCCCACACCACCTAATATGAATCGGGGCTTCAGGTCCCTTTTTACAATCAAATATCGATAATCAACAATCACTATTTTGTGCACAAAGACCACACTTAACCTGGTGTAGTAGTAGGTCTTACCCCGGAGTATCTCAATCATGTTAAAATAAAAATAATTACAATTTAATGCATTTGCAAAACATGATAAATCAAAAACAATATAATCATAAATTGAATGTTATGCATAATTTATTTCAAGGCATGGCATATCTATTAAATCAGCATGTTAAGTGAAATCGATAATTTTTTTATCAAATCCCATGAATCAAGTAATGGCCATTGGCCCAAATATCACACAAGCTTGCAAGGTATTATTTTGAAGCGAAAAGCTAGACAAAGGTTTGTTTCCCCGTAATTAAAAGCATGTAGATATATACTTATGTGTAATATAGAGAAAAAAACAGATTTAAAATTCTTGATTGCAATCACAAACAACCTAGGACTTTCTACCAACTCATGATTTTTACAATTTCATCAACTATCAAATACAACATATAAAATATATATTTATAGGGATATAGTTTTGAAATTTAGCGCTCACTCGCCTCAATTGGTGGGATTTCTCACCAATATTTATCCTTTGAGCCTTAGCTTAATTTAGTTTTAATTTTGCCACAAAGTTCAGCATTTTTCAAACTAGCATCATCATCCTAGCCTTCATGGGTTCAAAGCCTCAGGATAGTGTATTTTAATTTATCTGAGCTTTGTTGATTTAAATTTTTTTTCCAACTCAATTATTCTCTTCAAAACTTCACAAATTTGCCTTTGGTTCACAACCACAATTTTGGTAGAATTTCCAGCAATCAAAGTGCCATTTCAACAGTCCCTAACAACCCATATTTGGCAATCATCAATATGTTTTTTTTTTTCTAAAATTAAGTACTTAATACACAAAGGCAGTAGAAATTGTACTCAATGTTCAATTAAATTTTTATTTCTCAAACTTTGCAGCAACATTCAAACATCACATTGTAAATCCATACTATCAAGGCTTCTCCACTCAACTTATGGCCAATTAATATAAATCACCCAGAGATATGCCCAAGCACTCACCGTAGTTGGATGATTTAGCCCTTCAAAACTAAACTTTCAACATCATTCAACCCTCAATGTCAAATTTGCCATAAAGATTAAATGATTATTACCTACTTGAATTTATAAATAAACAGCCCAAACATGAAATCTCGTACCATACGTTCAGCTTTTAGCTTCAGGATAGAGTTTAGAAAGCTTTATCTCCTTAAAAAACGTGGTGGTTTAAACTCTCATGGTGTGGGCTCTTTCCTTCAAGTTTCCAAGGAAACAGAAATTCTTTCAACGCCTTCCATTTCCTTAATAATTTCTCTCTTACTTCCTCCTGGTTTTTGAACAAATGTGTGGTTTTAACAAAGCTCTAACACTTACCAAAATCTTCAAAGCTTGGGTTCAAAGGAGACAGCTGATGCCAAGTCTGGTAGAAAAATGAAAAGAAAGCCATTCAATGCACTTTCAAGGCAGACGGGATTACCCAAGTCTAAAACTCTTTGCATTAGTCAATTTCTATGCCTCCATCCTGCAGACTTCTTTGTATCATCACATGGTGGAGGACCCATATGTCCCCCACTAACCCATATTTGTTGGTTTAAATAAGCTTCTAATGAGTATTAACCCATGGTTTTACGCTTTAGTCCACTTTCACCGATAAAATTTCTAGTTTTCTCTTTACGACATTTAGTTAACCTTGCAAATGGTTTATTTGTACAAAGGCTCTCCTACTTCAACTAATCTAAGTTGCCTTTTATTATTTGTGTTATTATATATTATTAAAATATTATTTTACTTATCATGTCACCACCTTCAATTTTACATATATCTTCTTACATTCCAACACTCATAATTCACCTTAATTAGCAAAATAATTTTCATTAGATTAACATCCTAGGGGTGGGATGTTACACACATCATCAAAATGTGACACATCAGCATTGACGTCATCCTTGAATTGCAAAATTGGATGTCGTTAGGAGGAGGGATTAAATTGACGCAATTCCCAAAATCAAGGGACTAAATTGCTTCAATTTTGAGTGTAGAGACTAAATTGAATAAAATTGAAAGTACAGGGACTTGAGGGGTCTTTTGACCAATTAACTATCCTAGTCAGCTAACAAACTATTAACTATAGGTAACAGTAACGCTTAATAGTAACTTGTTAAAGTACTCATTCCATGGTTACTTAGATTAAACCGTACATTAAAGCTCTTCAAGGTATACGGTGCGTTTTCTCCTTTGCTGCAAAGTTTTCTTCTTCATCAGCTCTTCCTTAATCAGCTCATTTGTTACTTAAACCCAAATTTCAGCTTTCACCTAACACTCCCCCTCAAGGTGAATTATGAATGTTATGAACATTCAGCTTGCCTAACAATTGATGGAATCGTTTAGGTTGCAGTGCTTTAGTAAACAAGTCTGCCAATTGTAACTCAATTGGAATAAGCATTGGTCCAATAACTCTTGCTAAAACCTTTTCAAGCACAAAGTGACAATCCATTTCAACGTGCTTGGTGTTAAGGATAATACTAGACGTTATCTATTATTATAATCTAATTTCTATACTTATCATCTTAGTTTTATCTAGATACTTAGTTTTATCAATTAGTTTTACATTGTTGTATATATATGTATACTCTTGTCAATCAATAAAATAAAACACTTTCAAATCTCTACATGACATTAGACCTTTATCACCATGAGATTTATTCTTTAAACCTCTACCTCTCTTTTCTTTACTCTTACAACTGCTCATTACACATTTTCTATCAAACTCATTACCAAAAACTACCTGGTTTAGAAAACATAATTTTTGCCTCTCTTAAAGTATCAAAATCTTAATGGCCTTATTGATGGAACCTTTCGTAAACCAATCAAGATTATTCTTTCTCCCACCATACCCCAAGAAGAAATTCTCAATCTCGAATATCAATCTTAGTTTCAAAAAGACCAAATGCTTCTTTATTGGCTGTTATCTTCTTTAACTGAAGAAATCGTTCCCTACGTGATTGGGTTATCCTTTTTTTCTGTTGTTTGGCATGCTCTTGCCAATGTCTTTAGGTTTATTTCTCAAAGTCATCAACTCTAGCTTCACATTAAACTTCGGGAATTCAAGAAAAGTGATCTTTCTCTCTTTGAATATCTACAACGAGCCAAAAATCTTGCTGACGAATTGAGTGCTGCTGGGGGGACAATGACCTCTGCTGAATTTAATGCCATTATTTATCGAAATATAGGTAGTGATTTCTACAGTATTATCACGGCCCTTAATCTTCGACCTAATCTTGTCCCTTTTCATGAGTTGGATGGTCAATTAGTTGTTCACGAAATTATTCTTAAAGGCATTCATAAGCAACCAATTTGTGACATTATTTACGAATCTACTACCTCTTCTAACAATTCTAGCCTTCTCCTTTCTACAGCTTCTATGCCACCGTCTTTCAATCCAAAATCCTCTATCTCCCATTCACGCCGCCTATGTGGCCTGTATTAAATTTGTGGGCTCAAGAATCACATAGTAGATAAATGTAAAAAGCGTTATGGTCCACAACAGTTTTCTAATCCACCAGTTTATCGTGTCTTTTATGGCTCGTTTGCATTTTTTTCATCTGTTCCTTATTTGCCTTATCCATCTGCATATTACACTCATGCTACCTAGTTTACACCTTAGTTTCCAAACACTATGGTAAATTATCATACTATTTCGGATCTATCTAATCTCATAATTACCAATGACTACAAAGATGGTGATCAACATCATGTGGGTAATGGCCAAAGTTTGCACATTTCTCATACTGGCATTACATTTCTTCCTTCTTCTCATGGCAATCTCAAACTTTGAAATATTTTACATGTCCCCAAATTTGCTACTGATAATTCTTGTTTTTTGAATTCTGACCTAACACTTTTCTTATTAAGGATCAGGACACTAGGAAAGTTCTATTGCAAGGATCGAGTGAAGATGGAATTTATGTTCTTCGTTTTTTGCCAATAAAGAAAAAAGCCTTGGCTAGTGAACAGTTGTCTCTTGTGGGTTGGCATGCTCAACTTGACCATCCTCGCGTTCACACAGTTTTTCAAGTAGTTAGAGATTTTAATTTGCCTTGTTCGAAATCTTTACCAGTGTCTCCTTGTTCTTCATGTTTGTTAAGTAAATTAGCTCATCTGTCTTTGGCTTCTGTTGATTATAGGAGTTAAGCTCCATTTGATATTATTTATTATGATGTTTATGGCCTAACTCCTATGCTGTCAAGTTTAGGTCATAAATATGTTGTTTTATTTATTGATGATTTCACTAGATACACCTAGGTATACTTTTTAAAGAATAAAAGTGAAGTCTATTCCATTTTTCTTAATTTCCACAACTTTATGGAACAACAATTCAATATTAAAATTAAAAGCTTGCAAATTTGCTTAGAATTAGACGAATACTCCCCCTTAACCACATAGCTTGGATGAGGATTCATGTATACTATTTCATATATATCTCCATTTAAAAATGCATTAGTAATGTCTAGTTGGAATAAAGACCAACCCTTAGTTGCTGCCAAAGCCATAAACAGTTGAACTGTAATTTGCTCTACAGAAAGGTTGAAGGTCTCTTAGTAATCAATGCCCTATAACCCTTAACTACCAACCTTGCCTCAACTCTTTCTACAGAATCACCAGCATTCATCTTGACTTTGTACACCCATTTACGCCCAATAACATGTGAATTAAAAAGTAAAAGAACTATGTCTCATGTGCCATTATCCTCAAAAGCTTGTAACTTAGCTTGCATTGCATCTCTCCATTAAGGGAATTGAATAACTTGGTGATAAGTAGAAGGTTTAGATATGTGTGACAAAGAAATAGTGAAAGCTTTGTGAGCAGTAGAAAATTTTTGACAAGACAAGTAATATTCAATTAAATGAGAAGTAACATTGTGAGTTTGAAAAGGAAGATCAATAACATAAGCATCCAGATACCTTAGTAAGTGTCTGATTCTATTACTTTTTCTTAGTGGAGAAGAAAATGTAAGAGGATCAAAAGAAACAAGATCAATGTTAGAAGTAGAAACACAAGTAGAGGATGAATGTGAGGTTGATTTTGATAAAATGACATTTTTAGAGTTTGATAAAAGAACATCAAAAGATTACTCAACAATAGGTTGATGATAAAAAACAAATTACCACCAGCATTGTCAAAAATATCAAAAGATGTATCATGCCCACCAAATGTTTGAGAAAATGCAGGTAAAGATCTAGAATTATATGCATTACTAGATGGAAAGACATGCTCATGAAAAACTATATTTCTTGAGATCAAGATTTGTTATTTTTCAATATCATACACCTTATAGCCTTTTATACCATTTGGATTCCCTAAGAAAACACACTTAGTTATCTTTTTTTTCAAATCTAATCTTATGTCTAGCTAAGGTAAAAACAAAGCAAAAGCATCCAAACACCTTAAAATGGCTATAAGAAGGAAGTTTATTGTATAAGAGCTCATAAAGACTTTTATTTTTAAGAACTAAGGTAGGAATTCTATTGATTATATGAATTGTAGTAAAGATAGCAGCACGTCAAAAAGAAAAAGGTAAAGATGACTGATGTATTAAAGATCTTGCAACAACTAGAAGGTGTTGATGTTTTCTCTCAACAACACCATTCTATTGTGGTGTATCAACACAAGTCAAGTGATGAACAATACCATTATTGGCATAAAAACCAATAAGTTTAAATTCTTTACCATTACCAGATATGATGCATTTTATACAAATACCAAACTAATTTTTAGCATAATGAAAGAAAAAAGATGTAATGGACTTAACATCAGACTTATTTCACATTAGAAATATCCAAGTAAAATGACTAAAATCATCAACAAAATTCAAAAAATATCTATGAGCAAATGAGGTTAGAGTAACATAAGGACCCTAGATGTCTGCATGAAGAATTTCAAAAACTGTGGTTAAGGTTTGAGAATGTATAGGAAAAGGAAGCTTATTCTGTTTAGCTAAAAAACATATTTTACAAAGCAAATAAACATTACAATTAATTTCTAAACATTGTTTATGAATCTCATTTATTCTATTCAAAGGTATGTGGCCTAACCTAAAGTGCCGTAAATCAAAAGATTGAGGTAATATATTACAAGCATTAACAGAAACATTAGGAAAAAAACTAGACAGGTTTATCAATAGTGAACTAAGAAAGGAGTTGTTCATCTAGATTCTCTTGTATGAAATTTAAGCTTATAAAGATCTTAACAACCCCACTCACCTTCCATGAGTTAAGGTCTTGAATTGCACAATATGAATCAGTGAAGAATAAGAAATTTTTCTTGAATTTTTTAAGTTGATTAATTGAAATTAGATTGAACCTTAGTGTAGGAACACAAAGTACATTATGCAAAGTTAAAAAAGATATCAATCCATAGTACCTATGTGTGTCATTATAGCTTTATCCTTGTTTGGCAATTCAACAAAATAATTCTTAATAGGTCTAGCAAAAACAAAAGACTCTAAAGAACATGATATATGATCTGTTACTCTAGTGTCAATGATCCAAGATTCTCGTTTTATCATGACATTACATGCATATTTAACTTGACTTGGTACACCGTGAATGGCAAAAGAACAAGAATGATTAGTGATCATACATTTTTTTTTTAATTGGGGAAAGGGGGATTTGAACCCTGCTTTTTAGATAAGGAGATCATGCACCAACCAATAAGCTAAATGCTCTGATCCTACTTATTAAGGTAAAACTTACTAGAAAATATTGTGCTTGTTGAGTATTTAAAGTAGTATTTTATCACCATCACCACTCGATCTTTCCTTATTAATGATTGCCATTAGCTTATGAATTTGTTGCTTTATGAGTGACATCTGGCATATAGAACCAGATCCAATTCTTTTTTCTTCATGATCAAAAAATTGAAACATTATTTATAAATGAACTAGGTATGACAATAGTAGCTGCAACATTGTTAACAAATGAATTATTCTTCTTGAAATTTCCCTTTCTTTTGGTGAACTTAAAGTCATCAACAAAACCAATAAGTCTATAACATCTTTCCTTTAAATGACCTCTTTTCCTACAATGGTTACAAATCATATCAGATTTATTCCTTTTCTTGGTATCATTAGTAACCACCACTATAACAGATTCAAGCACTGGATGTGAATGAAAACTCAGACTCCTTTGTCATTCTTCTTGCAAAACAAGACTATATGCCTTATCGAAGGAAGGAAATGGCTCCATTAACAGAATTTGAGATCTAAGTGCAAAGAAAGTATCATTAAGATCATTAAAAAATTAAAACACCATATCCTTTTGATATTAATTTGAATATTTCTTAAAACACTTTGGATTACATTTTCCACAATGACAATGTGGTAAAAGTCTATAATTCCTAATATCCTCCCATATACCTTTCAACTCAACAAAATAGGAATCTACAACCCTTGTCCCCTGTGTAATATTGCCTAAAGTATGTTGCAAATTGCATACACGAGTATCATTTGGTTAAGAGAAATTCTGTTTTAAAGTCTCCCAAATCTTAGACGCAGATTCCGTATAGAAAACTGTAGAAGCTATTGGAGGTGAAATTGATTCAAAAAGCCAAGCAACAATTAAATTGTTACAATGTGTCCAAGAAACATACAATGGATCTGTTGTTGCCAGTTTCTTAATTGTTCCATCAAAAAAACCTAACTTGTTTCTTATGGATAATGCTAAAAAAAATGAACGGCTCCATGCAACATAATTGCTAGTAGTCAATTTAGGATTAACCACAACAAAACCATATTGATCAGTGTGGTGAACATAGTATGGTGACTAAAGTTCCTCAGTTAATGAAATAGTTTATTGTGAATAAGAAGAATTTGTCATCAAGAAACAGTACTTAAAGAAATACTAGAATACAATCTAATAACAGCAATCAACAAAGCAAATCTTATCTGAAAGTAACAGAATAAGAACCTATGACTGTGAATTTGATTTCCAGTTTGAAAAACAACTGAAGCCTTAATATGGCTCTTATACCATGTGAAAACCAGAGAAACCTCAAGAACAAAGAAAAGGAAAGTTGTCAATTGAACATTCTTTCATTTCTTTAAGAAAAGTTTAGGTATAAATATCTAGTATCTATTTAGCTTAACTTTTTTTCAACTCATTTATCGGCCAAATGGGATTTTGAAAACTCTTTAAAAAAATCATCTTTTTATAAAGAACATATTTTTTTAAAAAAAAAGCTTAAAGAAAAGCTCTAAAGAGGAGTTTTTCTTTTTTCTTCTTTTCAAAACATGCTATCTTTTCAGAAAATACCTTTCTCTCTTAATGGATCTCCCCCTCTTTTCCCCCTCTACAAATCATCATTTTCCAATGTAAATCGCGATCTCCCTCTTATCAATATTTCGCTACAAAAACAACTAGAAAACAAAAAAAAAAAAAATAGAAGACCTAGTAACAAAATAACAAAATTTGAGATTTTTATATTCTTGCAAAGATTAAGAAAAAATAAATACCCAAAATTCAAATCTGCATTAAGGTACTATTTAAAGGTTTTCTTTTTTCTTTATCAAAAAGGATTTTAATGTTAAATACATCGTTCCCTCTTTTCTCTTCTTTATAGAGAAATTGAAGCATCATGCTCTGATTATTTGCTAGATCAATAAAAATATAATAGTATTTCTATTATATAAAGTTTGAAAACTGTTCTGTTTCTGTATGGATTTTTTTTATTTTAACATATAAAATTGTATATAAGCTTAAAGTAAATTTGTTCCACTTTAATTTATTAGGTGATTAAAGATAACATAAAGATAATTTTAACTAAAATTAGAGCTTATATAATTTATTTTATCTAATAGCTTACCAAACCACTTTAACTTAATTTTACAAGCTATTATTTTTCATAAGAGCTTCATAATAGCTTTTAAACTAAAATAAATTATGCCAAACAAACTCTTATACTGAAAGCTATTTAGGCAAGAAATGAAAACAAAGAAAAAAATGGATATTAATTTCTAATACACTAGTTAGCTAACAAGCTATTAACTACAAGTAAAAGTAACTCTTAACAATAACTTGTTAAATAATCCATTCTGTGGTTACTTAGACTAAATGGTGCATCTAAGCTCTTCGAGTTATATGATGCATTTTCTCCTTTGATGCAA
The DNA here is from genome assembly GCF_053813885.1 of Theobroma cacao. Classification (NCBI taxonomy): domain Eukaryota; kingdom Viridiplantae; phylum Streptophyta; class Magnoliopsida; order Malvales; family Malvaceae; genus Theobroma; species Theobroma cacao. Next base: position 35,585,395 of record NC_142639.1, on the reverse strand, counting down.
AGTCCTGCGTTAAACTCGGTCTTTTTCTTCATCAGCTCTTTCTTAATAAGCTAATCTGTTACTTAAACTCAGATTCCAACTTTCTGCTAATACGCTAATACGCTGAGTAGGCATTAGCTTCTTTTAAAGTAATTTCACTTGTAATATACAAAATCAATGGTTATTTAGATGTGGAAAAAGAGTAGAATCCGAAGAAACAAAAAGATAAACTAGTTGGTGTCTATTTCACATAAAAGGGAATCTCAACTTTTCCTACTAAATTCATTTGATGAGAAAATCACTATTGTAAATTTGCAATATTGTTATGGCTTTTTGTGTTCGTAAGAACAAAATGAATCAGAACTTTGATCTGATTACTCATTATTATGCCAGAAGATTTAAGCCTCTTGCTGCTTTTGAAGGGCTTTTTTCTTTCTTTTGCTCTTTGTCTCTGTCAGCATAACATAAAAAACTATAGAAAGTCCATCCTGGAGACTTGATTCCACCAAGTTTCACGATAACTACGATAAGCAAGTCAAGTTGTGTTGAGGTCTTAGACCCGATCTGGGCTTTAGGGGGGGAGTTGGGCTAGATTGAACCTACAAGAAACCGAGAGCAACATCAGACGTTTTGGGTTATTCTCTCTCTCTCTTCTATCGATCATCAAGGAAAAAGCCGAAATGGGTGAAAGAAAGAGAGAAAATGACAAAATATGGGTGTACCCGACACCATGCGCTTCACTTCCTTACCTGTTAAGGATATTTTGAAAGGTGACGTTGGTCTTATGTGCCACGTGGATGCACCTCTTATGGCTAGGCTTTTTGGACCTTTGGATATTGGGGCTGTTGGCTTAGTCATAACGAAGTTCATTTGAATGATACTTTGTTTTACCCTATTGTTTTGGGTAACACCATTAGGTAGCGTTTGGTATGAGGAAAGTGAGATCACATTCCCTGTAATGTGCTCAATTAAATTACATTGTAGTGTTTATTTTACAACAGACTACTGCAATGTAAAATTGCAATGCAATCACATTACAATGAAGGGATGTAATGTGATTGCAGTCCAAAACTAATGCAATCATATTAAATTGCATTTTGCAATATTCTTAAAGATACTTTTACCCTTCAACTTTATTACCTTGTTAAAAATACTTTGTAACGTTATAATTAAAATATAATATATAATATAAAAATCAAAAATTAAAATAAAATAAAATATAAGAAATGAAAAAGTATATAATATAGGTAAAAGAAATAAAAATAAAATATATAATATAAAAAATTATATTAAAAATAAAAATTATAAAATTATAATAAGAAATAAAAATAAAATATATGACATTAAAAATACATGTAAGAGATGATATTATATAAAAATTAATAATAAAAAATACAAGTATATTAAACTTATATTTTAATAAATATGGGTAATTTTGAAAATTAACATTACATTCCTAACAAAGTACTTGTAACCCAAACGCTGTAATGTTATCTTCCCTGCATTTTAATCATTATTTTGCTTGTATACTAAACACTGTAATGTTATTTTTTCTACAATCACATTGTTTATAATCACATTACTTGCAATCACATTACTTGTAATAACATTATATTGTAAAGTACCAAACGCCACCTTAGTTTCATTTCGTTGTTGCTGAGATACATCTATGATGCAAAAAAGACAGGACATGCATTGAATTATCTGCATTACTTTATTGATAGTTGATGCAAACTAAAATTACACTGCAATGCTAATTATAAAACAAACAATTGTAGGAATATAAATTTTAGAATTCTCTTTGCTTATCAATAGCAATTATCAAAACATATTAGGTTACGAATTTGAAATTATTTGACATGTTACACCTCAAATCAGATTAATTTATTATTATTTTCTTTTTGGATAGATACTAGTAGCTTAAAATAAAAATGTCAATAAATACCTTATAATCGACTACTCTACATCACTCAACTCGATTAAGTAAGATTAAAGAATTCTTAATCAGGTTTGAATGCGGTTGATAGTAGGATTATTATCAATCACGAATTATGGTAGTGATCTTAAGTTACTTATTAGTAAAAGTTAATTATAAATAATGAATTTGAATTATATATTTTTATTTATAAATTTTTTATAATTAATAGAGTACTTACTAAAATTTATTAATTATTATAAATATAATTTTAAATTTTAAATTATTTTTTATAAATAACTTTAATTTATTAATTGAATGCTTATTAATAATATATAAAAATTCATTTTTAATTTATTTTAATTAAATATTTAACAATTAACATTTAAGATCATCGAGTGGGAGTGTAAATAACAATTCAAAAATTGAATCATATAATTATAATATTTTAATATCCAATCAGATAATAGAGTTAACATTAAAATATCCAAAAAATAAAGAATACTCTGTTGGACACCCCTAAACTCAAGATCAAAGCCTCTAAGGTGAACCGGTCTTGGTTCACCGTTAAAACCAACCAGAAATTGACCGTCTACCCTCTTTTGATGCGCACTTCACACCAGGCCTTTGATAGCAGAAAATAAACCAAAGCTTTGGCCTTCTTTTCCCTAATTTATCCGTAATTTTCATTTCCCTTTCATTTCACATCCTCTTGAAAATTTCCCCCAATTCTCTATCAAGTCACAACCCCACCAAAAAAACCCCTGATTTTCATCATGGATTTCTTCAAATCAGTTTTCGCGGACGATCCAGATCCTCCTAAACGCCAATCCGAATCTGGCTTCCCCAAAGCCGAAGACTGTGTCGTCGATTCCCCTCCTAAACAGCCCGATCCCAATCCTAATCCTAACCCTACCGGATGGAGCTTCGGCGGTCTAATCAAAACGATCACAACCAGATCCGAATCCGTAATCGAAACCTACCGTCGCGATCTCAAGGAATTCGGTTCGGGTCTAAAAAAAGAAATCGAGGTGGCGCAGGGCTCGTTAGAGAACGTAGGGCACGTGATTGACGAGTTCGGGAACTCCGTCTTAAAAGGAACGGCACAGATCATCAATCAAGGCAAGGATGTTATCCTAGCCGCCGATAACGAATCCGATTCCTCTTCCTCCGAAAGCACTAGTAAAACTTTTACTACTCAACGGGGTTTGAACTCGAAACGGTACAGTCGATTTGATGCTCAAGTGAGGGCAATTCAGGGAGATACTAATACTTTCAGTGAAGCGCCGGAGGATTTGGAGGATTATAAGAAGTGGAAATCAGGGTTTGGTTTGGAAGATAAGAAGGAACAGATTGAGAGATTGATGGAAGAGAACGGGGAGCTGAGGAGTATTTATAAAAGGGTTGTTGGTGTTTCAAATGGGGTTGATCATGAGACATTTTGGTGTAGGTACTTTTACAAAGTTTTTAAGCTGAAGCAAGCTGAGGATATGAGGGTTAAGCTTGTTAAGAGAGCGATTTCAAGGGAAGAAGAGGAGGAGTTGAGTTGGGATGTCGATGACGATGAAGATGAGGAGGAAGAAGAGGTAAATGAGAGAAATGTGGGGTCGGACGCCTCTGTAAAGAAAGATGATGTGGGAAGGAAACGAAAAGATGAAATTGTGGAACTGAAGGCAGTGAATGTGGAATCTAAAGGTGAATTTTCGGAGAATAAGGAGCAAGCTGAGAAGGAAAAGGAAAGGAATCCTGTTGAGGAATTGCGAGTTGAGAGTTATGATTCAGATAAAGAGGGAAAGGGGAGTGCTGATCAATCAAGTGTCGGCAGTGTGGTGACTGAGAAAGTTAATTTGGAGAAGGATGAAGGGGTATGCAAGGAAGATTCAGTGTCGAAATCTGTTGAGAAAGTAGCTTCTGAAGGGAAAGGTGATAATGCGGAGTCTAGTAATGGCAATGGTAAAGACAGTGACTTTTCGGTGGTATCAAGCCATCCATCAATGCCTGAGGAGGAGGATCTTGGGTGGGATGAAATCGAGGATCTCAGCAGCATTGATGATAAGAGAGAGACTCATGGTGGGAGCCCGAGCTCCAGAGCTGATCTGAGAAAGCGACTAAGTACTGCAGAAGAAGATGAGGATTTGAGCTGGGATATTGAAGATGATGATGAAACGGTTAAAGCTTGATGAAAAATGTTAAGTTTCTTCTGAAAATGTTGAAGTTTATTACTCAATAGAATTTATTGCATTCTAAGTATTCCTTGTGTTTATCCCCTGTTAAGTGTTATATAGTGGGGAGGATTCATTTTCCTTCTTTTTTTTTTTCAAGTAAAATATCTTCTATGATTGTGTACTTTTAACACTTAATTGAAATGAAATGGAAGTTGCTATGTTGATAGTAAAATTGATTTTCACTTATTTCCAGAGCTATTTAGAGCTTGAAATGAAAGACACTTATTTTATGCACTTGCTAACCTGGATGTTGATTGAGAAGATTAACAGATTATGTTGGACATTAAGCTTTCAAATTTGTTGACTGCGTCCGCTAAGGCATTCTGGAAGCACTTAGCCTTCACTCCTCTCTGTTCTCTTTTGATGTTTGCATTGGTTAGTGCTAATGGAAGTTTAGACAACATGTTTTGCTGTTACCTTCCTGTTCAAGGGATTCTTTTAGGACAACAATTGCATTAACCCTGCAAATAGAGGTTAGGAAAATTGCCAAAATAGCAAATGAGATGTAAATTAGTGCACTTGAACTCTAAAACAGATGGTAGGAAAATTAAGTTAAAACTCTCTCTTGGGAATTTCTTTTCCGAGGACTTTCTGCATGTTATGCATTTTTGGACAGCAAATGAGTTAATGATCTATGCTGATCTATGCCTGTAGTAATGGATGGATACCATAAGTGCTTACTGACCTAGGAATCTCACTGCTGTTGTACATCACGAGAAAATAACTAAACCTGTACCAGTAAGTTGTTTAAAGTAAATAATATCAGTATTTCAACCAGCACAGTTTCTATGGGTTAAGCATAGCAGAAATAAAATGTGCATCTGTAAAATTTCAAAAGCTGCCGAACAGAATCTATGAGATGATGCCAGGATCTACCGCAGAACTCTCTGAGGGTTGAACATATTAGCTTTCTGGTAGCTGTTGCTAAAAAGTTCTGCTAGGTGTAAAAAGAACTTGGCTGAAAATGCTGTTATTAACAAATAGCTCGTGATTAGTAGTACTTGATAGTTTAAGAAGTATAATCATCATGCATCATTATTGAAAGAACTAAAAAGAAAGGGAAGATTCACCTGCTTATTCCTTCTAATCTCAAGTTGAACATCGAAGCATGGAGTACATCCAGATAGGACCATATGATGTTTTCCTCAAGTAAGGGATCTTGATGATGAGATGACCTAAATTTTGTCTACTTCAGCAAGATTCTGACCAATTACATGCTTCTCAATTTTCTTGGTTTCTTGGTTTTTCTCTTGCTTGGCGTGTGAAATGAACAAAGCACGAAAAAAATGAGGTAGGAAAAGAAAACTTCCACGCTTGCAGATGCTACTTTAGATAAACGAAGACTTTTCAAATCTAAGAAATGGAATTTTCAAACGGACTATGAGGTAAGAAAGAAGAGATATTTTAGTTCCTCAGATAAATAACATCATTTTGCCCATTGTGAAATATTAAGAATGGATTATGATCAACTTTTTAAGCAATAGCAATTAAGATTCAATTTAACATTCATGGGCATTCACCTATCCTGGTCAAGTAAGAAAGTCGTGGAAAAGATTCAAAATAAATAACCACAAACTAATACTACTATCTGTCTGTATAAGGAGATTAATATAAATAATGTAATAGCTTAATACAAAATTCGGCCCTCCAGTAGTGCTAATTCACACTCCAACTTAAAAGCTCAACTGCCTTTAAAGCCCTACCATGACATTCAACAAGTGTGGTGACAATTGCTAGAACCTAATCTTGCTGAGGAAAAGAAATAAAAAAGAGTGAATATGGAGGGAAAAAACAAACAAACTCTTCAGCACTTGAGCTGCATTTGTACAGTATGTAAATGCTCTTCAGAGCAAGATGTGCGCATGAACAATGCCTTTGACAATTCATATCAATTTACCCCCAGGGCTGCCACATGCTTAGCTTATGCCGATTTCCCTTCAATAGTGATGCCTGGTTCAGAAGTAGACTCTGCCGCATTTGGTTCAACAGGAGAAGGTAATGCAAGCATTCTTCCTTTTTGGGCACGGGGTGGAAGGTGCTTAGTAGGCTTTCTTGATCCACCCATAGTCCAGGGCAAGAAGACCCCTGTACCGCCACGAGGAAGTTTTCTGGGGCTCACTACCATTGGGCGCACAGGAGCTAGCATAACAACAGGTCCACGGAGGACTCCCCATTTTGGCATCATATCCAGTGCCTCATAGTCATAGCCATTAAGAGCTCCATTTGACATTGCATATGGACCTGGGACACCTGGTTCCCACAGAGTCATGGCACCAGGCTGGGGGCTAGCTGGTGGCAACTGACCTTGGTTGGTATCAGGCCGAACTCGGAAGAACGTAATGCTGACCCTATTTCTCGGAGATGGGCACATGACATGTCTTGCCATGTCAGCACTGTTTCCCCTCATAACTAAAAGAGACCTGCAGAATAGCAGTAACATATTACATACCTGCTTGTCAAGTAAGACTTAGTATCATAAAGCACACATGGTACATTTTAAAAAGGGAGACAACCCAAAATGAAGGATAACATTAAGAGATGTGATTCCTCTGTGTTTGAAACAAGATTTCTGCTCAGTGTACTGCATGGACGTGATAAATTCTGACACAACGTAAAAGGAGGAAGAGAGAAGAAAAATATACAGGAGAAAAGTAGAGAAAATAGTGCCATGTGCTAAGAAGATTTTTTGCTTTCAGCTTCCTACTCTAACACATGATTATCTAGGATTTTGTTGCAATTAAAACATCTTGGCAGTGTCAGAGATTAACATATAAATTAGAAGCTGCCCCCGTGTTAGTTTCCAAGGTATGATGCTAGCCAACAATATAATCAGAAAGGAAAGCCGCTCTTATGCAAACTCTTAACATTATAAACAAACTAAAATTATAGATGTCACTCCATCACCAAAAGCTTGCCTCTCATGCTATTAATAGATGCATTGAACTATGATGGAAAACTTGCAAATATTTCCGATTCTGATACTAAGCTGCTTCATCAGTAACTTCTTTTGTCATAGTTTACTATGGTTCCCCTTTTAGCTAACTTCCAAAAGTACAAACCAAATTCAAATAACTCTGAACAGTGAACATACCCTTCTTTCAACGAAAGCTGTAGTGGCCCCCTATAGTTCCCTTCACTATCACTCACAAGAGTGCGCCCAAAAGCCATTGTTGATTCAGAGAGAAAAAGAGTAGAGATGGGTTGCTCCAAATGTGGTGGTTTAAGAAAAGGCTGTGAATATTCACCCTGCATTAAAGTAATATAATTGCATCACTTCTATCCTTACTCCCTTCAAATATAGTTCAACACTAAAAGCAAGATGGCACATGGACATGGTGGCCTTTCTACTCTAACAAAGAACAGAGAAGATGGGCATGACAGTGCAGCAAAGAAGTATACCTCATCAAAGAAGTTAATGATGCAACCATTTGGTTTCTTATATTCAGGTATAAGTTGCCACTGGACAAGGTGTTCTATGACACCTTGCAGAAGAGCTGGAATTGGTTCTATATTGACTGCAAAACATATAAAGAAAGAAAAAAAAAAAAGGGCCAATTAGAAAGTTGTTTAGTGACTGTAGTCATAATTGATCACTCTTAAGGATCAAGAACAAATTAAGAAACTAGAGAAACCAAACTGTATCAGTAATTCATAGTGGTAGGTCGTACTTGTTTGCTTGTTACTCATGGGCTCCTCTATAATGTGTCCAAATATTGGAACACCAAGCTGAATCAGCTCTCGCTTGTTTCCTTTAATTTGTTTGTTGAATAAAATAAAAGTCTCACCTGTAGTCATCCACTAACAAGTTCAGAAACAGAGACATTGGCCAACAAATTGCAGTCCTTATCTTTTCCTAAAACGAAGACAATGTTTACTAAAAACTCTTGAATATCACTCGAAAGACAAGCAATTGCAGATTAATGAAACAAACAGTCCACACTACAAATCCTTTGCAATGAAATGGAAAACTGTTAATCAGAAGAGAGATAAAAAAAAGTTCAAATAAAACGTTAAATGAGAAAAAGAAAAAGCTATTAAACATTTGTCTCTACCAATTAAGAGCTTTGTGAAATCTACATTTACAACACATAAGGCGACCCCAAGGGTTGAGGTATGTGCTTCACAGGAACCTCCTCCATCAAAAGTCTAAACCCCTAATTATCAACTTACAGCCAACTAATTTGCCTCTCTAGGTGCTTGACTTAAAGTTCTCTTGGAAGTTGGTCTATTGATCTTAGAAGTGATTAACATCAAACACCCTATATAACTTGTGAATATTATTTAAATTGATCAAGCAGGAAACATGAATGACTATACCTGTTAAAACAAAGCTATAACAGAAGAGATAACTATTTCAAATCTTCATCTTAATATTCTAAAACAGGCCTCAATTCGGCAAGGCTTTAAAGTGGGATGGCACCTGACAATTCCCCATTCTGGCCAGCAGCTCGAAGTTCACTCACAAAGTCACCCAGCTTAGCCAGCTCTGAATCAGTGAACACATCCTCATACAATTTCAATCCTTTCACAACATTCACCTGCATCATAGTTATCAGTAAATAAGTAAAAAAAAAAAAAAAACTACCAGAATCCATCTTTTTTTCATTTTTCTTTTCTGAAATAGCATACAGTATAGGATATCAGTTCCCTCTAATTCCAAATTCTTCACTACAACAAGGCCTACTAAATTGTGAAAGACAGAACTCACCGTGTGACCTTTCACATGCTCCTTGGCTGAAAAACCTTTGGTCAACTTGATCTGAGAAGGGCGTGCATCACATTCTTCATGGTTAGAACAAATGTCAACGTTCTCCTCAACGTGCTGAACTTCCTGAGATCCTGCATCGCCAGAACAAGTGAAATCATTAACCAAGATACAAATTAACTGTAGAATAAAAGGAATGATATGGGCATATAACGTTAATTAATTTTCGGCATTTGTCACATTGTAGACTAAATAACATAAGACAAAAAGGCCAAATTTTCAGACAAAGTAGCCTTGGAGAGTAAAAGATGACCACATTTTCCCCCCACTTCAATTTGTTGTCTGACTAGTAAAATAAGCCACCATTCTGTAAAAATTCAATGTGTAAATTATTAATCCATTGATAGTGCACTTAATTATGCAACAAATTTGGCAGTCAATCATATTACCTTAATTGTTAAAAAGCATTATATTTGTAAGGCAAGTAAAGTTGATTAATTGACAAGCAAAACTAGCTCCTGGTCTGTTATTTTAAGGGTGGAACTGAGCTTTTATCTCCATATATTCTATGGACCTTAATGTAGGTTATTTAATTATCATATTCATTATGTTACCTTATTAAACATACACATTCCTTATTAGAAACACTATTTTGGAAGCTCAGCCCTCAGCCAGCGCCTTCCCCGTCATGGCTGGAAAAGGCTGTGCAACTTTTACACACAGCTGTGAGCTGTACCAATACTGCTCACTTTTGTCCCTATACTTTATAAGCTACCGTGTAAGGACAGAAGCTGCACGTTGTCCCAATGTCGGATAGCACAACTGGCTATCCAAACACTCCCCCAGCTTTCCTGTCGTGGAATTCAATCATCATTGGATCGCTCGCTCGCCCGCCCGCCCGCCCAAGGACAACGGAGTTGAACGGGCAAAGCAATCCAGTCAAACGAGTCGACGCAGCTCGAGTCAAAACATTTCGGGGTTAGGAAATTGGGATTGGCTATCTGCCTAATGGCTTCCTCCAACCAAAAATGTCAAAAAGCCACAACAACCCCCAGCAACAACAAGCTCCACGTGAAATCAACAAAAGGCAGCTGTGACGTCAACATTAAAATCAGACGGCTGTGATCAGAAGCGGCCTACCATTAAAATCATTGCACGCATCCCGAGGCGGCGTACCCCGTGTCAACGTATTGAGATCGCTCCACTGCCCAAACTAACTGTAACAGTGAGGGCAGCGAAACCCTTTCTCTCTCTCTCTCTCGGAGCTTTCACCTCGAAATCCTCAAACCCCCACTTAACCTCGGGAACATACCTACCACATCACTCCAGCTCTAAAAACAAAACAAAAAAAAAAAAGAGAATTGAAAGAACACTTTTTAGAGAAAGAAAATGATCTCGTGAAAAGTATGACATGTCTTCTTTCCTTTTTTTTTTCTCAAGCAAACAGCGTAAGAAAATTAAGCCGATGAAAGACTGGTAAAACCAACATCATCATAATCTAACCCCACGTTGAATGAATTGAAAGTCAGAGAAATTTAAGAAAAGGCATTGGAAACATTGAATATTCGATCCCGTGGAGAAATATATGATTTTGTTTGGTTCCTCAGAAACTGGAGGAAAATGATTAAATCTTTTAACTCTTTTTTTATATGCATATAAAAAAGGCATAACATAATGCGCTCGCTTTATTCCAAGCTAAGCTTTCACTTTCTGGCTTTACCAAACACAGTGCAATCTGAGATTCAACGCCTTATGCCTTACGCCTCTCTGCTTTCCGCGCAGCCAGAGAACAAAGAAACAAAAAAAAAAAAAAAAGGCGATCTTTCTCCTTGTCCTTTGGTTTTTTTTTTTTTTTGATCGATCAAGAAATAAAGGAAGTTCGAAGAATTCAATAACGGAACGGAAAAAGATTGAAAACAACTGATCGCCATGGCATTTATGAAAGAAAACTGAGCCAAGCTCAGAGTTTTTTTTAAGGACTGTGACTGTGATAAGAATCCCGGTAACTCGGCCCGATCTTGCGTCACGAATTCCAAAAAGAAAACACCAAATAAGTCCCCCCAAGAAAAAAAATAGAAAAAGGAAAGCTTTACCTAACGATCAAACTTGGCATTTGAGAGAAAAAAGAAAAAAAAATCAAACAGAGAAACAACACGTAACAATATGCAAGTAAAATAGAATCAAACTTTATGATCGGAATCACTTTACTTTTCTTTTAATTATGAAGTTACCTGAATCAGTGATATCACTGTCAGGGGAATCTTCTTCTTCTTCACCACCAACTTCCCCATTTCCTTCATTTTCCATGACTTTCTCGGCAACTTTCTCTTTCTCATCATCCAAACAATCTCCTTCGCCTCCGCCGCCACCTTTCACTTCCTCCTTGTGATCTCCATCTTCTCCTCCCTCTTCGGTCTTCTTGGCAGCCACCTTTTTTAGCTCCGCTGCCACATCAGCAATGGAGTGGTACTTCTGCATCTGCAACACCGGGATCCAGTTCAGCCTCCTCCTGTGGATCGCCGAGAACACTGCTTCGTACTCCGATCGCCCCGCTCCTCCTCCATGAAGCTGCGCCAAGTGGGCGCATAGAGCGTCGATGATGGCATTGGCCGCCGCGAATTCCCCTCGGAACCAAGAAATGATCGAGTCCTTAGCAAAAACGTCAGCAACCGCCGGCACAGCTTGCATCATCGGTACCACGGTAGGCCCCACCGCATGAGCCCGTTCCCTCGGAGATGCTGGCCCCGCCGCCATTGGCATCTCACTTTCTACTAAATTCTACCCTTTCCTTTGAACTTTTTACTATTGACCAAATATGAGGAACCCGGAACTTTTTATTTTTCGGATGCTCCGAACTCCGAACTATTGGGTCTGGAGAGTTACCTGTCGGCCGATATTTCAGCTGTTTTGTTGAGAGAGAGAGAGAGAGAGAGGGAAGGCTTAAAGCGAAGTGGTGGGATGGGTTTTGTTTTGTTTTTGCTTTTTTTTTTTTTTTTGGTGTTTCAGCGGGGGAGGGGTTTCCGGGCGATGGGAGGGGTTATATATTTGGAGTGGCATGTCCGTACGGGTGGGGACCAGCAAAAGAGGGTGACATGGCGATCTCCTAGAGAGGTGACGTGGCGTAACAAAATTTGAGGTGGCTAAACAAGGAAATGCAAAGCTTTAAAGTCCAAAAATTGAATTCGAGACCAGACCATGATCTACTGTGAAATTACCCTTCGGGGTTCGCTAGGTTCTACTTTTAGCCAACAAGGGAAATTTTAGTTGGAATACAAGAGTTTCTCACTCAAAAATTAATTTTGTTTAACTAGGTTAAAACTAAATTTTTTAAAAAAATCATAAATTTTATTCAATTATTATTGAATTTAAAAAATGATTTAAATGAAATATTAAACTTTTTAAATTTGCTATAACTCTTATGAATATCATACAATGACAAAGTTAAGATTTTATATTTCAGAGTAAATAAAAAATGAATTGATAGTGGACTCTAGTGACCGTGGGATTTGGAAAATAATTCTACTTCAATAGGTTTTACTTTAAAGTTGAAAGTTATATCTCTAATGGTATACCTCTCATTATTAATATGAAAATATTTTTCATAAATAATATGACAACAAGTATTCTTAATATTTGTTAGCAAAACTTAATTCATACATACAAAAGTACATATATATACATATGTGTATATATACATATAATCTACTAAATGAAATGCTCAAAAATTTTGATTTATAATTGTAGTATAAATCATTTTCGATAAATAATTTCATCAATGTTGTATTGGGAAGTTTGATTAAATTCTTCAGTAGATATGTTGAAAAATTCTATCAGTATATCAAATTCTGTATTTAATAATTCCCATACCCACCCACCTTCGAACAAGACAAAGAAAGCACCTAGCACATGCATATGGGACATTTCATGTTTGGCTGGTCAAGACTTGAGGAGGTAAAAAAGATGTATAAACTTAAATTTCTTGTAGTTGGAAATTCCTTGTATGGTAGGGTGCATGGAAGTAGACCTGATAATTTTAGACACGATACGTTAATACAACACGAGAAGATACGGGTTAAATAGGTTTTGGGTTTACCCTTAACTTGTTTCGTGTCTAATCGTGTCTGACACGTTAAGACTCGAAAATTTTCATGTCTTTACGTGTCAGACACGACAAATACGTTTAAAACACATTTAAACACGTTTACTTAATCGTGTTATCGTGTTTAAACGTGTATACGTGTTTAAACATGTATACATGACATATTTATTAATCTATTAAACATTAATAGTTAAAAACTATTTTAACCTTATATAAATAATTTTTAATAATTAGTTGATGTGTATTTTAACCTTATATATGATAATGAATTTTATATATGTTATTTATACTAAATTTTATTATATTTGATGTTATTATTATTAATTTTTTGTTATAATTATTTTTATAATTATAGATTTTAAATTTAAATAATAAAATTATATTTAATTATAAATATTTTTATTTAATCGTGTTAAACATGTTAATCGTGTTAAACGTGTTAATCGTGTTAATCGTATTAATCGTGTTAATCGTGTTAAACGTATTATTAATCGTGTCGTGTCGTATATTGACACGTTTAATAAACGTTTTAATCGTGTCGTGTCATATTACACGTGTATTAAACGTATACATGTACGTGTTTTAAATTTAAGACACGAATATTAAACGTGTCGTATTTGTGTTTAGCCTTAACGTGTTTCGTATCTAAACGTGTCTGATACGTTTAAGACACGAAAACACGAATTGTTAGGTTTACATGGAAGTTGAGTTGAGTTTCATTTTAATGAGATGAGATATCCCTTGCTTATGGTTTAAGAGACTTAATGAAATAAAAGAGGTGTAATGAAGATTGGTTAGCATTTCTTTAAATGTGAACCGTATGTTTTAGAGAGGCATTTATATGAAATTGGAGTGTTGAAAAATGATGGAGAAATAAGTGTAGGTGAATTCATTTCTAGAATAGAAATGCTAATTAAATAAAAGCACATGTTGTGCTAATTTGTTATAAATATCAAGGATATCGAGGCAACAATGACTAGGGCATGCTTGAGGTCCCCTCCCCCTGTAGGGCAGGTGAGATTGCCTCATTCATCACTTCCATATTCTTATCATAGTGAATCAAGTTTTGCAGTTTATATATGTAGTTCATGTTTTGAACTAAAAAGTAAACACTACTACAATATGAATAAGACATTCATCCTTGGAGATTAAAATAAATGTTAATCTAGCAATTTACTCTGCTTTGTCCTTTTTAATAATACACTATTGTACTTTTCTCATGGCAAGGGAAGAAAATGCATCGTCCACTTTGACAAATATATTCTAATTTTGTCAAAATATAGGAAGGTTTCAGTAACCAACAAAATTTAAGACGATCAGTAATCAAACAGATCTTTGAAGAACTCACATTCGAATTTCATAAGATAATATCCCTTGGGGCAACTTAAATTTGACTATTTTTTAAGATAGTATTTAATTTAAAATCAATTAGCAATTGATGGGTAATCCTTGTAATATATTTATGTGCCCAAAATAATTTCAATTTAATCATTTTAATTTTACTTTTTTTCACTTATAAAGATAATAAATTTAGTACGTGGCATGAACTTATCATCTAGGGATTGATAAGTCTAAGCACAATGGACCTATCTTGTGACATAAACTTCACGTGTAAGGATGATAGATCCATTGTGCGACAAACACTTGGCACTTGACATATCAAACATATGTTAGAGAGGTTAATGAACATTGGCATCACTTTCTCTAACACCATATTAAATTTAAATGATCATTTAACTAAAAATCAATTGACAATAAGAGTAGTTGTTTTTATTATATCTAATACTCAAGATACCCTCAATTTAATTAATATGAGATTTACTTTTTATCAATATTTTGATATTGAGGATAATTAAACATATGATAGCATACATATGTCAATTTTCTTATAAGTATTATCATAACAATTACTTATTTCTTGTAACATTGTTGTCATTATTTTTAGAACATAAGAAACTTATCTAAATTTTTATAATTTAAGAGTTGAAATTGGATCCCATATTAAACTTAAATTTAATTTAAGCTCTTGTAGCCAATTTCTCTCCAACTTTCTTCGTGATTTTTCCTCTCTTTTTTTTTTTAAGGTAAAGTCTCTTATTCTCTCAACCTTTTCAATCTTTTATATTCTTCCATGTTGCTTGATCTCCTATATCTTTACATCTATTCTTGAAGCTAAAAAAAAAAATGAGAAATTAATTTTAAAGATCTCACGAAACTCCTCCTAGTTCTTTGATTGATTTACTTAACCTAATCTGAGAAATGTAAATTAATACACAAACTTATATATCCAATCTATTTACTTACTTTGTTTTTCTTATCTTACAAATTAATACACAAACTTATTTTTTTTATATGAATCATTTATCCAATTATATTATGAGATTAGCTTATTTTAAAAATACTTTATAAAAATTACTGTATAACATATACAAAACAATAGAATAGAACCCCATCATAGTCCAAAGAATGGAGATGAAAAGTGGGTAGAAGTTTTGAATTTGATCATTCTATTATCTCAATTATGTTGTTTTAGTCCCATTACCTCAATTTTAATAAATTTAATTTTTATACTTTTATTAAAAATTGATTTAAAAACAGTTGATGACTTTTGCAGTTAAATTTAACAATATGAACCTTTTTGTTGATGACATTATATGTCAATTTAAATTTCTTTATCACGTGGCACATATTTAATACAAAAATATTATTTTTAATAAAAATGTTAAAAAATGTTTTTAAAAATTTTAATTAAATAAAATATGATATTTTTTATATTGATATGTGTCTCGTAATTGAAAAATTAATTCATCCCAATATGTCGAATTATCACCGAAATATCATATCTTTTAAAGTAAAAGCAAAATCCTAATATCATTATCAATTATCTTTAAATCAATTTTTAATAAAAATAGATGAACTATATAAATTCATTAAAATTAAGATAATGAGACTAAAATTATGGAATTGAGATAGTAAAAATATGATATAATGCTTTAAAAAGCTTCTCAACTATTTAAGAAAATTTAATATATTCTCATTCTTCAATTGCATTCAATTAATTTATTTAGGACTAAAAAAACTTTTATGATTAAAGTTAATCAACCGTTATTATTCAAAATACTAATTATTATTTTATACTCATTTGCTTTTGATGTGACGGTGATGTGAAAGTCATTTAGCTTGAACTAAAAAAACTTTTATGGTTAAAATTATCAATTATCATTAGTTAAAATATTATTCGTTATTTTATATTTATTCGATTTTGATGTGATGTTGATATGGAAATCATTGGGCTTTAATGTAACGTAGACATGAAAAAATAAAAATATTATAAGATCATGTCATCATACTATATCAACATTTCATATTATCATTATGTAAAATAAAAATAACAAATCACATTTTAATTAAAAATAATTAATTAATCATTTAAAAATTTATTTGATTTAAAATAAAAATATTTAATTAAATCTCATAAAATGATAAAAATTTATTTTAAAATTTTTTAAATAATTCAAAAAAATTAAATATAATGCCCAAAATATCAAATTCAGTCTTTGGCTTAAACAAATTGTAATTAGACAATCAAATAGCTCGAGGAGGAGTGGGCATATTGGCGAAAGTAGAGGAAGCAACCAAACCAAGTAGGCAAAGGGCTACTAAATGACATGGACGACACGCAAGATGCCATATGTGTGGGTCCAAGTTCTATCATTCAAGTGAGGGTTCGTTTTGGGTGGTGGGGTCCACGGAGGAAGCCTCTATTGTTGGCGTATGCAGGGCGGAGGGCATGGTGTGGGGGACCCATAGGGAGCGAAGGCTTGGGGGGGGGCCGGGCAGGGTTGAGGGTTTGTTGCGTGATTCGTTGTGGCCGCCCATCCGCGTTGCGCAAATACGGACGATGCCCTTCCCACCATCACAAAATACAATCTTTACGACGGCTCCCCTAGCCGGCTTTTGCTTCTCTCTTCCTTCACTCGGCTTTGGCTCGTGGCTTTTCTCTTCTTTATCTTTCTTTTATACAACAAATTAAAAGGGTTTTTTTTTTTTTGTAGTTAATGGAATAGGGATTTCTTTTTTTTTAAAAAAAAAAAAGAGGTGTGCTGTCTTATTCCCTAATCTTGAGCAAAAGTTAAAGAAGTTTCCTCAATTGTTTCACGACTTTTTGTTGGATGGGATGGATTGTGCTAGGAGGAGAACATTAGTTAGGTTTTTCTTTTTTCAGTGATAATAAATATTACAATTTATATTCATGTAGATAAATTTGTTCTTTTTATTTGTTTATCTTATCTTAATTATTTTAGTAATGCAATTGATAATTTTATTTTTGGATAATTCTTTCGCATCTTTCGAAGATATTTTCAAAAATTCATAAGCAACCATATGAACAAGTAATACCGTCTTTTTGTCAATAATAATTTATGTAAATGACTAATAACTTGAATGTAGAATAAGGAATGAGATTTCAAGTTTAGCTTGATTTCTTTTTTCAATCATTAAGTGGATTATTAAAACAATGGCATCTTGAACCTAAAATTGGAAAAAGACATTACACTCATCTTAGAGAAATAAAAAAGCATAACCTATCTCAATTAAATATAAAAATAGACGTATTATTTGGTACTCTAATAATTGATAATAAAGTTGGATATCACATTTCTAACTAAAGCTTTTCATGAACCCACAAATGCTTGAAGAATTTTAATTCTATTGAATGAGGAGCAAAATTAACAAGTAAAAATGTGGTTGTTTGTACAACTAAGCCAACCACTAATCTTTAAAATTGTTGTACACTCCATTCTTTTAAAGAATATCATCTTCATTGATGCTTTCAACTTTCTTTTTATTTTCAGAGCCTCCTAAGAGTCTCTCTACCCTTAAAAGTTCCATTATGTCAGTTTCTTTACTCTTTTGCAAGAATGAATAAAAGGATTGGCGTTAAAAAGATGAGAAAGCCCCCCCACTGGCTATGGGAACTTCCTTCTTCATTAGCTCATCTGAACTTTTAAAAGTCTTTAGCTTTATTAGATTCTCATTTTTCACATGAAGAATAAAAATAAGTAAAAAGGATGTGGCTAAATGTGCAAGCAAGAGGCAAAGCCGAGCAGCTGACCCAAAAAAACTGGGGGCCCTACCCTACAAAGGGGCTGAAATGCAAATGCCCTTTTTAGCCTAAAGTCAAGAGTGATACATGAGAGGTCCATGTTCAAAGTCCTTTCAGAAAGGTGGGCTACTTGGATGGACACGATCCTCCTCCCTCTTCTCTATCAGTGTCACTGTAGAAAAGTCAATTCCCCCCATCTGCAGCATTTTCTTTTTCAATTTGTTTCCAAATACAACACTACAACTATATTAACATCAGTCTACATCATTTCTGCACACATATCTTTCTTCTTAAATACCATTATGTAGTTGATGATGAAAATCAAACGCTAGAGTATAGATATACAAGTTTTCAACTTATCTTGTCAAATGATTTACATACTGAATAAAGTTAACATAGACTTATTGGGATTTCGAGATGATGAAATCTTAACCACAATTTAATAAATTATAGTTATACATAAACGATTAATTGAGAACCTGTACTTACCAATTGGTCCTAGAGATAACATTCGAGATTGGGAAACGAAGATTCCAATTTCCAAAGACTTAGAAATATTATCTTGTATTTTTTTTTTTTTTTTTTTGTTGATAGGGATAGATGTCTTAGCCATATAGAATCCAACCAAGAAAGCTAAAACAGTTGTAAGTAACAAGAAATGTGATGAAGGACGGGGAATAATGTGAGGAAGGACCCGTTCCCCTTTCTCTCTCTCTCTCTCTCTCACATACTTTTGAAGTGCTTTGGGTTTTACTTTTTGGAACTGTGGAGGTTACACAACTCAGAAATTCATTGTGGACCATCCAAAATAAGCAACTGAGATTTCCTCCCTCCCACCATTATGGCAAAAGCAATATGAGATCAATTAAGGTGCCACATGGGTTTCACGCATTTTTCTAAAAAGAAAAAGACCAAAAAAGGAGGAACATATTCCTTTCCATGATTCAATTTTTCTTGTAAGATGTAGTTACAAAATTACTTAGTCATATGCTTTGAAAGACAAGTATAACTATAACTATAACTATAACTATAACTATATATATATATTTCATTTCATTTTGCACTTCTATAGATGGTTTTAGTATCTCAAACTAATTGTACTTGATTCCTTGGTAATTTTTAAGATTGAAAACTGAAAGCTCAGTTTCAGGTTGAAACTATTCCAGGATTGTTAACTTGAAAATGTACTTTCTTGTGAAACCATTTAATGAAAAAGGGGCTTTGGTTTTCTGCAAAAACAAAAAACCTTGCAGATATGGTGAGGTGACACACTTTTTCCTCCTTTTTGGACGGTGGCTGGCTGCTTTTGGTTGCGTTTTTGTATTACTAATATACCTTTGTTTTTTAGCAAGAAGCGTGCAAGTTTGTTTCGGTTGCGCTATTCATGGGCGTTAGCTCCAAACAAAAATAAACAAAAACACTTTTTTGCTCACTTCATTTGCTATTTTGTTTGACATTTTCATGCATGGGTTTAACTCGACGGGGGGGCTAAGGCTTAAAGACACCAACCATAGTAATATATATATATATGTTTGACTTTAAGGCTTTAAAAAAAAGGAGAGTTTGCAGGGTCGGGTCAGGCTAAGTAAGATACAGGGGCGTGAATGCAGTAACATCAACTAACTAACTGATTGGCATTAAATTATTTAATTAAATACACAAAACAGAGAAAACACCTGTTCGTAATTGTGCTGTGGCAACATCCGCCCCTTCAGTCTTGTGCTGATCATATCAAGAAAATGACGGATTGTTTTAAAAAATTAATATAAGCAAGCTGCAGCCAAGCCAGCAGAGGATCATAATTGTTTAGCACTTAAAAACTTAATTTAAAAGAAATGCAAATAAAACTTCATGCCGGTGCACCCCCAAAACAAATATATATAGAATTTCTCTTCCTCTCCCCCTTCGACTCCTTTTCTTGGATGAGAATTCATGCCTTTCAAGTCATGCATGATAGTACATGGTTAGAGTTGGGGATTCTCCGATTTTGATATTTCAGTTTTTACATGTAAAACAAAGTAGATTGCTCCTCTTTTCTATCATAGACCTCTCTTTACCATAGTGTCGCGATCAGTATTTTGTAGTCTTATATAGCAAAGGAGTCCCACATCTTTTTAGAGCATGAAAAATAATTGCAAACAACTTTAGAAATAATTTGAATGTAAAGTTTGATTAATGCAGCATGCCAACATGACATCAACTGCATGTGCACTTTTTATGCACCGTGCCGAAAAATTATTGCACTCTGGCATCACACTTCTTTATTTAAACTAAACCTAACTAGCATCTGACTTTTTGTTTCAGGCTTTCAGCATATATTAAAGTAATACGATACCAATAATAAGTTGCAATTGTTTATTCCCAATTGACATATACATTAGCAAAGTAATATACTCTCCTACATGTTTATTACTATTTTTTTCCCTTTCCGGGGAAAGATGTTTTGCAAATTTGTTTACTTTATTGGCAGCATGTTCTCAGAACCCCTCAATCAATCATTAAAATCTAGTTCGATTTAAGGACTCAGCAAGCAGGTGTAAATAAACATAAATTATGCGATTTATATACCCTTTTTCTCACAGGTTTCAGCCATGGAAAGAGACCGCAGATCGTGCATGTCAGATCAGCAGGTGCGTCAGGGTTTTAGGTCAAAGCTTGATATAATTAGAGCTCGGCGTGAACTCTGCTTCCTCCGACCACCCAAAGGTCTTTTCCCAGGAGCTCTCTTTTGTGCTTTTAAGGTCAACTTGCCTCTTATACATTCATGGAGATGGAAGCTGACACAGTTGCGTCAACCCTTAATTTTCCATTCATTAGGTAATCATTGGAATGGTTTAAGGGGCAAGTCCCATACCATCATTAATATAAATTGGGTGTTTAGGCTACATCTTTACATGGTTAATGGTTTTGCCTAATCTTACATATAATTAATATTTGATCATATTGCTTGGGAAAAAAAATGTTAATTTGATCATATTTTATTATTTGATTGGTTGTATTAATTTATTCTACTTTTTGTTTATTTTTTTATTGAATATTTTCTTAAGCCCTTATGTAATAAAAAAATAATTAAATAATCGATGTTGAGAATACAGTTAAAGCATAAAAGATTAAGAAGATTGGTAAAATTAGGTTAAAAAAGGTTGGACATTTTAAGGGGATAGTAGTCCATAAAAAAAAGTACAAATGGTGAGGTAATGGTTGAATAATAATTTTATTGGCAAAGAAATGATGAAGAAATTAAAAAATAATATCAACAATAATATGATTAATGTGAATAAAAATAAAAATATAAAAATGATATCAATGATTTTGCCATTTTGGGCTCTTGTCAAATTGTTTCAGACTGCATGTCTGACATGATCTTTTTAGTTAGTTCTGTTAATCATAATTGCAGAACGGATTTATTTATATAAGGAGGCATCATGTAATGATTCGATTAGATGAATTTTATCGAAATCTATTTTCATTCAAATAATAATAATAATTATCTTCGGTATTAAGATATTTATGCACGGGATTCCTTGTATTTTGCAAAAAGCCTGCTACAATCCAAAGAAAAGATCCCCCCATCTTGTCTTTAATTGAAGCTAACCACATCCTTTTCTTTCCTCCGTTTTTGAACAAGTGTTTTTGTAATTGCTTGATGTAATCTCTGTATGATTTTGGGGCAATCAATCATGAAGAGGAAGAAGAAGAAGAAGAAGAACGTGGAGGTTTGCTTAAGTCCCAAACTTAGACATATATATATATATATCTTCTGAAAAGGTTTGATAGCTTTTCCAACACACCATGAGATTGAACATGTGGAAGTCATGAGACAATTAAGTTCAAGATATTGGAGAGAAGCAGGTGCTAGCCTGACGGGTGGAGGAAATGTCCCAATGCAACATTTTGGAAAGCAGCAATAGGGAAAAAAAAACAACAGAGGCAACATGAAAAATAAAAGAGGGGAGGCCTTGACAAGGAAAATAATTAAATACGGCAGATAGTGGTTGGTTGATTCGGATTTTTTGTAATACTAGTAGCAACTAGCAAAGCACATGCCAGTGCATCAACAAGCTGTGACAGTTAGCAGGGCTAACAACTTTGGGGAAATCAATGGAAACTTTTGATAATGTTTTTGTTACCTTATGCCAATTTGCTTAAACATGTACATACTCGGATCGGAAAGCATAATTGGCCTACAAATATTGGCGGTTTTTGGATTAGAAATTGTATCACATGACATAAGGTATATATGCTTTAGCTTAGAAGGGAGGGGGCGCCAAATGGTAGATCAACATTAAAACACCCAAGTTTTATAGCTTACTAAAATAGAAGAAGAAGAAGAAAGGACCCAAGCTGAGAAGAAATAAAAAGAAATAGAAGAAAACCAAGAAAACGAAGAAGAAATCCTTTACAATACCTCTAAAAGTCTAAATAAGCTGAGCAGATAATAAAGGCAGAAAAAGTAAGAAAAAAAATGAGGAAGAAACAGATGGAACTTTCTGGAAGTAAAGTCCAAGCAAAACCGCACTGCCATTTTAGATAATTTTAATATATAGGTATTAATATTATACGTTTGAGGAATTTTCTTTATAGAAAGGTTTAAAAAAAAAGAGAGGAAATTAAGGGATATATAATTGCTTATTCTTACAAGTCTCGAGCTCAAAATCCCCCCTTTTTGTTTTTAATTCATGTTCATTGTTGTCACTAGTTTTACCAACAACCCATTGGTAGAACTGAGAACTAAATTTCATTTTATAAGAAATTAAATGAGGAAGGGGCAAAGGAAGAAAGAACAAAACAAAAATGAAAGGAAAAAAAAAATTCTAATCCAGGGGCTGGTGAAATGGCGAAAGCCCAGAAGGTTAACATGTGAGGAATGGGCAAAGGCCTGAAGGAGGATTGTGGGTTGTCCGGGTGTAGTTGGAGCCCTAACTCATGCAAGTCTGGGCCAAGGTAGACAACATTTATACCAAAGCATGCTGTGGCTTCTCTCAAACCCGTACATCGCAATTGCCTAATACGTCACTCCCTTTTTAGGTAATTTCTCATTTAGGAATGTCATTGTTCAGCTGACATGAATAAAAGAGAACAGAAAGAAAACTTGAACATTTGCCTAACATTTTAAACTTTTACATTGATAAAAGGTTTAAATTTTGATCAAAATTACATAAAGATTCATTAGTTTTCAAAATAAACACTTCGTCCTAAGACTACAAATATTATTAATAAAAATAGTGAAAAACCTAAAATATCTTTTTTTTATTAATTTTAAAAATTATTTTTTAAAAAAAAATAAAGAACACCGATCAATACTCCTTAGCTTCCCAAGAAAGAGAAGCACTGACTGGTGCTCCCAAGGGAGAGGAGCATAGATAGGATCTAGTGCTCCCTTAGGGAGCTCGATTTGAGGCTCCCTCAGTGCTCCTCTCCTTGGAGAACTAGATCGGGGCTCCCTAAGGGAGCTTCGGTGCTCCCCAATGATGAGTTTTTTTTTAATTAATAAAAATAATAATAATATTAGATAATTATAATTATAAAAATTAATCAAAAATAAAATTATCTTTCTACCCTTACCACATCATTAAGTTGATAAAAATATTAACAGTCGGATCTACATGTTCAGTGAAAAATATTTTTTTAAAGAGGAGTGTTCATTTTAAAATCTGATGGATTTTCGTATAATTTCAATCAAAATTTAGGAAATCGGGACATTTTAACAAATTTATTATGATATCAAAGTTTTTTTAGATTCGTTTTAGTTGGTATTTTTATTATATGTTTTTCTAGAAAAATATAAAAAAAAATCAACTTGGTGGAACTTTAATTAACTTAAAAGCGCAGTGAACATGTGTTGGTTAGTAAAACTCATTCTTGCTCCTCATTTAACAGCTTGAACACCACTAATCACTTAATTTAATGATAATTAATTGATTAGAAATGTTTTCAATATTCCCACTACTGTATCATATTCGCACTCCAAAGTCCAAAAGGAAATAAATCACAAGTAGAATTATTTATTTAAACCAATGATAAATAGAGTACAAAAGCAGATGGAATGTCTAGTGAGAAACAGATGGTGGAATATTTCAGTATATCTGGTTTCAAATTCATCCCAACAGCCATATATAGCTCAGGTTGAGATCTTTACAACATAGCAAGAGAAACACCACACAGAACAACAAAATCAATGATATTATTCATCAAATTCAAACCTTTTATCCTCAAGTATAGGGAATCGATCTTCGGTTTATTCATAGTTTTAAGTAACTGATCGATGTCAATCACTTGACGAAGGACTCGCTTTTATCCTTGATGCTTGAAGTAGTTCTAATCGTCCTTTTAGTCCGGTCGATGTAATCCGAAAAGTGATGATCCTTACCAGTACCACGATGACCATGACCATGGTTATGTCCAAGCACTTTTGAGGAATTCTCTCCACGCTCCTGATCATGTGACGTGATCCTCTTCTTTGTTCGAGAGATATATGCGGTAAATGTATCATCATAATGTGTTGGTTTCTTGCCTTCCTCCTCCCTATTGGCTTGACGTCGTTCAATTTGGACTTGGATTTGCCCCTTACTGTTTTCTGACTTATGCTTGGGCTTACTCTCTGCTGATAAGACAGATGTTCCAGGTTCAGTCCTGGAAGCAACTCCGGATACCTGCTGACCGTTACCTGGGACAGTTGGTTTTCCTGATTGAACCATATCGGTCGAGGGCTTTGGTGCTTTTGCCTGTTGAGCTGTACAGGCATGTGGCACTTGGCCATTAATATTCTGGATGGAACCGTTCAGGGCTATTGGTTTTGGACTCTCAGTTGGTGGAGTAGGCGAGCGGGTGGTATAGTCAAAATTGATGGGAACTTCTGACCCTTCTGCACTTGTAGGTTTGGGGCGCTGTGGTGATGTCAGTTTGGGTTTGATATCAAGAGGTCTTATAGGAGGATCAGAGTTTGGTAGTGATGGATTTCGAGGGTGTTTGACAGGTAAGGGTGTATGTCGCCGGCTCGAGATACGACGAATTGTACTGAAAGCAGGAGCGAAAGTGATTGCTTTAAAGATTTTCTCACACACAGCCTTGGGGCAAGTAGTTTGATTCTTTTCCATTGATGTGAAGCGAAAGTGAATAAGTTTTTTGAATAGGTTTTTGGAGATATGATATTATGAACGAAAGACAAATAGAAACTGGAGAAGATGGCTACTTAAAATGGCAGAGCAACACCAGATTTATACTTAGCATAAGCCCTGTAAAGAGAAAGAAATCCACTTCGCCTAGTGGACAACAAAACCGAGTATCGTCGTGTGTCATGTGTAAAACAAATCTTGTCGAGCTCTGACGGAAACTTTGGAAAGATTCTTAATAATTTCTAAAATTGAAATGGATGACTTTTCACATTTTTGTCAAACTGATGTGATGGATCAGGAATTCAGGACATATTCCCTTCTTTTTCGCTTCTTTCTCATCTCCTTCAACTAGAATCCGACCATATGGGTACAGCTTAGAGGGTGCAAATCATTTTTCATTGTTTTGTTTTTTGACATTGCATACACTCATAGCTGTTCTACATGATGAAAGAACCGAGAAAGAGCAAAAGCTTGATGACTTTGCGACGCGAAATCGAAAGGGTATCCGATTCAGCAAGCATCAGGTTTTGAAACATTAACTTGTGATGTGAACAAACCATTGGTAAGGTGACATTCAGGGCATGACATCTAAAGTTGGTGACGCTCGAGGTTTCTTGTGGCGCAGCGCAACTCTAGACTATGGAGCGGTCTGTAGCCTACGGAGAAGAAACGAGCAATTTTACTAGAGAAATTTTCCACTTTAAAAAAGGTGAATATGCCTGAGGGGAAGTCACCTAGATTCGGAACTTTGCGGAAAGTGGAAACCTCTTTCCTGAAGCTGAGTTTCAGGTTTCATGGGTGAAGTCTTTGCTTAACTTTATGCTTCTTAACAGAACTTCTCCATGTTGGATTCCGGACAGCCTTTGATTTGTTATACTCTATAGTTCTTCAGTATATATTCGTTTCGCAAATAACCCGCAGCACATGCATGTTTCTCACCTTCTGTTAAAATATCATAATGATCATCAATTCTTCATCCTACAATATTAATTACGTTTTGTCTCTCGACTATTAGTTAATTAAGCCAATTCCAAAATTAATGTATAAAATGGTTCTAGAAGATTCCTTAGCATCCTTGGCTAGTTGGCTAAAACCCAACAAAGAAAGATTCCTTAGCATCAAATGTTACCTTTGTAGCCATTAATTCAGTTACACCTTTATAATAAACTTGAATTGAGCAAATATACCACACACGTGATATAAACTGCACTACGAGCACAATATCCAATTGACTTATCTATACTTTTTTCCTCTGCTTTCTTTTTTTTTTTAAAAAAAAATATAATCACCCTTTTTTTCATGTCCTGATGCTTAAAACCCCTAACCTTGAAATGCATGACCAAAGGACTGTCCCTAATAGATCAACCAGCTCAGATGAGAACAATGGTTGAGGGAGCTGAGCACAGTTGGCATAAATTTCGTCGCATCCCTCCCGAATAATATACATATCAACTTAAATAGGTATTGTGGGAATGGACAAAACATAATCCTCTGTAGCTGTCAGGAAATTACGACAACAAATCATCTAGCATATAAAATAATATTTACAAGGAATCAGGGGAAATTTATGAATTTACACAAAGAAGTGGCTGCTAGTTAAAAGGATTCTATACCGTCAAAATCTCACATCTCTGAACAAAAATAAATATCCTGATTTCCCAGCTAGTACAATTGCCACTTATCAAATTTCATAAGCTAAACTTCAATGGCGAAAGACTTTTACAACTTGATCAATACGTCTCCGGCAAAGAGGGCAGTTAGTTAAGTGCGAAGAGCATGTCGTACAACAGCACATATGACCACATCTGCATATCATAAGCAATAGGTCATGAGTCCGTTTAGAGTTTAAAATTAGATATGAAGAAGCATACTTCAGAAGCCAAATTTGATGTGAAAAATTTTGATCATCTCACATGCTAGAACAAAACAAAAGAAATAATCTAGACAAACTTTATGTTTGGAAAAACATAAATATCAACACTGCTCAGAAACCTAGCAATCACCAGTGGCATAATGACAGGGAATTTAAGTGTTATTACAGCTAAATATGGAAAATACTATATCTCATCAATGGCCCAATGACATTCTAATGCACCTCGTAGCTGATCCCAGCCACCACCAAAAAGGTGGAAGGGAAAAAGAAAAGGAAGGGTACAGATGACAGTCTACGAACAACAGCATCTTCACATTTCACTTCAGAGGAAAACACCCATCCTATATAAAAAAAAATGGAATTTATGCGAAATACGGATGATATTTAATAATATATTCCTTTCTACTGGATATACCTTTAAGAAAATCAAGAAACACCATTTAGCCTCAGCACCAGTAAGGTGCACAGGGTAAACATCTGATTTGCAACTCACAGTATACAATAGAGGCAACAGAAATTCTTATACAGAAGAAGTGACTGATTCAACATAATTTCTACGTTGAAGAATGGATATTGACAGAATTAATTTGGTACATAATACCTGTTTTATCCAGCTGAATTTTGAAATGCGACTCATAAGCACTTAGCACAGTTATACATCATTATGGAAATAGATGCATAAATTAAAATCAGACATAAAACCTTCTTTCGCATAGTGAGAAGTATCTAGTTGACACAGACAAGCATAGACAGCATAGCTTAAAACAAGGCACTTTAACTGCTTTATATGACTCAATTAAAATAATACAACTAGTTGACTTACTGAATGAAAACAGCATTGTACTCTTGCTCAAGGCATATTACACATAGATCTGGCATTATGCGGTCTCTCTTGGATTCTGATCCATTTTCAGCTTTCTCAATTGAATCTACAGAAATTATTGTGAGATCCCAACACCTTGTACAGACAAAACCATGAACAATAACAATCCTTTAGACAGCTAATGAATTACCTTCATTATCTGGCCCTGATCTCTTAGCTGCAGCAGCAAGAACCCTGAATGAACAAAGTTCACAATTCAGTTTATTTGGTGCTCATAAATACATGCCTCTTATAAAAAAATAAAAAAAAAAAACCTGATGTGAATAGTGACAAGACCATTGTGTAGCAATTGTTCTCTATATCAGTCAATCTACATTCCAATCTGTTTCTCAACAAGCAATAAAAACACTAATCAAGCATACCTTCGCTGCAATTCCCAACGGCGCCTTCTCTCCAATACGTAACGGATTGCATGCTTGGTGATTAGAAAGACACCAAAGATGGTCAGTCCAAAAGATGCATACTTGTACAACCTAATAAATATAAATGCTGTTATTTTCTTCATTTTTTGAAATAATCATCAAAACTTATCTATGTTAAAAGGAATAAGGAAGCAGTCTGAGTCTGAAATATTTACAACCTTGCCCATTTCCCAAGGTTGGAAATGAGTTGCTCAATAGTTTTGGGGGACACATAAAAAGGCCCTTTATGGGGCTTCTGAATCCGAATTGTTCCAATGTCATCCTTGACAGCCTACCACATACAAGATTAGGAGAGGCAAAATGAGGAAATGGTAAATGAGCATGTAACCCAAATGTGGATGATGAACTCAGAAATTGCAGCTTTCTAAATTCTAAATCATGAAAACATCTTGAATTCAAAAAGTTTGCAAGGAAAGTTCCATTATATTAAGACATTAAAGAAGAGCAATGGCACTGTTAATTGTCTGATGCTTCAAGTGAAATATGTAGAGGACCAGGATACACATTTACTGTGGCATGCTGATCCATGGTGATTAAGCAAAGTCTTCCTGCCATCAGGGATCTGCTTAAGCTTTGAAAATTATTGATAAAAAGATATCGTATTCAGTAGATGGAGCTGCAGCTTAAAACTTTTAGGCAGAAATAAAACTATGACTTGCACCCGAGCATTTGACTCATTGATTGGTGCATGATTCTCCTGCCTAAAGAGCAGGGTTCGAATCCCCCATTTCCCAATTATAAAAAAAAAAAACTGTGGCTTGGGCCTTGGCTTTGACTAAATGGTCTCGGCCAAAGATCAATCTCAAATACTAGCTCCAGATAAGTTTCATATACGTTGAAACTATCATCAAACTACTTCAACACCAAGCTTTCAAAGTTTTAAGATAAGGCTAGACATCATCCGACTACATTGAAACATTGCCTTTTATTCATTTAGGACCATATAAGCGTCAGGCTGGACCACGTTAATTTGAAACTTAGGTAACCCAAGTTCTTAGGGAAAACCTAGAAAAAAAAAATTGATTTCCTACCATACTTATGCAAAAAGATACTTAATACACATTTTTTGCAAAGATTTTCAACTTAAAAGCATGGGTAGGAAACAGCAGACTGCACCAAGTATATAAACTAGTAACAACATTGTCATTTCCTAATATATTGATAATTTGTATATTTAAATCTGCATTGATATTTCAGCATCATTTGCCAAAAATAGAGGCAATCATTAATTGAAAACATACCTCACCCACAACAGTCAAGGAAGAACCAGTGGGAAGCACTCGCTCAATTCGCTTGACTCCAAGCATCTACAAGCAAAATAGCCCATCAAACAAGCTCATTCCAATTGAAAGTGTTACCATAAAATGGAAAATCTAACGACACAGAAAAAATACCTTGAGACCTTGGAGATAGTCTAATGTTCCACGTACAAGTGATCGACCTGACTCTTCAAACACTTCACTTCCAACAGTTAGAGCAAAACCTGCCGCACTGCGAGCACCAACTACATATACTCGACCAGTTCCATCATCCTATAATTAATGATTTAAAAATATTGTCACCAAATCTGCTACATCAACAACTGTAATTCTCATGGAGCTCATCATAATTCATCCCAAGTGCGATTCAAAAGATAACCACCTTAACAATCCAGCATTAATAAATTAATTTCAGCATACTACTCAAACCAAAAAGACAGAGAGAAATATAAACTAACCAGATACCAAGGAACTTCTTTACTCATAGAAAGCATCAATGCAGAATCTTGTATCCAAGAACCAGCATCATTGTGCTTTAGAAAATGCTGTTCAGCCTAAGACATAGGAACAAGAATTTTTCAGTGCAATTAGAAAAAAGGATAAAAGCATCGACAGTTACTGCTCTTTGGTTACCGTTTCCTCTACTATAACACCTCTTAATCCACTGTGCTCACAACTGATTGGTGTCTCAGAACCTACTCTTCCAGAGATTGTAACAATTAATGGAAGCACTTTACTTTCAAGGTCAAGCAATTGAGCTGCAAGGTGAAAGAAACACAATATTATTAAGACAAATGTCTTAGCACATGTATATGATGGCAACTAATCAAATCAGTCCCAAGTCCCACCCAAGTGTATCACCTAACATTAATTTTATAAAATAGCCTGACCTTCCTAAGTTTTGACCATAATTCCATACGGGGTCCATTAATATTCGAAATGAATAGTCTGCCTCAAAAGAATATCTTTCATTAAACACATAAATCAAACCGTTAGTCAACTGTTAATATTTCCGTCAGTTTGATGACGTGGTAATATTTCTCAAACAATTTTACCCTTCATTAATTTTAAAAATTACCAAACTATATAAGCTATAATTTTTCATTTTTAAAATTTTTTTCTCCTATTCAAAAAAAATTTTCCCTCTACCCTACCTCTCGCAGCCAGCCACACTACGGCCAGATCTGGCTGTGGAATGCCACATCCGGCCAGATTTCCCCAAGGGGAGCATGCAAATCCGACCGCGGGGTGGCTGGCCAGCATAAGGGAGCACTGCCAACTGATGTGAGAGAAAGGAAAATAGTGAAAAAGAGGAGAGAAATAAGAAGTGTATTTTAGACATTTCACATTTGTCCAGTAACACCATTTACAGGTTTAAGGTGGAATGTCCATTTTGAATATTAATGGACCCATGTGGAGTTATGACTAAAACTTCGAGGGTCAAGGTATTTTATCCTTAAATTTACGATAAACATCTTTAGCATCATTAGCAGTGACAGTGCAATAACACTCACACTACTGATACTCTATTATATAAAGTTATCTTGCCATATTTTGAGTGATAAAATGGTTAAGTCTTTAAGTTTAGGCAAAATTTTAAGTAATTTTTTTAGTTTTTCTCTAATTAGTTAACTCATGATTGAGCTAGTTTACTTCAAGTTATTTTTGCTCATTTGTATGGAAAAAATTCCTATTTTTAGCTATAACTGATTTAGCTCCTATGTTTTTAAGGTCCTCAAAACAGAAGGGGTCAAGTGGCAAGGAATTTCACAAGTTAGCCAGGTGCAGACTTCACCGAACATGCAGTGGTATTTCAAACATAAGTCAAGCTACAAAAGTCCAATCAACGTGATTCTTAAACCATTGGAAAGCTAAGAGGAAGGGCTATAACTTTCATATTTATCACTTCACCCAGTTCTGATCCGAGTATGGTCAAAATCGCGTTAGAAGTAGCCCGACCACAGCAGCTTTACACTAGGCAGCTTGAAGGAACAAAGCATGGAAACAGCAAGCCCAGCGCAGCAGTGCTGTCCCAGTCAACCAGAACCCCTCACCAAACAGAACCTCCAGCGCTGCAACACTGTCCAGCACTACAAACACTGCCTTTGGCAGTGAACTCAGCGCTGCAACGCCGAGCTAAGCAATGTGGACCCTTCAATTTTCCAAATCAAAGGGTCACTTTTAAAGGTTATAAGAGAGAGTTTTTAGGGAAAAGAAAGGACAGATCTGGAGCAGCTTTTCATGAGAGATAGAAAAAGTTAGGGATTTGGTCTACACAAAAGAGGAAATGGAGAAGAGAAGTGAACGATTTTCTTGAGAGCTGTACCATCCACATCAGCTTACCTTTCTAACACCAGTTCCATCTCTCTCTCTTCTTTATTGTAGAAATGAACATTTTTCTGGAAATATTGGGTTTTGAATTAAATATGTTGAACTAAATTTCTATTCCTAGGATTGTGGTTAATCTCTATTTGTAGTTTAGGTACTTTAATTTCCTTTTACCCAATATTAATGGATATTGTGTTGTTTATTATAAATCAATGCTTATGGCTTCTGATTGCTTGATCAACAATTAGATTGAGTTGGGTTTCTAAATGCAACTTGACAAAGGGAATTTAAAATAGACCTAGGATTTGAATAGCATGCGTTCACTTCACTTAGTGCATAGGTGATTTGATTAGTATTTAGGATAAAAATATACTTAAATACCATGTGCAGCCAAGATTAGGGAGACATATGAAAAATTAGTTAAGATAGGTATATTTACAATATCTCAACAGAGAATTGTAGATAAATTTGGACTCTAGGCTAGCAACCTGAAATTAAATCCAAATGAAAAGTAGAGTACTTCCAGTCCTAGGCTCCATTTTTCTGAATTTCTATAAATTCCTTAGCATTAATTCATTAGTTTAGCTTGTTACTTTAATTTCAATTTTCATTAATTTTTAAAATTAGATTTACTTGGATAAGATTAGGGTTCTAAACTTTAGTAATTAGCAAGAGTTTAGATACAACTCCCTGTGGAGACGATACTTACTATTATATTACTTGCACGACACGTACTGTGTAGAACCAGCAACATCTACCAAACAAATAAACATGTCCCACACCCATTTTCAGTAGTTAAAGTTTAAGGTGGACGGGATCATTTTTCCATTGTTATCGGATTTTTTTAATACAAATTGCAAACTTATCCTCAATATTAACAGAGAACAACCTTGCTGCCAAAAATCAACATTAGGGAGAGCGAATTCATAGCTACACTCACATGTAACTAAGATGCTCCAGCATAACTAATTAGCAAAACAATCAATGATTAACAAATAAAAAAACCGGGAAGCCTCTTGAAATTGTTATAAGTTTGCATAAATTATAAAATGGGTCCAAAAACTTAATCTACATTCTTACTCAGCACATTTCTCAAATTTCCTTCTAAAAGTTGTAGAAAGCATAGGAAATCATTAACCAAAAGCAATAAATCTCAACCAATCATAAAAAAATGCATAACATAAAGGAAGAAGGGGCACCGGGGCTACCTACCCAATTCCTTAAGCTGATTGACTCGAGTGACCGTCTTGAGAAGCTCTGCATCCCTGTTCCACCATGTTAAGTATAGAATTCGATTATCAATTTTTCAAAAAATTCTGTCAAATGCATTCGGTAAATGATGATGAAATTATTTTTATTGACATAGTCGATGGAAAGCTAACCTGCCACTGCTCCTTCCAAGAAGATAGAGAGCGGCTCCACTCAAGCAGCACGAGAGGCCGCCCCATGGAATCATCTTAACGGAAACTCAAAAGGAAACCCTAATTTCTAAAGACCTTCAGTTACAGCCTTCATTTCTCATAAACCAGCACAAAATATTAGCGAAAAAAGTTAAAAAGAAAGCCAATTTGATCGGAAATGATCAAATATCACACCAAAACCGAAAAACAAATGTAGAATAAATTCAAAAGAACAGAAAGGGAAATCGGAAGGCTCTTTTTTAAGGAAATGGATGAGGAAAAAAAAAAGTGTGAGGAAAAGGAAGGCCGAAGGAACAAGGAAATGATATAGTTATAGTAAATAACTTTTGGAGAAAGAAATGAGTAAATAGGGAATTAGATGCGAGAAGTGAAGGGGAGGGAGAAGGAGAAGGAGAAGGAAGGAGCTTATCCAAGGCACCCAAGATTCATCGTTGCCACACTCTTCTTCACCCCCAATTTGAATACAGAAAACAGAGATAGACAACCGACTTTATTTGCCTGCCTGCCATACTGAGCCTGTGGTTGACGCAGGCCTTCACAGCCCAATCGTAATTTCTCTTCGGCCCAAACAGAAAAGTGAACTCATATATTCCTTTGCAGTGTCGACCAATACATTGTTGTTTCGGATTGATCGAGATTGGAATGGTTGGAATTTTTTTTCCTTTTTATGATTTATTTTAAAATGATATGATATCTAAAAAAATGAATTATTTAAAAAGTTTTAATAACTTCTCTTTTTATTGTGTTGAATCAAATTTTTATATTTTTATTTTTAAAATTTTTGAATTATTTTAAAAATATCACTAATAATTTTTTATATCATATGACGTTTACATGGAATGTTAAGTTATCATATTATATTATAATATGACATATTAATATGATCATGTGACATTTTTTTTAATGTCAATGATATTTGATTAATAACAATTAGTTAACCGTTAATTATAAAACAATTTGACTCAAATAAATTTAATAATGACAATAATTCTAATTTCAAAAAAAATTACTAAAAAGAATCAATCTTAATAATTTAATTAAAAGAATTAACTATTATAACCACAATCATTTAATAATGATAACAATCTCAATTTTTAGGAAAACTTAACAACAAACAAAAATTAACAGATATAATAAGAAAAATCTCAATGAAAAGCAATCTTCTAAACAATATTAAGAGTTATCAATAAACAAATCAATGAGGAAGTAATTCCCTAAAATTAATCACAAAAATTAAATACAATATCAATAAATAATTCAATGAGGAAGCAGTCTCGAATTAAAATTTTAGTTGTTCATAAGAATCTAAACAAAAAAATACAAATAATTTATAAGAAAGCAATCAAACAATCCCTAATAAATAAGTGATAACTAATCTTAAGTGCTTAATCAAATCCTTATTTGGTTGCTTTCAACAAAATATTCTAAGACGATAAATCCTGAATCAAAATCATCAAGTAAAAAGTATTAAATAAAAAAATTTAAAGTTAAAAGTATTTAAAATAAAATAAGTGAATAACTAAACTTACTAATTATAATGACATGAAAATTGAGTTACTGATTAAAGATTTTCTGTAAAAAATACGGACAAGCAAAAAAGTGTAATGAGAACAAAAGACAGCGATTGAAAAATTTTGGAGAAGTGGTGTTTGAAAATAATTCTATTGTAATAAGTTTTATTTTAGCTCTATTAAATTTGATTGTTAATTAATTGTTATGGGGCATCTCACCAAATAAAAAATTATTATAAAGATAAAACTATATAATTTCAAAAAAAATAAAAATATATTAAAAACAACGAAATTATAAAATTTCAAAAAATAAAAATAAGTTATAAAATTTAAAAATTGTTGAGGGATTGGGGCCCCCACTAGCCCCTCCTGTCGGCCTCTTGTTGATGTGGGTAGAGTTAATGGAAAATGGTTGTAAATTTGAGCAACATAATAATGTTTTATTTTGAAACAAAATTACATAGTTATAGTTTTGCTAAACTTTAGAAGATTGGTAGAAAATCCCACTAGCTTAACTTTAGTGAGGACGAAATGATTTATTTATAAACATTTCATTGAACACAAGCGTGCGTAATGTTTGAAGAATAATGTTGAAAGGTTCTTCTTGAGATACGAAAAGACAGTGTTATAAATAAGTAAAAAGATGTATAAGAAAGGTGAAGAGGAAGTGTTGTACTATGATAAGCGAGGAAGAATAGGGAAATGGTAGTGTAAGATTGAGAATAAAGTGGAAAATAGCTCCAAATGAATTGTTACGATTTTACATATAGAACCACAAGGAACAATTACTCAATAATAGGCTTTAATGCATATACTGAGTAAAAAAGACTAAAATGAATTTTAATGTATATTTTTTTTTGAAATAAGAGTTTAGGTGGCGTTTGTTACTTTACAATGCAATGTGATTACAAGTAATATAATTGCAAGTAATGTGATTGCAAGCAATGTAATTGTAGGGAAAATAACATTATAATGTTTGGTATACAAGCAAAATAATAATTAAAATGTAAGTTTAATATACTTGTATTTTTTATTATTAATTTTTATATAATATCATATCTTAAATATATTTTTAATGTCATATATTTTTTTATTTCTTATTATAATCTTATATTTTTATTTTTTTAATATAATTTTTTATATTATATATTTTATTTTAATTTCTTTTACTTATATTATATAAATTTTAATTTTTTATATTTTATTTTATTTTAATTTTTGATTTTTATATTATATATTTTATTTTAATTATAACGTTACAAAATGTTTTAAATAAGGTAACAAAGTTAAAGGGTAAAAGTATATTTAAGAACATTGCAAAGTGCAATGCAATGTGATTGCATTGGTTTTGAACTGTAATCACATTACATCCCTTGGTTGTAATGTGATTGTATTGCAATCTTATATTGAAGTGGTTTGTTGCAAAATAAATACTATAATGTAATTTAATTGGACACATTGTAAGAAATGTGCTCTCACTTCTCTCATACCAAACGCTACCTTAATTTACATAAGAAGTAGTAATCACTAAAAAGAGTTTTATTGGATATAATGGATAAAGACTAAAACACATTATGTGATCTTTGAAGTAGTAGGCTTTTGCTGCAAACAATCATTAATAACATAATAAGATTTGTTTTTAAGTAAAAACTAATTAATAAAAAAAAATATAGAAAGAAGACACTTATACTTTAGAAAAAAGTTAAGAGAAGTCCATCTTAACCATCTTCATACCGAGTTACCAAACCAAAGCTTTCTAAAATATCTCAAAATAAAACTAAAGTATACACTTTGTAATTTATTCTGTGTTACTTTCATTATTGTATATAAGATATAATTGTTTCACCTATTGCACTTGTTATCGTTATTTTTTGTATAACATTATAGTTTTTGTAAAACAAAATATTTTTAGAGAAATAACAAGTTAGTAGTCATAATCAAGTATTTACAAATAATAAAAATTAGGATGATTAATTTTGGTCAAAAATACGTATATATAAATATTAAAAAAAAGGAAAATGCAATGAATAAAATGAACTTATTTCAGAATTACATGCAGCATCCATAAAACTTTGCGGGAGAAAGATACAATTTATACCATGGTTTGTTCTTTTCCTATCATAGTCGGGTATAAGTTAGATAAAATGAAAATCTATTCCTTTTGCATTAGTGAATCAATATTATACTATTTTTAGTATCCTCTCAGTTAATTTATCTTCTTTAAAGTAGTACAGAAAATAAATTAAAATTAAAATTGAAGACAAAAAATAAAAACCAGGCTGTCCTGCTTGCTATTAATTATTTCTATAATGCACCATATGCGTCTTTATCTTCATGAGCAAACCAAAACTTAATATTTAGAGAAATGAAAATATTACCTTTAAAATCAATTTATTTTCTTTTAAAAAGAAATGTTTGATTCTTAATATAGCCCATGGTTAAAGAACCATGTAAGTCACAGTTCAAGTTCAGCTAGCAATATTATGCTATTTGTATGCAAAAGTAGACCATATTGTATATTTAAGATTAAGAGCCTTATTAATTAACTTACTGCTTTTCGGCTTCGTCTAGAGTAGTGCAGGAAGTACATACCCTAAAACGAATTAAGTTCCTTTAGCTTAAGTATCCATTCGCAAAGCAAGTTTAGATTACAAGGCTTGCCCCTGCATAGCAAAAAAGTTAGATATCAAGGATCAAAACCGATGGCCTACCGACCTTTACCATGCCAATTAGAGAGGGAAGAAAAGGAGATCAAGATCTTGCATTCACAACAAAATGAAATAATGTTTTCCTAGTTTGGTGGGAATTAAAGATATAACGCTACGTAATTCCTCCTTTTCCCCTCTTACTATTTATATGAAAATGGAATGCCGGCCCTATCGTTGATGTAAGTCATAGATCTTGATCTATATGTGTACACCTGTTTATATGGCGAAATGAGGAAAAAAATAGGATTTGGTTGTCAGATAATTCGTTTATTAATCAACATCAAGCAATTGTGCTGCCGTATTAAGACGTTACTGGCAACTCTCATGCATGCAGCAACTTTCATGAATCAATGCCATGCATGGTTTTGAGTTTTGATGGTGTGTAATGCAGGATGATGCTAACATATTCTCCACAAAATCGACATTCAAGCTAATTATTGCACCAGTCATTGTTTGTTCTACCAATCATTGATTCCGAATTTATGATTTTGGGTTGTTAGCAACAATGGAAAATGATATGTCTGCATTAATTAATTGGGGTGAGCTAGGGTGGGATGAGGAAGAAATATGATCCAACCTAGGAAGCTATACCGAAAGGAATTTAAGAGGGTAGAGAGCCTGCATTTATCTCACCCTGTTTTCTTTGAATTATGATTCTAATTAAGACTCTTTGACGGCAGTACTTCGATTGATCAAAACCGGATTTAAGGCACTTTCAGGCCGGTGAATTTATGATTCATCTGTATTAAAATTTCGTTGGCAATTGCCATATCCTTCTTCAAGCTGCTAGTTCATTACTATTTCGGGAGTTATAATTCATCAGAATAGTAAATGAGCTGGAGGAACTTGAATTTGTTAATTTTGTACTTCGACAAAAGAGAGCCCAAAGAAATTCAGTGATCATCTCAGACCAGAGAACTCTTTTAATGAACCTTTTTGTTTTTATCAGGAAAAAAACCATTTCACAGATTGTCTTTATTCAACACATTTTGCCATGCTTTACATCTATCTGCCATTGTCATATCAACTCTGATACAAACGTAATACAACAACATTCATTTTTGGTCAGGTAAGAGATGGTGCATTCGCCAAGTGAGGCGAATCAGAATAATTTCCTGTTAGTATTAGGTCTGCGACAAATCTATTCGCAGCTTCTGTATAATGATTTCCATCCCAATTTATATACTCAGCAGTGTTGTTGCATGGATTTGCTGTCACTATGCTCCCATTCAGATCCTTAGTTAGACCACAAGCAATCCTAGAGTCAAAATTCAGTGGAGGCCCACCATAACCACAGCATGCTGCTAGAGGTTGTTGGAATCCTGTACGCGAAATCCAGATGGAGTAACGGATGATGTATAACATGAAAAAATAATGATAACAAATTTGAAAGATGGATAAGTAATAACCTGCTTACCATATAGAGAATGAGTTGAAATAAGGCTTAGCTTCATTGAGTAAATGTCGACGTAAGTGCAATTAGCTTCAGGCAATTGTGCCAAGAAGTTTACACAAACATCATGGAGTTTCATGTTGA
The DNA here is from genome assembly GCF_053813885.1 of Theobroma cacao. NCBI lineage: Eukaryota > Viridiplantae > Streptophyta > Magnoliopsida > Malvales > Malvaceae > Theobroma > Theobroma cacao. The sequence goes on along the minus strand of NC_142639.1, from coordinate 35,546,311 downwards.
AAACATTAGCTGCTCGGTTGTGTGAATTTACACAACCAAGCTCATCTAGGTTGTCATTTTTTCCAAATGTAGCAATAATTCTTGGCAAGCACCCAAGGGGACCTGTGTTATGAATCCAGAAATTCCTTGCTCCTGAATCATATAATATCTAAAAAAAGAAAGGAAAAGGAATTAAGTATAGTAATATTTATTAAGGCTGTATCAGAGCTAGCTAGTATAATTTCTGGCTTGACAGAACCTTCATTCCATACTCGAGTCCTGACACAAGTTGTGGAATCAAAGCAAGTACATTTTCCTCCGATTTTAATGAGTAGAATGCAGTGTCAAGATCATTTTGGCCTATGTCAATCATATAAAGGCCCTGCTTGAAATAACCTTCTGCAGGGAGGAATTTCTGAAGTTCCTTATCTGAAACAAAGAACCATTTTCGTAATGTAAGTGCGATTTCATAAAAACTTAACCATTTTAACAAGCCATGATTGTGTTGTCAAAACTTAGAAGCTTGTCCAATGATGAATACCTTTTGAGAGTAATGCAAGAGCTCGTTTCTTGAATCTGAAGAATTGATATAGCTGAAGGTTAAAGGAAAAGGGGTTTATTGAAGCTGCATTGGCCGGAAGTATAGTAGACCCTCCGGTCGCAAAGTTGCACCCTGTCTCGAAGCTGGGAGAGCCAACAGAATCCAAATATGGGTTCAGGTAAGGAAGCTCCATTGCTTCCACTGCAGAACAAAAGCAAAAAGTATATTTTAATATTCCAATATATATTAGAATTAAATTCCATCTCCGTGATCTCAACCATGTGCGTTGTAAATATCTATGTATGCGGGCAGTGACTCCCCGTAAACAAACATGTTAAAATAATAAATAAATAAAAGAGGAAGAAAACATTACTTAGAAAGTCAATAATTAAGCGCCCATCGCAGAATCTCCCAGAGGGTGTAAGGAAGTAGGTTTCTCCATTAGGTGGTATCAGTGGAAAAGCTTTTCCGGCGACTAATCCACCAGTGTCTGAATTTGAGTCTCCGAAGTTGAATACCGCAGGGTAATTCAAACTCAAGGGGCTAATAGTAGGCAAGAAGGAACAAATCAAAGCTAGTTTTAGAATAGAATGCATATTCAGAGCCATAAAGAACTGGGAGCTGAAGACAACTGACCAAATCTTTGGCAAAACAAAACAATAGTTCGATTCCCTTAAAAGTGGCTGGACCGCGAACATAAAGGTTGGTAGGAAGTTGATTTCTTGCAGTTGAATCAAAGGGTATTAAACAAAAAACCAAAACCAAAACAAAGGGTCTGTTATTTTAGCCTCGAGTTTAAACTCCCGCAAGGGGTTTAACCTTCACAAAAACACACTCCATGACGAAAATGGATGCGTACAAAACAGGAGGGTCCAAGACAAAAGGCCAAAAAGAATGGACTGGAAGGCACAGAGACCGGAAAAGTTATTTCCAAGCCATCCATCGCTAGGATGTCTTGTCTCCTAGAAGTTCATCCGTGACCAAAGGATGTGGACATATATTCACCATCATTTTTCTCTGCTGAATTCGTAATTCAATAAAAAAGTCAAAAGGACAACGAATCCATTTTTGTCTCTTCCTTCATTGTTTTCATTACTAGTTTTTTTTTTTTTTAAATAAAAAATCATTGTTTTAATCAGACTTTTCATGAAACCAGTACTGTTTCAGCCTTTTAAGTTGGCTCAGCCAGAAGGTAATCAGTAATCACTACGGAAGAAACACCCCCTTTGGGAATAATAAGAGACGACGCGGTTACCTCAATTTCTTATATCTCAAAAGAAAGAAACAACGGCTAAATTGTAAGCTAAGTCTAGATTGTTACTTGTTTAAAACAAACTCGTTAACTTCTAAGGGACCATCAGCTCATAACTCATTCAAACCCACACCCAAGACTCAATCCCAAATAATTTCCTTTTTGTTAAAATAAAAGAAATCACAAAACTTTTATTTTAATTACAAAGAATTAAAAAAACAATACATTTATGTCAAAATATATGAAATTAAGCGTAAAAATTACATACATGATTTTCTATTTTAATTAAATAGATATTTTATACTTAAACATTTGACTTAATGATTAGTGCAGATTCTTCTTGCGCTACTTATCCAAATATTAAAAAAAAATCATAAACTTTCCTTTTTTCTATAATTACTTTTATAAGATATATTTTTATACATAGAAAAAGAAAAATTATGATCCAATTACAAGACGTTATGTGTCTAAAGACGAATCATATGCCACCACATGGACTTGAAAATATCATTAAGGATAACTATATAATTAATTATAAAATAATTAATTTATTAGTTGGATTATTTTAAAGATACAAAATTGGATCAATTAAAATTTAATTATTAGTTATTAATTTATCTCTAAAATAAATCAAGGTAATTTAGATATAATATTTATATTTTTAACCAATTAAAACTTAATTGTTGATCATCCAATTTATTTCTAAATAAATTAAGATAATATAGAGATAAGATTCATATTTTTGATCAATTAAAATTTACTGATTGGTCATCTAATTTATCTCTAAAAAACTATGATAATATGGAGATAAAAATCAAAATTGACTATTTAATTTATCTTTAAATAAATTAAGATAATTTAAAGATAAAACTTAACTTCGACTAATCAACATTCAATGACTCAAACTTCGATGAGTTAAAAGACTTTTAATAAGTCATTATAATTTATCTCTAATTAAATTAAAATAATTTAAAAGTAATTCAAAAAAACTACATACTCATCAAAGTCTTTCATCCAGCACTATAAATACAATGTTCCTCCAAGACATTTACATCACTGAAAATCATTCAGTGCATTTCAAAGATCGAGAAGAGCATAAGATATCTGAAGAGAAGAGCATAAGATTTGTTCGTGATCAACATCAAGTCCAGTCCAAGTTTTATTCTCCTGACTTTGGAAGACGAACTGTGTGATTCTTGAAGACGAAGTACTAAATCTTAAGTCTAGTCCAAGTTCTGGAAGTACTAAATCTTAAGTCCAGTTCAAGTTCTGTTATCTTAAGTCCAGTCCAAGTTCTCTTCTTGCGACTCTGAAAGACGAAGCGTGACTCTGGAAGACTAAAATCTCAAGTCCAGTCCAAGTTCTCTTCTCATAACTCTAGAAGACGAAGTGTGACTTTGGCAGACAAAGTAAAGATATCAAAGAAGTGATCAGGATTAAGTCTTAAGTCCAGGTTTTAAGTCCAAGTTCGTGACTAAGATTGTAACTCACATTTAAGTTCGTGACACTTGAATTTCAAAGATTGTAACCCAAATCAAATGTAAAGATATCAAAAAAGTTCATCCTTATGTCCAAATTCTAAGTCAAGTTCGTGACTCTTGATGAATTTCAAAAATTATAATTTACATCAAATATTTGTATTTATCTTATAATTTTTTCATTAAAAAATATTCATCGAGAAATTTTTATTTACAATATATATATATATATATAAGTAAAGGAAGGGTACATTTTCTCTTTCAAAATATATTACTAGTATTTATGTAGTAATTTATTTTTTTTTTGTAAAAGGAAAATTCAATTAATCAAAACATTAACTTACACCATTCTAATCCATGATATGCCTAATTTATCTGCCAATAACATAGAGAAAATATTTGGAAGTGGAACATTAAAGATGTGTAAACCTATCTCTAAGTCTTCATAGTTTGTAGCCATGCAATCGACTCCTCAATTGGCCTCACGATATATGTGAGTAATAGTGCAGTCCTAATCTCGTTGTATCAGTTCTGTAATCTACCTTAGTAAATTTGCATATGGATCCAGTGAAGAGTTCGAGCTTGAGATCTTATGAATAGCCACCATTGAATCTGTTTCTACTTGCACCTTGTTCAAACCTCTCTCCCAACATAATTTAAGGCCTTGAAGAGTGGCCCAAAGTTCTGCAACAAGTGGGTATGCTACACCCAGCTTATGAACAAAACCAAAAAGCCAACTCCTTTCATCATCTCTTACCAAACCCCCTGCAGTAGATTCTCCAAAAATTCCTTTTGAGCTGCCATCCACATTAAGCTTTACATGTGAATGATTTGATCTTGCTCAGGATATTGGAGTTTCTATTTTAGATTGATGCTCTATTTTCCCCAAAATATCCCAAGCTTCTTTCGCCTTACGCCATATATACTATGCTGCATTATCTAGCCAATGAAAAGAACAATCAAACATATTTTTATTTCTCCAATGCCACAACATCCATATTGCATGAGAGAAGATGACTCCCCATGGAACTCCATCACAAAACTTTGATACAGATATATTCTCTTGAATCCATTGTTGTAAGTCCATTATAATGGAAGTATTTGAGCTCAAATCACGTTGCATATTAAGCCACATATTTCTCGAGCAGTTGCAATCTCTTAAAGCATGTATTAGATTCTCAGTAGCATTACCGCATCTAAAACACAAACTTGAAGAAACCACATTCCTTTTAAACAACCAATCCGCTGTTGGTAAAGATTTATGTAAAGCTCTCCAAAGAAAAACTTTAACTTTCTTTAAAAATATAGTAAGAGATAAGGTTTAAGAAATGAGTGATTAGTAATGGGCCGGGCAACAACAAATGGATCTATCTTTGAGGTGGGAATATTGGGCCGGGCAGCAGCAGCGTAGAGCCCAAATTAAATGGACCGGTTACGATTTCAACAGAAACAAACGGAAATTAGCTTTGGAGAACAAGCCCTTTTTCTCTCCCTCTAAAACCCTCGACACAGAAAAACGCTTGGAAGCTAAAACCCTCCCCAAAGCCAGCACTGAAATCCCATTTCCGCCACTCTCTGTACATAAAACCCTTTGCTGTCTGCAACAGATCAAATCAAAGAAGAAAAACAAAATGGCTGCGGTCGTCCTCCGAAACCCTAATTCGAGGCGCCTTTTGTCATTCTCTTCCCCAATTTACTGGTCCTCTCGTGTCTCCGTCTCTTCTTCCCATTTCTCAGTCTCCGATTTTCTCTCCGGAAATGAGGCGGCGATTTCTGCTAACGCTAACCCTTGCTGGAGATCCATGGCTACTTTCACTCGCACGTCAGTTTTCTCTTTCTTTCATTTATTAAATGAATTAGAGCTTTTTCTCTTCCTTTTTTAATGTAGGGTTTGTTTTATATATTAATATTGGTTTTTGTTTATGATTTAAATTTGGTTTAGTTAGTAAAATTGTGAATTTAAGAATAGGAACGTCGTTCTTTTCCATTTTCGGAGTTTACCAGATGGAAAAAAGTGGTGATAGTTTTTATGAGGTTTAATGGAGGTATCTATTTAAACATGAGAAATAATCAATGAAAGCAATGGGTTTTCATTTTTAACAATTGGAAATGTTTTCTTATTTGTATGATGGATTTCCTTTCCAGAAAACCTCATGTGAATGTAGGAACAATTGGGCATGTTGATCATGGAAAGACCACATTGACTGCGGCAATCACAAAGGTTGGCTTGTTGATATACTTGATAGTTTCTCATCACAAACCATATCACTTTCAAATAGTTCTGAATTTGTTATTACAATGGTGATCTGCATTGTTATGATAAGTTTGGTATATTGTGAATAGGTACTGGCAGAAGAAGGGAAAGCTAAGGCTATTGCCTTTGATGAAATTGACAAGGCTCCTGAGGAGAAAAAGAGAGGAATTACAATTGCAACGGTCAGTAAATTTTTTTGTTCTCCATGTCATGCATACTTGCTTGTTATGGCATAGAGAGGTTTAATGCAGCTTCCCAGTTGATTTGATTTTGCAGGCTCATGTGGAGTACGAGACAGTTAAACGTCACTATGCACATGTAGACTGCCCAGGACATGCTGATTATGTTAAAGTAAGCTGTTAGTTTAATATGGTAAATGAAATAATGTTATCTTTTGCTGCATAACCTTGCTCAAAATGTTACAAAGAGGGGATGACGCTAGAAGCTCTACAAAGATTTATTATAAGATAGTGTACAGGAATGCTGAAGCTTTCATGGCAAGAAACATGCATTTTTTACTTTGCAAATGAAACTAAAAATGCTTTTTTTATTTTTGGGTTTTTTGTGTCTATGTATGGGAAGGGATGGAGCTTACTGTTTTATTTGGAATTTACTTCTCTTGCTTGTCTTATCTGATTTGACAAACTTAGATTCATTTAAATGATATTAACCATTTCGAATCATTGATTCATTTTTGTTTGTTAACGTTATGCATGAATCTACCAATCAAACAGCTTGTGAACAGTGGCCTAACTATAACATGTTTTGCAGAATATGATCACTGGTGCTGCCCAAATGGATGGTGGTATTCTGGTTGTATCAGCTCCTGATGGGCCCATGCCACAGACTAAGGAACATATTCTGCTTGCCCGCCAGGTGGATATTCTATAGCTGCTTGAAGCTTATTTAGATGGAAGTTTCGTCTATGTGCTGTTAGAGTGTTTATTATTTACTTATAAAAAAATACCGGTATGCAGGTTGGTGTGCCCTCACTTGTGTGTTTCCTGAACAAAGTTGATGCTGTTGATGATCCAGAGCTGTTGGAACTTGTGGAAATGGAGCTCCGTGGTAGGTGGCCTTTTTGTCAACATGTCATTTCTTGTTTGTTCATTTCCGTGGCTTCTTTGAACTAATTCACATAGGTTTACATTTGTGACAGAACTACTTAGCTTCTACAAGTTTCCTGGCGATGAAATACCTATCATTAGGGGATCAGCATTGTCAGCTTTACAGGGTACAAATGAGGAAATAGGCAAAAATGCAATTTTGAAACTAATGGAGGCTGTAGATCAATACATTCCTGACCCCGTGCGCCAACTTGACAAGCCTTTCCTAATGCCAATTGAAGATGTTTTCTCAATTCAGGTAGAAAGCCGTGGATGTGACCTTTTTTACTTGTTTTTTTCTTCTTTTGACTTGCACACATTTGGCTTTGCTACATAAGTTGCTTTAGCAGCTCCTTATTCATGGCTTTTGATTATCATCAGTCTTGGCAACATTGTATGAATGTTTTTGCAAAAAAGTCAAGTAACTAAGTTGTGGCTACAATATTAGTCATTTACCTTTTTTGCTCTGTTTCATGTTAGTATGTGGAGAGGGGTTTAAAATGCTAGAAAACATGACCTTTTTCATTTAAAATGCAGTCATGTTACTTTGAGATAAATTTTCTTTTTCTGAAGTTGGAATTTTAGTAATTTTTTGGTCTGCTTCCGGTATTTCAGTAAAATTTCCATCCTGTTGCTGGGGGGGGGGGGGGGGGGGGGTGTGGATTTTCTGTGTTCAATGTCATAAAATTGTCTCCATTGCATGCCAGAAGCTGTATCAAAATTTTCGGAGTTAAATTGTACTTAGCCTGATGATGTTGGTTGATGTCTTGAAGGGACGTGGAACCGTTGCAACTGGCCGTGTTGAACAAGGGACCATTAAAGTTGGTGAAGAAGTTGAAATTTTGGGTTTAACGCAGGTATATTTGTAAATTGAATTTTCTAGTCATTTTCTGTGAAGTCCATGTGCATTTTCTTGTGATAAATTTGTTGGGTTGATGATGTCCTGGAATTTTATATTCTGAACAAGTTAGCCTGGTTAGGGTTGTTAAATGAAGGGTACAGTTCATATATTTTGATAAAATATCATTAATTGTTGTTTGATCTAAAATTTAGCTTTCTTCTGCAGGGTGTGCCTTCAAAAACTACAGTCACTGGGGTTGAGATGTTTAAGAAAATTTTGGATCAAGGGCAGGTAAGTGACTATTATAGAGACTTTGCCCTGCTAAGGTTTTTGCACATTTGGTAATGAACTATATTTATGTGTCTGGATACTCTACTAGGCTGGTGACAATGTGGGACTTCTTCTACGTGGCCTAAAGAGAGAGGATGTGCAACGTGGAATGGTAAATGGCACCAACCAGGCTTCTTTACATCCACTTAGTTCTCTAGAAATAAATTGAACTTTTTATAGAAACTCTAATCTATTTATGATTTATCTAGATTTTGGACTCACATTTGCCGTTATTACCTAAAACTTTGTGATTCTTTCATGCTTTGAGAATGTATTCAAACCTGCTAGCTTATGAAAAATTAATTTGATGGTAAATGAGTTTTCTTGGGCAAGATGTGCAAAAGAGTAAAAAGGATGTAGTACAACATCTGAAATCTTCCAACTGCTTAGGTAATTGCCAAACCTGGAAGTTTGAAGACATACAGGAGGTTTGAGGCAGAGATATATGTCCTCACAAAAGATGAAGGTGGACGTCATACAGCCTTTGAATCAAATTACAGGCCCCAGTTTTATATGAGGACTGCAGATGTAACTGGAAAAGTGGAATTACCTGAAAATGTTAAGATGGTTATGCCAGGGGACAATGTTACTGCAACTTTCGAGCTGATCTCACCTGTGCCTCTTGAAGCAGGTATGCTGCCATATTCCCTATTTTTTTCCCCAAAAAAGAATCTGAGAAATATTGGAAGTTACCATTGTAGCACTTTATCTGTGCCAAGAAGAGTTTTTTCTCTCCCTAGTTATTAAAGCTCCGAAGCATAGAAGATAGGACAGTCTTAATATGTTGCTTGCCATCAATGTAACAGGACAAAGATTTGCCTTGAGGGAAGGAGGTAGAACAGTTGGTGCTGGTGTAGTATCAAAAGTATTGAGCTGAGAAGTTGCTGTTCCTTAACATTTACGGTTTCTCCATCATGTGGGCTTGCTGAATGAAGAAATAGATGGATCAATCAGTCGTTAACATCTTACAAGTCTGCTTTTGGTACTGTGTTCTAGGAATTATTAAAAAGATAATTAAGTGATAAGAATTTGGGGATGTTAATGGAAAATTATTTTCATTCAGTTTTCAGCAGTGAACCAGTAGTCAGCATGTTATTTTTTTTTCTCTTTTTTTCCGCAAAAATCATAATTGAACAGCTTTTTTGAGGTTATTTGAAAATAATAGCCATGTTGAACAGTTCTGATTTGCGATGTAAGCCTGGTATCTGCACGCCATGACCAATCATTTTTCCTGGAGTACTTTTTGTAGTTATTAATTGTTTTATTCCCTCTTCTTTAGTTTATTTAGAATGAAAAGTGTATATATATATATATTTTTATTATTATTATTATTATTATTTTTTACTTTAGCTGTAAAAATGGAATCTTTTAAAAGGAAACAGGTCTCAAAACCCTACTCAGCAATGAGCTAGGCCGAGGTGGCATTATTATCAGACAAAGTTGCATGCATAGCAGCTAAATTGCCATTGCCAGTCCAGTCGCCAGTAGTCCAGCTTGCTTTATTTGTTTCCCTCGTTAAACAGGTCAGTCTCTGAAAAAGGGTTTTTATGGTTGTGTTACCACTGTTATTGAGCAATAATCTCCTACACCAGTCCTTATAAGCTGTTTTCTATTGCATTGAGCGCTTGCAAATCTATGTAGAATATCTCCGAGCAACTGAATACCTAGCTGTTTCATTCATTCAGTAGATCATGAATTCGAAGAAAAACAATAATAAAAAAAAAAAGTTAATTTTCCCTAGTCGATATAGCATACATAAACTTTGCCCATTATAATTATCATTTGTGATTTTTGCACTGCAGTCTTGCGCGCAGCGTTTGGATTGACAAATCAAATGCCATTATAGTAGTTGAGAAAAGCTTCAAATACAGTGACAAAATTGTATTTTTTATACATAGTACAGGTATTGTTTTCTTTACCAGTGTGGCCGTGACAACCCTCCTCTCCATTTACAACTTAATGATTATTTTACATACAGAAGCTGACAGAGGATGAGGTCCTGCTCATATGTGCTCAAGGCCATCACAAGACCATACGGATAGCATAGGATTCAAAGTTCTCTTCTTGAAATATCATGCTTCAATCCCCCTCTCTATTCAGATATCCATGTCCAAGATCAATATACTTGAGTCTAACTCACAGCTAACTACCACATTTTAGTGATTAGAATACCCAGCCAGTCAAGATGTTATCCAAAAGACTAACACTGTCATAAACATGGGTTTTCTTCGGAATTCATGCAAACCTTAGCACTGCTACAGCCATCACCGTTGCAGCTCTGAAGTAGATCTCTTTGACACTTTCCTCCACCCTCTTAATCATCTCCTCATCCTTCAGACCCAACTTGCTAGCATTCTTGCTGATTTGCACGACTGTCTTCCTCAGCCTGTTAACTGCCCAAGAAAGCCAAACTAGCCCAAAGCCAATGCCAGTGCTAAAGAGTTTAGAAGAACTAAATGGAACTCTCCCACAAGCTACCTTACAAATAACAGAGAAAAGAACAGCAAGACCAGTCCCAGCAATGCCAGCAGAGAATTGGGTCAATAGCTCAGGAAGTTCGGGGCCAGATTTCTTCAGGGAAAGAATTGCTGTTCTGCCATGCCGTCTCTTATCAACCATCAAGGAAAGAAGGCTCTCACATGCATGGAAATAATTCTTTTTGTAGAGATCTCTCTCCCTGGCTAACTTCCTGGAGGCCTTCTTCTTTGGTGATGGCTTGAGTTTGATTTTCTCATGACTGTTACAAATGAGTTGCATAAAAATAGGAGAAATACAAACACATTTTGAACAAAAAAAAAATTCATAAGAAAGCACCAAGAACTATAGTTTTCTCAGAAGTTCACATCTTAACCATGTATTTATAAGAACAAACCATCTTTTTGGTCCCATAACTAGTGGACAATAGCCAAGTGGGTATGTAAAACATGATACTGAATTAAACATGCAGGTCAGCCCTGCCATTTTTAGCATATTTGCTACATCATTTCAGTTTCTTTGATCATATTTTTTGTTTCTTACTCTATTATAATTTCTCCATTGTTATGGTCTTAAATGCAATTGACATAAATGCAGAGTCACAACTCACAATCACAAGTCATTATCCCTCGGTTGTAGAAAATTTAGGCATAAATTTCAAGATCTCAAAACAAGATACATTCCAAGTATCTCAAGCTGACACTTTATAGAAGAATTATGGCAAGGGCAAGGGGATTGATAAATGAGGACACAATGAAACATTCTTTAAAGAGATGCTCAGTTACATACCTCTTTGCAGGTGCAATACTTGCAACTTCAAACTGTGGAGAAGACAAGTTAGTACTAGCATGTGCTTCACTGCTCTGAGTCCTGTTTAATCACACTTTTGGGTCAGATGCCTTTCAAACAACATTGAAATCAACTTATTGTTTTACATTCTCATAAGATTAAACCTGAGCAACAAATTTAGTTTTATCGCAAACCAGAAGCACAAGTCAAATGAACTTAACCAATTAAGATAATCAGGTAATTACACTGTAAATACAAATGGTGACAGTAGAAAATTTTCATTCTAAATTTACTCTTCAATAATAATCAAAATACCACAATATAGTGCAGTCATAACAACACTTATTTGTTTGTACTCGTTGTTTTCATTTAACTTACCTGTTGAAGTTTGGAACCAGTGCCAACTGCTTTCTCCACTTAGTTGAGTTGCGGGATAAGTAAAATTTAGCAACGATTGATAGGATATCTGTCATCTCAGTCCCACTACCTGTAAGTATAACTCTACCATCTGGATTAACTGTAATTTTCGAATCACGCACCATCTCTCCTACAAAGTCTGGGAGAGGCTTCTCGGCATTGATTTTGCTACTTGGATAAATTAGAGAAGAAGCATAAGCTTGCTGATGCACACCAAACATCAATGGTTGAAGACCCATCAACTCAGATAGCATAGATAAATCAAGTTCCCCTTTCTCCACTTCATTTGATCCGGACATCAGAAACTTCAAGATTTTTTCATGCCTCATGCACTTTTCAGCTATCCCAAAGCTAAAGTGTGCTGTCTCTGGATAAGCATCTGTGACCAAAGCAGGGTGACTATAAGCATTCTCTAACAGCTATCAGAGACAGTTGGGTGGAATAAATAAATAAATAAATAAGGAATTGACATCGCAAATGAATCTATAAGAATCTGATCTACAGTCACCAAAAAAAATTTCTGCTTTCTCATAGGCTACTAAATTCTTGCAGCATTGTATCGATTGGATTCCCTAATCTAGCTCCTAACACTTTTTCCCCCTTCAAGGATCACTTGTCATAATTATGCTAGAGCTTATTCCGCCTTTTCTAATTACTCTTTCCACTCATGTTTGGGGTGGGAGAGGGGGAGGGAGAGCAGAAGAGCATGATGCAAAGACTTGAATTTAAATCTTAATTCAAATTTTTAAATACACAAACTCTCAAACTATAGAATATTTTTATCAAGACTCTAAGAACAAAAATTGTTTCATTTAATGTATTTTCAGATGTCTCTCTCCTTGAACACATACCAAAAAGCAATTACTAGACCATCTAATAAAATAGCCAACAAGTTGCAGACCTGGTTTACCAATGACCATAGGCCTTTGTGCTGCTGGATCAACATTAACGATCAGTTTAGGCTCACATAGTGCATTAACTGGTTTACATGGCTTCTCAAATCGTTTGCAGTTCAGATCAAAGGGAACTGCTTGTTCTATCTCTTGTTTTACCACCTGACTTGACAAGTAGGATGGACACTCCTGCTTTAATCAAAATAATAATGATTCATTAGCAAATAACTAGTATCACAATTTTTACTAAAACATTTAGTGCAAAGAGAGAGAGAGAGAGAGAGAGAGAGTTGCTAAGCACAAATAAACAAAACTATAAGTAGCAAAATAAGAAGAAAATAAAATAGTTGCAAATTACTGATGGAGCAAATCTCAATAACTTCTAACTCATATCAGATATTACACACTGCGGGCACAGATTTCAATTAATCTCGATTTGACATCAATAAGACACGAAGAAAACATATAATAACTCGAAAATATCCATGTTGAAATTATTGAGAATGACCTGTATAACTAAACGAAGTAGAATTATCAATCATACATGGCGAACAGCAGCTCATAATTGAAATATTAACCAAAAAAAAAAAAAGAAGTAACGAATTCAGATAACAACATATCAAAACCCAAATCATGAAAACCATAGAAAAGAACTTCAATAAAAACATTACCTTGATCATCCTGCCAACGCCTTGCTCTTGCCGAAAAGCAAGCCCCGGGCCCGGAGGGTACCCATGAGAAGGCATCAAGCAAAGCTTCATCATATTTTACGGAGAGAAACCCAGTCCTCAAATTCCAAAAACTCTCCCCTTTAGCTTTTTGTGACCCTTTTGTCACAAAACCATTCACGTATCCATCTCTAGACCTCAAAATCCTCGCTTTCCCCCCCCAATTTTAAGCCTTTTATTCAGTGGTAATAAAAAGAAAGAAAAGTTTAGGATGGGAGATCTAGATTTATGTGATCCAATTGTTAGGATTGAGAATTTCTCTGGGTTTGGTACCTGTGGCAGGCGTCGCCTTGAAAATCCAGATTTGGGGACCCTAAAACAGACCAAAAAATGTCCCTGTTTTTATCTTGGATTCTTCCCAACAGTCGAATTCGTTTCGTTCAGTAGTTAATTTCACGACAGAATTAGTTCTTAGCCGTCCGATTGAGATGTAAGGGCGTGATGGGATGTACTCTAGTTCTGATTTTTTTTATCTGTAAGTCTTCGTGGGTGTGATGAAATACACTGGAACCAAACCGTCATAAAAATCTCGGTGGCACCACAAAGCCCGCTCGTCAGGGTTGACTAACGTGAAGTCATTTGAATCAGCGGTTAAGATTATCTCTCATCAACAGTGAATTTCTGACCTGTCTGTTTTTTTATTGTTTCCTCTAAATTCGGTGGGACTCTATTAATTGCTGTATTTAATTACTTTAATTCTGCAATTATTGCCTGGGCGACGTTGTCAGCTTCGTTCATCTTTAATTAATATCAAACATATGATGCCATGTTTTTATTGATAAGATTTAAAAGTGTATCCATCATGTAAAAATAACTTGCACTCGAATAAGTTTTACGTGATCTTGATATCAACGAATCATAATTATAAAAATTCATCTGAAATCAAATTTATTAAAAATTTTATGTTTATTCGATTAAAATATTTAAAATAATTTTTATTTATTTATTATGAGTTGGGATTTATTAAAAAAAAAAATCATGGTAACTTCCATGAACCAAGTCGGTGGGAGCAAAACTCCAATAATAGGTAGACTTATAAGGAAAAAGAATGTTCAATTCGATTAATTCAATAATATTTTTAATTAATCAATTTGATCAAACTGTATAGACCAAATTCCGTAGCCTTATGGACATTAATGCACTCAAGTCTAATGTTTTTAATTTCTTTTTTTATGCTTTAAATAAAAAGTATGAAATAAATAAAATTGAATTATAAAATCCCAACACCATGAGCTTAGAAACATTAAACTGTTTCAACAATTATAAACAAAATTACATTAAAATGCTCCAACAAATTACTCGTGTGTATATATTGGGCTATTTAGACCGTATAAATTTATTTTATTAGTTTAGTTAATTCAGTTAAAATAATTTTTAATTTCATAATCGTAGATTAACTTGAATTTGTTAGTACATTTTAAAAATAAAAAGTTACAACTCAGTATGAAAAATTATAAATGAAAAGTTATAACTTTATATATGAAATATATATGACAATTGAAACATCACATCAATTAAAAAGTTATATCGGTGTGATTATTGGATTGTACGTAGTTTTTTATTTTAAAAATTATGTTTTTTAATAAAGTAGTATTTGAAAAAATATTTCTAAATTCAAAAGTTAAGAGATAATTGAAAACATCATTATTCAAATGTTTTGATATGAAAAAATATTTTTTTCTTATTATAATTCAAAAATTATATTTTATGGTATGAATCGTTATTTTTTTCATAAAGTATCTATAGATTGTGTCTTGTAACATACAGATGTATGTTTAAAATATAAAAGTGTCAAAGGATTGCGTTATTAAAAGAACAGACACTTGTGAGTCTATGTATAAAATCTAACAACTATTTTGACATACTAAACAAACAAGATAATAGTAGAAAATCAAGAATAAAGAAATATTATGTTTCGAAAAAAAATCAAAAAATAAACATACACTTTGAGTTGACATCATCTACCAAAAGTGTTTGAACTCTTATAATATACTTACTGCAGAAAGTAGGTTATAAAATTAAACAATCTTGTAATATTCAGTTCTAAAATTAAACAATCTTACGATTTTCAAGTATGTCTAGCGGTCTACTTTTGTAAGTGCATTACGAAGTTAGATGTTGGTTTCATTACATAACTCTTTTTTATATACCGAGTAGTGGGACGAACTAAGTTTTAAAAATAATGTCCATTAAAGATTTATTTTATAATAAGATTTATTATATTTTATAATATATTTTATAATATATAATTAATAACTTAACCTTTTTATTATAATAAGATTTATTTTTCTCTATTTGCATTTTTCATTTTTTAATTTAAATTTCACTTAATAATTTAAAAATTAATTTTTTAAAATACTAATTTTTTATTTATAATTTAAATATGTTATAATAAAAATATAAAAATATTAATATTTTTATATTTTAATTTAAAATATTAATTTTATAATTTTTAATTTTTAAATTTTTAAAATAAAATAATGACATTTTAATCTAAAATGTATAAATTTTATTTCCATAGGTATGGACTAGCTAATACCATGGGGGATGGTGGTATTAGCTATTCAAAGCTTTTGTCTAATTTTAAAGAATAGTCATTCTTTTCGGAATGGCTATTCCTTCCCCAAGAGCAAACCAAACAAGGGAATAAAATTTTGTAAGGAATATAAGGGGAATGGCTTAGCCATTCCACCTACCAAACATGACCATAATACATAAGATTTAGTCTTTGGTAAAGAAGTTATGATTTATAAACAAAAATATTAATTAAATTAATGGATTTAACAATGTTAATGAAAAATAAAAGGTAAAATACTTTCACCTCTTAAGTTTTAATTGAAATTATACAAAGATCCATTAGTTTTCAAAATAAATACTCTACCCTCAAAAACTATTTTTTACTAGACACGTAGGTTTAATAGTTAATCAACCGTTAGTGTTTCTATAAATTTGATAACGTGGTAAGAGTAGACTTAAATTTTCGACTGGTGCTACCCTTTCTTGGGGAGTTGGGGAGCACCATTATTTTTTAAAAATATAATAATAATTTTTTAAAATAATAAAGAAAGAAAAGAGCATTTTAGTTTTTTCATAATCGTTGTTAACGGTTTTTGTGCTCTTAGAATGAAGTGTCTATTTCGAAAATTAATTGATCCGCTTGAAATTTCGATTAAAAGTTAAAGCGATAGGATCCATAAATAAATATATAACATGTCAACATAAAGCCTATTTCTTCATTATCTATTGTTAGTTTATTATTTTCAGAGTTGTGTAAAGAAGCACCAATCTTTTTTCTTTTCTCTTTCATTTTTCCTTCCTACGTTTAAATTGCGAAGAGCTATAAAGAAAACTAAAATAAAATACTAGTCGAGAATATTTTGAATATCATCTATAATATTTACTACTCGTAAATATACAAGTTGTAAGATCATCAAACAATTTATCAGTTTCAACATAAACAATTGTTAATAATAATAAGAAAAATCCGTATAGTACAATTAAATGAGTAAATAAATAAATAAGATTAGGTCCTTCTTCTTCTAACTGTATATATTTGACTTTGGGGCTATGAAGTGAACGTGAGTTAGTTCAATTCAAACCCAATGGCCAATAGGTCATTATTAGTGATGACTTGTGGAATTTTTTTTTTTGGAGAAATGTTATTCGGTGCCTACTAACACCAATTAAGATGATATTTGTAAAAATAAAATTATAATTAATGTATTGTATAGTTGTTGAAGTTAGGAGAGTAATGCATTAAATTTAAAGAACAAATAATGCAAATATAAAATATTTTTTGAACTTTATTTTTTTCACAAAATTTATTAACTGAGTCCAGTGAATGAAGTTGTTAAAAACCGACCCATTGCTTTAACATATTTAGTTAGTTTCTTAAGTTTTAAATTTAAAAAGATTAAATATTATATAAGTTTGTAAACTTTTTACTTTTTTCAAATAAATTTTTATTATTTTATTATATCCAAATAAACTCATACCTATGATTTGTACTTGAATAATTTTTGTGTCGAGGAAATTTTGTTATGATATCATGTGCCTTAATGTTATTAGGTTTGTAATCAATTGATATCTTGTACACATGTGAATATTAATATACTCTTTTGATGTGATGAAATTAGTGGAGTGAAAAAACCCAAATCAAGCGAAATTCAAAAAGGAAGACAATGAAAGTAGCAATGAAAATCAAATATAAGTATGTTTGGTTTTACTTTTTTTAACTTAAAAGTTACTATGAAATTTTTATAAAAAAAAATAAAATTAAATTAAAACTGTTTGATAAATTTATTTTTATAAGTATGTAAGTTTTAATTTGATTAAAATTACTATAAAAAGTATTATTAGTATTATATTTAATAAACAAAAATATTTTTTAAACAAAAATAAATTTTTTCTCAAGACGTCTTTTTAAAATAAGATAAAAGAAACTTCTCTTTTGAATTTTTTCCTAAAGTTTTCTTTTAGATTTTGTTTTTTAATTTTTTTCTTTTAGAGTTTTGTAAAATCTTACTTGACTCAATTTTTAATTTTAAGAGGTAAATAAGGATGAGCAAAATTCGGTCAAAATCAAATTAATCGACAAATTCGATTAATTCGATTTTGGTTAAATTAGTTTTACCGGTTTGGGTCAGTTAAAATTTTTGAAGTCGGGTTAATCGAATTAATAGACTTTGAAATAAGTATATTTAAAAGTTTTTATTACATATATGCACTCACACTGATTTTCTATATATATATACACACACGAAGAACTAGATTTAGTCATCAAGTGGGATTTTCTTAAATGTATTGACTCATACATTTTTTCTATACTTGTATATAGTTATTCACTATATATAATATATATCAATACAATATACATATATACTATATAATTATATATTGTAAATATTAATACCGTTTATATTGTTTATAGTTATACATTATATAATATATATCTTAATACCCTATAGATAGTATACTTATTAATACACTGTATATACTATATAACAAGTATAATTAGTCAAGAATTACAAATTAATAATATACTATGTTAGTATATTAGTAAAATTACAAGTAATAATGTAATGTATCGTAACATAAAGCGCATTATTAATATATTATTAAATAAAGTAAAAAATAGAAAAAAGTTAAAAAAATCTATTAAAACCGATTTAACCTGCTAAAGTCGGTTAATTTAAAATTAGTTAAAGTTATTAAATTAGTTTGATTTGGTTTATTTTTTTAGAAAAGTCAGTTAAGTTGGTTAATGGTATTCTTTAATCAAATTAACCAAATGCTCATTCCTAGAAGTAGATAAGATGAAAAAAACCAAACAAATAGGTAAAAAATATAATAAACAAAACAAAAGAACAAATCAAACCAAATTTGGAACATTGAGTAAACAATCAAGTCAAAAAAATAATAAACCAAATCAAATACAAAAATCAAGAATAGCCCCAAATCACAAAAAAAAAAATTATAAATCAATAGACCAAAAAATAAAGAAATCAAGAAGAACAGCACCTCAATGAATCAAATAACAAAGAAAATGAGCATCAAAAGAAAGAAAGAAAATAAAACAAAATCAAAAAAGAAAAAAAAAAGTGAAAAAAGAGGAGAAGAAAATGAAAATAATAAAAAAAGTAAGAAA
Source organism: Theobroma cacao (assembly GCF_053813885.1). Lineage (NCBI taxonomy): Eukaryota > Viridiplantae > Streptophyta > Magnoliopsida > Malvales > Malvaceae > Theobroma > Theobroma cacao. The sequence continues at coordinate 35,527,581 of NC_142639.1, read as the reverse complement.
TGAGAGTGGGAGGAGAAATCTAGAGGGGAAAAGGAATAATTTATAAACATAGCAATTAAAAATACCAAAATAACATGTAAATATATTAAAATCTTAAGACCTTATTCAAGACAAAGGAAAAATTGATGATGAAAAATAAAAGAAGACTAAAAAATCTTACAATTACAAAAAAAGTTACCCATTAAAAATTCGATTAAAGCTAAGTTGAAATTTCAATTCGAACACACTAAATTTTTATGTACAATGAATTAAACCTAATTTAATATAATTGGCTTGTCATCAAAGCGGCGCACGCAGTTCGTACCCTCTAAGAACAGCTAAGCACCTATGGAACAATCCAATTAAAAATCATTCAGATGTGTGGTACATGTTGGTCCTAATCAGCCATCTGACTCCAACTTTCAGCAAAATTCTACTATTAATGGTGCACTGACACCTTTCTCTGTTTTTAGCCTTGCATTGCATGCCACTTTCTTTGAATGAAGTACACCAAACAGAGTTTCTACTTTTAGAAGGGAGATGTAGGAGCAGCATGCAACTTTTGACATTTGAGATGAAAAACAGGGTAACTGATACTAACAATAAAATTCTAAAAACAGAAATACTGATATGTAGTAATTTGCAGGGAAAGACAAATCCTATATTGAGATATTAAAACCCATTTATTCAAATTATAATCATGAAGATTTTCAGGTTAGTATTTTCCCTTTTTTTTTAATGGGAGAAAAAAGAAAGCATTAGATGAACGATGTGTTGATTTAATTACCTAATTCATTTACTTGGATAATAAAAGATTTTGGATTTGAATATGGGTAGTCTTTTAAATATTATTCAAAATATGTCTCAAATAAAATGAGTAAAAAAAATAATACATTTTTGATTTAGTTTAAGAGTCGGAAGAGTTTATACATAATATTTAAATAAATCTTGAAATTATTAAAAAAATTTAAATAAGTTTTTATTTTTTATTACGTTTAATCAAATTTTTATATTTTTATTTTAAATCAAATAAGTCATTATAATTAATAATTGATTAATTAGTATTGATCAAAATATCACTTATCATTTTATATACATTAATAGGATGTTGATATGGAAGGTGAAAGATACCTTATAGTCATGTTATTATATTAAATTAATATATCACATTATCATCAATCATGTTATGTCAACATGTTATATTATCATCGATTTTGATATGTTAACATGCCATGTTAATGTCACGAGATATCAAATGACAAATGATATTTTAACTTTAACTCAAAATAAAAAGACATAATATACAATAAGCTCCTAAACTATTTAAAAAAATTCAAATAAACCCTTACATTTTTTTTTGTTCAATCAAACCCTTATACTTTTATTTTGAACCAAATAAACATTTTATATTTTTATTTTGAGTCAAATAACCATTATGACTAATAATTAACTTAATGAAAAGGTCATTTGTTATTCTATATAGCGTGACACTGACGTAAAATAGTAAAATATGATGATATAGCATGTTGACATATCATAATTGATAATGACACGACATATTAATTTAATATAATAACACGATAATATAACATTTTTTACTTTTCACATCACTATTATATTAGTGTCATGTGGATATAAAACAGTGAGAGTCATTTTTGCTATTGACAATTAGCTATTCATTAGTTATAAAAATTTATTTGACTCAAAATAAAAATACAAAAGCTTAATTGAATGTAATAAAAAAATAAAAATTTATTTACATATTTTTAAATAGTTTAAAAACTTATTTGAGCATTATGTCAAATAAAAATATAAAGAATTTATTTAATTTAAAATAAAAAATTGATTGAACATAATAAAAAGTATAAATATTCATTTAAATATTTTAAAATAATGTAAAGGTTTTTTTAGATATTAAAGCCAGAATCTCTCTACAACTAAATTCTTAAATAAAAAAATATTGAGAGTTAAATTTGGTATTTAATCTCCACCTGATAAAATCTTCAGTCCTTGAAAAAGGCAAATGAGCAGTCTTTATCAAAAGATGTATAGGACCATTTATAAGCGGATTGAAGATCTAACTAACATATTCTCTTATTTTTTGAACGGATTTATTTCTAGACGCAGTGGGGTTGCTAGGATTTTCAGGATCACATTGACTGTACCCTTGACTCAAAGCAAATAGAGCAAAGGACCTGAGTCCTGAGGGTATCAGACCACGGTACCCCCCCCCGCAGGCCCCAGAAGGGGCATGTACCGTAAATGTCACAAAATAATGTAAGATAAAAAAGCAGTAGACCACAGCCGGAAAGTTTGAAAAATAATAATGGGAGTGCAGCACGATTGTGGTAGGAAATCCATAAGATGGGGCGTACGGACCCTGGTACGAGTCACCCAGACGTGGTCTCTTCATCACTTCACCAAACATTGGTCCCTACCCACCCAGTTTCTTGCCAGCTCTTTGTGGCTGGCAGTTCACGTCTCGAGCCTAAAGGCCCAGGCCCCCGTTGAGCCCTCAACCCTCGGCTCAGACTGTTCGGAGGCGCGCGCGTTACGCATTCAACGTCATTGTGACACACACATACGGCTTCTAGCTTAAAAAGGAAATGAAGGGTGGTGTTGTAATGCTAATTGTTACTAGCTTTGAAAACTTTTTGAATACTGGTCATGTTTTAACATTACAATAAAATCATCGTTATTTTCGCGATTTATAGAGTTAAAATCAACATATAGATATATTTATATTTTAAACTGTTACATTTACATAATATTGATTATAATAATCAGGTAGTTACATTTTGTTGTACCATGAAAATTATTTTGTAAAAGTCAAAGAAATCCTCTTTTATATATATATATATTTATATATATAAAAGAAGAAAATAGAGAATGCATATCAGTGAAAAGTATAGGAGCGTAACACGCTACATCTAAAGAATTATATAAAAAAACGGAGGAGGGAGTATTTTATCAAGTAGGATTCCTTCCGAAGTCGGACCTTGTTTACCAGAATGCCCATCTATGGACAGCTGTTATCGTCAAAAAAGCGAGTGGCGTTCAAACCCACAATACATTCAGAAGAAAAACGCTTTACCGCTTTCTCTCCACCAATAATTCTCTCATTCACAAAAAAAAAAAAAAACAAATAAAAGAAATTGGTACCCTAATAAAATGAAATTCATTATTATTACGTATGTCAATAAAGTCATCATCTTCGATCATTCTCCCCCTCTCCCATTTGGCTTCCTCTCTCTCTCTCTCCCCGAAACCCTAGAAATTCACCCTCCGGTTAACAGAAGAAAAAAAAAAGAACACCTAAATTTTCTCAAAAGCCCCTCCTTTTCCCGAGAAAATCCTTTTCAATTTAACGGAGAAGAAAATAAAACCCAATTTCGTAAGGAAACTTAGAATTGGGGGGGCATATGGGGAGGGTTCTACGGGAAACATCGAAGCCATCCTCGTCGTCGGCATCCTCCGTCAGCGCCACCACGACGTCGACGTCGGTGACGGAGACGGTGAACGGGTCTCACCAGTTCAAGATCACGGGGTATTCGCTGTCTAAAGGCTTGGGGATCGGCAAATACATAGCTTCTGACACTTTCATGGTGGGTGGATATTTGTGGGCGATCTATTTTTATCCCGATGGGAAGAGCCCCGAAGATAATGCCGCCTACGTTTCGTTGTTCATCGCTTTGGCGAGCGAGGGGACCGATGTTAGGGCGCTTTTTGAGCTCACACTTTTGGATCAGAGCGGGAAAGAGAGGCATAAGGTGCATAGCCATTTTGGGAGGACGCTTGAGAGTGGGCCGTATACGCTTAAGTATCGCGGCAGCATGTGGTAAGGGTTTCTTTTCTTTATTTTTTTTTTGGGGGGGGGGGGTGGTTTTTTTGGGAGTTTGATCTTTGATTTGGTTATTTTGATCGGAATTATGAGATGGTTTTTTTGGGTTGTACTTTGGTGAATTTATTTGGGATGATTGAAGTTTTGGTGGGTTTTGGGGTTTGATGGGTTAATGGTTCTTCTGTTGTAATTTGTTATGGGTTTTAAGTGTCTTGCTGGACACTAAGAAAAGCATGATGGGTTGCTTGTGGTTCTTGTGTTGTAATTTGTAATTCGCAGGTTAACTTTGTTGTTTAAGGGTGTTATCTTGAGTTTTTTCTTTTGTTCCATTTATCGAGCTTTACATTGGTTCTTAGGGAGCTGGGATGTTTGTATAAAATGTGTGTTGCCTATGTAGTACATAAAATAGCAACACAATAGGGGGAATTTGGAGGAATGATTTTCTGTGACATTGTTTGAGACATCAAAAGAGGTTGGGGTGGCTGGCAGAACATAATGTCACAAGTGCTAGCGATCTTGTGAATTTTGATGTGTCTTTTGCATACAATCCTTTTTAGTTCACCGATAATTATTCTAAAATTATATTATAAATGTTATTAGTCTCTATTCTGTGATTCATGCAAATGCATTATGTTTTGCCCATTACTTGTTCTCCAGCTTACTTCCTGGCTTTAACATTCACTGTCATAATTATTATTTTTTCTTTCTTTCCTTCTCCATGTGTCATTACGACTCTATGACATGCAAATCTTAATTTATTTTGAAAGATAAATTTAATGTCAAAATTGTGTATATTGTTCTGGGGATAGGTTGTTTGGTTCAGTGACAAGAAACAAAAGTCCATTATTGGGCAATATGTCTGCTTTCTCATTTTGAGCTATTCATGTGTATTAAAGTTACTTTTTATTAAGTATTGTTACTAAATATTGAATGTTTTCAGCCAATTGTTTTAAGTTTGTACTTTTTTGTATTTTGCAATTTTCTATTTGAATTATTTTCTGACGCATTGCTTGTGTCTGATTTCTATTATGCTCATTGTCAATCCAAACAGTTTAATGTTTCTGCAGCTTGTGTATTTTGTGTCATCGTATTATGTCATCGTATTAGTATTAAGTATTCTTTGAAGCATTTGGTCACACTCAAGTCAGACATACCAAACTCTTCTAATTTTTTGTTTTGTTTGAACTTAGCTAACTAGACAATAAATGTTCGTTGAGACATTTGTGGGTTGTAATATATCAGAATTGACCCAGGGGTTCTTAGCTTCTATGTTTGATGGGGGATTTGTCAATTTCTAGGGTTTGACTCCCTCTTCCTGCTGAAAAATGAACAACAAGAAGCATATTTTATTTGTTTTCCTTATTTATCGTGGTGTATGATAACCTTTGGTGAGTAGAGAAGTAAGTCATTTGATTTTGCTGCAGGGGATATAAACGATTTTTCAAAAGAACTCTACTGGAGCAATCAGACTACCTCAAAGACAATTGCCTCTCTGTTCACTGTAGTGTTGGTGTTGTTAAGTCACATACAGAGGGTCCTAAGGTCTACTCCATAGCTGTTCCACCTTCGAACATCGGTCATCATTTTGGGCAACTACTAGAAAGTGGAAAGGGAACTGATGTAAGCTTTGAAGTTGATGGGGAAGTCTTTCCTGCCCACAAGTTGGTACTTGCTGCTCATTCACCTGTGTTTAGGGCACAACTTTTTGGTCCAATGAAGGATCAGAATACACGGAAAATAAAAGTTGAAGACATGGAAGCTCCAGTTTTTAAGGTTCACTAAAATACCACCTCTTCTTATGTTGGACAAAAACTCATGCTACTTTTTGTGCATGATAATGCATGGGCAATCGATGCATGGTGTCAACTTGCCATGGATAGCATGCACTGGCCTTAGATGTATGATACCAACTGGCCTTGTTAGCATGCCTGATGTCAATAATTAGTTATTAAAAATTCCATAATCAAAGCTATATGGTGAGGCGGCTGATGCAATGTCTTAAAAAGCAGAATCTGAATGTGGCTTGTACTGTCTTAAGCTTTTAGTTGATTGCTTCATAGAACACAGAAGTGGGTGGCTAATGGTTGTACATATAGCGTGTAACTCATGAGTATTGGCTTCTTTACATTTCTTAAAATTATGATATTTATGCCTTATCTCAAGTCTTCAATTATTTACTTGTCAAGTCAAATCAAATTGACTATTAATATTCATGCAATCTGTAGTAATGATTACTGATATACTATTATCTCTATGCCTTATTTTGTACTTTGCAGGCTTTACTTCACTTTATATACTGGGATTGTCTACCTGACATGCAAGAACTCACTGGTCTCAATTCAAAGTGGGCGTCGACATTGATGTCTCAGCATCTGCTTGCAGCTGCAGATAGGTATGGCCTAGATAGGCTGCGATTGCTCTGTGAGGCCAATCTTTGTGAGGATGTTGCAATCAACACTGTGGCAACTACATTAGCCTTGGCTGAGCAGCACCATTGTTTCCAGCTGAAAGCTGTGTGTCTCAAGTTTGTTGCGATGCCAGAAAATCTAAGAGGTGAATCTATTTTTGTTTTGATATTACATCAATATTGCATTGGGTATCCTATGTTATAACTCGTAAATGTCATTTTAGTAGAAAAAAACTTAACTGAGTATGCTAGTTATCAGTTGAACCAAGGTTCTTTGGTTCTTTAAACTGGAAATTATTGAAATTATGGATTCATCAAGCCAAAATTGGTGACAGGATTAAAAAATTGTCATAGAAGCATTGTATTTGAATGAGTCATCTTGTAGCTCTTTAATTCCAGGCCACATAGAGGAGTTTGGTTGGAAAGTAAATAGGTTTTGTCATTTATTAAGATATGTCTTATTGTAATGGTATGTCCCATAAATGCTAAAGTTAAATGCAGTGGCAGCTGGTTTGGTGTAGAGCTTTTCTGTCATGTGATTGTGTCTTAAGCCTTTCATGATAAATGCATCCATTCTTCTTGCAAGCAAACATAAGAAACGCTTAGCATCCATTTCAAGATTTGGTGCTTGTCCTTTGTCGAAAGCTTGGAATTTTCACCCTTCATACAACTGTTATGAATTGCTCATTCGGGTTTCAGATGGTAATTTGACTGCATATGCATTATGCAATGGTTGTTGCAATGAGATGGAGACCTGAAGTGTGAGTTTTTACAAGTGTTTAACTTTTGAAAGTATTTCCTCTACTTTTTCACAGAAAAGGCTATTGGGCTTGCACTATCAAAAAGTGCATAAATTTGGGAAAGGAAGTCATGTAGCTCTCTGCATTTGTATTAAACCTGATATACACGGAAATCACATTTTTCATAGGAGTAGATGTTAAGTTTTTGTTGTAAGCCATCCTAGGACAGTATTAACTGGAGGAACACCAGTTGATTATCGTCTGTTTTTGTAAGTAATAGTTCTATATAATGAAATGATCCTCTTTAATCTTCAAAAAAAAAAAAAAAGATGTTAAGTTTTTCTCATAGGAAGATATTTTATTACAGTTTGGTTGCAGAAACCCAAAAAGATTTTTTTTTCTATGGTAATCTCAGATAAAATGAATGATTCTGCCTGCATTTATTCATATCCATCATCAGGCAGAAAATTTCTCTAAGTAGTTACAAGATTTATCCCATTGTCAGTATTCTGGTTCTTGCAAATTTTATCTTATGTTGGATAAATTACAATGATGTGTGTTTTGTTTAACAATGTTTTCCTTGACTGAATTATTTGTATTTTGTTTATTTGGTTTTGCAGCTGTAATGCAAACTGATGGATTTGAGTACTTGAAGGAAAGTTGCCCGTCTGTCTTGACTGAGCTCTTGGAGTATGTGGCTAGAGTGAATGAGCATTCAGTGATTGTATGCAGACATGGGAATGAGGCCATCCTTGATGGAAGTGATGCCAATGGTAGGCGGGTGAAGCAACGGCTATAGTAGCAGCAGCTTGCCATAGTTTCCTTCGTAGGTTAAAAAAAAAAATGAAGAAAAAAAAATGAATGAAGAAAAGGAAAATATATTTCTCTAGGAATAGGAAAAAATTTTCCAGTGCTAAGCTTTGGTATTTGTAAGAGATGTAAATGTAGTTGTTCATTTGGTGTCCATTGTTTGCGTTGTATTGGGAATGAGAAGTGTTTCCAAAATTGTAGTTTTTCCAGAACTTGCCCTTTCAGATTTGTAGTAGTTGGTATCACTCTGATTACTGATTTGTGTGTGGAGGATTGATTGACGTCCTAGCAGCTAATGTTAGAGACGGCAAGTGTTTACTAATGTCCATTCACTTTTACAAATATTATTTCATTATTTCTTTTTTCCAATTATAAAAGCTTCAAGGGTCGGCTTCCTCCTATAGTTCTTTATAGTTGAACAGGGGTGGTGGGCCGAACGTGAATTATTATTGTACGTTGTTTGTGACGAAATGGCAATGAATAATGAAATCGTTGGGGGTAGGAGGAATTGAACCGAGGCTGGATGTATTGTTGGAACACTAAATAAGAAGGGCCATAGCCCTTATGGATGGCTTCGAGGCCCAAAATCAGAGTGGGAAACGGGCTTTCCCGGCAAACCAATGGAGAATTGTTCAAACAATGGAAAAGGCGGAAGGTTATATCCGTAAATAAGTGCGTAGCAGTAGTGGTAGTGGTGGGTATAAATATAATGAAGTAGTAACTCGCTAGTTTAAGTTTTGCAACTCCGCTGTACACCTCAGCTCGGACAGCATTCGGCTCCATCAAATTTTCATCGCAGCAAAACGCAGAAACTCTCCCTCTCCCTCTCCCTCTCTCTCTCTCCTTTTAGGCACAGGAATCAACATCATGGTAATCTTCTTCTTTCAGTTTCATCATGTTCTTATGAGTTTGTGTTTTTTTTTTTTCATTTTCTTGCCACCGAAATCATTCTTTTATTTAATTGTGGTCGCAATTATTTTCCCCTATGGCATTCTCCAATGGGCTTCTCTTTATTTATTTTTGGGGTGGGGTTGCTGCAGTTGTTCTTTTCATATTTCAAGGACTTGGTGGGAAGAGAAGTGACGGTGGAGTTGAAGAATGATTTGGCAATTAGAGGAACTCTTCACTCTGTTGATCAATACCTCAATATCAAGCTCGAGAACACTAGGGTTGTCGATCAAGACAAGTATCCTCACATGGTATGCCCCCTTTTTCTTTTGTATTCGCCTTTGCTCATTCATTTCCCCTTCATTTTCTTGTTATCATAGGGGTTTATCACGGGATTACTTTACAATTAGGTGTCTTAAAAGTTAGGGTTTCTTTTTCTTTTTTACTTCGTTACCTGGAAGAAATGTATTGGGTCTTCTACGTATCTACTTTTTCTTTCATTCCAACCGGCTTCTTTTTTTGGGGGTAAACATGAGATGAGGGAAGCTGAATTTGGGGCTTACCAAGTGTTTTTTTGTACGCGCTACCTTCTCTTACAGATTGTTTATTTATATTTTTTCTTTTGCTATTTGATTTTGTACTGAATATCAATCACTTTATTCGTTGACTAGTAGCACTTTCCATTGATTTACTTCTCCAATAGAAGTGATGAGTCCTATGAATTTTCTTTTTCTCAATACCTGAAAGTCCAAATACTTCTCACCTTAATTTACTTATCATTCTTCACCGTTTCTTCTTTGCATCTGATTTGCATGCTCTCCTCTACCTATTGGAAAATGGCACTTTTGTTATTGTCTATCTTTCTTTTCTGTTTTGCTTTCCACGAATGGTGTGTCTCTGTCTTGTGCTATGTCAATGACAAATTTATCCTCTGGGGTTTATCTGTAGATAAAATTTTTGAGTAGTTTACTTTTAATTGGAATGCCTTACTCCTATTTCACACCCATGGTTAGAGAGCACTAGTCAGAAAAGTGGAATGAGGAAGCATTGTGTTTTGTACTAATATGCCCTGTTAATATTAGCATGATGCTACATGGTCTAGCATTTGGCACATAGGATTATTGAAGCAGGATGTGCTTTACTAGTATTATGTGTTACCTGAAAGAATTTCATCCTAATCTTGGCTTTCAGCTCAACTGTAAAATCTATATAGCAATTAATGTTTCAAGAGGCAGGCAGGAGAGCCTATTCAAACAAGGCAACTTACATTTTAAGCTGCTTAAGAAAAGAGTAGCAATGCAATCTGACTTGTTTGCTGCTAGGAAGGATGGGTTTGTACTGGATCAATCTAAACCTGTCACCTTTTACCTCAGCAAGACTTGTGCCAGAAGTGCAGCGATCTTGGAGTGTGTCAAATGTGATGTTAATCTGGCTATCGCTTGTGGTTTATGTTTTGCTAGTTGTTTGCCACTTCTTTTTTCGAAATATATTTGTTTTGAAATTTTTTTTTTTTCTTTTGGCTTATGTCAGCCTCAAGTCATTTCATGTTGATTGTTGATGATTGCTTGCTTTGAATACAGTTTGGCTATTGGGCATGTTAGATGGAGTGATAGATGTGAATTTGACATGGAAGTCCCAGTTTTAGTGTGTAATATTTATTTGGTAATCTTTTATTAGTTTTGAGAGTGAAAATACTTTCGTTCTTTTAATGATCTGTTAGCTTTTGAGTCAAAGACTGGTATAACTTTGAAACACTTTGTTACTGCTGAATACCATGTCTTAACTTTGCATAAAGTTGGTTCCTCTCTCCATCTAATACGCTATCAGTTTTTCTTCTATTTCTTTGTTTTTTTTTCTTTTATCTTTAAATTAATCCTTTAGTGCCAAGACATGCATTCCCCAGCATGGTTGTAAAAGTTATCCTGGAAGTATCACCAGGTTGGAATGTCCTTTTACTCAATACTCATAGCAAGTGTCTTGGTTAGGCTTTGTCACAGTTGGCTATATCAATCTCAATTTTCAATCTCTTCGCATCCCTTGGGCTTGATGTCACTGCTTCTGTTATCTCTGTATATTTGTTTTTCTCATTTCAATATTGACCGGCTGAATGTGATGAGTTTCTGTTTGGTTACAGCTTTCAGTGAGGAACTGTTTTATCAGAGGCTCGGTTGTGAGATATGTCCAGCTACCTCCTGATGGTGTTGACATTGAATTGCTTCATGATGCCACAAGAAGAGAAGCTCGGGGAGGCTGAAAAGCATTTGGTGACAAATTCAATGTACTTTAATGAACATTTGATTAAGATACTTTTGCTTCAAATAGTTTCTGAATTAAGCAAAGATAGTGACAAGTTAATGAAGACTAATCCCTCTTTGCATTAGTGTAGACAAATTGATGTTGGTTTGTGTATCAACAAATTTGATTTGTTGAAAGAATATTTCCTTATCGAAGAAATGTGTACAATGCTAGTAGCTAGTTACGATGCTGTTAGATGTTTGTTGAGTAGGAATGAATCCTGAGGATGAAGTCTGAAACATAGGCTGTGGAAAGCTTGTGTAGCAAGGGTATGTTGCACAATGAATAAATAAAGTCACAGCAAGTTTCATTTAGAATACGTAAAATGTTGCACGATGAGAAAGATGGTGAGGTTGGAGGTTAATTTTTGGTGCAGTTGGTTGGTTCAATGGCAAGGGCTTAACTTATTAACTTATTAATTATAGAAGGTACCACGTATTAGGATTTCAAATTCACCACATTCGCAATTTCCTAATTTAACATGATTCCTCCAAGGAATAAATTTAGTAATCAACCAAATCATACAGTTTCAGTCCCTTAAAAATGTTTATTATTTACCATTTTTACTATTATCTTTTTCCCTGTCTTATAAATTGGAAATAATAATCTAACAAATTTCTCCTGATTCATTTTGTCCACCGTATGATCGCCAATTCCAATTTGGAAACTCTGTGCATTCATTCAATAGAAAAGATCATACTCAAGGCAATCTAACTTGATTTGTTTTCTTGAAATGGGATGTTAAGTTACCTTCTCTTCTAAGGACGACTCCTTCATTATTTTGTAAACGTAAAATCTCTTGATCTCTTACGTCAATTACGCAAATCAAATCTTCTCCATTCTACAAAACAACGCTTAGGCTTTAATTATTTCCATTTCAGTTAAAGCTAAATGAAGCATCATGATTTTCTGGCCAAAAAGGAAAAATCATGGAGATTTTCTTTTAAATAGCAAGGCAACAGTTCAAGGCACACATAACTACATTACTCCTCTCCTTACTGTCTTCTAAGAACGTTCATTTCGTTTAATCCCATCAATCATTCTTCTCTGTTTTGCCTGGCCTTGGGTACTCTGGTTCCATATGGGAGATGGTGTGAATGTCCCGGTATGCACCTTAATGTCTTTCTTTTTCACATGTTTTAATACCCATGTTTTCCTTTTCATGGTTTTACCTTTTATTTGCAGACTTGTGTTCTCAAAGTGAATATCCAATGCTGTGCAGCATGTCCCATGAAAGTGAAGAAAAAGTTGCAGAAAATCGATGGCATGTTTGCTCCATGAAAGAATATTACAGTACTAGTCTATTTTGAATCTTAAAGACACTGACAACTTTTAAAATACTTTCTGATTTTTTCTTCTCATCTGATTATGTCGCCTAGGCGTGTATGCTATCGACATAGATGCCAAAAATGGGCTGGTGTCTGTTTGGGGCATGGTCCAACCGTCTATGCTCATCCAGACCATATCAGAAAAGGTTGGCAAAAAAGCGGAGCTTTACGCCTATGAGAAGAACCCCAAGGTTCCAAGCAAAATGCTAGCCCAAGGGAATAGTTGTTCTCCCTGTAAATACGAGAAAAATAACCAACCATGTTCTTTTCCTGATGGATCCAATGACCACGACAAGGGTAAAGACAACCATGATCAGGCTGTCCATAATGAAGTTAAGGGCAATATACCAAAGGGGCCTGAAGGCACACTTTCTTGGCATCACCCACAAAATGGCATGAAAAAGAAGAAACACGGCTTTGCTGGTTGGTTTGGCAAGAAGAGTACTGTTGAACCAAGAGTGATTGGCAATTATGGAGGACCACGGCCAGGATATGCAAGGCTGCCACCTCCACCTCCACCTATTCCACCGCCATCATATAGATATGGACAGCATGCACCACTTTATCCCTACTCACCACCCTACCGAATAACAAGGCCGCCGCGGCCATATCCATATGATTTCTATGAGAAGAAGGAAGCGCCAACAGGCAACTCTGCTTTTCACTCATTTCGCGATGATAATGTTAATGCTTGCAGCATGATGTGAGCTGGTGCCAAAATTGAATATGATTAGTGTTTTTTCAGTTTATCATCCAGGAATAACATAACATATCATATAACTTTATGCATATGATATGTAGTTTAATTTTGTTCTTTCTTCCTAGGCATTTAGCTGACTCTCAATTTGCAACTAAATTTGAATATTTGAGTATATTGTATGTATGTATGTAGGCATATCTTCATGTAGGTGTGACATTTGCATACACACATGAATGTCAATGCATTTGGTGATATATATTTCATTTAGAAAACAGTTGCAGCTATATCATTAATCATATTATCAATAATTATTACATGTTTTCGTTTCACATTATCACTTGATAAAAAATAATTATTATAAATCATGAGATATTATTTGATAAAAAATAATAAATAATATTTTGATTAGAAATACTTTCTCAATCATTAATTATGATAAAATCTTATTTAATTCAAAAATATATATAATAATTTAATTGAATATAATAAGAACAGATACTATGCCCATAAACTTTGGAAAATGCTTCACGCCAAAACAATAAACACCCCACGCCCATACACACCGGAAAATTCCCCGTCATTTTCATCTCCGGATCTAGTACCCCATGGCCTCCGAACCTGATCCTTCAGAATCCCGAACCCAAAGGTCCCATGTCTCTCTTTCTCTATATTTATGCTTGTGCTCTTTCTGATTGTTGGTCATTTATTGATGAGACATGTTTGGATGCCTAGAAAATATGGGAAAGAATACGGACGAAAATGCGTGTCATTGGTTCATTTACTTTGTTTTTAGTTGATCAACTCCTGGGTACTAAAAAGATAGTAACAAATTTATTTGTTTCCTCGCAGTTTCTCAGAATCTCTCTGCTTTCCCCTCTTACAGTTTTGTTTGTTTCCATATGAGGTTTTAGCTGATTTCAATAATTTTTCTGGGATATTAAATGCTACTTTACGTTTTACTTAATTTTGATCACTTATGTTGTTGCTGTTTCAAGTTAGCGTCTGATCGATCACACTTTTACGTTTTGCTCTTTTAGCAAAAAAAAAAAAAAAAAGAAAATTGAATATGAGGCACAATACAAATAGTAAAGGGTAAAATGTAAAAGTATCAATCAAACGAAGTCTTAGGACCAAGATTTGGTAGACATAGAGAATATACATCAGCTATCATAATGTAGGCAATTTGAGTTTAACTGTTGAAGTATGATACTGTGAAATACGGGAAAAAATGGATATTGCTGAGAAGTTTCCACTTTTGCTGCTTCAGACATAAACTATGTGATAATAACTCTCTATTTAGATCTTTAAGCTGATATTGTCTTTGTTTTTCTTGATGATGATACATTGGTTGTGCTTGTAATGCATGTAAGTGTAACGATCTTTTTTCCATTATTTTTGTTACAGGCACAAATGCCCTGCATGCTATAAACAATTTAAGAGAAAGCTGCATCTTATAGAGCATATGAAAATCTCATACCATTCAGTTCATCAACCTAGATGCGGGGTGTGCCAAAAGCACTGCAAATCTTTTGAATCAGTGCGAGAACATATTAGTGGTGAGATAATATGCATGTTCATTCTCATTTGTCAATTTTTATTGTGTAAGCATCTCATCTCTTTCCTTTTACATAGGTCCATTGGCAAAGTCAAATTGTTCGAAGATTTTTTTGAACCAAGGTTGTAATCTTTGTTTAAAAGTTCTGGATAGCCCTGCTGCCCTTAATGAACATAAACAAAAGTGCTGCCTAAATGCTCCTGTTCCCCTTGTAAGTAGCCCAGTGAAACTATTAAAATGCTAAAATAGAATCTTATCAATGATGGAGCTTTCCCCCCTCCGCCCTTCTTTATTTATCTATAACAATATGTTATATATGCCCTTTGGACACATGTTTTACTATATTTCTCTTGTATTTTGTGTTTTGGATGCCTTATTTGTAAGTTATATGATAAAATGAATCATGAAAACAAGGAAAAAGTACATTTGGCTAAAGTTGAGTAACTGGTGCATAGTGACCTTTCTAATCACATTCATACTGCAGAATAACTTGTTTTGAGTCGTTATTTAATTCATTGCCAAATATAACCTAAATATT